>NW_028317805.1:10083446-10692094 GCF_062004578.1 Staurois parvus
TCGTTCCCATTTTCCCAGAGAATTAGCGTGTGACCGGTTCATTTGGCCTGGCCAAACACTGTTGATACAAACAAATAAATCTGCATGTGAGTGGGGTTGGGGGGACAACGCCAGATGCTGCCAGTACTGCTTCTCACAGGAGAAGGGGGCACAAGCAATGGGGCCATGATTTCTAAACTCAAATAAACCATTCACAATTAAAAACATCACTGATAGATCCCAAAATGACCAGACCAGTCTATTGTCATATTAGGTTAATAGCCAGACAGACACATAGGTTGACCGCAATCCAGCAAGTGACAGATTTACTCCTACCTGCTGTTTTCCAAGGTATCAAGATGCAAATGATCTAGAAGTAAGGGGAATATCCTAGATCTAGAGCTTCCAAAATATCAGGTTTGTTGTAAAATAAATAAATCTGTTTCTATACATCTCCTGTGATTATAACAGACTGCTTTAGAACATACTGTTAAATATACTAGCAGATCTAAAGTGATTGTAAACCATCACCTTGTAAAGCAACCTATACAGTTTAAAATAGAAATGAAAAGCAAAACGTGTGTGTATAGATATAAAAAAAACATTATGTACACCTTTTATTTCCCTTTTTGTAAGTGATTAGATAACTTCTGTTCTCAGCTGCATAAGAGCTATGGGAGGAGAAACAGCAGTACACTGATATTCCCAGTGAATGGCTGTGGGGGGGAAGTCTGATAATTTCACACAAACGGAAGCAATATAAAGAGAATAAAATACTTTTTCACATAAGTACATGGTACAGCAGGCACATATCAGAAGTATGAAATATTGGGTTTATACAGTACATTCTTTAAATACACCAAATTGAAGCCAAACTCCAGCTCACACCTTATAATTAGTTACAGCAAACAGTTTTTCCCTTTTGGGATAGAGGTTCTACATGAATAAATAAAAGCTGATCATTGTAAGCATCCCTGTCAATGGTTTGTCTCACCCATGTAAACTGATACGTTCTGCTTGGGAGCTTGTGCTCTTTAAAAATAAAAAAAAAATAAAAAAAACAGACTTGCTAGCTAGATCACCAATGAAAAATAAAACAGAACCTAAAAAACAACACTAACGCAGCCATCACATCGAAGAATTGTTTAGCTGCAATATAATAAGTGTTTACTTTTGGGTTTAATACTGCTTTAAGATGGGGCAAAGTATAGTAAAGCACTAGAAGCAGACTTTGTCATTTACACTTTCTAGATATTATATGTTTGGACCATAATCATTAGCAAGAAAAAAAAAAAAAAAAAAACACATAACAGAGCTGCCTCAAAATGTGAAAGCGAACGAGTGAGAAAAGAAATGCTAGCTCCAACACTGACAGCTATAGATTCTTATACGGGTAATTTGTATAATGAATCCTACTAATCATGACATATTTTAACAACACTGTAAATTAGGGTGGTCTGTTTATAAAACTGTGTGAATAATGTTGCCTGAAAACACTCGCGCATATGTGAAAATTTCTCTGGCGGAGTGAATGCTAAGGCAGATAATCCCTGATTCTGACAACAGTTGAAAACAATACAGAAATATTACAAGCCATATAAACTGTATGGAACGAAATAACAGATAATGGCCAATACATATAATTAAAAGATCTTTTTCCACGTGACTAGTTACTGCTCATTCACATGGCATCCCTTATAGCTAGAAAACGGGATCTACCTCACATTACCCCGTCAGGTTCAAAAAGCAACAAATACACTTCTACAAATATACTTTAGGAGAAAGAGTGCTGAAATGTGATTGGTTTCTCTGAGATATTACAGGAAGTTCTTATCGACAAGTGTTTGTGCAGCCAACATTTTTTTTTATGTTTTGTTAAACCCTGTTCAGAGTATTTTTTTTTTTTTGCGGTCTTGTCCTGCTGGTGAGAATTTCTCTGTACTTCCTGTCTTAAGCCAGCCATAGGTGGATCAAACCTTGGCTTAGTTCATCAGGAACCAGAGGATATTTAATCCATTTATGGTCAGGCTGTTTGTACTGAAGTTGATCCATTGATCGACTTCAGAACAACCAGACGGTCGTATTTTTTTGCATGCGATTACTGGTGGGGGCATTAGCTGTCAGCAGTGATCACTGTGTTCTGCCCACAGGAAAGGTTCCCTGCCAGAAGAATACAGTAGTACTGCGTGAGGGATTGCCCCATCAACACTGACTGTGTTTATGGAGGACTTGAGCCTTTTTTTTTGAGCAAAAGAAAATTGCATCATCTATGGCTTGCCTTAGAGCAGTATTTCTAAACCATTTCTTTCAGTCAAGGCACCCTTTAAGATTCTGCACAACATTCTCAGATGTAAAAAACTAAAATAATAGTTTTACATATTGGAGCAGTATCCAAATACATAGGACACCCATTAGAGGTGATTTATTCTTCCAAAGCAAATACACCTTTGCACACTGGTACTGACTAGTATTTCAATGTTTCTTCATTGTGACCCCAGAGGGCAAACAAGGATGCTGTGCAGGCACCCAACATCCTCCTTGTAAATCGATGATGTCATTGGTTGTTAGGATGCTGATGGCTAGAAAGTTGTAATGGTGCACAATGAAAACCTGAGACTTTGTTCAACTAAAAGGTATGCTTCATTCAACTACTGGCTTTTATACAATTTCTGGGCAATTTTTAGGCATTTTGCCAAGGCACCCCTGAAGAAAGCTGACGGCACCCCAGGATGCCTGGGCACCCTGGTTGAAAAACGATGCTCCGGTGGTGTGACGTCACGGCGTTGCTGGCTCCTCCTTATTTTAACTGCATACGCACTTGGATATTCGCATATGCTTCAATAAATGTATTGCAGTACTACACTATGGAGATGTCTTTGCTTTGACTCCCCTGGGCAGTATTAATTTACAGCTACCCACCTGACCACCAGAGAGGGAGCCTCCATAACACCTTGAGAGCTGCGCCCATCTATCCCCTAAGGGGAACTCTGGACAGTCCTGACGCTCTGCTACTAAGTCCCAGGACAACATGAAGGAGTTCACTGGATTTCGGCATTTCCCAGACCATTAGAGGACATCAGGAGATTATACACAAACACTCATTAGCTAGCGCGTTCTGGTGAGTGCGCATTTCTTACACACCTGTATGCACAGTATCTCGTCCTCAGGAGGATATAGGAATATTGGAGCACTTCAAGTCACTTGATGAACTGCATATATGCTATTATAGATCATTTTTGTGTTTTTAACTTTCATTACAATTATTTTTAGCGCTGCACATCCAATTTATACTGTCTTTTAGAGGTTTCATATGGTTACCTGGTGCACAGCTGCTTCTACCTCTTTTGTGAGCTCACATCTACCTGCTTTAATAAATAGACTCACCCGTAGTTGAATTCTTGTTCATTTTGTCTAAAATGTAGCTTTGCGCCTAAGAATTTCATTGGAGTGTATTCATTTTTGCAACATGGTGTTAAATAAATTTGTTAGGAAAAATTATTTTCCTGTGTGTGCAAATTAACAAATATTGTTCGTAATCAATGACCTGCATTTGTGGGAGTATTTTGTAGTATAGTGTCCCATAGAATATGTTGATTCTGCAAAGAAGTAAAGGTTGTCTGACAAATCTGTTGGGGTGTACTCATTTATGCGGAGCACTATTTTTATATATGTATATATATATATATATATATAATTTTTTTTAATAACAAACATGTTATACTTGCCTGCACTGTGTAAAGATTTTGGACAGAGCAGCCCCGATCCTCCTCTTCTCAGGTCCCACGCTGGTGTTCTGGGCTCCCCCCCCCCCCCACAGAGTGCCCCCATAACAAGCTGCTTACTACAGGGGCACTTGTGTGTGTTCACTCTTGGGCTGGCTCTGTGTCCATTGACACAGAGCGTGGTTCGGCCTGCCCTCCTCTCTCTCTCCTCACCGGCTGTGATTGACAGCAACAGGAGCCAATGACTCCAGCTGCTGCCTCTCTGTCCAACAAGGAGGGAGAGAGGGGAGAGAGCTACTGCTCTCATGCACAGCGCTGGATTAAGATCGGGCTCAAGTATCAGAGGGGGCTAAACAAGGGGGGGGGGGTAGAGCTGCACAGAGAAGGTTTTTTACCTTAATGCATTAAGGTAAGAAAAACTTTGCCTTTAGACTCACTTTAAAAAAATTGTAAAAAGCACATTTCTCTATGATTTGTCCATTTGAAAAAGCTACAGCACAGAAAAATACTTATTGATCCTCCCAGACACCCAATGAGCTCTTAACTTCCTGTAGTAAGCCAACAACGCTGCCCCCCACTGGACTTCTGCCACATCAATAGGTATTTTTTGAACGTGCAGAATTTTTAAAAAGAGAAAACATTGCATTGCAGAGATGTAATGGCTGTTTTATTGTTTTTCCCTGACATACAAAAGTGTAATAAGCAACACAGGCAATCTTGATTAAAGTACCAGTTTAGTTCATAGCAACCAGCTGGCATTTTTGCAGTGCTTGTTATACACTGAAAGAAAATATCTTCAGTTACCTTGCACATCCCAAAATGTCCTTCCATCTCAACACATGGAGCACAATAAAAAGAGATAGATGTACCTAAGCTAATGTGTTTTATAGGAGTACTCCACACTTGTACAGCTGTAGTGTGTTGCCCAATGCAGGAATATTTGACTTTGCTTGATGTTTCTGTTATGGCCAGATTCTACCCCCCCCCCCCCTCATCATACTATAGATGTCATTGTTTGAAATTTAGCTAGAGTGCCGCAAATCTGATTTGATCTTTGATCCTTAAAATATCACCACAACAAAACTAGGTGCAGCTATTAGGAAGCAAGGTATAACTCCTAGCTGGCCTACAGAGCAGTGTATTCTTAATTTGTATTATTGTGGAAGTGACCCAAATATCTTCATCAGTACAGTAAAATGAGAAAAGGTTTGTAGTTTACCTATAAATAGAAATCTAAGGAAGTTATATTTGAAGATAGTAAAGCAAGCTTACATTTTCATTGCAAAATATTGAAGACGGAAAGGAAATTTGTAGAAACGCATGTCAAAATCTTACATAAGGGGCAGGTGTATGGATCTATGCACCCATTCCTGCCCTTGTGCCAGATTTTGGCATATAGTTGTGTCAATGTAGCCGCTACGTGTGCGTCCATTTCTATTGGTGGGTTCACACGCATCAGACAGTTGCTCAGATCGAAGGACGTGTCTGACCACCCATCAGAATAAGCTCTAACTGTATAGAACAAGCCATGAAGGGACCTTAGTTTAAAACTTGTTTTACTGGTGTGAAGACACGCTAAATTTACTTTCTTACATTAAAATGCTAAGCCATAAAATAATACGGATTTACATAAATATTATGAGATGACGTTAAAGTCTTAATGAATATTTTCAGTCTACTGTGAAAATGAAATAGAAAAGTAAAAACAGCAACAATTAGCATTAGTTACCTTCAACAACTGGAAGCTTAAAGCGGTATTAAACTAAAACTAAAAATGTATATTTTACAGCTTAACCAATTAGATGTTGTGGCTGCATTCATTTTCTTTTTTCAGGCTTTTACTCACCTCTCTTTTCACCTGATCTGGCCAATAACACACCTCCTGTATTAAGGTGCCTACACTCTGGATAAGGGAGCAACAGACACCTGAGGACAGCAGCATTGTTAATCTGGGGCAAGGGGAGTGTTAGACGGACTAGCAGATTTAAATACACTAACAAACGGAGACCAAACTCCAGCTGATACTTTATGAGAAGTTACAGCAAATAGTTTTGTTTCTTTTGGGATAAAGGTTTTATATAAATGAATATTGTAAGCACCCCTGTCGGTTTTTTTTTTTTTAAACCTCTAGCTGTTACACCTGCAGGACAGTTTGCTCTGTTGAAAAACAGGCGTACTGGCCGGAGCACCAGGTGAAAATAAAGGAAAAGTCTAAAGAAAACTAATGCAGCCATCATATCTATGAACTGGTAAGCTGCAATAGAATAAATGTTTGTTTTTTAGTTAAATACTGATTTAATATAAGAACTTCTGACACAACATTCAATTGAGTTGCGTATTCCTTTACAAATAAACATGGTTTTACGGTACAGCTAGTATAATTGTCTGAATCCGTGTTTATGTCTAATAAAACTAATACAGTCTTTATATCTAATGATTGGTAAGCTGCAATATCTAAAATGTTTGGTTTTGGGTTTAACATCGCTTTAACTGTGGCAGAGAAAGCAGTGTCATCCTCCTAGCTGTGCTGTCTAGCAGAGGTGTATGAATCATGAAAATGGGCAAACAGAATTACAAATCCTTTAGTAGATAAAACATTCATATAGGTGGATTCCAGCTGTGTATTTATCAGTTTATCAAGAGCTGGAACGTTCATATAAATAGATCTAAACCCACTCAAAATTTCATAAAAGCTTAATTTCAAGGGCTGTTTTCAAACTTCTTAAATCTGCAGCTTTCTTTAAAATACCGGGTGATCCTGCCATGATGATCCTTATTCAGGCACTTCCTGTTAGGGGGTAAAAACAGACATTTGGTGGACAGTAATCACCCTGTAACAGGAAAGGCCTGAACAAGGATTTTCATGACGGGATCATAGGTTCTGTAGCATTTGCATGACATTATATAAATCTTCAGCAGCTTGTGTTAGCAGATACAACAGTATTAGAACAGGCTGAACTTGATCCTGAAAGATTTTGAACCTTTTCAAGATCAGGTTTTATAACGATTGGTTTACTCAGTGTCTCCTTGCAATTAAGAATTACAGCATGCGCACATACATCTGCAGCAATAAAATTATTGGAGCTAGATTAAGGAGAAAATCTATCTGCGTATTTCCCTTCTATATCAGGCTCAGTAGTGGCATAATCCCCTGGAGAAAATCTGAGAGCCTTGCTGCCAGTTTTAGCCGATAATGCATGTGATTAGATTTCTCTGCTTTGTATTCTGTACAAAGATGCATATCCTGCTATTTTAAAAAAAAGGATATTATGCAAGACTTGTAATCAAGATAAAATCGATCAAGACAGGTTCTCAAATGTCATGTCATTCTGATAATACTTTCC
The DNA here is from genome assembly GCF_062004578.1 of Staurois parvus. Taxonomy (NCBI): domain Eukaryota; kingdom Metazoa; phylum Chordata; class Amphibia; order Anura; family Ranidae; genus Staurois; species Staurois parvus. The sequence goes on from NW_028317805.1 coordinate 10,090,492, forward strand.
CAGGCAAAACTGACATATGTCAAGAACATTTGTCCACTCTACTACAAGTGCCTAAGGATGTTGCGTCCTGCTAGAGGAAAGGTAGATGCAAGACAGGGACACTTCTCATGACAGGGGTGCACAACTCTGTCACATCCTGTGTCCGGGTCAGCTCTGTTGGCTGATGTTCTTACAATGGATTTAGGTCCTGTATTTGGATTAAACCCGAGATGTTGTACAGATGGCCCTGTTTAATCATGAATGTTGGATTTTATTCAGTTTTCTATGAATACAAATTCACTAATGATTTCAGTGACTAATTTTCATTTCCGAAGGGTACATCTCTTAAATGACTCTGTAGCTAGTTCAATGTTTCTCAACTTTTTTTTTTTCAACCAAGACACCCTTTAAAATTCTGCTCGATCTTGAGGCACACCATCATTAAATTTAAAAAACTAAAATTAATTGTGGCCACCCACAAATAGAGACTATTTATTCCTCCACCTTTGCAAACTGGTAGAGTAGTATTCTAGCGAGTATTCTAGCGTTTCTCTTCTCCCTGAGTTTCTCTCCCTATCTCTGCAAACATGACCCCTGGGCTGACAAAGGGGCAAGGGAGGGATGCTGTGCAGGTTCCCAATATCCTCATCATCACCGATGATCTCATTGGTAGTTATGACGCCATTTCCTGGTGTACACAATGCCCAAAGTTGTAATGATGCACAATAAAATCCTGTGTCTTTGTGTAGCAAAAATCCAGACTTGATCCACTCACCTGCTTCTTGACAATTTTTTGGGTAATTTGTGGCAAATTTAAAACATTTTTGCCAAGGCACCCCTAAAGAACTCAGAATATACCCGGGGGTGCCAAGGAGTGATTCAACCAACTTACTGTTGACTGACTTACTCCTTCTGTTGGAATTCAGTTCCAAGCATTCACTACTCTTTTACTAAAATATTTCGAGCATTATGTTTGAATCCACATGCACCTACAACTGCACAGGACACAATAGCAATGTTTGGATCAGTAGAAGGAACCACAGTCCAGCCGGATGGTGCAGGTGGTTCTGGTGGTACAAAGGGTAAATATTAATCTTTTAATTTGCTTGGAAGCCCTATTTAATAATCTGCAACTATGTGGCAAATGAGGTTTAATGTTGATAAATGTAAGATGATACACTTGAAAGCTAAGAATATGCATGCATCATACATACTAGGGGGGTACAATTGGGGGAATCAATGGTGGAGAAGGATCTTGGGGTTCTGGTAGATCACAAGCTTAATAATGGCATGCAATGCCAAGCTGCAGTTTCTAAAGCGAGCAAAATCCTCTCTTGTATTAAAAGAGGTATAGACTCCAGAGAGAGAGAGAGATATCATTTTACTCCTGTACAAATCTTTAGTAAGACCTCACCTGGAATATGCAGTTCAATTTTGGGCACCAATTCAGAAAAAAAAACACTGGGGAACTGGAGAAAGTACAGAGAAGGGCAACCAAACTGATAAGAGGCATGGAGGAGCTCAGCTATGAGGAAAGATTAGAGGAGCTGAATTTATTCTTTCTTGAGAAGAGGAGATTAAGGGGGGATATGATCAACATGTATAAATACATCAGTGGTTCATACAGTGAACTCGGTGTAGAGCTATTCACCCTGAGGTCATCACAGAGGACAAGGGGGCACTCTTTACATCTGGAAGAAAATAAATGTAATCTCCAAACACAGAAAGGTTTCTTCACAGTGAGAGCTGTGAAAATGTGGAATAGACTCCCTCAAGAGTTGGTTCTGGCCAGCTCAGTGAATTGCTTTAAAAAGGCCTTGATTGTTTCCTAGATACACAGAATATAACTGGATACTAACATTTATAGGTAAAGTTGATCCAGGGAATATCCGATTGCCTCTCGGGGGATCAGGAAGGAATTTTTTTCCCTGCAGGAGCAAATTGGATTGTGCTTTGCTGGAGTTTTTTGCCTTCCTCTGGATCAACTGTGGGTATAGGATAACTTTTTTTTTTTTTTTTTTTTTTTAATGCTTAAACTGGATGGACTTTTGTCTTTTTTCAGCCAGACTAACTATGAAACTATGTTAACTCACGCATCCTTTTAGCCCGGATGGCTGAAACGCAGAGCGAGCAACTTCAAGGAGGGTGTCTTGACAGCTTGTCCAATGTTCAATAAAGTTGTTTATTTTGGTAGTGTGCCACTAGTCATTCTTGTGGTACTCAGTGGAAGGAGCAAGGACACATGGGCGGGCACCTGGGACTTTCTTTTGGGACTGCTTGGAGGACATCGGCACTTTGAGCAGTATTATTTTCAAAAACGTCTACAACTTTCCCCTTAGTACAACTGTCAATGTAATTAATCGCCTTGCCCCACTGAGTACTGATTCACACATTGCAGTGACAGTGCAGATTGAAGCTCAGATTTCGCAGCTAATTGATACAGTAGATTCAGGACAGGTTTAGATCAGGATTTTATCCTGTTCACAACTGATATGTGTGGGTTAGAAATGGTTCCTATAGAAGTCAATAGCCTGTAATCCGCACCTGAATGGGACCACATTGCTCAGAAATTGGGCATGACACTTTTTCAATCCACACTGCCAGTGCACCGGACATGGGTGAACAGGCATCATAGGAAGCAATGTTATTTCATGTCATGCACATTGGATGTGGTTCAAACTGCATCCAATCCACATATATGTGAATTGACATTAAGTGCCATCCACTGAGTAATGGCAAATACTTATTCTCCTTAAAGCAGCAATCTTTGCCACCAAAAAGAGTCCCTGCTAAGTACTATTTTCATTGCACATGCTCACCACAGCCCTATTCATTCCTATAGCTAAGCAATACTTGGGAGTCCTACGGGTTGGGGGGGTTATCAAAATGCAACTTACCCATAAGTATAAATGAGGCACTAGTATGCATATGCACAAAATAGTTGTTTTTCTGGAAAGGCTGTGTGGAGCAAGGTAGGGCCACAAAACAAAGATCACTAGATTAAAGAGTAAGGTATTTGCCCAAGTGGGCAGGATTGATTAAAGGAAAAGTGTATCAAAGGTAACATTTGACTAAACAGTAAGAGAAGAAGCAGCAGACTGATGAGTTCATCTCTCACTTTATTCTTTTGTCAGCATGCCCTCTGTCTACATAGGAGCACTGCAACAGAGCCAATTGGTTCCCTGTACTGCTTCGCCCTCTCCCAGTCTGAGTTCTGTTGTACAGGAGGTTGCAAGAGACCAATTCCAGGTCAAATGCAGGAACTCACACTTTGTTAAAAATGTACATATATATATATATACACATACACACACACATACATATATACATATATATATATATATATATATATATATATATATATATATATTGGCAGTGCGGTGTCCTGCCACGGCCAAAATCAAGCTGAAAACCCTGGATTCTCAACCAGGCAGGTTGAGGGGCTCCAGAGAGTTGATGTATTGCAGAGGAAACTGGCTTTTCAGTTTCCTCATTTGTTCATTAAGTCTGTTTTGGGATCTGGAGCCTGGAGATTTCAAAGAGATCTGGGAGGGATGAAATCTCCAATCCGGGGTCCGTGTTTTGAGAACCCCCAGCACCACCATGATTGCACAGGTGTGTGCAGGCCTTTTTATAGAGTCCTAACCATAGTTATGGGCTCCACCGTGGCAAACGGAGTCAGGAGGGCTCCACCGTGGCAAACGGAGTCAGGAGGGCTCCACCCCGGCAGATAGGAGTCAGGAGGGCTCCACTTGGAAGACAGGAGGTCACTGCCTGGAAGTCAGGTGGGCTCCACCTAGGAGAGGTGGAAGCCAAAAGCAGCAAGGGGCTGCTAGAGTCTAGCTGTGTGCTAGTGGCCAGCTGTGTGCACGAGCCATAAGTCTTGAAGTCTGCAGGAGACAGACAGGAAGATTGTATATCTGAGAGAGCCAGGAGGCTGAATTTTGTTTGTGGATGATCGATACCCCTGTGTGGGAAACTTCTGTTTTGAACTTTCATTTAAATAAAAGTGGGCAAAAAGGCCCTTAAAGAAAGTGAGGTGTGTGTGTTTAAAAGCTCTACCACTTTGAAGCGAGTTCCCACATTATATACACATATATATATATATATATATATATATATATACACACACATATATACACACACATACACATAATTAATCGTGTATTAATGAAAAAAAGAGTGCATTATTGTGTGTTTTATACCTGCCTGTAGTAAAGATTTATAGCTGGTTTTATTAGAACATGACCCTGAACCAAATGAAGTTTGGCTTTTTTCAACCTTCCAAATAAGCGTAAAAGGCGGCTTTAAAACAGTGTGCCTGGGGCTTTGACAAATCTAGAGTCCCAACAAACTTCAACAAATGCATTCCAGAACTGTGTATAGAGATTCTCAAGAGGAGGGTGCAAAATATTGTTTAAAATGTATATAAATTATACTATTGGGGATTATTTCATTTCTGGGATGTTTGGAGGAAAGGTGATTGCCCACTTAGAGCTAACAAAAATATAGTTATTTTCAGTATTTCCATCTGCAGTCAGGTAAAAAAAAAAAAAAACTACTTTGTTTTTCTTTTTTCCATTAAGCCTATTGTGGTATTGTTGGCATGAAAGAGTACGTTCTAAGGATAGGACAGAGGCATTATGAATAGCAGTAAGAAATAAAGACAAGCAGGAAGCCACAAGTTCAGAGAAAACTGTGATAAGAGAAATGTGTGGGCTCATCTTTGCTCCCAAAAATGCTTGTTGCCGACTACACAGGTCTGCAAAAATTTTTTTTCAAGAGCTATTTTTGTTATTCCACGTAATCTTTGTTTTTTGGTGCGCTAAATCCGAAAATGACCTCTATTTTGTCATAGGACATCACGTTTCCTGACAATTTAGGTAACTATGTTAAATAAGGCAATACCTCAAAATAAATGGAAATAGACTTATAAAATTAAAGTTTATTACAATTTTTTCATGAAAATCCTTTTTTGAACTGAAATGAGCTCACCTACACACACTAAACTCGATTCTTCTTCCATATGAGGCTCCTTGGTGCATTTACCCTTGTGAGTAGCATCTGGAATGTCTCTCTGAAGCATTCAACAGTAGTCTGCCATCATTGTAATGCTCCATTTTCCCTGGTATCTCCTTTCCATCTCTTTAATGTCTTGGTGGAATCGTTCACCTTGTTCCTCACTCACAGCTCCCAAATTTTAAGGAAAGTAGTCAAGGTGGGACTGGAGGAAATGCACTTTCACACTCATCAGGCAACCTAAAGCTTGAAATGCTTTCAGCATTCGTCCGACGATCTTTTTGTAGTGAGGATCTTTGTTATTGCCTAAAAATTTCTGTATGTCTTCTTTAAATGCAATCCACCCTTCTTTTTGAGGATCCGTCATGGTATTGACAAACTCTTGATCAACTATAAGCCTTCTAATGTCTGGTCCGACAAACACACCTTCCTTCAATTTTGCCTCCGACAGGCCTGGAAACTTAGTGACCAAGTATTTGAAGCAATCTCCATCTCTTGGAAGTGATTTTACGAATTGCTTCATCAATCCCAATTTTATGTGGAGAGGTGGTAGAACAACTTTATGGGAAGGCACCAAAGTTTCTCGGAGGACATTTTTTTCCCCGACTGTTAGCACCCTCGGCTGCCAACTCTTCTTGGTCCAGTGATTTTATCGGTCTCGACTGTCCCATAGACACAGAAAACAAGGGTATTTGGTATACCCAGCTTGTTGCCCAAGCAGCATGCACAAGACCTTCAAGTCCCCACACACTTGCCAACCATGGTCTTTATATTTAAGTTCTCGTAGGTTTCCTTCAAGTGTACGGAATGACCTACAGGTATGGAAGCGTAAAAACCACCGTTGTGGAGTAAAACTGCTTTGAGACTTCTTTTTAAAGAATCTATAAAAAGACGCCATTGCTCTGAATCATATTGGATTTTAAATTGACCCATCAGACCTTCGACATCGATGCAATAAACCAACTTGTCTTCCTGGGCAAAGTAAGGAACGAACTCCTTTTCACGATGTCTGAACCATGAAGATGACACTCCTGGCAATAAATTCCTGCTTTTCAGCCTTGATCCAAGTAACTCAGCGGCATCTTTGGGAAGATTCAAGTCTCTTACCAAATCATTCATCTCCTGAGAAAACTATTTTGGTCTTGTACCATCTTCAAAGTCAGAACTTGATTCGTCATCTAGTTCAGGTATGACTTCACCTTCATCAGAGCTAGGTATCTCTTCCAAGGTAGCAGGGTGCTTGGGTACTGGTATATCTGTGCCATGGGGGATGAGACGAATTGCTGAGTGAAGATTGGGGTATGAAATGGAATGTTTCCATTTGGAATTAAACCCTTTCAAATCGCATGAACAAAAGTAACAGTCGTCACTATGGTTCTTTTGCTCTCGCCATACCATAGGAATCCCATAACGGAAAGATTTTTTCTTACCCTTGAACCAGTTTTGGAGGTCCTCAACACACCGTTTGCACACTTTATGAGGCGCCCAAACTTTATTTTGATCTCCAATTTTTAGTCCAAAGTATGCTAAGTATACTTTTTTCACAAAGTCTGTAATATTGTGCTGTTGCTTCAACACTGTATATTCACCACAGATGAAACAAACTGTCTGGCGAATTAATACAGTTTCGCGGAGCCATAACATAATGGTTGAGGAATAACGAGCTATCACGAACTGCGATGAAAAAGTGTGAACAGCCTAGAACCAAAAACCTGATGATGATTCGTGCACAAGTGTGGACTGCAGGAGAGAGTAGCTCTGTGTCTGTACACGAGACATCACAGTGCTGGCCACGCTCCCCTGCACTGACCGGAGCTGCTGCTATCTGCCCTGTGTCTCCCTCCCACTGGATTCTTCAGGAAAGATTAACCCCTTCTACCATTAGAAGCACCGACTCAGGGCTGAGGCTTACACATACAACTTGCTGCTGAGTATCCCACTAGTCAGACATGTCACTCAGAGCAGCACTTGTATTCACCCCCTTTGCAGGGGGGGAGGGGCAGAGATTGTTTACCTGCAAATAACAACAAAGGGCCAGAAGAGAACTGGGGTAATGAGGAAATAGAATTGTTTTTCCCTAAAACTTGCTTAGCTTATGTATATATTGTTGACCATCAGATTTACAGTGCTATATTTTTTTTACATAACTCGGACAATCCCTTTAAGGTTTTTTTGGCATTTAATATCTTAAATGCACTTATGTGAATTATTAGTAATTTGGACTTTAAATTTGGTTAAAAACCCATAATATAAAAAAAATACCAAAAATTAAAAAAAATTTGATAAATTTGAAGGCAATTTTGCATTTTGTGGCAAATCATGACGTCTAGGAGTTTTTTCAATATTTTATTTGTTTTCAGCACACCAAAATACATGGTAATTAGCTGAAAATAATCAAACAGCTTTTTAGTCGCAGACCTGTACTATCAGTCAGTTTCAAAAGGTATTAATGCTTTTTGGGTCGCTGTACACATATGTAAGTAGATTGATAGTTCTGACTTCACTAGCTGCATGCATTTTCTTGGTCTTGGACCCTTTGCCACTTATTGTGCAGCTCTTTGAGCCCCTGCAGACCACAGTCTGTTGCCTGTATGCTTGCTCAGGCCAAGGAAGGTCAATTATTATTTAGACTGGGTTTTAGTAGTTAAATGGCTTGTTTTATTTCTTTCCCATTATCTTACCTTTTTCTCTGCAATCCTTCCCTTTTTACTTTTTCTATTTTTTTCCTTATGATTTTTTTACAATGAACCTGACAGAATGAAGTACAAACGTGGAAGCGTTGATTTGTAAAGGGGCTGTAATATCAGTGATCTCTAGCAGTCTCTGTAATGTGTCTCCGGTCTGTGACTCACCAGTCTCCAACAACACCTATAGCATGTCTGCAGTCTTTGACTATTACTTTTAGCATGCACATAGTCTTTCACCATCTCCTGTTGCCTTTTTGCAATGTTTGAAAGCTTTTTGTAGTATTACATTCACTTCCTATTATGTGCAGTTCTTTGCTGATGTCATGGGCAACACATGAGGACCCTTGTGCCAAGAACTGGTCCAACCACTGTTCTAAGACCATCACTGGTCTAAGAATACTAAAGTATTTAAGACAGACAACAGCTAGGCAACTAGTATTTTTAGAGGGAAGCCAGAAATGGCAGCCCCATATTTCTTTATTGAAGCACATGTAAACCCAGGGAGAACCTTTCAAAACTCGACAAGACAGAATGTGAGGTAGTTGAGCTTAGCAACAAATAAGCGTCTGCAATTTTCAAAGCTTAACTAAGCAAGCTAAAATAGAACCTGCTTTTTTTGTTAATAAATCCTTTAATATATTTAACCCTTGGTTACATTTCAGTGTTGATAATTTCATGGCAGCCTCTTTGTAGTCAATTCTTGTTCACATGCACTTCAGCAATGGCTGCATATAATTTTTTAAAGGGCAGGTTTTCTGGCGGTGACAACAGTGGACAATGATTATTTAATGTGCATCAATGCGGTTTCCATTGTGTGAGCATGTGACTTTTTTGCATAAAATACAGTTTTCCGCTTTTTCATTAATGTTTGCATCTCAGTGCTGCCGAATATCCTCCAGATCCTAAAAAGCCCCTTCCCGTCTACATGCACTCACGCCAGTGTTGCCTGTAGTGTTGCTCTGAGCCAGCCTTCTGTAGCAATGGTGGATGACACTGCATTGGGAGAAGCCCTCTACACAGGAAGTGAAGGATTTACTGAAGGATAGCCAGATATGCTTTTAAAGTGATACTAAAAGATTTTTTTTTATTTTCAATAACAAACATGTCATACTTGCCTGCACTGTTTTTGCACAGAGCAGCCCCAATCCTGCGGTTCTCAAGGTCCCACACCGATGCTCCTGGCTCCTTCCCCCTGCTGAGTGCCCCCAGAGCAAGCAGCTTGTGCATGCTTGCTCCCAAGCTGCCTCTGTGTGTCCATAAGTCCCTGCCCCCTCTTCACTGGCTGTGAAGGAGAGCAGCGGGAGCCAACGCCTTTTGCTGCTGTGTCTCACCCAATGAGGAGGGAGAGACATGGGGAAGCGGCTGCTCTCATACACATCACAGGATCGAGCTCTGGCCAATATTAGGGGGAATTGAGGGGGGGATATGCACAGAAGATTTTTTACCTTCATGCATAGAATGCATGAAGGTAAAAAGACCTTCAGGTGGTTGTAAAGGCATTCTATGAATGAAGGTAAAAAAAAAAAAAAAACAAAACTGTGCAGCAGTGCCCCCAGCCTTCTCAATACTTACTTGAGATCCAGTAATGTGCATGACAGCCTCGGCTGTCCTGGATCTCTGCCCCCTCATTGGCTGAGGCAGCAAGTGGAAGCCATTGGCTTCTGCTGCCGTCAATCACAGCCAGTTAAGCCAATGAGGAGAGAAAGGGGGCAAGGTCAAGCCACGGCTCCGTGTATGAATGAACACACAAAGCAGCAGGTGCCCCCAAAGCAAGCTGCTTGCTATGAGGGCATCCAACAGAAAGAAGGAGCCAGGAGAGCCTGCGGAGGACCCGAGAAGAAGTTCCAGGCTGCTCTGCGCAAAACCACTACACAGAGCAGGTAAGTAGACATGTTTATTATCCAGCAAAAAAAAAAAAAAAGAACCTTCAGTATTGCTTTCAGCCTTCAGACCCACTTTAAGGAAAGCTTCAGATTTAAATGAATTGAAAAACTGCTTTTGAAATTTCTCTATTGTGATAAAAGAGAAGTATGGTCAAAGCTCTTTTGGCCATACCTTTCATGTGGGTTACAGGAGTGCATTTAGTTCTGCTCTCCTGTGACTAAGAATCAGCCATCAGCGGACTAAAGATTGCTGTCAGCCGACATCACAGAGGAGCTTCAGGATCTGGATGTATCCCAACAATAATGTTGGGATCCACCCAGATGCCTTACAGGCAAGCTGGCTCAGCCTCTCAGCATGCCATTGAGAGCCTGAGCCAGAAGCTCCTACTCCCTACCCTGCCCGGCAGTCCAGTGAGTGCTGGAGGGGCAGAGCAGAGAGCGGTGACTGATAGTCACTCTGTGCTCAGAGCAGACCTGAGAACTAAGCGATCAGTGGTTACACGATTGCTCAGTTCTTGGCTTTCAGATATTAGGAGACATCTTGCAGCATGGGATTGATGCTGCAGCAGATCAGTAAATATGTTTGTTTATTTTTGGTTTTATATTCCCGCATTTGTCCTTTAAAGCTTATATAAGATTTTAGTAATTGGGTTTACGCATACAGTATAAATGGCAGCAGAAAGGCATTAGCATTGTGACTTTTTACCCTCATGAGGAAACAACCTGCACAGATTATGCTTTCTCCCACAATCAAAAACCATTAAACACTATTAAAGCGGATCTTCAAGTATGATCTTAAATTCATACTTAAATTTGTCAAGCTTGTAGTATGCAAAGTTCATACCTGAAGACACCAACAGTCACTGTAGTAGCCATCATTACGACAGTGATCACTGCGATCTTCTGGGTTCTGTACTGCACCAATGCACAGTGACCCGGGAGGAAGGGGACTGATTGCTCACTCAGCACCACTGGCATTCACAAAACAACTTGTGGGTTATGACTTCTTGTATATTGAATGAGTACAGAGGAGGGGTGGTGATGTCAGTTCATTGCTTCCCTCTGTTTTCAAAACCACTCACATTATGCCATACACCTGTCTGTGTCACCACCATGTATTTTCTTGATCAGGTGCAATTTACAGGGATGGAAATGATGGTTTCTAGTAATTTGATGCCCATGGATCCAGACTTTTGGGAGACCATGTATAAGTTAAGGATTTTTATGTACATACATTTTTTCAAAATATAAATCTGTCATGTCCAACAAAGCAGGTCAGTGGATGACTTGTCATTTGACAGAAAAATGAAAAATTGGGGTTCAGTGCAGTGTGACTTAAAAATGGTTTCGGGCCAAGGCACTGTTCATAGCCTGTGTCTAAAATAAAGTGCCCTGTCCAGACACACAAGAACTGTGCTCATACTAGTAATGTTAAATCATATACAGGTGCATCTCAATAAATTAGATCATCAAAAAGTTAATTTATTTCAGTAATTAAATTCAAAAAGTGAAACTCATATTATATTGATTCATTACACACAGTGATATATTGCAAGCATTTATTTCTTTTAATTTTGATGATTATGGCTTACAGCTAGTGAACACCCAAAATTCAGCATCTCAGAAAATTAGAGTACCACATAAGACCAATAAAGAAATGATTTTTAATACAGAAATATTGGCTTACTGAAAAGTATGTCCATGTACGGTATAGTATGCATTTAACACTTGGTCGGGACTCCTTTTGTACAAATTACTGCCTCAATGTGGCGTGGCATGGAGGCGATCAGCCTGTGGCGCTGCTAAGGTGATATGGAAGCTCAGTTTGCTTTGGATAGCGGCCTCTAGCATTGTTGGGTATGGTGTCTCACATCTTCCTCTTAACAGCCCACAGATTCTCGATAGGGTTTAGGTCAGGCGAGTTTGCTGGCTAATCAAGCAAAGTGATACTATGTTCATTAAACCAGGTATTGGTACTTTTGGCAGTGTGGGCAGGTGCCAAGTTCTGATGGAAAATGAAATCGTCAAATCCATGAAGCTGGTCAGCAGAAGGAAGCATGAAGTGCTCTAGAATTTCCTGGTAGAGGGCTGCGCTGACTTTGGACTTGATAAAACACAGTGGACCAACATCAGCAGATGACATGGCTCCCCAAATCATCACTGACTGTGGAAACTTCACACTGGACTTCATGCAGCTTGGATTCTGTGCCTCTCCACTCTTCCTCCAGACTCTGGGACCTTGATTTACAAATTAAAGGCAAAATTTACTTTCACCCGAAAAGAGTACTTTGGAACACTGAGCAACAGTCCATTCCTTTTTCTCCTTAGCCCAGATAAGATGTTTCTGATGTTGTCTCAGGTTCAGGAGTGGCTTGAAACAAGGAAGGCAACAGTTGTAGCCCATGTCCTGGATATGTCTGTGTGTGGTGGCTCTTGAAGCACTGACACCAGTCGTAGTCAACTCCATGTTAATCTCCACCAAATTCTTGAGTGGCCTTTGCTCCACAATCCTATAAAACCTATTGGTTATCCCTGTTGCTCATGCACCTTTTTCTGACACACTTTTTCCTTCCACTCAACTTTCCATCAATGTGCTTGCATACAGCACTATGTGATCAGCAAGCTTCTTTAGCATTGACCTTGTGAAGGGTGTCAACTGTCAAGTCAGCAGTCTTCCCCACGATTGTGTAATCTACTGAACCAGACTGAGAGACCATTTAAAGGCTCAGGAAACCTTTACAGGTATTTTGAGTTAATTAGTTGATTAGAGTGTGCCACCATGAGTCTACAGTATTGAACTTTTTTTTACAATATTCTAATTTTCTGAGATACTGAATTCTGGGTTTTCACTAGCTGTAAGCCATAATCATCAAAATTTCACATTTTGAATTGAATTGCTGAAATTAACTTTTTGATGATATACTAACTTATTGAGATGCACATGTACTTACAGTAGCTGGACATAAAAGGTTCACATTAAAGTACCTCAACAGCTTGTCTATGCACACTGGGTGATGCTGTGCTTTGCTAGATTTACGCTCTGCCCTGACTATTCCCACAGTTTATGCATACGGGGGAGCCGCAGACTCCAACATGTTTGGGGCACCTTGGGTTGTATAATCCATTTTAAACTTTAAAGCTTTACTCCAAGGACTTTTTAAACACTCCGTTGGACTGCCTGCACTGGTTGCTAAAATGAGAGAGAGAGAGAGAGAGAGCAGAGCAGAGCAGCGCAGCTAAAATTATATACAGCTTCAATCATCACTATATGACTCAATCTTTGCCAAAGCAATGCATTGGGCCCTTTAAGTTCAGAATTACTACCAAACCAAAATTAACCCTTTTGTGCTTTCTGATTTCATTACCACTGATGAGACACCCCTACACCTAGAAGGGTGCTGGAGCCTTAATATCGGAGACAACTCAGAGACCAAATGTGCACCATTTCCCACTGGCCCTCATTTTGAAAAAAAAAAAAAAAAAAAAAAGGAAGAGGACAGCTGTGCTGCAAAGCCTCTGCCAAATATCTGCAGCACAAAAGTGAACAGGAATCTGCAGTAAACAAAGTCTCAAAAATTCTAGCTGAATCGCCAGGGTCTTTTTCTTATGAAAAGCTGCACTATGATTTCCATGTATTTTCACTAGAATGTGCTCTTGCATGCATCAGGGCTGTAAAGTATGTCTTTAGCAAACACACAGATATGATTTTAATTCCCCTACAAGTCTATACTCCATCTAATGTCACTGAACTGTAGTCTTAGGAAAGGCAGGCAAGCAGCTTGTACCTCTCATGTAACCTTGACCCAGTCATACGTCTAATAGATGTCACAGCAAACAAATGTGGGGAAGCAGCGGAGAGCAGGGTAGAGGCTCAATCTCAGACAAATGAATCCATCACTGGGAAATAAAAGCAGGCTGTTTGCTCTCGTGCTTTACCCAGGGTGCCCTTGTCCAAACCGGCTGCTGTTCTCCTGTCAGCATCTGAGGACGGATGGCAAGCACAAAGCACTTACGTATTCCAGTCACCATGGACTGTCATACATTATCGGCATCTGGGTATTTGCAATTTAAAAAGCAACAACACACACAGTTGAAGAAAAAGTAAATTATTTGGTTTTATTTATTTTGATTTTATTTTTCTTTTGTTTCCCATCAACCCCACCCCCTCCCAGACAGCAACTCCATTATATGTTCATTGCATTTTAACCCAACGCATACTGTAACCTTAACGCAGAGCAATTTCAGAATAAAAACAAATCCCGTGCTGTAAAAATATAATTATTTGTGATCTCAACCAGCACAATGTAGTACAGGGCTAGGTACAGTCGCAGAATGCTGCAGGATAAGTTTAATTTACTGAAGTTCACTTGGAGTGTAGAGCTGGAAAGACACATCATAATAGTATACCCTATAATACATAATAATCAAGTGGTCAATGGAACCCAATTAGCAACCCTCTATAAACAAAACAGCCCCAGGGTGGAATGACCCTTCAAGCACTACAAAGCAATATTTTACATCTAACCTGATCATATAATTAAAAAACAAACGACTACTGTTTGTGACGCCCTAATGATTCACATAGGCACATACAGTACATGTAGAAAAAAGCATTAAGAATTCTGCAGACACCTTTAGTAAAGAGATCAGCAGCACAGTCATTCAACAAAGGATACAAAGATGTGAAAACAGTATTTTATTAAGAGAAAATTGTATTTGATCATACACAGTGCTTTTTCAAACTAAATGTCATACATTTAGAATTTGCATCTACTTTAAGAGACCTTTACAATTACAACCCATAAAAAGCTTTTTTTTTAAGATCAGAATTCTTTGCTATATACACTGCCTGGTTGGTGTTGCTCCAATCACTCCACATCTAAGTGTGTATGGCCATCAGTAGACACGTAAATGGAAAATATGTAAGACTGATACAAAGTCGGCTGCCAAGTCTGTGCATTTAGCACAGTATGGACCTAGAGAGCTCAGGGAAATGGATAAGAAGTTGTGCGAACATTCTTGTCCCTTTCAATATGTATGCACTTGTAAAAGAACAAAGACCCAATCTCTCTGCATATCTGCAGCATCTGCACTGTTATCACCATACTGCATACATTGCCCTGTGCTCACCTGGAAGAGAAACCACTCCAAAGGCATTTTGTAGTACAAAAAGATGAAAAGCCCTTCAGAACTTGAACGCTGCACCTGCTTCAAAGGCACATGAAGTATGTGGAACACTAGAATGGGGAATCTCAGAAGTGCATTTGGGTCAATAAACACTGACCTGTTCTTCATTTCCCCTTCAAGCTCTTACACTATTCCCTGATGCCAATGGGCTACAGCAAAAGATCAATATAATTACACAACACAAAGTTATAAAATTTGAAAACGTCAGATGATATTAGTCAAGCATTAGTCAAAAAGATGATTTTGGAAAAGGATTGTTCTCCATCACACTTATGTGGTGAAAAGAGCAAGAGTCATTTTTTTCTATGTATAGCTGATGCAGACACACAGAACCACTGCCTGGAAAAAGGTCCATCTAATGTTATCCATATTGATAGACTTTTTTCAAAGGAGATTTAAAAGTTTTCATAATTTAGTGAAGATTTCTATTAAAGGATGCTAAAATCATTCAAATATAAGGTGTATAGCTTACATTCCTATCCTGGGTTCAAAAAGTAAACTTGTCAAAAAAAGAAACAAGGAATTGTAATTGTTGACCTCTCCATCTATAAAAAAAAAAAAAAAAAAAGTCTGGCTGCCTTGCTGACCCTCTTGCCTTGAGAAGGACCCACGCATACTTGGTAATGAAAAAAGCAAGAGCCAGCAGGAAAAAAATAATTTCAGCCGATCAGGAAAGACTGAACAGACAGACTTTGAAACAACTTTTGCACAAAGCTTTCACAGCTGCTATCTAGGGATTGCTGGGGAGCTGTGACATGCAAGTCAAATTTATTTTGCCATCTATGTCCCATTGCAGATATTTCCCTTCACTTCCTGTTCCATAGCCAAACAGGAATTGAGATTTGAAATTGCAAATAAAGCAATCCCTTTGGGACCTCCAGATCACCAGAACTAGTGTCCCCATTGGAAGATTTCCCTTATATTACTTTTCCAGCAACAACCCAAAATTTGGGATTTTCTTTTACTTTCATTGATAATGGTAAACAGGACTAAGAGTGTGAATCTCCCTAATGGGGACACAGCAATAAAAAGTGACAGGTGATCTTATCTCTCTACACTCTATCCAAAACTAAACAAAGTTTTGCCTTTAGTTATACTTTAAGCAGAACTCCAGGCAAAAAAAAACCTGTGCCTGCATTATGTTTTTGGATCTGCTTTTAAGACACAACTAGGAATACTCCAGGTATGGACATGGCCACATCAATTAGATTCCCACCTGATCGTTCTGTGGGAAATAAAAAAAAAATAATAATACATTTTTCAATTAATCTCAATGTCCTTTACCTGATAAAACAGGCCCCATGAACGGTGCCCACACATTCAACCATCGTATAATATCTAAAGGGCCAATGAAGAAATCTTTTGCTATAAGTGTGCATGTAATGCTTAGTGGCAATACTTTGGTTAAATATGCTCTTACGTGAAATGTGAATGACACTGAAGATGGATTAGACGTTTAATGCAAGTCGCTTTATTTTAAATATTTTAGGCTTTCATATCGAACTGGGCAAGACACAGCAAACTGCGACACATGCAGGAACAGCGCATGTATTATCTACAGGTAAGAGGAAGACATTTCAAACTTGGCGAGCCTTGAATATGCCCAACAATGATTGTAATGTGCAGCTAAGCAATAAAAATAGTTTCATAAACTGCAAAGTCAGTTATTTTGTTTTCCAAGGAAGTATGTTTAATTAACTTCATAACATCACTAAATCATTCATCAAGTTGCAGAGATCCATGATGTGGCTAATGCAAACTAACCATAGAATGTGAATATTGATTAAACATTTATTCGGCAGCTTTGATAGCTAGCATTAGGCTTGTCTGTTATAGTTAAATCAGTATAGATTGTATATCACTAGAATTCGTTTCAGTCATAAACTGCTGACCCATAAACAATGGATGGCATATTTACTTTTTATTGAGAATGGTACATTCTTAAATTCTTGCACAGATATGCATTTTCAAACTACAAGCAGTGACATAACTACACCCATAACAGCCCAAGCTCCTGATATGGGATCTGGGAGTAAGCCCCATTAAGAAAGTTGTTGAGGCATATTAAAAAAAACAAGACAAAAAAAAAAAACAAAAACCATATGCAGTCCATGAACACCATTCCATAACGCTAAACTAATTGGATTTAAAAAAAATAGGCAATTATGCTCTTCCCATACATGTTGGCCATTTGTACATGAAGAGAAGCCTGCCCCAAATGCTCCTGTTTTCATAGCTCCATCTTGTCCTCTTCCCAAAGACTGATCAGCTGTTAGTATGAGCGCCCCCTAGTGGTATATGAGTGTTGTCCTTTTGAGCCCCACACAGGCACAGCAATATTTTTTTTGTTGCCGCATCTTACGTCAATACTAGCAGCACTCCTCCCAATTTCTACTACAGTCTAACCATTCTAATTTAACCCCATATGCCTAAGACAGTGTTTCTGAGGCTCCTCAACTAACACCTCAAAAGATAGCTGAGGTTTGTAGTTCTTCAAAAAAAAAAAAAAGTAAGAATTTTGGAATACAAAAAAAAAACCTTCCTAGTGTATAGTATTTAGAATCTGTACTACGTCCCTGAGATCTGGTAAAAAGAACTTTTGAGTTATTGAGGACAGAATACTTAGCAGAGAAAAATAACTGCTGATCTTCCCTTGATAACTTATATGCAGAGTATTGGACCCTATTACTGCAGAGACTATATAGGCAGATCTCTTGCTGGCCAACATTGAGAAAATCAGACCTTATGTTAAAGCAGATGTAAACGGAAAACTTTTCATTTTGGAGGAAGGTTCATTTAAGGGAAGGTTATATTGCTTGTCAGATTTTTTTCTTTGCTATGTCCGTTTAGGGAGCTTTCCCTTCAATTCCTGTGCCATAGCCAAAACAGGAAGTAAGAGAAAATCCCTGCAAATTAGTAAAATCCCTTGGGCCACCCTCCAGGTTACAAGAAATAGTGTGCTCATTGGAAGATTTCCCCTCTATTACTTATCTGAGGACAGCCCATGATTTGGGATTTTCCTTTACTTTCATGATAATGGTAAACAGGACAGAATGATTGTGAATGTCCCTAATGGGAACACAGACAGCAAAAAAAAAAAAACATTGGCTGTAATCCCTCTCCACTCTATCCAAAACTTAAATAAAAAAAAAAAAGTATTTCCTTTAGTTATTCTTTAACATCTATGAATATATTGTCACAGTTGGCACTGATAGATTTCACCAGAGGCCCCATCAAAATTTTGCAATGGGGCCCCATGACTGTATTTACGCCCCTGGCTGCTGGTAAGTAAAGTGAAGAGCCTCACACTCATGTGCTGGTACACCCTGGATAAAAACAAAGGAAGACTGCTGCACCCACTCACTAAGTGTGCTCTCAGTTAAAATGTATATAAACCAAGAAAGTGTAGTGTGCTAACTCCTCATCCAGACATATAAATGAAATTAAAAAATCCTCCAGTAATCTCATGCAAGATAAATCCACACTCCAATAAAAGTCTAACTCCCAAATCACAGAATGTCCAAATTAGTGCATTTAGAAATTACTTTCCAGAAGATGTGCTTGTGCTCAAGATACTCTCCCTGCTCACCTGTAAGTTTGACCTTCAAATTATACTTCTGTAAAAACGCATTTGACCTATTATAATTTGTTCTGGAAAGTGATTGTTATACGCACTAATTTGGACATTCTATGATTTGGGAGTTGGACTTTTATTGGAGTGTGGATTTATCTTGCATGGGATTACTGGAGGATTTTTTAATTTCATTTATATGTCTGGATGAGGAGTTAGCGCATTACACATCCTTGGTTTATGTAACTAAAGTGCTTGGAAGATACAATGGTACATGAGTTTTTTTATGCGCATAATAGCCTGAGATTTATGTGTGTATTGTATGCCACAGGTTTAGAACCTACGTCAGGTTTTCATCATTGTCTGTGATGCTAGCTGACGAATTTTCAACATCCAACACATCCCCCCTGTGTTATTTGGTTCAACCCACTGGCTCCTACAAAACTACAGGACACAATAGTGGCTAGGGGCTAGCAAGTTAAAACACATATCCCAGAAGGGAGCCAGAAAAAAACAACACATCTTGAGGTGTGTCAAATGTTGAAGGTTCCACAGCCACTATAGCACTTTTAAACCGCAACGTTCATCAGTATAGATGGTGGTGTGCGAAAAGTATTAGGCTTTTATTCTACCAACAGCCTCCCATAGAAAACTGCCCCAGGTTTTAGTGCTGTGTTCTCCCTTTTGAGGAGAGATTTCTCTTCACTCTATGTTTGATTACTTAGGCAGGAACATAAGAGTTTGAGATAACCTGATCACGTCCCACTTAGGAAAAAAAAAATACTAACCTACCACCACAATTCAGATCAATGAAAATGAGATTATCTGCTCAAGGTTACTGAATTCTAAGCCTTGCTTTTAGCAAAAAGCAGGGCGCTGAGGTTAATACCAAGCGAAAAAAGACCTTTATTAAAAGTAGCACACTTGCATATCAGAATTCACCAATCCACTAGTGGATAATGACACAGCAGGTTGAAACAGCAGATCCGATCTGCTGAAGATACACAGAGCCAATAAATGGCCACCAAACATGCAGCAGCAGGGGCTCCATGGGCCAGCAAATGGTGTGGATAAAAAGCATTATGCCTGCCCCCCCCCCCAACATCTCCTAAGGATTGTGACATCACACTGCGGCTGGAGACTCCACCAGCTTTTTATTTTATTCATTTCAGGTACTTAAATAGAGCTGTCAATTTATGCAGTGCTTTACACACACACACACATATATATATAACATTCACATCAGTCCCTAACCCTCAAGGAGTGTTCAATCTAAGGACCCTAACTCACATTCATATGTGCACATACTAGGGCCAATTTAGACAGGATACATTTAATCTACCTGCATGTCTTTGGAGTATGGGAGGAAACTGGAGTACCCAGAGGAAACCCACACAAGCACAGGGAGAACATGCAAACTCCAGGCAGGTGGTGCCGTGGTTATGATTCAAACCAGCGACCTTAGTGCTGCCAAGCGGAAGTGCTAATCATTTAGCCACTGTGCTTTTTATCCACGCTATCTGCTGGCCCATTGGAGCTCCTGCTACTGCATGTTTGGTGGCCATTTATTGCCTCTATGCATCTTCTGAAGATCGGATCTGGTGTTTCAACCTGCTGTGTTAATATTCACTGGTGGATTGGTGAATTCTGATATGTAAAGTGTGCTGCTTTTAATAAAGCTGTTTTTTCAGCTCGGTATTAACCTCAGCTCCCTGCTTTTTGCCATTTCCTGCTTTATGAGGTGATCCTGCCCAGATTTAATGGGAGCTTCAGAGGTGAACCACGTTCCATCCATCCATCTGTTCATCCATCCACCCCTCTACCATTCATCTACTATTGCAGTAATTGCTGCTATACGACAGACTCTTAGGCTGGCCATACATTATACAATTATCTGCAGATTTTTGGTTTAGATTTACCAAAAACCATATAATAGGAGGACAAACCTAAACAACACTTTCAGTTGTATCCAATTAGGCAGGCCCTTGCACTACATAGTTGAAGGTAAATCTAAAGGAAATTGGGCAGAAAATCTGCAGATAATTGTATAATGTATGGCCAGCCTTAGTGTGTTTATCCATGGACTAATTGTTGTCACACAGTACAGAGGAGTGCTGGATATTCTGTGCAATTTTTACATGTTTCTTTTGTTTAAACCTTGCTTTTGCCAAATTAAAGGAGAACAAGAACAAATACTAGCATCTAAAATTGACCACATAACCTCAACATATGGCCAGAAAACCACAACCTGGTTTCAAATACTTGGAAAACATTATCCAATAAATCATTTGCACCTTGCTTGGGTTCACCTTTAACAACTAAAGTCAGCACAATATTATGCTGACTTGTGATCGGGTACTAAACAGAACACAAGCTTGAGTGCACATTACTCCTTAAATAAATCAGCCCCATGCACAGGGGATATTAAACCATAATAACTGTTTCTTTCAAGATGTTTAAAGCAAACAAAAAACTTAATGGGACACATCAGTATTTCTCTATTTAAAGCGGTAATAAAACCCAAAAGTTTATATATTGCCGCTTACCAATCATTAGATGTGTAGGCTGCATCAATTTTCTTTTTTCCCCTCTATTTTCACCTGGTGATCTGGCGAGAAAAGCTTGGTACACATTACTAGTGATTTCTGTTCAACCCAGCGGGCTGATTGAGAAAAAAAAAAACCTGGCCGCTCAGGAGGAGCCGCTGCACTAACTATCATATGTTAGTACAGTGGATCTCCCCTGCTGTGTTTTTGTGTCGCCCCCCCCCCCCCCCCCCCGGCCAGAACACTCAGGTCACAGCACTCAGCTATTGGCCGAGAGCGTTGATTGGGAGCCAAACAGCAGACCTTTTCGGCAGACATTCGGTAAGTGTGTACTAGGCTTAACACTCCTCCTGTATTAGACTGCCTCCACTGAATGAGCTCAGGAGGCACCTTTGGAAAGCAGCACTGTTAATTTGGGGGGAGGGGAGTGTTAGTGTATCTACATCTGCTAGTTCATCTAAATGAAGCCAAACTCCAGCTTACACTGCAGTTACACAAATAGGTTTTACATAAATAAAAGTGGATCATTGTAATCACCCATGTCAGTAGTAAAAGATTTTTCTCAATATTCCCATATGATACATCTGCAGGATAACTTGT
The DNA here is from genome assembly GCF_062004578.1 of Staurois parvus. NCBI lineage: Eukaryota > Metazoa > Chordata > Amphibia > Anura > Ranidae > Staurois > Staurois parvus. The sequence continues at coordinate 10,111,964 of NW_028317805.1, forward strand.
TCTGTTAAAAAACAACAGGCTTACTGGCCAGATTACCAGGGAAAAATTAAAGAAAGCCTAAACAACCCCCCCAAAAAAATGCAGCCATATCAAATATTTGGTAATCTGCAATATAATATATTTTTGCTTTGGGGGTCAATACCACCTTATAACCCTATACCACACTAGTAATCTGCAATATGTTACATTTTTGTTGGGTTTAGAAACACTTTAAATGCCCCTCTTCCATTACAGTCATACCACATGGTATAACTATCAACTGTGTAGGAGGACACAAACTACATTTCTCCTAACCAAACTCAGTTTAAAGGCATAGTTCACCTTTACCAAAAAACTGACTGACTATGCAGGTAAGGGGTACCTGTAGACAAAACAAAAACTGTACAGCTTTGATCAAAGCTGAATAATGCCCTTGCTATAGGTGTAGACCATTTATATACCTGCTGAAGATTGACTGAAAAACTTCCAGAAACTACATTATCCCGGTCATGCCTTGTTTCTGGGACATTGCTAAAATAACTCTAGCGGTTACTGTTCACCTCTACCATCACAGGAGTGAGCTCTTCCTCCGATTCGAACCCCCTCACATTCTCTCCCCAGACACAGTAGCTCTGAGCTCAGGGATGGTCTTAGAAATGTCCTAGCAACAAGGCAGAATGGGATTGATGATAATTGCTTAAAGGATAAGTTCACCTTTGGGAACATGTGACATGTTCCATCGGTTTTTAGGGTGGAACATGTAACATGTTCCCATAGCTGCAGCTGTGACTGCTGCCCCCCCTCCTTCTAACAGATAATACGGGGAGAAGTCTTCCCATACTGTCAGATATGAAAACAGTGCGGCCGTGCAGGCCTCTGCTCACATGACTGCGTCATTCATTCACAGGCTTCCATGAATGAATGAACTGCAAGTTCCAACAACCTTAGAAGCTGTCGGCTTGTAGTTTTCAATTAACTAGCATGGCGCTGTGGAGCACCATGATAGTTAATTGAAGCTTCCTGTCAGTATATCTGCTTGACCGAACATCCCATACGGCAAGCAGATATTCTGATAGGTCTGCAGGAGACCTGCATGGCATCAGCAATCTACTGATCACTGGTGCAATGCTTTCCAGGCTCCTTTGGACAAAAATAATAAATGCACGTTTTTAACCTACAAAAAAAATGTGCATTTATAATTTTTTTTCGAAAAGGTGAACTTATCCTTCAATGGTCCCAACCAGGCTAACAAGGTCTGATGAATTGGATGCCACTGACTAATGAGAGTGCAGGCTGGGGAGAGGTTTGTTCAGACCCAAAGCACGCTGTAGAAATAGGAAGAGATAGCCCGGTCTTGGCACACCTCACCCAGCCTGAGTGGTTAGCAGGTAAAAGCAGCCTCAGCTCAATTCATCCAAGCCATGCCCCCAACATGTTTCACCCCGCCCCTGGGGCTTAATCATGGAGCTCCATGATTATTCACCAGGGGCAAAATGAAACATGTTGGGGGCATGGTTTGGATGGGTTGAGCAGAGTCTGCTTTTACCTGCTAACCACTTGGGCCAGGTGAGGTGTGCCATGACAGAGCTATCTCTTCCTATTTCTACAAGGCAGGATGGGATGATGCGTTCTTGGAGTTTTTCAGTCAGGATTCAGGAGGTACAAAAATGGCAGACAGCTGCAGAGACAGTTTTTTGGTAAAGGTGAACTATTCCTTTAAAAAGGATGAGCAAAAACCATAAAGACTAGTTGATTTAGGAGAGAAGGTGAATTGCATATTAGCTTTAAAATAAACAAAATTGGTTATATTTAGAGAGCTCAACATCAACCCTGAAACAGCAAACCTGTTATATATTAGAGTGATGTTCTTTGTTAAAAAAAAACCCAGAAAACCTATTTTTATAAAACATTATTCATGACAACCAATCAGAAAATCTATTGTTTTTAAACCTTCGCTACTAATACTGCTTTCATTAATTTCAAAGAGTAAGTTTGTTATGTGTCCATCTACGCAGAAGACTAATAACTTATGCGAACTGCTCTGAAATGACAAACTCTGCTTTTTTCAAATTATAATTAGCACATTATAAAGCTTAAAAATCTAAACCTCTTAATTACATCTTCCTGCAGCAGGGCACATGAAGTACCAGATTAGAACATCGTAGGTGTAATTATTCTGACTAGTGGATAGATAAATAAAATTCCAGATCAATAATATGCAACCTTTTCTGAATTACCATGGCAGCTGTTAGAGCCCAAGTCATTAGACCAGGAATGTCTCCTTAGAGAAGTACATAAACATATTGGCTTAGGATTTTTTTTTCCGTGATATACACACTCTGTATAAAGATTCACAATGCATTACAGTAGAGGGGAGTTTAATTGCTATAGTGGCTTATGTTCATCACTACTGCTTTATGTGTTTGCACATCCCCTTGCCATTTAGTCTGTGTGCATCAAGACTATGGGGTGGATTTAATAAAAGACAAAAAGGCTGTTCACTTTTGCAATAAATTTTTCCCCTTTATCCATCATACAAGCAAAAATACTCATTTTCACGTTCTTTGCACTCAAATGGGTATTTGCAAAGTCAATTTTGACCACATTCATGAAGGCTGCCCATAAACTATTCAAATCTTTGCCATATGTGGGCAGGTTGAATGTACCAAGTTGACTGATCGATCAACTTGGCTACAACCAGCCTGCCGGATTCGCTTGCGATTATCTCTAGCCCCTGCTATAGCCGCTAGCAATAAATACTGTCTTCGCCCACCTGCCCGTCAGAAGAAAAAAATTGCTTGGCTGGAGGGGTTTCCCTGTCAGCACTGTCTGTGTTGATAGGGGAATCCTGTGAATTTCTTTTCTGCACACTGTGGTTGCAGGAAATAAATTCACACCATCTACTGCCTGCCTAAGCAAAGAGATAATTCCTTTTCAAAGTGAATAGTCTAATTGCCTTTATTTAGAAAAAAAAAATCAATCCTTTAGAGCAGGAGTCTGCAAACTGCGGCACGAAGGCCAGATGTGGCCCTTTGCTAGCCTTTATCCGGCACTCGGAGCACTATTCCTCCCAATGATATGAAGTAGTATTCCTCCCACTGACACCAACAATGGGGCACTATTTCTTCCACTGATAACACTTATGGGGTACTATAACTCCCATTAATACCAATGATGGGGCACTACACTTCTTCCTACTGACCACCATCCCTGAGGCCACGTTCATTTTCACTGATGCTGGGCCTGAAACATTTTCTACCCCCACTGGCTACACTCTGGCCCTCTTAAAATCTGAAGGATCATAAACCGACCCTTTGCGTGAAAAGTTTAGGGACCCTTGCTGTAGAGTGTAGCACCAAATTTGCCACTCTTTCCTGCTAAATAATCACCATTCAATTCTTATTTGCTCCAGCAGAGTCCTGGCATCACACGCAAGTGACACTGACATCACCAGCTTCGAAACTCCAGGAAAACGGCTACATACACAAATAAAATACATTTATAGGAGCGGATTTACCTGCCAAATGACTGGTATCTCTGTTCATCCAGTCCTGAGACTGGCACAGCCCTGTTTGGCAAGACAGGAGACCTGATTTTTTTTCTGTTCGCGGTAAAGCATAACTAAACCAGAGAACATGTGTAAGGCAGGCCATGCAGTATGCAATTTTCTTTCCTTTAACCACAGGTTGAAGGAAAGAAAATTGCTCAGTTCCCTCATCCCAGTGTTGAGTGAATTCTTCCTGCAGAGCTATTGTGTTCTGCTGGCAGGGTGAGCAGGGAGCCTTCACCACTGGCAAAATACAATGATCACTGCTGTCGACTATAGCCATTGGCAGTCATCACACACAAAAAAACATGAAAGGCTGAAGTCGATTTAAGGATAGATGGATCAAAAGGAATTGACCACGTTTCGATCAATCTATGGCCAGCTTTACAACGTATATTGCAGATTGCCAGTCCTTGAGAGTTTGGCTGCATTATTTTTCATTTTTAAGTCTAGGGACCTTCTTAGAAAGTACAAAAATACAATTTAATCTTACCAGAAGTGCAGCGTATTAACACTTCTTGTAAGATGAACTGGGAGCAAAACCAATGTTGTAAATGTTGTAAACTACTAATCACATCAGCACTACCTATAGGACATGGACAAAGGCAGACATGTTTGAAGTCCAGCCTGGATGGCAGCTATGACTTTTTCCACAGATGCAGCAGAGGAGTGAGTGTACCCACAAGTAACACTTGCAGGTCTTGTCTTGCCTACAGCTTGTGATTGGACAGTTAAAGGAAAAGCAGTAGACTAATAAGCTCTTTTCTCTATCACTCTGCACCCATCAGAATGCCTCATTAGCACTTGAGTACTGAGCCAACTGATTGGCTCATTTTGCTTTGCATTAAAAAAAAAAAAAGCGTTAGTGGTGTAATAATTATTGAAAAGCTGCATCATAATGCCTGTTACAGTGGGTATAGAAAAGAATCACCCCCCCTTAAAATAATCACATTTTGTTGCTTTGCAGCCAGGGTATGAAGACAAACAGTTTTTGATTTATCTAGCTGTATTTGCTCATTGCAACTTATAACATCCAAGTGAAAGAACACCATGTCAGAAAAAATAAAAAAAATTCAAAAACAGAATCACCAAGTTGGAAAAAAGGATCACCCCCTAGTTTATTTGTTGAACCACCGTTTGCTTTAATTCCAGCCTTTAGTCTGTTGGGATATGTCTCTACTAACTTTGCAATATTTGCCCACTCTTTGCAAAACTGCTTAAGTTCAGTTAAATTTGATGGTGACCATTTGTGGACTGCATCTTCAAGTCTTTCCACAGATTTTCAATGGGGTTTAAGTCTGGGCTCTGAATAGGCCATGCAAAGGCATTCACTTTTTTCTCCTTCAACCACTCTGTGGTCATTTATGCTGTGTGCTTTGGGTCATTGTCATGTTGGAAGATAAACCTTCTTTCCATTAACAACTTTCTGGAAGGGGGCAGCAGATTTTCCTCAAGAACAGGATATTACCACCTCCATGCTTTACTGTAGGAATGGCGTTATTTGGATGGTGGGCTGTACTGGATTTCCACCAGACATATCGTTTAGTGGCCTCAGAATCTTCAAGCTGCGTTTTGGCAAAGATGTCGTGACTGCACTTGAGGAGTGGCTATTTTCTTGCAACCCTCCCATACAAGCCACATTTGTGGAGAATTTGTGATATTGTTGTCACATGCACACAATGACCATTCTGTCATAAATTCCTACAGCTGCTTCAGAGTTGCTGTACGCCTCTTGGTAGCCCCTCTGACCAGTTTCCTACCTGGCTCTTTCAGCCAGTTTGGAGCGACGTCCTGATCCAGGAAGGGTCTGTGTTGTACCAAATACCTTCCACTTCTTAATAATATACTTTACTGTGCTTCTAGGCATTGGTAAAGTCTTTGCATTTTTTTTTTAGCCATCTCCTGACTTGTGCCTGTCCACAACTTTATCCCGAAGATCTTTTGACAGTGCCTTGTCACTCATAGTTGATTGTTTGCTTCAGTTGCATTACCAAGGACTGAATGCTCCAGGAAAGCTCTTTTCATGCTGAGCTAATCAAAATTACCACAACTGATCACAGTAAAAGTCAAATGGCTTTGTGTGCCATTGAGAAGGTGATTAAACACACCTGGTAGAGTTTACAAGTCATTTTTAGGAGGGAGGGGGGGTGATCCTTTTTCCAACTCAGTGATTCTGTTTTTGAATGTTTTTATTTTCTTCTGACATGTTTGTGTTAAAGTGTTACTAAACCCTGCAACAGTAAAATCAATCTGTATATGCAGTAAAGCATGCCTGTTATACTCACTGTGGGACCTAAGGGGTTAATCCTCTGTATTGTGTAAAACGGCTGTTTGATCCTTTCTTCTCCACCCCTCCTCTTGCTGAAATGACCACGTGATACAGACTGAACCCTTAGCCCTTCTGCACATGCTCAGTTTGGTGTGCATTGCTAGAGAGGGTTTTTTTTTTCTTGGGATAGTGCATGTGATCAGCACAGGGTCCAGACAGAGGTCAGGGGATTTCCATCCTTCTAGAGTGGAAAGAAAACTCCTCCTACAAGCTTTAGCTAGTGGTGGGCTGGACAATGATAGAAGTCACAAGACTGCTCTAAATGCCGATGAGAAAAAAGGTATTTAGCAGTTTATATTTACTAAAATAATTGCATTTCCATGTTCTGTGGGAAACCGAATATAGTGAATGCAGGGTCTGGGGTTTAGTAATACTTTAAATCTTTCACTAGTATGGTATAAGTTGCACTAAAGACAGCTTGATAAAACAAACTGTGTTTACATTTCAGGCTGCAAAGCAACAAAATGTGATTATTTTAAGGGGAGGTGGTTCTTTTCTATACCCACTGTATATCTGTCTAAGTGCAACTTTAAAGTGGCTCTAAAGCCTAAAGATTTTTTTTAGTTTAAAGGATAAGTTCACCTTTTGTAACATGTTACACCTATATTCAGGGTGTTAAAATGTTACAAATGCACCGGACCCTCCCACCCTTCCAAGACCCCATTTTGACGGGGGAATTTCTTGCCCTGCTGGCTGTCACAAACGTTACAAGAAAAAAAAAACAAAAAACATGCAGTAGTGCAGGGCTCCTCCCGCCTGACTGCATCCTTCATTCACAGTGTTCTGTGAATTGGTAAACTACAAGCTGTTGATCACTCTAGGTAGTTCATTGAGCTTCCTGCCAGAAAGTGTAACTGCTTGCCTGTATCGGAGGTACAGGGAGACAGATCTATAGACAGTCTGCAGGGCTGTGGCATTACACCCATAATCTACTGATGGTGGGTGCAATGCTTTACCAGGTCCTTAACACAAAAAAAAAATAAATGCAATTTTTTTTTTACCTGCAATAAAAAGTGCATTTATTTTTTATGAAAGTGAATGGATCTTTCAATGCAGCCACCCCTTATACATACTTGAGCCCAATGTCAATCCAGCAATGAGCACAAGGGCAGCAGCTCTTTCAGTACTCTTTCCTCATTGGACAGAGAGGCAGCAGGGGAAGCCATTGACTCCTTCTGCTATCAATCACAGCCAGTGAGGAGGGAGTGGGGATGGATCCGAGCCATGCTCTGTGTCTCAATGGACACGCAAATGAGGTTTGGGAGTGAGCACGCACGAGTGCCGCCATAGCAAGTGGCTTTCTATGGGGGCACTCTGTAAGGGGAAAGAGTGGACAGTGCCAGTGGGGGAGCCAGAAAAGTGGGATTGGGACTGCTCTGTGCAAAACCACTGCACAGAGCAGGTAATTATAACATGACTATTACAAAAATTAAATAAAATGTGAAGCTTTATAAATCACTTTAAATTCAACTATGGAAGCCTATACAGAAGTATTAAGTCTGTATGCTCTTCCTGTATTGCTGTGGATTCTTAGGTATCAGGTTCAGGTTTCCGCTCAAAATTTGTAAATATACTTATAGGTTAACTGTTTTTACTAAATTGGACATAATGTGTGTCTGTAATATGAGAATATTAGAATTACTTTCATCAGTTCCTGCCCTGGATAAACTTGTGGTCTCTGTACACTATAAAGCAGTAACAGGATTTTGCTTAGAGTTCTGCTTTACCTTAAACAGCTTTGTCTTTTCCTAATGGATATCATCTGCGATTCCATACCGGGAACAGGCGCATATGTTGGACTAGAACAATTTAAAGACAGTGTCTAATTTTCCATTTTTTCTTTTTTTAAATCAGTGAGTTAAGCAATGGCAGGCAGAAAGCTGTACTTTTTGATCTTACATTTAAGAGAAGGATCAGAACCGTGTGCAGCAATTACTGAGCATTAAATGTCAAAAGAAATATGTACACTTTCAACACAAGTCCTCAAAACTGCATTAAATGTTAAAAGCTCAAAAACGCAGCTGTGTATGCTGTTTGACAACTTTTAAAAAGAAACCTTAAATCTTGCAACCAGTTTATTTTTTCTTAGAAGAAGCCCTGCACTGAGTGAAATATGGAAGTTTTCATGGCAGATTTCTTTACCCAAATGCTGGGTGCTTGATTGTCTCTGGTTTTATACTTTGTCAATGACTAGAAACATGCAAGTAGTTAATGAAGTCAGGGCAATATCAATTATTATTTTTTTTTCCGGGTAACTAAAATGAATGAAGTCGATGGGCTCACCTGACAGCCAGGCACCTAGAATTTTCATAAGGTGTTATCTATGGTAGTCTACCTATTTCACTCAGTACAGGTTTCCTTTACTGCACATGTAAAACAGAACTAAAAATTTTATAAAAACGTTAACTTGATTTTTTCAATATTTTTTAATCTGTAGGTTTGATTGAAAATAATACTGTGTGATCCTGCCATGAAGGTCCTTGTTCAATCACTTCTAAGTACAGGGTGACATCGTTCTGTCCGTCTCTCACTTGTGTTTCTACTTTGTAACCCTATCACATGGGCGTACTATGGAGACTACAAGGGCCTTTATGAAGGTGTGGTGAACTATTGTCACCATCAGGAAACCCACTATGAGAAAAGCAATGCAGTTACTGCTTGTACATGTGGTGGCTGAAAGAGACTGCTTGAGACCAGCAGTAATGAGATGCAATAAAAAAAAAGCTGAAAAGTTTTTTATTTAATAAAAATATAGGAAACAGATTATAATAAACAAACTAAATGTCATTCATACATCTTTTACAGAAGTATTAAAATACAGAAATACTCCTAAATAGGAACAAATAGACTAGCTCTTTAGTAAATTTGGGAAGGGTTAGAAAAGCAGTTCAGTTTTTATGGCTATTCTGGTGGCAATTGCACCCTCCAATTTTTCTTCTTTGTCATCAGATAATTTTAACCTTCCCCAATCTATCCAAAACAAACAAAAATGAATAGACTGGGAAAGGATGCCCCAAAAAGTGTTTATTGCTGTCTGTGTCCCTGCTTGGGAGATTTACCCCCTATTTTATACCAGTTGTGGTGACAGCTGTCTAAGAAGGGAATTCCATTTAGGTTGTAGAGGTCTCCTCTTATCTCCAGGATAAGCAAAGAAAGAAATCATCCCAGTCAGGCACAGACAGCAAAACATAAACTGACATGGGTTTTTAAACTTACCTCCTCTATCCAAAATTGGTTAAAATGGTAGTGAACTTCAGGGGGTTAAACAAAGCCCTCCAGCGGTGCCACTGACAGGGCTACCATCTTCACCTGGGTTTGCATGCTCTGGCCGTTCAAATGGTCGAACTGTTATGACGTCACTTCTGCACATGTGCATGGTGTAACAATCATGCACACAGGGAGGGGCGCGGTTCTCCATTTTGCTCCAAACGTCTGCATTTTGGTATTTCTCTTAAACTCCTATGCAACCACCTGAGGGGGAAGGTGTCGCAATCGTGCACACCAGAGCCAGACACGATCCTCATTTTGTTAAGAATTCTTCATGTTATCCCCTCATTTCCCCCTCCCTCAGGAATGCGTTCAGTGTACGTTGCTAAGTTCGCTTGTCTGTTGTAAGGAGACACCAATTAATTTTGGGTATTACTAGGCTGTTATGCTTGGTGTGTAGTGAGAGAAGTGAGGATTTTCTGCCTTTTAACATCTGGCAGAGAGAGAGAAGCCAACTCTCGCTGTAACAACGAAACTGAGTGAGAGACCAGAAATCCTTTTTGAGCTCATCAGACTTGAAACTGCTTAACCCCAGGCATCTATTTGGCAAGTACTTATCTACCTAAACTTCTTTCTGTTATCGGTTTGCTGTGCTGTTGGTCTCTGTATATATGTGTATATGTATATATATATATATATATATATATATATATATATATATATATATATATATATGTGTATATATGTTACATCTTTTTTCTGTAAATATTTCTACTGTACCCTTTTGACCTTTTAGTAACAAATCTTACTTTCTGAAAGTGTTGAACTGTTTCTATAGCTCTTTAATGTAACTTACGAATCCCTGCTGCTGCTGCTGAAAAGCGCTACTATGAGTGTTTAACCCTCTGTATAACCTGTCTGCAGAGATAGCGGTATACCAACGATTAACCAATCATCCTAGTGTATTGCTGAGTTTCCTCTTTCTCTGTACAAAAAGCAGGTGGTGGCAGTGTGAAGGGTTAATTGCGTAAATAACCTTACCCAGTAACAAATGCTCCCCAGCTGCAGATACGTCGATTGTGGTCCAATTAGCTGGAAAATCGGTGTGCAGGGTGCAGCTGGGCATGGCATTGTTACGCACGTGACATCGCGGTGTTAGATTGGCTAGTCCTTCGGTCACGAGTTTGGTGAGAAGTTCAGGGGTCTGACGCCGCGATCGTCGCACATGGGAGTCACAGCCATGACATAGACCTCTAAAGGAATGGCATGGGTATGCCGTCCCTTCAGAAAGCATACGCTGGTAACAGGATATATGAAATCAAGTGCTGGGTACAGAAAATGAAACACACCAATGAATAAATGAAAGGATAAGAGAGTAAAATATAAAAAAATATATATAATAAAACACACTAGCTGCTAGCATAAAAAGTCACCTCAGGACATAGTGCCACAGATTTTACTAGCGATGCGCTGGTAACGTTACAAGCTGCAGAAACACTAGATGTCTCCTAAACAGTTGATGTTTAGGAGATATTCCTTGTACCTGCAGGTAAGTGTTATTATAAGTGTCCAAGCGATGTTTACAACTGCTTTAAGCATCAACTAACATATGTTTGTTTGTGCTTACCAAAATATTTAGGCCAATACAAATGCTCTTCAAAATTCAGTAATGAATCAAAGTTGGGTTAGCAACTTTGTACTGTAATAACTAACGGTTTGCTTCTTACTTATTCATTTCAGTTTAACTGTCTTTTTGTGATCTGTCTAAATCACAATATATTTGTATTAAATGTAAAAATAAATAAATAAATAATCAATCAGCTTCTTTCCCATGTCTTTTACATTGTAGTGTTGAACTGGATTTCAAACAGCAAGAAGACAAACTCCAACCAGTGTTGAAAAAACTCCATCCCATTGAGGAAACTCAGGTTGCACCTTTGCCTTACCCTGCCGAGAGTTACACATCAACTCCCAAGCAAAAATCCAAAACAGAATCTAAAAAACACGGAAGATGGAAACTCTGGTTTCTTTAGCAAAGTCTGCTGAATACTGAGCCTTGGGCCATCTTCGGCACATGTGTGAAATCCAACAGTTCACTCAAAAAGGAATCTTGTTAACTTGAGGTTATCAAGAAGCAAAATGGTTGAGCAGTATGCAGATACCTACTGTGCGTACCAAAAAGGCCTTTATACTTGCAACTCAACTCGCAGGAGCAAGGTATAAAATAAAATAAAAATCACAACATGCCAACTTTTACTAGCATTTCAGTTTTTGGGATACAAAATCTGGATTTAAAATCTGAATTACCAAATGCGAAGAAAAAAGAAAAAATATTATGGTTGGAAGTTTGAATTGCTTCCCTTTTTTCCTATTGGTTCACCATAAGCAACAGATATAATTTGCTTCTGGATTCTAAAGCCTTTACATTTCAAAATGAATAGAAGAAGAAAGATTATAGCCTTACAGTAGAAGGGGTCTTTCATTTTTAAATTTTCTTGTGAAATCCAAGCAGGGGATACGTGCAATTCTCAGCACATCAAAATCTGGAGAAAGCACAAATTTTCAAGTGGTCGGAGACCAGTGAAAATCTCAAAGGTGTGACTAAGTGTGTGTATTTGCCTTCCCGCGCTACCGAAAAATTAATTTTAGTCATTCTCATGCTAATTTTAATGTTCTAGAGAAGAGACATTGAATTTGAGCAAGTGCAAAAAGCCAGTCATATCCCAAAGTCAGAACATGCCTTTAATCTCATTGTTCGTTGACAGGGTCAAGGCTATGGGACACTGTTTTCTTAGACCTAATTTCTAATGTTTTCCTACCCTAAAAAGCCCAAACTATTAAAAATATATATTTAAATTCTAATTAAGGTTTCCTAACTGGAGTTGGAATATTGTTGGTCTGAAATTGTTTTTTATTCTAAAGTTTCAAATGCCATACCATCAAACAGGAAGCCAAGATTTATTCATTTATTTGATCTTAATTTGACATTGTTTGTTACAAAGGGTTATCCAAATTTTTTTTTTCAATAAAAGGTTATGTTTTAGATAAAAATGTAATTTAAATTATTCTATGTCAGTTAGTTCAAAACAAAAGTTATGTATATTTATATTTTTAAATAATTTGAAATTAAAGCAATTTGAATTAACCATGATATTTAAATGACACAGTGTTAAAATCATTAGTTATTTCTCTTCTTAGTAAAAAAAATAAAATACAATCTTAAGAGTTGATTGTAAAAATTATTTTGAATAATATGTATAAGATAAGGAATAATGCAACTGTTATAAGCCCCTCAATACACTAGATCCTGAACTTTATTTAAACGTCTTAAGGAAGAATGCTAGAAGGAAGTCTATATAACCTTTTAAGCAATTTCAAATAATTGCAATATGCCTTATGGCTAAGTTTATTTAGAGCTTTAGACATTTTTTTTCTGCAGCATTTCTGAAAATATCTGCCTCCCAGAGAGCTTCTTAAAGCTTATGAAATATATATATTTTTTTGCTTATATTGATAAATAAGTGTAGCTGTATACAGGTTTGCAGTGCTTAAACCATTAAGACATCTAGCATCACAATTTCACTTAAGAATACAGATAAATAATTTAAGTCAAGACCACAACTTTGAAAAGGCAAGGGAAAAAAAACAATAGAATATAGAGATTTGGTTGCTACATTTGGAAATGCACCAACTATTAAACAAATAATTTGTAATATCTTCTAATGCCTACAAAGGAAATACTGAAGATAGATCATGTGGCAAGCACTGTTTTATATTTTCAAGAGTTTAATCTGTGTGTGGAAGATAACTTCAACTTTTCAACCTGGAATATAAATACTATGTGCTAGGTTGTTGTACCCAAACACAGTTTTAGAATGTGAATCGTAAAATATTTTTAAAAAATGATGTATGAAATGGTGAAGATGCTAAAAGGTATAGAAGTAGAAAATTTTAATAATAAAAAAGGTAAAATTCAACTCGGCAGGTTTCAAGGTAAAATGCTATCATATAGAAGGTGCTTTTTTTCTATCACTATGTGATAATTTGAAGCTAGTGTAAGGATTGTGCATTTTTCATTAATGTTGTACAAAACTGTAATTATGCCCAGGTACAAATATATTGAATATGTCAGACTTGCTTAATAGGGCTACTAAAATTGTACATAAAAAATATTAAATTATTTTTGTGTATAAAACTAGTATGTGTACAAGGAATAGTGGTTATGTGCCAAGAAGGAAGTGCAATTGTTTCACTTGATGGGTGGGGTTGAAAAATGCTACTGTATTTTTTAATGTTTTTTAATTAAAGATACATATGTTTATATTGCACAATTAAAACAATGTTTTAAAGTCCCCAAATAAAGTATTGCCCATAAATTATGAATACACTAGTAGAATAGTATATAAAAATTAAACACTGGTTTTGGTTTGATATTACAGGTTGCATTTTTTCCCACAAACAACCACATCTCTCAGAAAAAAAATAAACAATTACTATCAATCATCAATCAGATGTACTGTTAAAGATGATTATTTTAAAATGCCATAGATGATTTGTATGTATATCTTAAGAGACATTTTCTGCACCTTCATATTTAAAACAAAAAAAAGGTAAGTAAGCTGCATTTATTTTCTACAGAAATTTGTACTAAGTAATAAAAATATTAAACATCTTGGAGTCTAAAGTGTATGAAACTTTCTCAACTGGCACAACAGAGAATGCTTTAGGAAACCGTAAAAAACACCATCAAAACAAATATATATTTCAAAGAATAATAAAAACATGTTTAGATAGATTACAACACAAAGTATACAGAATGCCAGAGAAAACCTTGAGGCAAGATATTTCTAGCCTTATAAATGTTTCACAAGTAGCAGAATTTAAAAGTAGGCATGAAATCAAAACAATCTACTATTCTGTAATAGCTATTCTTTGAAACAAATAGAACAATGTATCTGAAAAATCTAAAGTATCACATTTTTTACAGGAAAACTATTGTTTCTACAAACCCTTGTAAACAATACATGCATAGACTCATAGGTGCGATGACAAACTTCACTCTCTTTTGTTAGAGAAGACACCACCTTACCCATGCAGTGGCGAGGTGATAGTGTCACTGCAAAAAGCCTCTCTCCCAACCCCCTTAAAATTCACCTTTCCTGATACCCACCCCCTCACCACTCCTTCCTCTGGTGCAGCTAGAGACACTACCTGGTGATTCCAGGTCTTGCTCTCCTGTGGGTGCAAATCACCGATAGACCCAAACACTGTCACACTGTAATGACATGTCACTGTCACCTCTGATTTAAATGTCGGCTACTATGGAGAATGGAGCAGTGAGGAAGTCCAGATAAGGTAAATGGAGAAATGAAAATTTTGATGCAAGACTTTTTGCAACAGAAAAAAAAAATATGTATATATATTTTTTTTTTTTCCGGGTAAAATGAGTCACTCCAAAAAAAAAAAAAAAAAAAAAAAGAATATAGATAGAAGAGCTGTGTCTGTCTATGGAGTCATTTATCCCTTCTATTTAAAAAACAAATTATGAGAATTGTCCCACTGTTTTAAACTCACGTACATTATTATCTATTTCTGTTCAGCTTAGTGGCAATTAATAAATGACAAAATATATAGCGGGTAAAATAAGTATTGAACACGTCACCATTTTTCTAGATAAATATGCATCTAAGGGTGCTATTGACATGAAATTTTCATGTCTTTAAAAACCCATGCACTCCATACATACAAAAACCAAAACAAATAAGTTCAGAAATTAAGTTATGTGTAATAAAATGGAATGACACAGGGAAAAAGTATTGAACACGCTAACTGAAATGTATTTAATACTTCACACAAAATCCTTTGTCGGTAATGACAGCTTCAAGACACCCCCTGTATGGAGAAACTAGTCACATGCATTGTTCAGGTGTGGTTTTGGCCCATTCTTCCACACAAATATTGAAGGTTCTGTTGGACTCTTCTATGAACTCTGATCTTTAGTTCGTTCCATAGATTGTCTATTAGATTCAAGTCAGGTGATTGGCTGGGCCATTCTAGCAGCTTTATTTTCTTTGAAACCAATTGAGAGTTTTCTTGGCTTTGTGTTTGGGATCATTGTTCATCAAATGTTCACCCTCGTTCCATCTTCATCATCCTGGTAGATGGCAACAGATTTTTTTTTTTCCCAAGAATGTCTCAGTACATTTTTTTCCATTAATCCTTCCTTTAATGACATGAAGTTTGCCATTACCATATGCTGAAAAACAGCTCCACAGCATGATGTCCCCACCTCCAATCTTCACTGTTGGTATGGTGTTTTTGGGGT
Organism: Staurois parvus; assembly: GCF_062004578.1. NCBI lineage: Eukaryota > Metazoa > Chordata > Amphibia > Anura > Ranidae > Staurois > Staurois parvus. The sequence continues at coordinate 10,127,351 of NW_028317805.1, forward strand.
GATGTGCAGTGCCATTTGACCTCCTCCAAACATAATGTGTATTATGGCATCCAAAGAGTTTTTGGAATTTTGGACTCATCTGACCAGGCTATATTCTCCCACTATTTCACAGACCTGTCTAAATGTTGCGCAGAAAACGTTAAACAAGCTTCAACATGCTTTTTCTTCAGCAGTGGAGTCTTGTGTGGTGAGCATGTATACAGGCCATGGTGGGTGAGTGCAGTACTTATTGTTTTCTCTGAACAACTGTACCCCCAGGTAATTCCAGGTCTTTCTGAAACTCTGCACAAGTGGTCCTTGGCTCTTGGGTAACTCTTCTGATCATTATTTTCACTCCTCTGTCAGAAATCTTGGAGGAGCACCTGGCTGTGGCTAGTTTATGGTGAAATTATGTTCTTTCCATTTCCAGATTATGGCCCCAAAAGTGCTCACTGGAACATTCAGAAGTTTAGAAATCCTTCTGTAACCAATGCCATCAGTATGTTTTGCAACAACAAGGGTGTGAAGGTCTTTAGAGAGCTCTTTGCTTTTACCCATCATTAAATATTTCTTGTGTGACACCTTGGTAATGAAACACCTTTTATGGTCCATTAGTTGAGACTGATACAGTTGATATTAATTTACAATGTCAAGGGTCAGGACTGCTTTCTAATTACTGATAGATTTCAGCTGGTGTCTATGCTTTTTTACGCCTCCCTTTCTTCATGTGTTCAATATTTTTTCCCTGTGTCATTCCATTTTATTAAACATAACTTAATTTCTGAACTTATGTGTTTTGATTTCTTTGTATGTATGGATTGCATGGGTTGTTAACGACACAAGTTAAAAATTTCATGTCAATAGCACCTTTAGATATACATTTACCTAGAAAAATGGTGACGTGTTCAATATTTATTTTACCCGCTATATATTTTGTCTTATTAATTGCCACTAAGCTGAACAAAAATAGATAAAAATTTAAGTGACTTTTAAGACAGTGGCACATTTCTCAATTTCTATTTTAATCTATATTCTTATTTTTTGGAGTGACATAACAGTTTGCTAATCAATAACGACCAAATTGTTACACATTTACTTGACAAATATTTCAATATTGATACCCTTTATAGCAAACCAGTAGGTTGCCTGGGACTAGGCAAAATAAAAGGTACACTTGATACCAGGAACCACAGGGAACTAGCATTGCCCATGCTTCCCTGATGTCTCATCTGGCCAATGTGTGGTACTTCCAAAACATGTGGCACTCACAGTACAGTGAAAGCACTTGAGCAGCCAATAACTAGAAAAATGGGAGTGCATAACCCCAAGCAAGTTTTCTCCTGTGAATTTTCAGGCAGTGGTGGATCAAGGCAAGTGGTGAGGGAATGTGGAGAAGAAAACTATAGACTCCTACTATTATAGGAAACTGTTACTTTGCCTAGTTGAAGATAAGTACACCCTGGTTCAAACCAAAATGCGATTTCAAAGTGGTGTGATTTGGTCCCATTTAAACCGCGACCTCAAAGTAGCACTAATGTAGACACAGGTGCGATTTCAGTGCCATTTACCTTATAGTCTATGAGAGTTAAATCACACCAAAGTGGTGAAAAAGTAATTCAGGAACCATTTTTCAAATCATGGTACTTGAAATCACACCTATTAAAACAGTATCGTAAAAATACTTTAGATGCGATGTCACAAAAGGTGTGAATCATGGTTCAAGATTTAGAAATATTATACTAAGTATTATCTATTTTAAAGGATACATTCCACACAGCTCCTATAGTGGATCATTTAGCACATGCCAAGTCTTGGTAAAACAACTGTAAACAACTGGATTTTTGCAACTCAGGTTTGAGGATATTTTTTTTTCTTTTACATGTGTTGTGTCAAAATAGTAGGACGACTGGTAAGAGCATACTATTGATTTACCACATGTCATACACTTCAGTACACAACAATGAACTCATTACCCAATTATGTAGACAAATGTCCTAATTAATATTCTGCAAGTCGCTACTAAATATCAAGACTATTATAGTGAGCTATAAGCACAGAGGGAGTCTCCAACAATACAACACCCGGAGGTGAGAAAACATTTCTGTGTTGACAAACATACAAGTTGATTCCATATAAACTTTATTTTTATTCTGTTATTTTTTTGTTAAACCACAGCTTATGAAAGGGAAGATAAAATCTGGAATGGCTGTGGATTGCTAGACTTAAAACTTGCATTCCTCCACTGTTCTTAAATAAGTGGTAAGGTCTTAAATCCCTGCTAAAGCTTTGTAAATTACTGTAAGGCAGCCAGGCTAAATAAAAACTGTACAAATCAAGGGAATCTTTTTTTTTTTCAGTTTTTAACAGTCTGTTTTTGCTGCAATAATAATTAAAATACCCTGCGCTCACAGCACACAATAGAGTCAGACTGGTGCTCAACAAACAGCATAGTGGTCCAGGGCTCTAGTGGTGTGACACATCCCCTGCCTAGTGCTCCAAGCAATACAAGCATGTGCTCTGTTGACTGAAACACTGGTTTGGGGTTTCAGACTGTTAGAGACCCAGACCACTGTGCTCTGTGTAGAGCAGTGGTCTGATCTTTAGCAATGCTGCTAAAAAGCACTGTTAACCACTTGCCCTCCAGAGGATTTACCCCCCTTAATGACAAGGCCATTTTTTGCGATATGGCGCTGCGTTACTTTGACAATTGCACGCTCTTGCAACGCTGCACTCATATGAAATTGATGTCCTTTTTCCCCCGCAAATAGTGCTTTCTTTTATTGGTATTTGATCGCCTCTGCATTTATTTTTTGTGCTATAACAAAAAAAAAAGACCTCCAATTTTGAGAAAAAAAAACTATATTTTTAACTTTTTGCTATTAAACATGTCTAGTAAAAAAAATAAAAAAATATATAATTTCTTCATAAATTTAGGCCAAAATGTATTCTGCTACATGTCTTTGCTTAAAAAAAAAAACACCCAATACGTGTAAATTAATTGGTTTACGAGAAATTTATAGAGTCTACAAATGGCGGTATATATACACTGGAATTTTTTTTATACTAGTAATGGCAGCAAATCAGTTTATAGCAGGACTGCAAAAGGAATTCTGACACGGGGGAAAACGGTCACTGACATCCCCAGTGACACGAATACAGTGATCAGTGCTAATAAAAAGCACTGACACTGTACTGACACTGGGCAGGGAGAGGTTAACATCTGGGGCAATCAAAGGGTTAACCATGTGCTGTTTCACAGTGTGCTGTGTGCATGCTTTAGACTGTAAGCACACTGCTTTGGATGGCTCTGCTATGCAGCACCATACAAAGTAGTGTGCAGGAACTGACAGGGGAGAGATTTGTATTGTTTATATACAGGTCTCTTCCCCCATCCGTGATACTCAATGACTGCCGGGTGTCAGCGGGGAATCACTGGCCGGGACCCGGTGATTGGCAACCGAGGCCGCCAATGGCGGAGTGGGTAGAGCACGCGCACCCTACCAGGATATGCAAAATCACGTATATATATATATATATATACACATGATTTTGTGCACCCCTGCCACTCTGTAGCAGTATTTCTGCTATAGGGCGGCGGGAAAGCACTTAAAAACTAAAAAAAAAAAAAAAAAAAAAGAATCCCTGGGTCTTTACAGTTTATGCAGCCTGAGGGTATTACAGTAATAATTGATCAACTGAGTTTTAAAAGGTTACGAGTGCTAGAAAGTATCTAGCAACTACTGAGTATTCAAACACCTTTAAAAGAACCGCCTCTCCCTGTTGATTTATGCGGTACAAACCGCCTGCCAATCACCAAATATTGTACCAATGAAGTTGAATGGAAACTTGTAGGACATTGTGGATTAGGTGTGTATCAGCTAATCCTTAAATACTTTTATAATTAGGAAAAGTCACTTACAATGAGCTCTGAATCTCTTCCCATAGATATTACAGTACGGTTTACTGTTCTCAGAAGTTTTTCCATGATAATCTGAACATGACGTTGTGTTGGACCCTATAAGAAAAAAAAAAAACAAAGACAAACCAAAAAAAAAAAAAAAAAACAGAACAAACAAACATGTTAATACATATCGCAAGCCAAAATAAAAAACATATATACAGTATATATTGTACATCTCCGCATAAAATGCATGTGCACAAGTTTTTTTTCCCCTTTATTGCAAGTACAGAAAAATAACTGTTGATGTGCTATAAATATAGTATACTCCCACTTTGCATGACAATGCAGCTGTCCTAAATTCCCAAGCACCTGTGGTCAGCCCTGCCTACATTTCTGATAGCTTATAAAGAACACGGGGTTTTATTTAATAAAGCTGGAGTGTGCAAAATGAGGCTCACCTCTGCATAGAAACTAATCAGTTTCCATGTTTTATTGCCAAAACTTAAAGCAGAATTCTAGGCAAAAACTTCTCTACTCCTGTCCTTGTTGCTGATTTCCTACCGTCACTGAAAATGTCATCCGTCTTCTAATTCAATCAGTAGTTGCTCTAAACTAGCCTATCCATTTTCAAATCAAACAGCTAATTCTCTTTGGTTTCCTGTTTGTAAGACCAGTGGCTGCTATGTCTCCTATTCCCTCAGCCACTGGTCTTAGCACATCCCTTCTGTAGTTCTTTGTCCAGGAAACAGTGATGTAATTCAGCCCTTCTTCCTGTGGATGGTGGACCGAGACTCCCAGACACATTCAACATGTACAAGCCTAGTGTACCCACCCACATTCACTTCATTTCCCTGTGGTTGATGGGAACTGTAGTTTCCTTTTACTGCAGAGAGAGGACAGCATATGATGTAATCCCTGCTGTTACTCCTCTTCCTTGGCAGAGCAGATGCTGTTATCTATTGAATTACAGAGATGAGGTCATGAAAACTCAACAACACTTTTCTCCTAAATGGTGAGGATTTTCAAAACTGTATTAAACAGTTTAGTGTTTTGTGTAGGGGGTGTACTAAAGGGTGATTTACTGCCTATCCCAGAGTTCTTTATTAATTGAACAAGAGGAGTTTAGAAGCAAATTGGTTCTATGTAGAAGTGAGCCTAATTTTGCACTCTCCAGCTTTAGTAAATAAACTCTACAGATCTTTCTTCATCTTCTTCTCTCCTCATCTCCATAACTCGTTGTTCAGCTTGTAAAGTTAAGCTTTGACAATAAAACCTGGAAGCTGATCGGTTTCTATGCAGAGCTGCACCAGATTTTTCACTCTCCAATTTAATAAACAACCCGCTATATCAAGCAGACCAAAGAATGCAAAAAAGAGAAGTTACTCATTAGGGTTTTTAGAGTTTTCATCAGGGTTAGTTATACACAAATCAAAATGAATTAATAATTCTCTGACAGTTACTATGTATAGAATTTTCTAGCTGGAATTTCTTTAACTCAAGCTGAAAATATTTTGCCATTGTAAATTCAAATGTAAAAATAATGTAAATAATTGCATATGTGGAACACATTATGCTATTCCATTTATTATACCCATTATTTTAACATATAAATAAGTTCATGTATTCAGACGCATATATAATAGATTATAAAATTTGATAAAATCATTTTCAACTGTATGACATATGCACAGATAGAAATGCAAAGCTCACTCATGTGGCTTAAAGCTGAGACAGCCTTAATGACAAGATTTAATTCTACCTGAAGCATTTTTAGGGCTACAAGTTATTAGAGACTGTATATAATCTATTGTTTTCAATTAGACAGACTCTGCCTGGGGGATGAACAGCAAGATAAAAGGATCTACAAGATACAGCACTGTGCAGTAACTCTAAAAAGGAAACAGAGTCCACATACATGAATCAAAAATAATATGGTTGCCCCAAAAGTGTCAGGAAATTCCCCTTATACAGATGGCAAATTAACATTGTAAGAGTTACACTGACATCTTGTCCTGTTGATATCTAAAATTTTGTATTTATGCTCACTTTCTGTTTTGGTGACAATAAACACCTGGCCAAACTAACAAGGATGATTTTCCCCAGTAGGGATACAAACAACAAAGAAAACTTGACAGAGGGTATCACCCTTCCCCACCTAACAACTAAAATCTGACACAGGAGAACAGCTGGGTCAACACCACGCTGAGTAACAGTCTGCAATAGGGAGTATAGACATCCAATAGGCTGACGCGTTTTGAGGACTTGCCTCTTCCTCAGAGGCAGAGGTGTTGACCCAGCTGTTCTTTATGATTTGCCTTGACTATATTGTCATTTGTGAGTACAACACCTACTTTATTTTTCATTAAACATTTTTTATGGTAATGCACTAGGCCTGTGCGCCCTCTGTTTTTTCTTTCCTCATTCAGTATATTTGGATTCCCCTGGTCTATTTGTGGGCAGCAAGGTGTGCATGTTCCAGGACATTCTTAATGTGGCTGTAGCCTGCATCGAGTCCATCCCCAAGCGCAGGAGCATTTGTGTTTGCTGGTTCTTTAAAATCTGACACAGTTGTGAGGTTCTCAGCTTCCTACTCCCCCACTGCGTATTATATTTTTATTTTCTGCCTTCTATCATGTCACTACTGTGTACTATGTTGACATAATATAGGGCAGGAGGAACCAGAATGCTGTGGAAGGAGCAGAATAAATTGAAACTCATTTTGGTAAGGCACTGACAAAAAACTAAGAAGAAGCAGGATAAAAAATATTTGATCGAACACATTTCTAACAGTAAATGTGGTTTTAATTCAGAAAAGTCCATTCACTCCAAAATCAAATGTTAAAAGTGAAAACATTTATGGAAGTGCTATCAAATATACTGATATCAATATTTGCATGAACATTCATTTCAAAATCTATTAGTCTATGGCCAGCTTAAAGTAAATGTGAACCCTCACCTTGTAGAACAGCCTGCCCACATAAAAACATAGGAAATGCCACTGCTGATTTGTTTTAGAAACACAGGTTCTGGGGGTTATAATTTTTCACTGTAGTAGGTAATTATTCAGTGCTCGGGAAAAATACAGATTCTATCACGAGTCCTGCTAGATCACTTCAGGCTGGTATAGCTATGTAAAACATTAAAAATAAGTACCTATACTGTTTAAAATCCAGTAATACACTGCCTCACTCTGCTCTGCACATGCTCAGTTGCTTTCCATTTCAGGCATTTTCTGCCGAATTTGTAGAGGCTGATCTGTAGACAGTCTTAAAGTGGAATTAAAGTCTCCTATCCTTAAGGACTCATTCACACCTATACGTGCATGAAAACGGATGGAAAATGATGCGAAGCTTTCACTTGCAGAGACATCAGTTTACATGTGCGTTTCAATGAGTTTTATATACATTGCCAATTCCTGCGCAGAAAAAAATCTGCACATGATACTAGTGTTGTGGTGGGAACGGGGCACATAAAGATCAATAGATTTGGTTATGCCCTTGCAGAACACGTGCAGAAAAACTGATGTCTCTGCACCATGGTGTGAACTAACCCTTACAGCCAAGGAAGCGGTTTCTGTTTGATCTGCAACTGCCATGGTGCTGCACATGCGATCAGTTTTGACACCAGCCATTTGATGGATTGCCAGTTTGGTTAGGGACACAAGCAAATGTGACAGTTAGCAATCCTGGCATTCTAGGAATGTAATTATTTTTGAAACTATTAAATCGATGGGTCTAGTTCCACTTTATGATTTACTGGGGCTCTGGGCTTCAACAGAATGGCAGCCTCCAATAAGAAGTAATAGGAGCAATGCTGGAGGCAAATTTCAATGCACACTCATTTTGGTAGCATAATTATTAATGTGGAATGTGTGTTCCTTGCTAAAGAACATTATTTTTTATCAAGTTGTTATGGGTAAAGTTCCACTTTAATTGCCGATTGTTTTCAGATTCCCGTTGTGATATGGACACGGATACTTTTTCACTACTTAGTAACTTATTGACCAAGAACAAATGTGCATCCACTGGCATATTGGGTCACCTTATACGTATGCAATTCTCCAAGCTTGTAACTCATTACAAGGACAAGAATACCAGCACTAGAGCTTGCACCTTCAGAAACAAGAATACCAGCACTAAAGCTTGCACCTTCAGAAACAAGCTAGTAATGGAAGTTACCATAATTAAGACAACAGTTCTCTATGAATGTTACAAACAGCAAGAATGTAATGCAGAAGAGTATATTTACTAACCACATCTTTTCTGTAAAGCACTTCCAAAATGTTGCTCAGCAGCTGACAACAGGCCTCGGGCTCCTCCTGTCTTTCCAAGTGATGCTTCAGCTGATCGGTCATCATGGGAAGGAGGATGTCTCTGCATTCTGAACACAATAGGGTTGTTACTCTCTGTGAGAGTGGATGATCAACAACCTAGTATAATTAAGAGGGGTTGATTTACGAAAATGGGAGTGTGCAAAATCTGGAGCAGCTCTGCATACAAACCAATCAGCTTCCAATTTTTTTTGTCAAAGTTTACTTGAACAAGCTGAAGTTAGAAGCTGATTAGTTACCATGCACAGCTGCAGCACATTTTGCACTCTTCAGTTTTAGTAAATGAAGCCCAAAGCATATCTATACCCAAAGCAAAAATATGTATTTCCACCCAGTGATGTGGCCAGGAACACACCTCCTGTTTTAGGGTGTCTCCACTCTGGATGGAGGAGCAACTGAGACACGTTTGGAGAGCAGCATTGTTGATGTGGAAAGAGTGCAGTGTTAAACTGGGTATCCACGCATGCAGTTTCCCCTATCCACGCAAGTGAGAGGGACGGAGGATTGCTACCTGCTACGACAATGTAATCTGCCAGTGGAAACTCTCCTCAGAATACATTGATTGGCTGCAGCCACTGATCCATGAAAGCTTTCCAGTGTGACCACTCAACAGAAGATAATTTACTTTAGACGCACCAGCAGATTTAGATGGATTTGACAAAAAAATGAAAGTCGAACTCTAGCTAAAACGTTTTATGCAGTTACAGCAAATGTTTGGGTTTCTTTTGGGATATTTTACATAACTGAATAAAGGCCAATTATTGTTAGCAGCCCTGTCAGTTAATGGTATATATCAACCCTCTACTTTTCACTTTTGCTAGACAGCTTGGTCTTTTAAAGGAAGATGAAATATTACAGGCTTACTAGCCTGATCATAAGGTGGTAAAAAAGGCAAAAAAAAAACAAAAACGAAAGCCACCACATTTATGGATTGGTAAGTGGCAGTATGTAAAATATTTACATTTGGGTTTAGGTACGCATTAAAGTGAACCAGTCAGATCCAATCTAATACTGATCATGTACCTGTGACACTCTTCAAAGCAATTACTATATGTAGCCCTTGGATTCTAGGCCCAGACAGTATGTCAGGCTATAACAAATCGGCACCAATAAAAATGCTTACAGGGACAACGTGTTTGCCTATAAGATGATCACAAGTATTTCTAAGTCTCATAAGCACAAACGGAGAAGATTTTACAGATGCTTTAACATGTAACTTCATCTTTTGCCATATTTCTGACATATTTAGAACAGTAAAGTGGAACAGATAACTAACTTTGTAAAGGGAAAACTCCAAGCAATATAAAATATGTAGTCATAAGTACACCAAGAGAAGCCAACCGATGACCTAATTTTGCCTTTGTTTTTAGACAAACCTTTTATTTAAAAAAATAAAATAGAATCTGAAAAGTATAAAACGTAATAGAAAAAGGATATAGAAAATTACAGCTAACAGTAATAGCTGAGGAAGATGGGAGGAGCTGGGAACCATGTGAAAGGACTCCAAAGTGTCTCGAAAAGAAGATAACTTGTGCTTGAACATGTTGGCATCTATTCATTCATACAACCGAAAAGTTTTTGGTGGACGAAATCTTTGAAAAATTTGGGGATGTACAGTTTTTTTTTTGTTTTTTTTTTTGTTAGATTAGCTTTGATGAAATCAAATGAAAATGTAAGTTCGCTACAGGTTTATGCCACACATACCTGTCTAAAGTCAAGTCTCAAAGACAAAAAAAAAAAAGGAAACAAATACATGTTTCAAATAAGTTGTGGTCTAGCTACATGCTATTTAATAAATAAATACAATTACTAGCTGTTAGTTAAGAAGCCAACACCAGCTGGCATCCTTAACAACTAGTCAATAGCTGGCTGTTAAGAAGCTGGCACCCACCGCGTCCTTAAACCCACAACAGTAAAATAAGTCTGTATATGCAGTAAAGCATGCTTGTTATACTCACTGCATTGTGTAAAAATGCAGTTTGCTCCTGACTTCTCTGGTTCTCCCCTTCTTCCAGTGCCACCATCTTACTTCCTGATAAGACATATTGTGTGGAGTCACTCTGCACATGCTCAGTTTGGTGTGTATTGCTAGAGATTTTTTTTTTTTTTGGGGGGGAGTGCATGTGATAAGCACAGGGCACAGGGCCAATCAGCCCTGTCCAGACAGAGGTCCGGGGGTCCTGCATCTTCCTACACTAAAATAATTGTATTTCCATGTTCTGTGTACTGTGGGAGACCAGATATAATGAATGCAGGGCCCTGGGTTTATTAACACTTTATCAACAGTGGCAGGGCTGTGGAGAAGAGGCCCTTGTCCTCATCAACATGTCAACACGGGGACAAGGTGTGTTGCCCAAAAGGCCAGGTATGGAATGCTGGGGACCACATGCCATTTTTGTAATTTCACATTTAGAGTCTCACTTTTGGACTCCCCACTGACAGAAGGGGTTGTGTCATTGCTGATAGGGAAGCTGGAAGCAAGCTGGAAGGTACTGACTCCCTAACAACCAGCAGCCCTCAGCTGAACTGTCACATTTAGCAGTTGAAGGAATACCACTGCTAAATGTTTCACTTCCTGCTGCAGCCAGAGGTCCAATCTGCATTAAAATAAGGTGCAAAAACACATGTTAAATACCCCAAAATAACAATTTAACTCCTGTGGAAATTGTTTTTTTGGTCATCAGTCTCCCTATTGGAAGCAGAGTTCATATAAAATATGGAGACTGTGATAGGAGAAGAGGATACAAGTTCAGGTGGGAAGGAAATACCCAACATAAATAGCCAGTAAGCAAGGCAAAGTTTTGAGCCCTCAAGTGTTGTTTTTGTTACAGGAGTCTTTTAGATATGGATGTCATGAAGGCTTAGTACAGAATGGTGAAAATCTCCTAAATAATGACAGGCAAAAGAACTGTTGAACATGCTTTAGAGAGGAACAGTGAAAAAGCATCTAGTCTGCCCTGCCATGGCCTATATAGTTATCATGCGAGTTGCAAATACTATAGCTGAACCCCTGTAAGAAACTAAAGTGCTAATAAAAGCACAAAACAGATCCTGAGATGATGACCAAATCAAGGCAAAATAAGTTGGCCTTCCCAAAAGCAGATCAATTGATCCGTATTTTAAACACAGCCAAGAATGTGCATAGCTGCCCTCTGGAAGCAGACAATGCATCCCTTCTCTTACCTTATGGTTCTCAAAAGTACCTGAAATCAAACACAGAGGACCACACAGACTCCTTGAAACAGCAAGATGAGAAACACAGGCAAACATGGTATTACTGTTTGCACTACATATACTTTCAGGAATATAAAGTTATTCTTTCAAATGACAGATCCCCTCTCAGTCTTGCAAAATCTTAATCATCCTTATATCCCTCTTCCCGTCCCCTTTCACTCTAATACACTTCCTACCATTGTCTCCACCCCACTTTTTTCCTTCCTTTACCCCCTGCCGTACTGTCCGCATGGTTCCCCCTCCCCACACACATGCTCTTCCAGTTAATTTTCTGATCTTTACTGATCTAGTCTATTTTTGTTTCAATCACAAGTCATTGTTAAAACAAGGAACAGGGATGATGAGTGCTTATATACAAAACACTTTATAAATATAGTTTTATGAGATTTTACTTATCCCTAATCACTCTGGCCCTCTGACCACATGTACAAGGAAAAATGTTTTGTAAACCGAATGATCTGCTCCATTGTAAACTGCAAGAGGTCTCGTGCCTATTGTAACACTATGATACATTTGTGAAGCATGCTGTATTACCTATGAAAAAGAAAAACACCAAAAAAAAAAAAAAAGCAAGTCAACCACAAACATCAGATGGTGGCTGTAAATTCTGACCTCTGATCAATTGTTCTGTAGAATGATCATGGCAAAAGCATGGATAATCATTTTGGCTAATCATTGTTTGTGCAGTAACAATATTCCTAACACCCTTATCTCAAGACAAATATAGTGATCATCTGGAAAATCTATTGCTGATAATCAGTTGACCACCACATCTGCCAAGGTCACAGACTGCCTGTAGTTATCTGATCCAATTGTTATTAGACAGAAAACAAAAAAGAGAATTTCATAGAAGCCTATACAATGACTGATTTTAAATAGTTGGGTGAGAATTGCATCAAACAAAAAAGATACATGTGAAGGGTAATCTTAGTGACATTATTAATCTCTATAAAGAGGCCCCATGCACATTCTGGAGTTGTGAGCGATGCAATAGACCAAAACAACCTGCGGTGAATATCAATAGAACCCACTGACAGAGCATAGTCAGATCAGAGATAGAATATTGTCTTGCATCTCTTGGTTCTTAGAATCAGGAATTCCGTGTGATGTACAAAAGAGTTCTGTTAAGCAACCCAGGGGCCTCACAAATAACTATGTCAGTACTGGGACTTTAAAAATGCAATCCTCAAGCAAAGGTTTGAATCTAATGCATGACTATGGGGAAATAAAGGCACTTCCCCCATATTTGAGAAGGATGTGCTCTGTAATGGTCTATAAAATATGTCTACATTACATAAATGGGAAGTAAATCTTTCCTTGGCAATCTAAATTGCCCCTTAGGCTGCACTGAGTGCAGTTAATGTGGTCACCAGATATGTGTTCTATTGTGGACCTACAATATTTGCTAAATTTACCATTTACATCAGCAATGACTACAAGGACAATACTCCCAAAACCTGACTCCTCTAAGAAGCTGTATTCTCTGTAAATGGAGCATTTGGATTACAGAATAGAGAAGATTTACCAATGTAGAGGACAAATAGGCATGGTCAAGGCAGTGTAAAGTACAAAGATTATGTACATCAAATTATTAAACATCCCATTTTTGTTTACTGTAGACAGGTAAGTGAAATTCTGATTGCTTGCTGTTTGTCACGGTCAATTATACATTGTTCTTTAACTTAATAAAGAAGTCAAATATATAGAAATGTCTTAGCACCTTTTATTATCTCTCATTTCTGTTCAGAAGCTGCCAACAAGCAAATCACGAAGATAATATAGACATTATTATTTTTATTTTTATTTTTTTTTACTGATAAGCTCACCAGCCAAAAGGCACATGTTCACCAAAGTCTACATTGCACATAGTGCTTTTTATACTGGCTGCTGCTGCCTCAACAAAGCCTGTGAGACCAAGAAGAGGGGAGAGAAAAGCTGCAGATGGGCACAGCGCTGCATTGAATGAGGGCTCAGGCAAGTAAAAGAGGCAGTGAGGGAGGATACGGATACCTAAATATTTTTCTACCTTAAATGAGAAGTAGGGTTTTTATTTTTGCTCAGTTATACTTACCTAGGTGGATGCAACATCGGTCCAATGCTGCATCTGTCCCCCGCTGGGTCTAAAGGTGAGAACTCAGCAATCAGATGACCGCTGATCACGGAGTTCTCTCACAGCCGCTCTGAGCAGAGAGCAGTGACTTTCAGTCACCATCATCTGCTATGCCCCCCAGGGCTCACTGGGTTGTGGAGAGAGAGGGAGCGGCTGTCTCACACTCTCAGTGGCTCACTGAAAGGCTGTGAGCCAGGTGCTGTTTCAGACCCTGCTGTCAGCTGAAAATGAATCACAGGGATACAAAATTAACTGCACTCTTGTGATCCATAGGAGTACAGCCAAAACAGCTTTGGCTGTACTACACCTTTAATGCAAGGAATGCACAAAAGGTAAAAAATGTTTAAGCTTTATAACCACTTTAATGGCAAATCTTTAGGTGGACTTTATTAACCATTAGCCGCCCGGCCTATAGCCGTTTGGCGGCCGCAAAAATGCTGTAGCTTTCCGGGTGCACGCCATTTGGCATCCTCCCGCACATGTGCAGTTCGCGCGGTTGCAGAGCCGCGATCTGTCACCGGCCGTGTACCTCGGACAAGGCCGATGACAGATCTGAGTACCGGCCCCCGTTGCCGGTACCATGTGACCTGCTGTGACCAATCACAGCAGGTCACATGACAGTTGTATATAATGGATGGCTTCATTCATGCCATCCATTGTATACTACTGCCTAGCTGTGAATGGTCACAGCAGGTCACATGCACATGTCATGTGATTAGCTGTGGCCAAATCACAGCTAAGCACAAAAAACAAACAAAAAAAAAACCTGAATGATTCGATTTCATTCAGGTAAATGCTTGCTTATAGCAAAGTAATGCTTTGCTATAAGCAAATTGTGTAAAAAAAAGAAATAAAATACTGATCACTTCCCCAAAGTAGTACAATGTTACTATGGTAACATTGTACTACTTTGGTCATAGTAAAATAGGAAAAAAAAATCTTAAAAAAATAAAAATAAATGTAATAAAAAAATTAAAAATAAAAAAATAAATAAAAATTAAAAAAAAATATATATATATATATAATTTTTTTTCATACTGTCACCAGTCAGTGTTCCTGTTCACCGCCATGCCAGTTATATGATGATGCTGTACTGCACTGGTGACAGAATGTAAAAAAAAAAATAGTGAAAATAAGTTTTTTCATTTTTTCATTTTCCAAAAAATGACAAAAAAAATACAACTTCAAAAAACTCGCCATTCCTCTTATGAAGTACGTCGGACTGTCTACTCTGCAAAAAGGGGTCATTTGGAGGATATCTGTACTATTCTGACATTCTTGGACCTCAAGAAATTAGATTGGCTGTCATTACTTCAGGATTGATCAATATTCAGATCTATACCATAGTTTGTGAACTCTATAACTTTCCTACAAACTAAATAATACATCCTAATTTGGGTTATTTTCACCAAAGACATGTAGTAGAATACATCTTGGCCTAAATTTATGAAGAACAATTATTTATTTGTAAACTTTTATAACAGAAACAAAGAAAAACGTGTTTTTTTTCAAAATTTTTGGTCTTTTTTTTGTTAATTTAGCAAAAAATAAAAACCCCAGCGGTGATTAAATACCACCAAAAGAAAGCTATAGTTGTGTGCAGAAAATGATAAAATTTTAGTTTGGGTACAATGTTGTATGTCGGCGCAATTGTCATTCAAAGTGTGAGAGCGCTGAAACCTGAAAAATGGCCTGGACAGGAAGGGGTAAAATTGCCTGGTATTGAAATGGTTAATGGTGTTAAGTCCTGTTTCAACACCAATTAAGCCACTTTTTTAAAAAAAGAAATTTAAATTGAGGAGCACTGTGGTCAAAATGGCAGGAAGTCATGGGGGGAACTCTAGCTCCAGCTTCCCCGCTGCTCACCACCTACCCCTCCCTGACACCCCCACCACCCACTCTGTTCAGGAGTACTGTGAGCTCTAATGTTCTCTTCCTTCTCTTTCACAAAGTTGTGTCCACGATAGCTTGGGCCTACAGGAAGTGGGTTGGATGATGTAGGCCAACATTCAACACAGAAAACTAGCGGCACTAGACCTCAGAGTGGTATATCTGTAGGGAAAGTACTGGGATCAAGATATGTACTGAAGCAACTGCTACTATATTTTAGAAGCACTGAAAATTGTTAAAAAAGAAAAAAAATTCCCTTTTAAATGCTTCCACAGTATACCAAAACCTTCACCGGAACAAAAACTAACCAAATAAAATACATTATCTGGCTTCTTTACTTCTTTCACAGCATTACACAGCACAGTTGTGCAGTAAGGTAAGTAACCAAATAAACACATCCTCAATAATCTATCTTTCATGGGTTACAGTAGTTTGCTTCAGGTTAAAGAAAAATTGTAATTATATTTGGAAAAACAGTGTCACCTTCAAATCATGTAATAAAAAAAAGTTAGCAATGAAGAATATAAAACATCTGAATTAGCCATCTGAAGAGGGGCAACAGGTTAGCCTGCACAATAAGAAAAGTAAAGGTGAAGAGAAATGTTTTTGTTCAGTCATGTACATTGTGCCAACACTGCTGCATTTTAACAAGTGCAACCTTGAAGCTCCTTGTAATTGAATGATTCCCCTCTTCAATAAAAATACTTTAATCATATTCCATGCAGAGTACTTCATTGTAGAAGAACATCATCAGACAGAAAATATACGGATTCATGCAGAAGCTGCTGCTTACCAAGCTGGTTGAAAAGGTCACTGTGTATTATCTCAATAAGGCAATAGAGCTTCTGCCGCACAAGACGTTCTCTTGGAACATTCACAATGAAGTCTGTAAACAACTTGCTGCAAAAATAAACAAACAAATGGAGACAAATTAATTGAAAAACATAGCCTATGCTTGTTTTGAACTGTATTCCTGGACATTTACAGGGCTACTAAAACAAGCATTACATAATTGCTCTCAAGATGATTCTTAGGTGAGTATTTATTAGTTTTATAGACACAGAATAACATATTTAAAAATTGTAAGCATACTTCTGATCAAGTAAACGACATGTACGTTCACAATGACAAGTCACCATTCTGCTCAAAAGTTGATGAAACAGCATCATTATAATAATACGGAGTTTCTACCTGTAAAATGCTGGAATATATGCCCCTGCAACTCACTACAAATAATGATGGAAGGCTTGAAAACAGTTACAGCATTGTAATGCATAATACAGCTTTATTTTCTCAGGTTTTCAACCAACTTGCTGTCAATATGACACAACAGGAAGCAAATGGTATCAGCACTTTTTTTACTTAATATAAAACTTTTGTATTATTGTTACTTTAAGCAGATAAGTTAGCATTCAATAGAGCTGAGCTTTAGGCTAAAAACAAAGCAGCTCGCACAACATGTGATATATAAATGTGGCTAAAATTCTAAAAGAAAACATGCTGCGCTAATTCACTTAAAACATATAAAATAGATGCCCATTGAGAATAGTGTCTTCTACTCTAATCCCTTTCACAATAGGAAAAAAACATGCCACACACAGTGAGAAAATATTACAAGCCATGAAGGGAATGAAAAAAAACAAAATAAAAAACAAACATATATGCCCTTAGTTCACTGATAAGTGTCAACATATGTGGAATACTCAAACGTTCAAAAAAGTCCCACAAAGTACCAGTGAAAGATCCATATTATCATCCGTGGGCTAAATCCTATAAGTGAATCCACACCATTACAGTGTTGCAAAGTGGGCACTTACCAGAGGAGAATGACCCTAATGCTGGATGTTCATTGCAATATACATGTAGCTCAATTCATCAGAGTCTCCCCCACCTTTCAAACATATCCACCTCATTAAGCCAGTATATGTGCAGGAAAGACAAAACTGGATACTCCCATACTGTAAACCAGATAGAAACCACTTTATGAAAAACAATTAAAGTTTCTCACATTTGTTATGCAAGAATAGTGCTTTTCAATCCCGATTAGCAGTATAAGTCGCGCGTGGTGACGTCAGATGCTTTGTCACCACGCATGATGCATACTGCCAATCGGAATCTGGATTGTTTGACCGAATAGTGCTATAGTGTAGTGGATTCACTAGGAGGATTTTGTCCATAGATGATATTATGGATCTTTCAATGGCACTTTTTGGGACTTTTTTGATCTTTTATGTATTGCACTACTGTTGATACTTCTCATCAGTGAACCAAGGGCATTTAGAAGTGTTTTTATATTTCATTTTCTTTTATGGTTTGTAATATTTTCTCACAGTGTGTGACACGTTTTCCCCTACAGAGAAGGGGACTGGAGTAGGAGACACAATTGCTAATAAGGATATATTGTATATCATTTGAGTGAATTAGAGCAACACATTTTCTTTTACAAGTCTAGAGTTAGACACAGATGACAACAAAATCTGATATGGGTTCTGATCCAGCCCTATAAGTGAATTGATCACGCTCTGTATCCCTCATTGGAGAGATTTAACCCACTTCCTGTCCCAGTGAAACAACAGGGATTATGGATAGTGAAACAGCGCTGGGTCAATCACCACTGTCACACAAGTAATCATAGTCCTGTATAATCTTCACACGCGGTTTCCCTACCGGCAGCTGATCAAAGTTCCGTGGAGTGAAAACAAGGCATATATATATATATATATATATATATATATATATATATATATAGATCCATTGTAAAGTTCATACAGAGCAAATTATAGAATCACTTTAATCCTCTACTCTCAGTCTGATATCTGCTTGGGCAATTATGTAGAAATAGCCTTCAAGCAGTTATATTAGCAATTTTTAAAAACCGCCTTATCACCGCCCTAGCAGGTGATGTCATATGCAGGCTGACTCTCGAGGCTTTGGTGTCTCTTTCTTATGTGCTCCTATACTTCTTATGTTTGGTAGTATATGTCTGCCTATTTTAAATAAAAAATTGATACAACTCCATTGCGGTCCTTTGATCTTCTCCGGAGAGAATATCTGTTTATTGCACAAGAAGATGCCTTCTGGTATCTGTCACATTATGCTGAGGAGGCGGTGAAAGTATCCTACCAGTGAGATGAGTGTGAGCAAACAAGTGTGTATGGATCTCTGGAAAGTGAGATCAATATTTTTGGTAAGAGGCTGATCATGTATTTGGTGAAGGAATCATGTTTGCTCACCACCTTTCAAAATTTGATTGAATCTCGGAATATATATGTTGGACTGAGCACTTTTTCATTTTATATGGCTGGTTTCACTTTTCATATGGCAGATTGCACTTATTTATTATAAAGTTGTGGTTTGTTAGCTTTTTTGCCTTGAGATGGTTCACAAGTGTATATTGTATTGCTATAAATGTAGAGATGAGCACCAAGTGTAGGTTTAGATTGTTATAAGGTTATTATTCCACTTTTTTGGGGGCATCACTCTTTTTGGCTTTTGTTTCACAAACCACAAGTAATTTTTTTATAGAGTGTCATTATTATTACCTTAGGCCTTGAAGTCAAACCTGTGCATTGCCCAAAACAACACGTTCACTTAACTGAGGGTTAAACACTCTTCTCTTTCCCTCAAGTGACAGAGAGCTTGGACATAGCAATTGGCCACACATATCCCCATCATTGTTTAGTTTATACATCACTGTTTAAACTGTCTATAAGTAAGAATTATACTCAGTTGCGGACTGGAGAAATAGGTAAAAGATGGTAAGGCCTCATTTACATGGGCGTTCTTAAGTGTACAGGCAGTCCTATTCATGTCAAGTGGGACACAACAGCTGCATGGACAATCTGACATCTGTTCGGGTGCCAGTGCGTGTCTTCGAACTGTCTTCATTCAGGGACACGCACCCACACAAATGTCAAAAATTGGGAGCAGCAGCTGTTTCTTAGCAGCCACTGTGTCCCAAATGACAAGAATAGGACTGCCTGCACACAAATGCACAGAACACCTGTGCATCCCAGGCAGGCAAACACAGCCATTGCATGGGAAACTGCTTAAAGCGGAGTTCCAGCTGAAAAAAAAAAAATAAAGGTCAGCAGCTACAAAAACTGGCACCAGCATCTTCAGTGTGGGCGCCCGGCTGTGATAGCTCGCAGCTGCACAGCCGGATGCCCGCTGCGCATGTGCGAGAAGCACTGCGCTTTGTGATTGGCCCCGTAGTCTTCTGGGACTGGTCACGTGTCGCAGAAGACTACGGGGAGAGAGGAAGGGAAGGACAACTTCTGCTTTCGACCACCTAGGCAATCACAAGGAAGTAGGAGCGGGTACCTGTGAAATTTGGGTACCTGCTCCTCCCCCCCCCCCCCCCGCTCCCCAAAGGTGCCAATCCTTAATGGGTAGCGAGGGAAAAAGGCTTAAAGTGGAACTTTCATTTTTGGGTTGAGCTCCGCTTTAAGTGCATCCATGTAAACAGGGCCTAAATATTATGGTAATAGACTATTTACCTTAACTCTTTTGGATCAAATACAAGCTTGACATCGTTTACAATAGTTGGCAGATATTTCAGTGCAGCACCCTAAAAGAAATTGGTGAGAAATTAGTTTCAATAATATTAATGAAAGACCAACATTGACCACAAATATCTAAGTTTAGCACATGGCCATAATGCATTGCAGGAAAACAACTCTTACTGGTTTTCATTGTATACAAATAAAAATTAAAATAAGATACTGATGGAGCTTTTATTGAACAAAGAGAAACTGAAAATCAAACAAATTCAGCACTGAATTGTAAAAAATATGTAGCGCTTTACGTAGAGCAAAAAAAGCAACAGTTGCAAAGCAGGCTATTACATGGTATACAAGTAAAAAAATAAACATAATATATGTAAAAATTCAGAAGAAAAAATTAATTATCTGAACCCAAAGCCAAAAATTTAATACATTGCAGTATTCTTCTTTAGGCTGGCTTTCCAGTGTTGCAGGCAGTAGAAGCAGAGCATTCTGTAGCTATAGTCTCTCAGTGAAGCAGCCCAAAGATTACATGCAGGTCAACTACCATGTCCGTTTGTACTGAGCCTTTCAGTTGACACTGTCATACTCAACCGTTGAGATGGGGTGGGTGTTTGAATGATATCAGAAATGCATAGCAAATGTCCTGTTTTGAAGTTCATAGAAACTTGGCCTGAGCGAATAAAACCCTATATGGCCCTTATTTTAGCACTTTATTTGTATGCCAATATAGAGCCTCTAGAACAGTGGTTCTCAACCTGTGGGTTGCGACCCCTTTGGGGGTCGAACGACCCTTTCACAGGGGTCGCCTAAGACCATCGGAAAACACATTTCTGATGTGTAAAGAGCAGCTACTGTGTTGAAAGCAGCTACTCTGTTAAAAGCAGCTACTGTGTTAAAAGCAGCTACTGTGTTAAAAGCAGCTACTGTGCTGAAAGCAGCTACTGTGCTGAAAGCAGCAGTATTGGAGGTAAAACGACACTTCATGAATTATAATTACTGGGTAAATAATTTCATGGTTGGGGGTCACCACAACATGAGGAACTGTATAAAAGGGTCGCGGCATTAGGAAGCTTGAGAACCACTGCTCTAGAAGGAAAATATACAATCCTTCAGTCTATGAGAATGCACTACCAGCAGGTAAAATGCAAGTCACAAGAGTCAAACTGTTGTCAATCAATTTAAATGATCTTAGACGCGTCTCAAATTGACATCATACCATTGACACATAAAAATGGCACTGTTATATTTGCAGCAACTAAAAAGTTTACTGTAAATTCAAAAGTGACAAACATGTTGGCAACAGTCTGGTGTACAAGCAGTTTGTCAGGCCAACAAACAGATCTTTTTTTGTGGCCTGACAAAGGGTCTATTGCCCAAAACATTTCAGTTGCCAACATACACACAGAAGTCTACACACTCTTGTAAAAATGCCAGATTTT
The DNA here is from genome assembly GCF_062004578.1 of Staurois parvus. Taxonomy (NCBI): domain Eukaryota; kingdom Metazoa; phylum Chordata; class Amphibia; order Anura; family Ranidae; genus Staurois; species Staurois parvus. Next base: position 10,148,742 of record NW_028317805.1, read on the forward strand.
TGAACTGTAAAATAATCAGCCCAAGAAAAATCATGTCTGAATTTTTCTGCCCATGGTGAATCCTATGCAATTAAATAAAAAAAAAAAAAACAAATTGGGATCTTTAAAGGGGGGGGGGGATACAAATCAAAAACCTATAATAACATGGTTGCATAAATATACACACCCTTAAACTAATACTTTGTTGGAGCACCTTTTGAAAACATTCAGTCTTTTGGGATATGAGGTTAACAGCATGGCACATCTTGCCTTGGAAACCTCTGTCCACTCTTCTGTGCAAAAGCACTCCAAATCAAACTGGATTCAAGTCTAGGCTTTGGCTGGGCCATTCCAAAACTTTGATCTTATTCTGGTACTTAGAAAGCATCAGAGCTATCACATTGTTGGACGGTATCAGTCAGAATAAGTGTACAAAAAATTTCCAAGGCATTAGATAGATCAATAAAAAATATCTATAGCATTTTCTCATTCCAAAAAAATCTGACGGTCACCGTTTTTATTAAAAACTTTCTGTCATGCTTGCACTTACTATTCATAAAGAATATAGCAACTATCTGGTGAATAAATTAACTACAAACAAAATTACTAGGATATTAATAAATAAAATAAAATCGATGAGAAGTCACACTCGTAATAGCCCAGCAAGCTCAGAAATAGAATCACAAGACCCTTTAAATGCAGATAAAGTTGCTGCAGATATACTAATCTATAGCAGCTTTATCTGTATCTCAAAGGTCCTGTGATTCTATTGCTGAGGTTGCTGGACTATTACGAGTGTGACTTCTCATCGATTTGACTTTATTAATATTTCATTCCTGATGATTTTGTTTGTGATTTTGTTTGGAGCAAATTTGTTCACCAGGTAGTTGCTGTATTCTTTAATAAGTTTAAGGGTGGCCAAAAGTCTTTTAGTTGTGTGTTATTTGACCTATGTGAGGTCAAACTATTTAAGAATGTAGCTGCAAATTGTGTCTAACATTTTGTGCTGGGTGACTTTTAGAGGTTGTCCCATATATTCAGCTAGGAGAAGGGTTAATATTTGTTTTCAGCTTGTCCTTTATTAAATAAGAGTCAAAATAGTTTAAAAAAAATGATATTGTATAAATAAAGCGTCAAACAAATAAATAGCCAAAAAACCCATCTGGTGGCCCAGGCAAAGTGTGAAGCAACTCAATATGTTCCCTGTGCCATGAGCACTTCATGCAGCTAGACACCTGCATAGACTTTCACCAGAATGTTCACAACATTCTAGAAAGATCTAAATTGTTCCATCCCTGACAGGTTAATGAACCAATAAACCTATGACATAAAAATACTTAAAAGTAAAAAAAAAGATAATAATAGCATATACAAATTTAATTAAAAGCATCCATATCTGCACAATACATGACATATCTGCATGTCTATTGCTATATCATAGCTGCTTTTTGTAGGCTAAAGATGGCCAGTGTAAATATATTGCTTCCTGAGGTTAGATTACTGAACTGTAAAGCAGGCCTAGACAATGCACAATCAAATTCATGACGCCAATGCTGAACAATCAGCCATTTTGCCATCTTGTATTTAAATTAAAACTAGAATTATAAAAAACACGTATTAAAAGAAATTGGGAATGCAGTTATCACAGGGACAAGATGGTAAAAACAGGAATAAATATGTTTGTCAGACTTTCGAGCCATTTTCTACCCCCCAACTTGAAAAACTGCAGCTTAAAGCACACATAGATGTAGTCTTTTAAATGCTTACTTGCAGTGTTTTTCCTTTTCTTAAAAGAGGTTTTGTTCAATTGCAATGTGTTTTTAAACTTGCTAAAAAAATTGACTACTGCAAAAAGAATATTAATTCGCTAACACAGCCCTTTTCACAATATTCTCATTTTCTGAGATTGTGGATTTGGGGTTTTCATGAGCTGTAAGCCATAACCATCACAATTATGACAAATCACGGCTTGAACTATCTTGCTTTGCATGTAATGAGTCTATCTCATATATTAGTTTCACCTTTTAAGTTGCATTACTGAAAAAAAATGAACTTTTTCACGATATTCTAATTTTTCGAGTTTCACCTGTATATGCGTCTGTGGAAAAAATGACCTGGTTTGATCACCAAGGGTGTCCTGTTTCTCCAGGACAGCGCACAAGCTCGTACTGCTCACTGCACTACGTACACATTACAGCAACGTGGCTGGGAGGTATTGCCACATCCCCCTACAACCAGGACCTCGCTCCAAGTGACTTTGACCTGTTTGGACCCCTAAAAGAGTTCCTCAGAGGTCAGCATTTCAGCACTAATAACGACGTGAAGCAGGCTCTCCTAGGATGGTTCAGGCAAACTGACAAATCTTTCTATGCTAAAGCTTTCTAGGCATTAGTTAAACGCTGAGATAAGTGTATAAATGTAGCAGGAGAGTATGTCGACAAATAAAAGCAGTTTCCACTCGCTGAAATTTGTTCTTTTATTATAAAAAGTTCCCATATTTATTACAGGTACTTATAGATCGTCGTCAATTTACACTGCGCTTTATATATACATTGCACATTCACTTCAGTCCCTGCCCCAAGGGGCTTACAATCTAAGGCCCTGAACTCACATTCATACATACACATACTAGGGCAAATTTAGACAGGAGCCAATTAACCTACCAGCATGTCTTTGGAGTGTGGGAGGAATTTGGAGTACCCAGAGGAAACCCACGCAGGCACAGGGAGAACATGCAAACTCCATGCAGGCAGTGCCGTAGTTTGGATTCAAACGGGTGACCCTGGTGCTGCTATGTAGAACCACTTAGCCACTGTGCTGTCCACATCAGTGTTATGCTCTCAATACTGATAATTTTCAGCTCAGCCCTGTTCTTCCCCTTCCTCCCTCTTCCCCTTCTTTATTTCCCTCCTACTACCAACAGTTTCCCTCGGGGACTAAGCCACATCACTTTCTCTTTCCCTCACTCCAATCTCTATTTCCCTTTGTCCCAAGGTACCCCATCATACAACCTATGTTTATCCGCTCTGTGTCCTAAAGTTGGAAAGTGTTGGGTTGCTTCATACTATTACAAACTTAACAACAGCGTATTTCCCCAATACTTTACTTATCCAGTTACTTGTCATATGTACAATGCCTGTCACCTACTTATCCTGTTAGGATTGCTTGAAATTTGGTTAACTTTGTCCATGGTGGCTATTGAGCCTCATAGAATCTCCAGGCAGCAGTTTCTTTTCACTTTAGGTACACTATAAGTACACATCAGAGGTCTAGGACAAAAGGAGCCCTGGAGTAGTATCTAGGTATGCTTGGTATCAGTTGGGTCATTACTATAATACATTCCAATGTAAGCGCATAAGTAACCACACTTTAGATGTGCCTTGGTAGTATTGTGCAGCTTCCACATTTTCCAAAGTGTGCTAGATAAGCACCTATCAAGGGTAGACAACATTTTGGCTTATCAACGGCTTTGAGATGACCTTGCCAATTTTTACAGGCTCCAAATTAGTCAATGGGCAGAGCTATATATAACAAGTTTTCTATCAGAGTGATAAGAAATTTGGAGAATTCCATTAGTGCACTGCTGTGTGAAACGGAAACTAAAAGAAACACACAGAAACGGCTCTACAAACACAATACAGGAAACAAACTAAATAAAAACAGGCAACAAGATGCGAAAAGATGAATTGTGATGAAAACATTCAGCCACTTTTTTTCTTTAAAAAAAAAAATGAGCAATGAGAAGATTTAGAGCAGCAGTGAGGCTCCAGCACTAGGTGTGTAATATTAAATAACCTGTTTGATGGTATTGCTTTGTGTTTCTCCTTGCGGGTAGCATCTAATAGCACAGATCTGAGAGGGAGAGCTTTTGATGGGCGCGGATATCTCTTTCAGATGCCAATGCATGGCCATTAAACTCTCATGGGGTGCAATTTGGACTTGAGTTTGACGTCCCACAAAGACAAAGCTTGTTAGATTTGCAGTGTTGCTCTCCAGAGCCTCCCTAAAACTGTTACAATATTTATTTTCTTTCAGTAGTTCTATAATATAAAGAACAGATGAAGATATAACATTGCCAAGTAAGATATAGGCCTGTAAGAAATGCTTCTAACTAAAATATTTCTGTTACGCGAGATCAGTGAAGATGGTATCATACTGAAAAGCATCTGGGTTAACGTAGACTTAAGGAACAATCCCAGGCAGAAATATTCAATAATTCTTTTGGTTAATGATCTGACTAATCAGCTGACAGAATAAAAATTAGAATAGGTAGAAATTTTATTCACTCTCAGACTAGGATGATGTACAAAGATATCCAATTACAACACCCAACCGGTCACTGAAATACTCAAGTTCAGAAAAATGAAAGTAAAAAGTAGTCAGAGACTATAGACATATTTACTGGTATTCTGTTTGAATGGTGACAAAAGCAAATCATTGTGTTCTACGTTTCAAAATTTCAATAAAATGACTGAGTACAGTGTGGGGTGGTTCAACATTTTTTCAACTGTGTGGCTAACTGGATGGAGCTGATGTTTAAACAAACAGGCACACACTTTTATAGGAAAAAAAGATGCTGCAAAATTATATGTTACAGTCTAACAATCTCCTACAACAAAACAATTACAGCTAATATGCCAACAACACTTTAAGATATGACCATCACTGTAGACAAATGATGTACATACAGCTCTGAAGATCGAAACTTAGAGCTCATTCACACCGCATAATGTGTGCTGGTGTGTGACATGAAACTGCATTGCAATGTGTTATAACACCTCATGCTCAAAAAAATTAAAGGAACTTTAACTCTTCTGGAAAGGCTATCCACAAGGTTAAGAGCATGTCTGTAGGAATATTTGACCATCTTTACAGAAGTGCATTAGTGAGGTCATGTACAGATGTCGGATGATAAGTCCTGGCTCACAGTTTCTGCTCTAATTCATCTCAAAGGTGTTCTATTGGGTTGAGGTCAGGACTCTGTGCCGGCCAGTTAAGTTCCTCCACCCCAAACTCACTCATCCATGTCTTTAAGGACCTTGCTTAGTGTACTGGTGCGCAGTCATGTTGGAACAGGAAGGGGCCATCCCAAACTGTTTCCACGAAATTGGGAGCATGAAATTGTCCAAAATGTCTTGATATTCTGACATCTTAAGAGTTTCCTTCACTGGAACTAAGGGGCCAAGCCCAACCCATGGAAAATAACCCCCCACCATAATCCCTCCTCTACCAAACTTTACATTGGCACAATGCAGTCAGGCAAGTACTGTTCTCCTGGCAACTGCTAAACCCAGACACATCCATCAGATTGTCAGACAGAGAAGCATCATTCGTCACTCCAGAGAACATGTCGCCACTGTTCTAGAGTCCAGTAGCGGCATGCTTTACACCTCTGCATCTGACACTTTGCATTGCACTTGGTGATGTAAGGCTTGGATGCAGCTTCTCGGGCCATGGAAACCCATTCCATGAAGCTCTCTACGCACTGTTATGTTAATCTGAAGGTCACATGAAGTCAGGATGTCTTTAGCGACTGACTCTACAGACAGCTTGCGACTTATGTGCACGGTGTGCTTCAGCATGAGCTGACCCCGCTCTGTCATTTTACGTTGCCTACCACTTCGTGGCTGAATTGCTGTTGTTCCCAGTTGCTTCCACTTTGTTATACCACTTGCTTCCACTTTGTATACCACTAACTGTTGACTGTGGATTATTTAGTAGCAAAAACATTTCGCAGATGGACTTATTGCACAAGTGGCAACCTATCACGGTACCACACTTGAAATCACTAAGCTCCTGAGAGAGACCCATTCTTTCACAAATGTTTGTAGAAGCAGTCTGCATGCCTAGGTGCTTGATTTTATACACCTGTGGCCATGGAGGTGATTGGAACATGTGAATCCAATGATTTGGAGGGGTGTTCCAATACTTTTGGTAATATAGTGCGTGTATGCATGTGCCCACATGATTTTGTTGCACTGCGCAACAGGACAGCATGCTGGTGAATTACTAACCCTATACAAAGCAACTGGACTGATGTGAACAAGCCCTAAAGACAACTTTTTTTTAAAGATATTAGAAAGTCCTTTTCCTCACTGAAAGTGAGGAAAAATCCCAGGTCACTAGAAATGCAAGAGGTAATATTTAAATAGGGACACCTGTTCTGATGAGAACTATACAAGAGAGAATTTCTCTCTCTGATGAGATTTTCTCTCACTTCCTGTTGTGTCTACAGAACAGAAAGCGAAGGGAAATCTGAAAGATACACGGATGGCAAAAAAAACAAAAACAACAAATCGTGACCAAGGCCTTAGTCCTTCCCCTTCAAAATGAAGTTTTTGTATTTGCTATCAAATTGGAACATTCTACAAGTGCCATCATAGTTTACTTTAATTATTTTTTTTAAACAGCCAAACATTTATCCAATATCTGTTTTCTCATGGGTGAAAGTAACACTATGTTTAACATACAGTGGATATAAAAAGTCTACACACCCCTGTTAAAATGCCAGGTTTCTGTGATGTAAAAAAATGAGACAAAGATAAATCATTTCAGAACTTTTTCCACCTTGTGACTTATAAACTGTACAACTCAATTGAAAAACAAACTGCAATCTTTTAGTGGGGGGGGGGGGGGGGGAGTAAACAAACTAAAATAATATGGTTGCATAAGTGTGCACACCCTCTTAGAACTGGGGATGTAGCGGTGTTCAGAATTAAGCAATCAAAATCATGTTAAATAGGAGTCAGTACACACCTACCATCATTTAAAGTGCCTCTGATTAACCCCAAACAAAGTTCAGCTGTTCTAGTAGGTCTTTCCTGACATTTTCTTAGTCACATCCTACAGCAAAAGCCATGGTCCGCAGACAGCTTCCAAAGCATCAGAGGGATCTCATTGTTAAAAGGCATCAGTCAGGAGAATGGTACAAAAGAATTTCCAAGGCATTAGATATACCATGAAACACAGTGAAGACAGTCATCATCAAGTGGAGAAAATATGGCACAACAATGACATTACCAAAAACTGGACATCCCTCCAAAATTGATGAAAAGACAAGAAGAAAACTGGTCTGGAAGGCTGCAGGAGGCCTACAGCAACATTAAAGGAGCTGCAGGAATATCTGGCAAGTACTGGCTGTGTAGTACATGTGACAACAATCTCCTGTATTCTTCATATGTCTTGGCTATGGGGTAGAGTGGCAAGATGGAAGCCTTTTCTTACAAAGAAAAACATCCAAGCCCGGCTAAATTTTGCAAAACCGCATATGAAGTCTTCCAGAAGCATGTGGGAAAAGGTGTTAGGGTGTGCACACCTTTGCAACCATATTATTTTAGTTTGAAATATTTTAGATGGAGGGAATTAAAAATAGAAGTTTGTTGTTCAACTGAGTTGTACAATTTATAGGTTACATTAAAGGTTGAAAAAGTTCTGAAATTATTGTCTTTGTCTCATTTTTTTTTCACATCACAGAAAGTTGACATTTTCACAGGGGTGTGCAGACTTTTTTTTATATCCACTGTACGCTATTCTGCAAAAAGTTTTTTTTTCTTTAAAAAATAAATGTATTTATTAGAAGAAAAAGTTCAGTTTTTACAACTTTTATTTATTTGCCATAAAAGTGTGTCCCTTGCTACAGTCACTGTATTTAATACCTATTATAAAACACTGGGGTGAACCGCTCAGCAAATAAATTCACATATCACCTTCACTAGAACCAAGCAGAAGAAACATACTGAAACCTTAGTTCAAGGAGTAAAAATATAAAGCTAAGTGATATATGAATCTTGGAAGTAACTATAACACGAAGAACTGATATACTAAAACAATACATTAATTCAGAGAGTAATACAAGAGGATTAGGATCTCGATGCTGCAGAGCAGAAGCTATAAAATCAGTGAATTTGGATTTAGAATATGAATGGCTAAAACTTTATAAAAGAATGGAAATTCCAAAAACCTCAAATGTGAGATACTTAAAGGCTGGTTACATATATAGTATCTTGCGGAGTTGAAAAGGTAAACTACAGCTTCTATCTAACAATGTGGATATAATAGCTCTATCAAAATTACCTGATGCTTCTTGTAAATGCAAAGGTCAGTTTTTAAGGAAAAAAAAAAAAACTTACCAAAAGAACACGGCATACTGGCTTTTACAACGGACACAAATTGGTGTCACGTCCAGTAAACCCTAGCAACTGGAGCCAATTTCAACAGTCTACAGAACATTAAAGTGGTTATAAACCTTAAAAATGAAATGTGAACAAAGCATATCACTCTGTAGTGTGCACTTGTCTCTATCCAGAGCACTAAGTGTCATTTAAGCAGATGAAATGTGTCTGTTGCCCCACTCCTCTACTATCAACATGAGTCACTTCTGACAAGTTTTTCTGACATCAAGAAGAAAGTGGTGACAGGGAAGGGAGCTCCTGCAGATTGACAGTCTCAGCTTTTTTTCTGTGTGAAGGGGGATGTGTCCCTTCCCTCCAGTCAGGTATCAGATCTCTTCTCTCTGCAGTGTGTAATACTGCAGATAAACAGGTACAACTTATGTAATAGAATTTGTTTCATCTCTGTGTATCCACTAAGGCCAGTCACTTCATTTGATTTATGCAAGCGGTTTACAACCGCTTTAAGGGCCATGTTCACATTGTGTGTAGTTACCTGAATTTTTCCTGTTCACACCAGAATGCTATGTTTCGCTGCATTCCAGAGCTTTGCAATACTATGCAACATGTTTGCTTAATATTAGATATCCACGCAAGTCACCATACAGCAAGCACAGCACACTGCACTGCTGTGCAGGGACATGAACTGTCACCTTGTATAATTCATAATAAAGTTAAGCCAAAAAAAAAAAAGGGGTGTGTGGTGGGAGTAGTTGTGTGATGTAATAAAATACGCATCACACAGACCCCTGCCACATGGCTCGGCAGCTCAAAACACTAGTGCGTTTAGTGTGCGGGCAGCAGTGTTTTGGGCTAAAGGCTTGTCTAAACCAGGTACACTAGCAGCCTTGCCCAGGAGACTCAGCACAAGACAACACAAAGGTATTTGCTTCCTAAGGTGTCAGTTCACACTATTATATTGCAGTAGAGTGCGCAGAAAGAAAGCACTGCATGGAATATGGTTTTCAGTGCAGTAAATAGCAATGCAAACTATTGTATTGCAACACCACAGTGTGAATAGAACTTTATGAAATTACAATTTGACATTTCAATAAAGTTCAGACAAGAAAAAAAAGGTAAACAGTGTGGTGCACCAGGATCATGCAATCAGTGCAGCTCTCTGGTGTTAATGAGCCCTTAATGATAAATTCGTAGAAACTCTCCAACATGCTGCAAAATCTCGGAAGCAATAACATGCTCAAACCTGTCACATAACTTACAATAATGGGCTCATTTACAGTCAGTCTTATTAGCTAAAGAAGGCAGGCAAAAAATGTGGAGGAGAGAGATTAATATTTATGATGGATGTTGGCAGGTTCCATCACAAATTGCTTCTAATAACTCTTGAGATCTGAAAAGGCAACATCTTTGTGTATGAGTTTGCAGGTCTTCTCCCACCACCTACCTATTATGATTTACTAAGAACAGTGAAAGAAAACTTAAGACTGGATGTTAAAGGTTACTGCATTATTTTACATTTGTTATTTATCTTAAGACCGAAACAGAAAAGAATTTAAAACCACTCAGCGAACGGCTATCTAACAAACATTACAATTGTACTACGAAGAAATTCCAAATGGCCAAGGTAGCTGGATCTGCTTTTCAGATCTGAAATAGCTAGCTCTTACTTTGATAGTTCTACAAGATTTACAGGTTCAAGGCAAGTTCACACCACAATTCCTGTATTCTGGATGTGTTTCTGATACGTTCCCATGTTGCCCCCCTTCCCCCTTCATCTAAATTGAGGACATGTGCATTTTTGATGTGTTTTGCCCGTTCCAGACGTGTTCCATACAGTTAAGATGCAGCATGTTCTACTTTAATTGAGTGCACTGGAACACACTGCACTGATGTGAACTAGGGCCATTGGAATCCATGTTAAACACTGTCCATCAGTTTTTGATGCAAAATAAAAACACACTAGATTGCATCTGGCATGAACCAGCCCTAAACATGTCTTTTGATTGCCAGAAACAATTTGGTGAATTTCTATTTGTAATAGCATGAAGCCTATACTAGGTGTTTTTGGAAACACGACAAACAGACAAGAAAATGAGTTGTCCCCTGGTCAACTGACAGATAGATAGATAACTGACAAATGGAAGCAAGTCAGTATTGCTAGCCAATTTTTTTTTTGCTTGGGAGAGTGCATGTGATCAGCACAGAGCCAATCCGCACTGTCCAGACAGAGGGTCGGGGGTCCTGCAGCCTCATAGGACAGTCAGACGAGAATGAAAACTCCTCAAACAAACTTTAATCAGTGATTCCCTGGACACTGATAAAGCAACTGAGTCTGGTACCATATAAACACTGGTCGTACTGTTGGAAAAACAAACAATAAAAATTTGATTGAAAAGAAAGAAAAATTGATGGGCTAAAAGGGAGGCTATTTAAGTATTTCAAGTAAAATGAAATGTCTACCTGTCAAACAAGACCATCTGGCATTAAAAAACACTCTAGAGACCACACATTCTGTGCCTGCCTAGCGAAGACCTTATAACTATTAGTATCTCTTGGTTCTAACCTGTGGTTGCAGATAAACACTCCTGCACTCCTCCCAGAAACACTGAAACTCCTAAACATGGCTACAACTCACTGCAAAAAAGGAAGGATTAAATTGGTACACTTTTCTGCATTACTGGGGCAGTACAGTAGCTAAGTGGTTAGCACTTCTGCCTAGCAGCACTAGGGTCGTCAGCTCGAATCCCAAACCACAGCACTACCTGCCTGGAGTTTTCATGTTTTGTCTGTGCCTGAGGAAGTTTCCTCTGGGTACTCCGGTTTCCTCCCACACTCCAAAGGCATGCTGGTAGGTTAATTGACTCCTGTCTAAATTGGCCCTAGTATGTGTATGTATGAATATCAGTTTGGGACTTTAGATTGTAAGCACCTTGAGGGCAGGGACTGGTATGAATGTACAAAATGTAAAGCTCTGTGTAAATAGTCAGCGCTATATACTTAATTACTCCTAAAAATAAATAAATTACTGTTTTTAGATAGCATATGACCACCCCTAATAGAGCAATATAAAAAAGTTTGACTGTTCCAAAGGTCATCGGGGCTTACAACTGTTGATTTGTATTTGCAAGATCAGTAAGACCCGGCTTGTGTGTTTCCTGGAATTATTTTTCTCCTTGTTAGCTAATCACAGTCACTGAGAGATCTATCACATGTGTCCCGTAGTGTTAAATGGTTTAATCTGAACAAGCGACAATCTATCTGCATAGACCCTATACAAGATACAATAATAACAGTCACAGGCAAAAGAATTATTCACATGGGGGCTGAGAAATGCAGCCTTTCTACTGATCACAAATCTCAAAGGGCCTGATAACATGGTTATTTGACGGAACAGGAAGAAAATGAGAGAGATAAATCTAAAAAGAGCAGAAATAAAACAGTTTACTTAGTTCAAGACCTGCAGATGGTAATGTAGGTTAACAAAATTATAAGCAATGAAATTACACAGGGGGATATATATCCATTAAAGAGTAACTGCAGGCAGACTGCTAAATAGACTTTAGAATACATATATTTTTAACATTTCATCTGCCCAAGCATTTGCAAATAATTTCAGCCAGTCTCATCATTCACTCACATTAACAGGCAGGTGATACCCATTTCCCTGGCTTAGCACTGGAGCCTCCTGTGTTACCTCTCTGCCTCCAAGACCATGGACTATAAATCAGCATCATAACACCCCTGTCAAACGAACAAATGGGCGACCCACCTGGCAGAAAAGTGGAACCCGGAAGTAGTGGAGACATCTTCCTGGCTGAGCAGTGTGGTTGGGCAGTGGGAATAACAGGACTGAGCAAAGAGAATTACAGGAACTATATATGTACTTAAACTTTGCATGCAGCTGCCTGCTTCAAAATCCACCTTTAAGTGTTACTAAAACCACAGCAGTAAAGCATGCTTGTTATACTCACTGCGGAACCTAAGGGGCTAACCCTCTGCATTGTGTAAAAAGGCTATTTTATCCTGTGTTCTCTGATCCTCTACTTCTTCCACAGTCCCGAATCCATCTGCTGATAGAACATAGCCTTGGGCGCAAGCTGCACGTGCTTAGCTTGGTGTGTATTGCTGTTTTTTTTTTCCTTGGGAGAGTGCATGTGATCAGCACAGGGTCAATTAGCACTGTCCAGACAGAGGGTCAGGGGTCCTGCAGCCTCATAGGACAGTCAGAGGAGAATGAAAACTCCTCCAACAAACTTTAATTCGTTTTTTAGCAGTTTAAATTTACTAAAATAATTGCACTTCCATGTACTGTTGGGAGACCAGATAAAATGAATGTTGGGTTATGGGTTTACTAATGCTTTAACTATAAAGGGTACATATAGCCAAAAAAATATGTTTACCTTAGATAGGATAGTAAAGTATAAAAGCAATGTCAGCATTTTTTTTTTGGTTTTGTTTACTTTTTGTGGGAGCTATGTCATGGCAGAGATTCCCCTTCAGTTCCTGTCCCAGAGATGCAACAGGAAATAGAAAAAATATACAAAGTGAATAGAATTCCTATCTTATGGAATTGTTACCGGATTTGTCACTGATTATAGATTTTCCCCTCACCTCCTGCTCTGGTGGTATCCCTAGAATTTTCCCTCAATTTCAGTCCTAGTAACAATGGTCACCAGGACAAATAAAGAGGTGAATCTTCCACATGGGTACACGGCCACCAATTAAAGCCTGACATAGGCTCTAAACCTTCTGCAATATATCCTAAACTAAATAAGTCAAGAAATTGCCTTTGCATACACAAGATGTGAAATGGAAATGTGTGACATACTATGGGTTAGTGCCAGGTTCATCTAAGTGCTATTGCCTTTATATATTAGAAGCTTTTATTTCTTTTTACTATGCATACAAAGGTCAGTCCTGCTGTAAATTTCATATCCCAACATGATGATCGAACAAGGATCAAGTTCTTTAGAACTACCATAAACACTGGCAACTGCCAGTAATTTAGTTTTCATCTTACTTTAACAGGAAAATTAAAGGGGAACATGCCCCCAATGGGAAAAATGGACTAACAATCAGAGTCAGTCTGAATGTTATGATTCTATTTCAGAGTAATTTTGACTTTTCCCCCCGAGGAAGTGGATTATTTCCACAAAACATGTAGAGGAGTCAACATTATCCCCTATCAAGGGTGGAGCTGTAACAACCACAATTTATGTGACTTGTGAGAATATGCTGTTAAATCACCGCGATTTCAGAACAGCTTCATGTACCTGTCTGACCAAACAATTTTTTGTATACCAATAAAAATGTATTGCTTTTATGACTGTGTTGTCCTTTGGGTGCTAAGATAGTCCATTTCTCTCTTTGGGGGCATGTTACCCTTTAATTTTTCTATAGTAATATGGGATGATGGCACCCACATTTTTACAATGATGTTTACTAATATGAGGAGTGTCAGTTAATTCCTTTAACAGAACAAGCTGTCCAAACAAAATAGCAGTTAGAGGGTTGAAACATTTACACCCTGACATGGGTGCTTACAGTGATCATTTTTTATTCACATATGAAAATTCTTTATAACCCCCCCCCCCCCCCCCCAAAAACCGGTTTACTGTATCTACTTAAAAACAAGTTAGCTAGAGTTCAACCGCAATTTGTTAGGCTGGCCAGCAATTATACTATTTCCTTGTACAATTATCCTTTAGATTTAACAAAACTATATAATATGAGGTCAAATCTAAACACTTTCCACTTGTATCCAATCAGGCAGGCCCATGCACTACATATTTGAAGATAAATCTAAAGGAAATTGAATAAGAAAATTGTAAAATGTATGGCCAGCTTTAATCAAGTCTATCTAAATCTGCTAGTGCAGCCAAAGCTTGCCATATTTATATTTATTTCAGCAAAAAGCAAGGTGTATGAAGGAATCTTCCCCGCTGGGGCATTGTATTGTGACAGTGGAATTTTCCACCGTCAGAATACACTGATCAGCGGCTGCAGCTGCTGATTAAGAAAGAATTTCAACAAGCCTGTTTGAAAGAAGTCAATCTAACAATCGACTTCTATCGAACTGTGATGACAAACATAGATCAAGTATTGGCTGTTCCTTGCTGAACCCTCCAAATTTTGATCCATCTCTGGCCACCTCTGTGCCTGCTTTGCTACTTCATCTAGAATGCAGACCCCCTAAGACAGAAGTGTGTTACTTGCCATATCACCGGGTGAAAAAGTTAGGGAGAAAAGGAAAACTAATGCAGCCACCACATCTAAGGATTGGTAGGCTGCAATAGATTACTTTCTTGCTTGGGGTTCAATATTGCTTTAAATTTCAATATTTTTTAATCTGCAGCTGTTATTAATCTTGTAATCCTGTCTTGAAAGTCCTTTTCTGGAGGAACTTTCTGTTAGAGAGAGACAATGCTCCATCTCTGTCTCCCAGTTGTGCTCCTGCTGTGCCTCTCTGTCATGTGTTTCTGATGGAAAGTACAATTACAAGTAAACATGGTCCACTGTTGTCACCATCGGGAAACTCACTTGGAATGTAGAAAAAAGTGGCTGCAGTAAAAAAAATTCCATTCAGTTGCACCAAAGTAAAAAAAAAGAAGAAAACATGTATTTTAAAGCAAAAAAAGATAACTCTTTATAATGCACAGTAACATGTAGCAAACTAAATGTCATTCCATTAGGGTTTACATTTACTTTAAGCAATTGTGAAGCGTCGTTCAGAAAACTACACGCTGTGCCCTGGGGCAGAAGATCAATAAAATTTATGAAATAAAATAGGCTCCATTAGCACATTAAGGTCACAGTAATAAATAAAAGGATGTAACCCTCACAAGAGCATTCCTTTGTTTCATACGATGCTTGCCATAGGCCAAGGTCCCTTGTAAATACAACTTTAATTAATTGGTTATTTAATGGAAGTGGTGGATAAAAACGTTGACACCTAAGATCATCTACTTTGCTGACTCCTAAGATTAGTTGCCAAGGGAAGCACAACTGGAGAACAAGCTGAGCGATATCAAGACCGTTTTCTGGTATTGTAACATTCGGAGACTGCTTTGATCACCCTGTTGTAGAATATTAAAACTGGCTTAGCTGAATACTGTATTGAGAACAATTACCCCCTTTCACTTCTTATGGTTTGTTTCAAGAAGAAATACAAGTGGAAACATGGAACAGGAAAGCTCCAAGGTAAGCAGGGAAGGTGGAGTTACACGTGTTAGCATTTTGGACAGATGTTATATAAATTGAGCAATAGTTATTCAGAAACATGTTACAAAGGGAAATAATTCTTGGGATGTTTTATTACTTCAATTTTGTCAATATCTTCAACCTGTTATTTTTCTTTATTTTTCTATTTCTAGCATTTCATTAAGGCTACAGAAAGATAAGACAGGCCAGTAACTGGGACAACTAGACTGTAAATGGAAGCAAACAGTCCAGTTTTCAGGTAGAAAAATATTTGCAGGTTCCAATTTCACCTTCTTTTATTTGGATATCTATTCAGGCTTTCAAATTGGCTGAAAAAAAGCTGTTAACAGGACTCATCAGCTCAAGCTGTTTAAGTCTTAAGAGATCAGTCATCCCTTAAAAAACAGCTCAGTCAGACGTGTGATTCATTTAGTTTCCAGACGGAATTTCCATTATTCCGAAATTCTGATGTATCCAAATCACAAAAGTAGCGAATTTCAACGAGTCCGAAAAAAATAATGAAAACAACAAATTAATTTGTATGAATTTGTTTATTTCGGAAGACATAATGCGACAGTTTGTGGCTTTTGTTACTGTTTGAAGCATCCAAAATAACGTAACATAATAAAAGATCCAAATTGATTTGGATGAGAGCAGCATGGTAGTCTTTGGACAATCAGCTGTTTCTATTTGCAATAACATTTTTCATTATAAAAAAATGCACTACATATGGAATGGAAACATTAAAATAAATATGCAAAAATTAATTTTGTTTCATTCATTACTTTCGGGTGCACATGACTACAGTCAATATCGTCCAATCATCTTATTCCATTTCTCTTTGTGGATTGGACTAGCAGGGATGAGAGCGCATAAGTAATCTCCCAAAATAACAAATTAACATGTTTGATTTGAAACAACGAACATACAAAACAAATCCGAATAGATTTTATTTATTACAGGTACTCATATATAGTGTTGTCAGTTTACACAACGCTTTACATATATATTGTACATTCACATCAGTCCCTGCCCTCAAGGAGCCTACAATCTCAGGTCCCTAACTCACATTCATACATACACATACTAGGGCCAAATTTAGACAGGAGCCAACTATCCTACCAGCATGTCTTTGGCGTGTGGGAGGAAACCGAAGTACCCGGCAGAAACCTACGCAGGCACAGGGAGAACATGCAAACGCCAGGCAGGTAGTGCCGTGGTTGGAATTCGAACATTCTAACATAACGAATATGATGAAACAAAACGATTTACCTAACGAATGAACTTTTTTGTCAAGCACATCTCTAGCTGTGCTGTCGCAAGATATGCTACAGACTTCATGGGTCTCACTGTCCATGCTGGTGTGTGTGTGTGTGTGTGTGTGTGTGTGTGTGTGTGTGTGTGTGTGCGTGCGTGCGTGCGTGCGTGCGTGTATAAATAAAATCTCTATGCATTGCATATTCCATAATGGTGTATATTCCATGAAGGCTGTAGCCTATCTTGCCACCAGAGTTTTCCAATGCCAGGAGAAACCACTAGGTAGTTGTACTTTACATCAGCTGGCAGGAAACCAAATACATTTTTGGTGGACAGACCCTTTAAAAAGAACTGTCACTAAATGACTACATGATAATTGAAGCATGAGCTAGGATTACTGTTCAGCTTGTACTAGAGACCCATAGGTTTCAATGCTCACCTGTACAAACGAGAAATGAAAACCTCCCTACCCACCTCCCTGCAATCAACGATAGAAACACACGTGTCTGATTAACCTTTTAACCCTCACCCATTCCTGTCCCAGGAGCTCAGACCAAATTGAACTGTCAAATGGCAACTGTAATCAGCAGTCAATACTTGTCCATGTATCCCCAATCCAAAACACAAATGGAACCGTCTTGCTAAATACAAATGAAGCCTTCAAAGAGAATTGATTAGCCTTAAGTTCTTAAGTGCCAGAGATGAAAACAAAAGTCATTTACATAAACCTATAAGTCATTCCATGATTAGCAATGCTTTACTTCTTTCCCTACAACCAAAACAGACCGATGTGAATTGCTCAATAGATTTTTCCGCTAACACCCTTCCCCCAACACAACTGCAAATCCATTTTGCCATCTCCGCACTCTGATATTAATCAAATATATCACTTGTTTTTCACGTTGCTGTGCTGCAATGCTAATCAGTGTTTGAAAGTCCAGAAATCTTAAACTCTGCTTATTACCCTGGGAAAAAGAAAAAAAAATAAGGTTTGAATAGCTTCAGGCAATTTCTTGACTTATTTCCTTTTTTGGCTCCTAACAAACTATTTGGATACATGTTTTTCTCCCACTGCAATTTTCCTCTTACCGACATGTGAACAGTTATCAGAGAGGTAATGCTTTTGCTTGCTCCATCCATTTGTCTTAAACAATGCTTAGCGCTGACGCACAAAAGGGACGAAATGTGAAATAATGCCACTTTTCAGTAGATTATTAGTCCTAAAGTAGAACTCTGGACAAAAAGCTAGATACGCAGTTGATATTCATATGCTGTAAATGTTTACTGCCGTACCTGCCAGAGGATTTAAATTTCTGTTCAGATGCTATTGTGATTTACATACTTGTGTCACACTGCAGTCAAGTTGGTGATGTATTTTTGATCATTTTCAGTGATTTAACTGCCTATGTCACCTGGGAAATTACATGGCAGCATCACCTACAGTGGATATAAAAATTCTACACAACCATTAAAATGTCAGGTTTCTGTCATATAAAAAAAATGAGACAACGGTAAATAATTTCAGAACTTTTTCCACCTTTAATGTGGCCTATTAACTGTAACTCAATTGAAAAAAAAAAAAAATCTTTTGGGGGGGGTGGGGGGTGTTCAGCTGTGTTCAGAATTAAACAATCACATTCAAAGTCATGTTAAATAGGAGTCAGTACACACCTGCTATATTTAAAGTGCCTCTGATTAACCCCAAATGAAGTTCAGCTGTGCTAGTAGGTCTTTCCTGACATTTTCTTAGTCACATCCCACAGCAAAAGCCGTTGTACAAAGAGAGCTTCCAAAGCATCAGAGGGATCTCATTGTTAAAAGGCATCAGTCAGGAGAAGGGTACAAAATAATATCCAGATATACCATGGAACACAGTGAAGACAGTCATCATCAAGTGGAGAAAATATGGCGCAACAGTGACATTACCAAGAACTGGACGTCCCTCCAAAATTGATGAAAAGACAAGAAGAAAACTGGTCTGGGAGGCTGCCAAGAGGCCTACAGCAACATTAAAGGAGCTGCAGGAATATCTGGCAAGTACTGGCTGTGTGGTACATGTGACAACAATCTCCCGTATTCTTCATATGTCTGGGCTATGGAGTAGAGTGGCAAGACGGAAGCCTTTTCTTACAAAAAAAAACATCCAAGCCCGGCTAAATTTTGCAAAAACACATCTGAAGTCTCCTAAAAGCATGAGCCCAATGGTGTTTGAATGTTACCATCACAGCCAAAATAAAGATCCTTCACCATATTAAATTAAGCCCTAAAGTGGAACTAAAGTACCAATGTTTACCTCTCCTTTAATGGTCCAAAATGGGCTCTTCAGTATGTAGAGGTGAATTCCACTAAGAATGATTTACATGTAATAAACCTATAACATCTAATACAATGCATAACATATCCAAATGTGTTGTGTATTAATATGTGATATGTTCATAAGGAACCTAACTTCACAATGGAACTTTACTGTAACACTAAATTTGTTCTTACTCAAAGGAAACTTACTCAAAGGAAAAAACCGAGGGGCTGCCACTGCCAAAATCTTAGCATGCTAGTTGCAGGGCTGACTTTGACTTCAATACTAGGAGTCATTGATGTTGAACAAGCATGAGGATTAGTGATTCAGACCTCTCTCACAACCCTTGACCTGCTTACTTGATCCAGGTAGTGACTCAAATGAAACTTTCAGATCTCTATAAAACCAACAACCCTAATGTATGCACTTGCTTCTTGTTATACTAAGGTTTTTGGGATAATGCGCTAAAGTCGGCGAATCTGTTTCATCTTCTCGGTTATTGAATTAGCATAAAAGAAGCAGACTAGCATTTTTAAAAGAAAGTTCAACAATTGCAGTGTCCATATTTTCACTGCATAGGTTTCCTGTAAATTAAGAAAACATTTATTTACACTGACAAGTCTAATGTATTTTGCATTACTAACATATTTCACATACAACAGATGTGACAGAGATGAGATCCCAAGGACGAAGTAGGTGAGAACTGCTTGTATTTCTAGGCTGAAAGGCAAAGCCTACACATTCATAGCTCAACATACACTATGGGGGAGATTCACTAACACTGGCGAACACAGAATCTGGTGCAGCTGTGCATGGTAGCCAATCAGCTTATAATTTCAGCTTGTTCGATTAACCTGGAAGCTGATTGGCTTCTATGCAGAGCTGCATCAGATTTTGCACTCTCCAGTGTTAGTACATCTCCCCCAATAAGCCAGAAGTTTTTGGACACCTGATCATCACACTTATTTTATGGCGAATAGTATGTGGAAACCCTCCAAATTGTGGAATTCAGGCCTTTACACTAAAGGTACTGTTACTGTCACCAAAACGGGTTATGACAATTTTTCACTCTGAAGCTTGTAAAAGTTTGGAGGTGGTTTGGTCTCTGTTGCAGCTTGACTGTCCGTATGCACAGAGCCAGCTTCATAAAGTCCTTGCAAATACCCTTCTGGCTGAATATGCACAAATTACTATAGACACACAAAGTGATTGGGGAGGGGGGGGTGTCACTCCAAAGTAATGCCCATGGTTCTGCAATGTCCACCAAGCCCAGGTATAATAGTGAAGCATTCACCAGTTTTTGGGGTCATAGAATATAGGATAAAAATAAAGGCGCAAATGTGAAATCTGCAAATAATACAACAACAAGGGCCATGTCAAGCACCTGAATGTGTTTATTTCCGTACCTTAACTATAACAGTTTGATCGGTCTGACTGCTTGTCATCTCATTGATTGATTTGAACAGATGCCGCAGAGATTCCATAAACTCTGTCTCTCCTTTGTTTTCATACAGTCTAATGGGGGAAAAAAAGAAACCTTAGTGTGAAACCCAATGAAAATGGCTTTCTGAAATTACAGAATGCTCTATGTCAAAGGCAGAGAGAAATATACCACTGTACGAGTCTGTACATATGAGTATGTAAGGGATTGTGTACACAGGCACTTATTTGCATCAGATCTGTGTTTTTTTTTTCTCATGTAAGTCAATGACTATACAAAAGTAGCTCAAAGCAGGTCAGAGTTCCTCCTAAGGTGGTTACAACCTTCTACTGAGCTGCGTCAAGCTTGCAGCATGCTTTCAGGCGCATTCATCTTACATGATGCACATGCTTGTCTACCAAAGCTCTAAGTGTTGTTCTGTCCTTCAGTTACTGTATACAGAGGTGAGACTCGCAGATTAAAGCACTAATCTTTATGCATCAATGCAGTTACAACCACATGAAAAAAAAAATGCGACTTGTCATGCGATTTGACCATTCCAAATCACAGGACAAGTCGCTCCCTATTGTTGGCAATGGAACCCTTCAAAATTGGTGTGACTCAGACTTTGTGGTGCCGCACTGATTTGAAAAAAAGGTTCCTGCACGATTTTGTGGGATTTCAGGTGCGAATTGCATAAACATCTGTGCATGAAGTCACACAGATGTCATTCAAGTCGCACCTGAAATCACACTGACCTGCGGCTCTGATATCATGCAATTTCAAGTGAAAAACCCAGCCATCTGTGTTTTTAAAGAAAATGTGTATATGTATCTTATCTTCCCCTTAATTCTGCTGTCCAGTCACATGATGTCACAGGTCTTGTGGTAGGTGGTGCTGGGTGCTATAAGGAATGGTGCTACCTCTGTTTTCTACTGTGAGCCTAGAGTGACTTGATGACTACACCTACAGTGGGTGTGTCTATGATGCTCTGAGTTCAAAGGAGTCGGTTCAATGTCATGAGGAACATTCAATCCATGAAAGAACTAGATCACTGAATAGTAATTTTGCAGGGAACAGTGCCCAGAAATGGGTACTGCCGCCCCTCTGGTGCAGTTGGAATGCTTTTAAGAGGCATTAGACAGACATTGTGGAGGTGTTAGGTCACCTCCTCACTGCCTGTTCTAAGCCTGTAAATGCAACAACATTGCTCTGCTGGATGTGTACATTTGTAGTACTTAAACACAAGGAGTTTGCTGCTGTGCCCACGAAGCAAGCATCACAGCCATGGCATGTGTATACCCCATTCCCTGCCTTTACAACTGAAGGGGGAGCGAACATGAAATCTATAGGAACCCAGAGGATGAGCATTAGAGCGTGAGCTGATTTTCTGACTTTAAAGATTAACTCCACATTTCTTGGGGAAAAAAAAAAGAATAATCAATCACCACTGGTTGATCAACGTGCACTGCAGGGTTTAAAAAGCAAACAAACAAAAAACAAGAAAAAATTTTGCTGCCGATTCCGGTCTGGGTCTGCTCTGAAGAAATAGCTGTTTGTTTGACTATTTCTTTTTGCAAACTGATTCTATATAAAAGTGATTGGTTCATTATAGTCAGCTGGTGCATACTCAGTGTTCAAATGAGAAAAGTTGAAGTGTCTGTATCCTTTCCGAAGTAATTAACCCCTAGGAAGAACAACATTTTTGTTGCATGTAATGCCTAAAATCTAACTTGTATCTTGATGCAGACTTCTGGAAAAATAATCAGATAATCACACAAATAAGAATCGACATCTAAATAGAAATACAAAGAAGTGCAGTGCTAGCTACTATAGCTCATGAACATGAATTTTTTTCAGGAATCGATATCCGTGGAGGCATTCTGTGCACCAACAGCATACAGAACACCTTTAGGTTGCCATAATGCATTGAATGTTACAGAAAAGTACAAGATGAAGAATAACATGGAAAGGTCATTTTTATTATACAATAGATTATATTATGGACTATATGATAGCAATTGTACATGCTTTATTAATTGTATTTGCTATATTTTACTACATGAAAGTGAAGTTACCCTTTAACTTTGTGTATGCCAATTATTAACACTTCTTTAAGTTGGAGTTGAGTTTTAACATATACTAACCATATACATGGAGGCAGCCTTTCTAATCCTTTGATCTTAATATTAATTGAATAGAGCAGAAATGATCAGCAGCAGTAGGCTATGCGATCTAGGTTGCCTTGGTGAGGGGCTCAGGAACAGCCATAGCAACCAAGAAAAGAAAGGATAGGTTCTTCAGTGATATCAGCAAATAAAAACAATTTTAAAAAGTCAGAATAATAAAATAAATATGTTCAAGTAAAGAATAGATTAAAAACTTACTGAATAAACAAAATTCTTGAGCGCACAATGAATTTAAAGATATATTCCAGCGCCTTCATTACTTTAAATACTTGTTCTGTGATACCGGGTTTATCGGCATTTTCCACGTAGTTTTTTAGCACTTTTGTGAGTTTTCTGAAACATAGGTAAATTTAAACAATCAAATGTTGGTCATAAGGACAGTGAGTAAGTGAAATACGTAGAGGAAAGGGACAGCTGATCAAGGCTTGACAGATAGTGAGAGAAAATCAATATTTAAAAAAAAAAAAGGAAAAAAAGGAAAAAGGTTTTGGTTGCAGCTACAGACAGCAAAATACTATCAGGCAGAGCTAGCCTTAAAGGGCACCTAACCATAGTTTTTGATACTACCACTGCAGTTGTCTAAAGTAGTTTCAGTTTCTAGGACAGTGTGTAAAATTCCTTTCAGATGGGCATTATAAAAATAGGAGCCTGACAGGTTATCATAAGGTGTGATTATTCCCAAAAAATAAGAATTTTGGGTATGGAGTAGCAGCAAATTATCTGCAGGGTATATGGAGGTATATGCATATACCTTGCATATATATATATATATATATATATATATATATATATATATATATATATATATATATATATATATATATATATATATATATAGATATGCATATCTCCTCATATATGAGCCCCTGCGAAGATATCCTTTCAGATAAAACTCATAGGGCAGAACTACTGCGGTGATGTTGGGGGAGATTAATGGAGGCTTTGTAAAATGCTGTACATTGCTTTTTATATGTGAGTAGTTACCTGGTTTTCATCAAAGGTGGTCTATGTTACTGCACTATGGACAATTCTACTTCCTCTTTTTATGGCATGCGTGATTGTTTGCCTACCTGGGTACCCCTCTGAATGACTTAACTGGAGCTGAGCAGACAGATGAGAGGCTGGTCTGAGAGACTGAGCATCCACCATATATTTGGGTTCTCTCCTATGAGTGATGTTAAACCTCTTAGTTTATGAGGTCTAACTTTCCGATAAGCAGGGGTGTGATTATCTGGTGGCTGGTGTACAGTGGTGGTTTACTGAAGAGAACTCTGCAGCACAATCTTCAGCTTTCATGTTCTCTATTG
Organism: Staurois parvus; assembly: GCF_062004578.1. Taxonomy (NCBI): domain Eukaryota; kingdom Metazoa; phylum Chordata; class Amphibia; order Anura; family Ranidae; genus Staurois; species Staurois parvus. The sequence goes on from NW_028317805.1 coordinate 10,172,519, forward strand.
GTGAATTATCTTATGTCATTTAGCATTAGACATTTTTTGATTAACATAGAGACACGTCTATTTAGGTGGCAGACTTTCTTTTGATGAACTTATGTGATGTATTTCTGCACATTTGTTTTTTGTATTTATGCGCTTTTATTTATTGATTTACATTAATTTTTTTCACTATTTAACTATGTAATGATTGAGATCAATTTTCTTCACTATTTTTATTCATGAATTGATTGACACAGTTACACGTTTTAGATATTTATTATGCATATAAAAGTCCTCCAGTCGAGTACAACAGGACCAAGCTCTATGTGGATACTTAAATTTAAAGTTTAAAATGTCTGACACGTTTGTTTTATGTTCACACTTAACAATAACTTATTTTACCTAAACACCTGAAAACTGCAGTGCAGGCTTTAGGCCCCATTAACAAGGAAGGCTTGGAACTAGAAGGTATATCTATCGAAAAAAGATAAGGACACTGCCCTGAAAAATATTTAGGCATAAGACCCTGTTTAAGATATGCTGCACGTGTGTGCGCATTCTCTGGAAAGGCTCACTAACCCGCGTTGAATATTAAAAGGTAAATGCAAAACAACACTTTTGCTGATTTTCATTAGGAAGGATTAAGCATCTATTTGCATGAATTAAATAGGTCAGAAATCAGTGATGAATGTATAAACCCCAGGCATTCAGAGTTTAACAGCGTTCTGTGTAGCCTTACAGTGAGTGCACAGTGTCACTGCTGATTTGATAATGTAGAGATTAAACGTACGTGTAAGCTAAGGTTGCACTGAAATGTTTCTTTATGTAGGTCTCCAAGACAGGATTGAAGTGCTGAAACTTTCGATCGGCAATCAGGCCAATAATAAAAACCTGAGAAATGGTGAAAAAACAAAAATAAAAAACATTTACTCATTAAATATGCATACATGTAGAAGGCAGATTCCGCCTTTTATCTCACACATAGAAGATGCCTGAAGCATGGGATATACTTCTAGAAAAAAATATTTCAACAGGAAAAGTAAACACGGAGGAGACCATGGTCACAAACCAAAACAGAATTCTCCAACATTCATACATATACATTATTGGATTTTTTTTTTTAATTCCTGCTTTTAAGAGAAAACTCTAAAGCAGGCATGTCCAAAATCCAGCCCGCGGGCCATTTACGGCCCGGGGGTCGGTTTAATACGGCCCTCCAAAAGCCCTCCCTGCTCTGTGTAATGTGGCCCTCCCACGGCCCTCCCTTCTATGGCAGACAGTCTTCTGCTTGAGAGCAGAGGGCAGTGCACATGCCTGACTGCGGCGCATTCTCCCTAATCTGTGTAAATGCGGCTGTCGCACGGCCCTCCCTTCTGTGGCAGACAGTCTTCTGCTTGAGAGCAGTGCGCATGCGTGACTGCGCCGTGCTGGGAGCGACAGAGGGCGGTGACGTCAGGGCCGGGCTTCCAGCGTGAAGTGTGTTTCTCTTCCCCACCTGGCTGCTGAGCAGAAACTTCAGCTCCAGCTACCTTTTTCACCCTTCACATTAGTGCAGGTAAGTTTTTTTAAAATTTATTTTCAATACATTGTGAAAACTCAGCTGTCAGTTGATCTTAATGTTATGAAATGAAAAGTATGTCGTTTGCAATTAACTTGGCATAAAATAATTTATTTGCATTTAATTGTAATGGTTCAAAGAATGTTCGGAAAAATGTTCGGCCCTCCACCATGTTCACTTCAAACTTTTTTCAAAGAGGGCCAGATTGGATGGACACCCCTGCTCTAAAGTATTTGCAAAGGGCTTTTGTTTATCATCCTGGAGATGTTATAAATATACCAAGCCGGCCTCCGCACTATACATTTCTCTACAGTCTAACTACACACATTCATGTTTCAATCTACGTGATCATTTAAAATAAATTGTTTGTCTCTGAAACCGTCATTACTGTCTGGGTGGATCCTGCAGTAAAGAAGAAAACAATGTTCCAGGATCCCTTCTGTGTCATGTGATCAAAGAGAATTGGGCATGTGAGTTCTTCTAAAGGGAAGGACCAGTATTTAGATTTTTGGATCCTGCACATTAACAGGAAATCAGGTGGCCAAAGCCCTAGGCTTTTAGACATGTGTGGCAAGCACGCAGATTGGATCCTGGAGAAGCATGGTCTTTAACCACCATTTTTATGACACACTAGCTTTCAAAAGAAAACTGCACTACCACTTCAAAAGAAAACTGTACAGAAAAGAAAAAAAAAAAAAAAAAAAAAAAGGCTGAGAGTGCTGACATTCTGAAAATGCTAGATTTCTGGCTGTGTTTGGATTACTGCTTTAATACACTGACCCACAACCAACATGCAGAACTGGAAAGTACAAGTGAATGGAATAATTGCTTCCAATCTGAATATCTGTTCCAGGTCAGTGACTTTAGAACAGACTAAAGACACTGTGATAAGCGTGACAGTCAGAGAAGTAGTAGCACATGCACGATCACGGACATTAGCATATAAAGTGCAGTCTCCGGAGACACTCTAAAAAGGCACATTATACTCCACAGCCAGTGCATGTGAGGTCATCATAAAATCAGTACAAGTATCAGGCCTGACTGACCTAAACAACAGTTTTTTATTTTAAAGTGCAGCAATCCTTTAACCACATTGTAAACATTTTTCGCAGGATGCAGCATCTATTTTTGCAGACAACCGAGAAGTAAAACATGGTTCTTTTCAGAATTACTCCATCATCTAACTTTCTAACACCTTTCCCTAAATGACCTAAAACCGGAAACAAATGCTGCAAACCATATTTCTAGTTTATCTTTTTCACATCTATCACATCATAATAAAATATGAGCCGCTTTGCTATTGTGCAAACTTTACTATATCATATTTTGACCATTTCCTACCTTATGGTAAATATGATCATAATGCAGACAACTCAAAACAACGGCTGTTTAATGTTAACAAATGCAACAGGAAAGAGCATTATTTCAAATAATACTGCACTGTATTTATCATTTTGTTTCCACTGATAGAACTTACCAAGGCATCAAAGACTAATATATCATATGTTTCGGTATCAGAGTTTTCCATTATGATGTTAAACAGCGCATCCAAAGTGTCCTGCAAGAACTACAGATAGAGATTCTGTGTCAACTTCATAGCACATTTTGTAAATTAGAATTGTGCAAAATGCTAGCTGGGAATTTTAAACTGACTGCAGATAAAAACATTTATGTTAACCGGGATCTGAAAATACCACTTTGGTTTGTTAAAGGGAAACACTTCAGGAAATGGATTTCAGAAATCCAATTAATTTTGAGTACATTAAAAGGACACCAGATAAAAGTAGAATTAAATGAATTTTTTTTCCATTTTGGAGAGAGTAAGAGGGTATAACTCTGATCAGTTTTTTGCCATCTGTGTCCCATTGGGGAGATTTCCCTTTACTTCCCGACCCTTAGTCAAAATAGGAAGTGAGAGGAAATCCCTCCAAAGTGAAATAATCCCTGATTGCCTCCAAGGTCATGAAAACTAGTATTCCGATTGAAAGCTTTCCCTTCTATTCTTGTGACAACCTAAAATGTGAAATTGTCTTTCACTTATGATGCTAATAATCACCAGGACAAACAGGATGAATCTCATTAACGGGCACACAGACAGCAATAAAAACCTGACAGACGTTCTAATCCCTCTCTCCTGTATCTAAAAATTTTAAAAGTTTTGCTTTTAGTTATATTTTAGTTGTAACAAAGTATTTAAGAGCAATGCTGTTGCCTTTGGGAGATATGGAACTGCTAAACAAAGCTGCCATAATAGCCCAGTATAACCTGTTACACTCCCAGCCTACCTCAGTTTTGTAGCAAGCAATATTAGGAGGGGATCATAAGAACAGAGGGAAGAGACCTGTATCCTTTAAGCCGCTTTCATACTGCCATGCTGTGGTTAACACGAGCTTCCCCCTCTGAGGAGCGTTCTTCAGCAGATTACTTTTAAGAGGTTGTTTGACAGGAGGCGTTATGTTGTCCCTTCATTTCCGGTTTTAACCCATAAAAAGGCACACCGCAACCACATGCATTGCAGTTGTCAATCTGTCAGTCAGCCCATCAAACTATATTTGTCATGGGAAATGACAAACAAAAAGGTTGTTGCAAGGGTGCTGTAGATGACAGAGATTTGAATAGTGCATACCGCATAGAGACAATGAAAGCCGATCTCTTAGGATGTTTGAGAACAGAGAGATGTCTTGCTTAAGGTGAAAGGGAAAAAAAAAAAAAATCACCTTTGGAAGAAAGGGTCCTTGGGTCTTACAAGGACCTATCCTTTGTATAGCACAAGAAAGTGTTCTTTACAAGGTATGGCCACCAATTCAGAGACTCACCTCGCTGAAGTGGTGTCAGTGAGAAAGGTAAGTTCTGTAAGTAAGAGTAGACAAAACAATAACCCTTGTAAATTCAAAAGGCATATATACAGAAATGTAGTGAGCGGTTTCTCAAACAATAATGTGAAAACCATTTAAATATATATCATGAAAAAGAACACTGACACAAACACATTTAAGTGCAGTGCAAAAAAGAGAAAAGGTAATGCAAAGTCCCAACAATATAAAAGAATCAGTCAAGTGTTGTCTTCAATGCCACAATAATGCTTCAGGGCTCTGTCAGTGACAGAAAAATATGCTTCAATGCTTCAACACCTACACCCACAGCTGCTTACTAGAACCTTAGACCCCCAGCACAAGAGGTCCAACAGTGCTTACAGTATAAGAAATCACACATGGATGGATCTCTCCCTCACTAGGTTTCCCAATGGTAATTTCCAGCAAAGTTCAACATCCCACGAGAAAGAAATAAAAGAGGAACTCCATAGTGCAGTAAATCAACATAACAGGTACTTACAAACACAAGTAAATTCAGTCAGATCACAAAGGCATCAGTCATATGAGCAGGCTATGTTCTGTCATCACAAGGGACGTCATCCGATAAACTCCAAGCACAGAAATTTTCAATTACTTATATTCCTCAGCGGCCACATAGGATATACATCTACTTTCTGGTCGCCAAATTTGTTAGTAAACCTATTTATTACCTTGTAAAAGTAGAAGTGACACCACCACTGTTCTGAACATAACCTGTGCAGATAGCAGAGCTGTGCAAGGTCCCAGCAGTGCCACCCACTAAAGACTACCTGCAGAACACTACAGAAGGGTGCGGAGACAAGACCAGTTTCACATAACAGCAAGAATAGACATGCCCTGAACTGACAGAATATGTGTTTAGAGTTCAGCTTTAATGTATGCCACCGTCAAGGCATTGTCTGACAAAATCCTGCAGTCAATCAGTCTTGATGACCTGGAAGGATGGGAATAGGAAACTTTGATTTCCACAGAGGCCAGGAAGACTCCCAGATGGAGGGAAGCAATAACTGACCCCATTGATTCAATTAGAGAAAGTGAAGAGAATTTTTAGATCCACTATGGGGCAAATACTGCCTTGGGAACGTTGGACAGGTTTGAGTAGAAGCTATAAAACCATTTTTCTCCAGAACAGTGGCTTTAACCGCCAAGAGGGGAGTCATGCCAGAGAGGGAAGGTCTACCAGGCATAGCGGAGACTATGGAAGCCTTGACAACATGAACCCAGGCAGAGGCGAATTAAAAATTGTAGCTCGCAGCCCCTGGATACCATGTAACTGACAAGAGCATGAAATATCCTAGGTACAGGAAGCTGTACAGGATAAACATCCCCCCCACTCTGAAAAGTCATGGAATTCCCACACTGAGAGGAGGACTTGTTAGCAGGTGTAGAGATGTATGAGTTCCAATCTTGACCTGGATTAAGAGGCCCAGGGGAAACAAAAAGTACTTAAACCAACCTTTGAGGTATGTGGTTTCCCAGGCTGAGGCTAACCCACCTTTCTGGGGGAAAAAGGGCTATCTTCTCCTTCTGTGTTGTCCTTGGCAAAGTCAGCCAGGGATGCGTCAAGAGGCATTTTCCATCAAAGGGCATATACAAAAACATTCCCATGTCCTGGTGTCCCACAGACCACTGTTCAAATTAACAGGTTCTCCACAATTGTACAGGAGACACCAACTAGATGTTAGGTGTTTATTATCCACTAGCCCAGCAACACAGACATGATAGAGGAAGAAGAATCAAATAGGAAAGATCCAAAATGCCTGGACATATCCTGGGACCAGACGTCCAAGGTCTGGCAGCTGAGTGTGGCAGCCATGAGAAGCTGCAAGGTAAGTCCTGCTAGAGAGAAGAAATGCTTAACACTGGGAAGTATTGCACAGGGACAATAAGACAAATGGCTAAAATCTCAACTCCATAAGGAGCTGCTCCTCAACAGGTTATTGATGCGCAAAACACCAGGGAGGAGTAAACTCTCAACCTGGGGATTTTCTTAGCAAACCCAGGTTGGGAACTTTAGATAGCAGAGACATATTGCTCCAGGCCTAGACATGTGCAGAATGTGTCAATAAGGACCTCCCCGGGTAACACAGAAGAGGGTGTCATGTCTAGGAGCATGTGTACTGTGACAGGGAAGAGTTACCTGGGCTATTGGTGATCAAACCTTCAGGAATAATGCAAACTGCCCAAAATCAGAGGAGTGTGAGCTGGAAAGGCCCACAGGTTTGCTACCCCTGTGCTCATGTCCACCGTGCCCACAGTACACAATTGAATTATTATCAAGGCTTACTCACATACTAACTACACAGCAAGAGGGGTTAATGGATAATTGACACTGTTGACTGCTGTGCAAATATCACCAAGGGTTACTCACGGACCAATTGCAGGGCAGGAGGAATTAACGGCTGTCCGACTACATCACCATAAAGCAGCCACACAAACAGTATGCAAGTTAACAGCCATCTACAACCAGGTCACTGGAGGTAACAGCAAGGAAAACAGGGCCAGAGCCTTGCGAGGAGCAGACAGATGTTTGTCTAACAAGAGAGAGGAGGGCCCTATTAACGTTCCGTGGCAGTGGTCTGAATGGCCCTTGCGGCTGACAGATGGTACAATAATGAAAAAAAAAAAAAAACCTACGCAGCACGACTAGTGTGCACAATTAAACAGTCTTGTCCCCTACTCCCTTAGGTTTCTGCAGTTGCCTCAGTGTTCCACCAGACAGGTGCACTGTGGCCCTGGATCTGTAAAGCACTCTGGGACTGCCTCACACATGGGACTTTGTTACCTAGGCAAGCACTTTCAGGAGTCCAGTGCCAAAAGACCCATTACAGATTGGCCTGTTTCTTCCTCCTGCAGGTCCAGGTACAGATTCCATGACAATGAAGAGGATCAGCAGATCTAGAACTTTGCAAAATGAGCCCTTTTGACTTTAAAGCAACTAAAGAAACTTGCTAGATGAAAAATAATCTTGATAAAACGTAAGAAGAGGTTTATCTTATCTCAGAGGAAAGGAGAAATCCACTCCCCTAGGACACTTGCAAAAAACTGAGGCAAGCTGTGAGTGGGAGAGGTTATACTGGGCTGTCCTTGAAGCTTTGTTTGCAAATGAGGGAGCAGCTGAAGCCCATAAAGAGTGCCTAAATATGTTGTATGAGAAGCTTGATGTGTCTACATTATGCATGCACCATTGCTATGATGTGCATAAACTTGTGACCGTTTCACCCAAAGCTTGATGTTCAAAGATCGTGGAAAAGTGAATCAAACACTGATCTCCTCAGCTGTGTGTTCAGGTACTCCAGTCCTTTGAGACCTTTGGAGGAACTATTCTCCCCCCTGGATGTTTGATTGATTTTACAATACAAAACAATCAAATGCATTGATCAAACTTTGTCTGCTGCAGGAGTATTGATAGTCATCGAATGGAGAGGCAAAATTGGGAATTACAACAGGAAGTCATCTCTGGAACCCACTGCTCCCTTGACACAGTTCTCCATCACCCAAAATATACATTATTGGGGTCTAAAGGGAGAAGTGGCACCTTCCTCCCAGCAATTTAACAGTCTTAAGTCCTAGCAACTGACTTCTAGGTCCAAGTACATCGTTTATGGGAGGAGGTCACATGCTCCCACACACCTGTAAGCCCCAAGTATTTTGCACCAGCTAAGGGAGAGGAAGGACGTATCAGTGGGTCAAGTGTGGGCTTTACACAGAGACTGTCACTTTGCCCTGAATATGCAAAGCGATAGTGCCCCTTTTAAAGCTCAACCCCAGGAACACTGAGTATCACAGTAGTGACATCTCCAAATTTGGCAAGAACAGCAATCAAAGGCAGCAGTGCTTTAGATCTTACACTAAGATATACAGCTTTGAGGCTTTAGACACATGAAGTGCACTGCTATTTTTCAGGAGCAATCAAGACAAAAAAGGTACATTTTTCAGGATACTACTTGGGTGCAATTCTAACTTTTTGCGTTCAGATCAATTTTAAGAAGCTTATGTTGTACATTACAATAACTCTAATGAATTACACATCATACATTACACTAATGAAGCCCTTTTTTTCCTTCATGCTCAGGTCTCCCTAGTTTCTTGCAAGAGATGCTTCCAATTAAATCACCTATTGTTTATCAAATGGGAGACATACAACACATAGCAAAAAAAACTGAAGTACAGACAAGGGTGAACAGACTGGGAATTACCTTAACAACTTCTCCTCCATCAACGTTCATTAACTGGCATAAATTCTGCTGCAGTAAGTTTGTATTAGATCGCCACTTTAGGAGACCCAACAAATCCACTAAAAGAAAGGAAACATATTTTACCTAGCAAAGCACTAAAATGGTATTTTTGTAATTTAAAAAGGCGACCTGAATTTCAGCATTCAGTCTTAAATTCATATTGTGCTGGTTTACTGTCATGAGACAAACATGAAGGCTGCTATTGCTGAGCTCTTCTGAAAATGTTAGTTGCATGGTTATCATGATAGCCCTCTGGCTTCATAATGTCTGAGTCAATCACCCACAATAAGTTTGCAAATTAGAGCCTGTGACTTTATTCATTGGCATACTTGTTCCAGGTCAGTTACCCAAAGTACTGGATTAAGAATACAACCAAGCAACAAATAGTTTCAGAAAGGGGTCATCACTTGAATTCTCTACATTTCTCTCACAACAGGTTTCTTTTAACTATAGGGTTCTGTTAATTTCAGAAACTAGTTACATTTATTCATTTCCGCCAGTATCATTGCACCATCATAAAAGTTAGCATCTTCTAACTAGGATATTTTTAACTAAATTGGTAGAGTTGGCTTCTGCTTCTGATCTCTGCTTACAGTGACACAGAGGAACTTGCCTTCATCATCACCCTCAAACAGAAGCTACATTCACATCCCACTGTTAATTGTTATCTACATTGGTTTGGTGCTCCAAGCTCAGCCTTTTAATTCTGGCATATAATATGACACGCAGGATAGCAAGAAAACCAATTGTGTGAAAATTGTTCCATGATATCAAGTTGCTTTTTGTCCTTGAAAGCGACACTGGACTATGATACAAGGTGTGACCTGGAGGTGTCACTGCAAATTATTTCTGAAATCCTAGTCGCAAAGAAATGGGAGATAAATGAAATTTAGACACATATTACACTCTGAAAGATGTCTTAGGTAGAAATCTGCAATTTAGCCAAAACCCAACATTACTGCAGGAGAGTAAGAACAAGATCTTCCTAAATAAAGTCCCACTTACCGTTCTGTGTGAGTTTAGTTGAACAGACAAGGGTGGATATTTGGAAGGAGTCTTTGCTGATGGTACAGCAGCCTAAATTCTGCATGCTCTTCCCAAGAGATGCGTGTCCTTTCTCCTCCAGTTCAATCTTGGTTGCAGGGAGGCCGAGGTATGTTGATGCATCTTCAAGCTTCTTTGCCTCTGCCTTTTTGCAAAAAAAATAACAAAATCATTATGTGCAATTTGGAAATGAATTGCAGATACATAAATATCCGGACTAAAATGCTGTTAAGTCTCTTGGGTCAAAACTGAACACATAGGCCATTTCTCACAAAGCATAAGCAGTAGGAAATGGCTAATTATAAAATGTTCTTTAAAAAGCAGACTATTTAATAAGAGAACAAGAGATCTTCAAAAATATAAACAAATAACTTATACACAGTGAAAAGCAGCCAGAATACCTCCATTTCTAAGACTAATGCCCTTAATTGCAACAATAATTTAATTCTCTAGTTGTGATTCATGCATTTGTTCTACCAATCAGAGATATCCAATTAAATGTTACAATAATTTCCAATAATTCTGAGAAACAACGACTATGATGAACACAGGTGTAAATCACAAATCTATTTTTATATTAAGTAGAGATTATTTATTATGTAAACAGCTTTCTCAGCAGAGCAGTATAAGAAATACATTAAAAAGAATTCTCAGCAGACTTTTTCCTGAGTACCAAGTAATGGGCTGGCGTTTTGGTCTGCAGCTTGGGGTTCAAAGACAACCAGCTCATAAACCTCAGAGAGGAACGCATCTTTAGTTTATTCTGATGCAAAGGCCTTTCTTAGTAACGATGCACACACTTGGTTCTTCCAGTAGTGAAGTTGTAGTACATGTGGTATAATTGACAGCCTACTCTATATCACTATAAGTCTTCATACCTTTTTCCTGCAACCCAGGCAGATCAGCTAGTGTTTTATATGTGACAAGCTCAACCAGTTTGAAACATCAATGTGGACAATGCCAACCTCTTCCATGATCTAGCATGCTTACAGCTGCTTATATACAAAGTAGAATAGTTCTAGACTTTTTTTTTTCATTAACCACTATCATTCAGCTATTTACAATGCACAATTTATAGTAAATATGTCAGAACACTAAAAATACAGTTATTAGACAGGGTTATACTGCAACACAAGCACCTGGTGATACCTACACACCACCCTGTCTTCTTCCACACCATGTGAGACCAGAATCCTGGGAACCAGTAGTATGCAAATTGTGACACTGCCTGAAAATGTCCAGAGGTTGCTAGCCCCTACTGACTGCCTCTATTGGCCGGTAAGGCCAAGCATCATAGCACCTAGACAATATGAATGTGCAGAAGGGTATAGGCAAGCTCTCGGCTCTTGACACCATCAGTGTCAACAATTTTGTTTTGTCAGGTCTGGATGTAAAAAAAAAAAAAAAAAAAAAAAAAATACCATGAAACCCACTTCAGTACTACAGGGGAACTTTAAGGGATAAGTTCACCATTAGGAACAGGTTACATGTTCCACCCGTTTTTAGGGTGGAAAATGTGACATGTTCCCAATGCTGCATGGGAGATGTCTCCCTGTACTATTTGTCAAATTTGAAAACAGCGTGGCCATGCAGAGCTCCGCCCACATGGCCGTATCATTCATTCATGGACTTCCGTGAATGAATGAACTGCAAGTCCCGACAGCCTTAGCGGCTGTGGGCTTGTAGTTTTCAATGAAACCTGTTTTTAGGGTAGAACATGCAACGTGTTCCCAATGCTGCAGTCGTTGCCTGATCCCCACCCCCCATGACAGAAGTATGGGGAGAAGTTCCCTGTATAACCTGTCAGTTTTTAAAAGCAGGGTGGCCGTGCGGGGCTCCACCCACATGACCACATCATTCCTTCACAGGGTGAGCTCCAAGTCTTAGCGGCTGTAGGTTTATAGTTCTCAATGAACTACCACAGCACTGTGGAGCACTGTGGTAGTTCACTGAAGCTTCCGGTCAGAATATCTGCTTGCACGTACATCCCGTACGGCAAGCAGATATTCTGACAGGTCTGCAGGAGACCCGCATGGCATCAGCGATGTACTTATCGCTGGTGCAATGCTTTTTAGGCTCCTGTAGACAAAAATAAATGCACATTTTTTTAACCTGCAAAAAAGTGCATTTATTATATTTGTCTAAAAGGTGAATTTATCCTATAAAAATTACTTCACATTAACTAATCTTAATACAAACTAAAAGAGACACTAAGTGCTTCAAACTGGGAACACAAGTTTGAAGCAGATTAGCTGCCATGTGTAATTTTAGTCAAGGTGTCCCTGTGCATTTTCACCCGTGTAATGGGATGAACCTAGGTCAGGTCAAAAAAAGAATATATACACGTTATGACTTCCTTCGGACATCCTTCCATAAGCATGCAATGTTTCAACGAGAGTAAAATTCAGTCAAACTATGTTACATCTCTATTTTAATGAGGGAACATGCATTACCTTGTAAACAATGAGATCATGCTCTCCGTCTCTTAGTGTTGTTCCATCGTATCTCATTAGCTTCACAAATGCTACAGCAAATATCTTCTCTGACTTGTCTTTAGCTGTGGAAGAAAACATACAACACTTGTATGCCTTGTATGAATGTTGTTTGAGTCCAAGGAAGTGCTGAAAAGCATTATTTAGTTACTGACTTTTTCTATCATGCTGCAACAAATTAACTCGTTTTTTTGGATATAGAATCTAGAGTCTTGTAAATAGCAGTTGGTCCCTGTGTGTACTACAGATTTAAACATACAAGAACCCGACATGTGCTTATGGCTAGAAAAGTGTTTGCTACTTGACCCAAAAGCGGGTTTCTGAACCAATAGGCAGTTTGTATTTTATTGATATTTTCAAAGCAACAGAGAGATGGTTATGAAAGTGGGTGTCCTGATTCCTGCATGGGCTTTCAGAAATCACAAGAGAAAGACCATTCCCTCTCAGGGTAGTTCACTGCAATTGCAGCCAAATCGGTTTACCTTGATGCTACAGAGGTCTACCAAATGCCATTATGGTGCTACTGAGAAGTACTCTCCTTGATTATGGAGGTGACACAAAATAGACTGAAAGCAAATAACAGAACACGTGCCACGATGTAGTGTAACAATGGCAGGCACAATGAAAAATCTGGTCAAGTGGTAGAGGTTACTAAATACTTAAGCTGGCTATAGATGGAGTGAAATTTGGCTGGTTCAGCAGGGATGGGATAAATTTTGACTTATCTATGGCAGTTCCCACTCAACAGAAGTCAATCTAATGATCAAATTTTCTTAAATGGAATTGTTGGAAAAGTTTTATTCGATCAGTGGCTGCAGCTCTAATCGGTGTATTTTGACAGTGTAGGAGTCTCAGCTGTCAGAATACAATAGCACAGCAGGGAGGATACATCCATCCACCTTGCAGGTGTGCTTCCCGCATCCGCAATCAGACCTTAGGCTAGGTTCACTGCTGTCAGGGTGATTGCCGTTGCGGGGCCACACCTGTTCAAGCAGCTGCAACCACCTGCACAGAAAAATGCACTGGATGGAAATTGCGGCAGCACTGGAAATCGCACTGCACTTACGGGTCCTATATGGGCTGTAATTTCAAAAATTATGCAGCAACATTTTCCCTACATTTTCAGGAGCACGGCAGCCCAATCAAATGAATGGGCTGCCGTGCCCATGCAAAACAATCGTGTGAATCAGGCCTCAGGGTCTGTTTAGACTAGATTTACACTATTGCTTCTTGGTGCATTTGCACGGGCACGGTAGCCCATTCATCTCAATGGGCTGATGTGCCTGCATTTCATGCAGGAAAAAGGTTCTTGGCATTTTGAAAATGAAGCGGGTGGGAAAGCATCATGTTATTTCCCTGCGGATCCCATAAACACGCTGCATTTTAAGATGCATGGGGTTCCATTAAGACTGAATGGCAGTCCCATGCATTTTTAAAAAGCAGCTTGTTTTTTCTGCAAGTGGATGCAGGTGCGGGAAGAGCTACAATTCTCGCACCTATAACCACCCGCAATTGGCATTATGCACTTGTATTGTTTTCAGCTACACCTGATCACGCTAGGGTGTTGTGCTTAGGGGGATTCTTAGTAAAATTCTGGATGCATTTCAAGAAACTTCCACACATTAGTAAAACACTGGAAACACTGATAAAAAGCTTGCTTGGCCTGAATATTTTAAAAGGCCCATGAACACCACCATTTAAACACCCTTAAAATATCCCTAAAATGTTGATGAACAGGCACATAAATTATACTTACACTCTTGGGATGATCTGTGGCGAAACGTGAACCTTAAATGGCTCCGATTCACATCTTCAATTGGGATCGCAACCTGGAAGAAAAAAATATCACATTTAACTAGATAAATTTCTAGCAATGACCAAGCACATGCCACCCTTAATTGTCCATTGTGCCAATCTTGCCATCAGATATAAAATACTCATATTGCTATGCACAATACACCATATGCTTTAAAGGATAAGTTCACCTTTTGACCAAAAATAATAAATGCACAGGTGAAAAATGTGCATTTATTATTTTTGGTTGCAGGAGCCTGTAAAGCATTGCACCAGCAATTAGCAGATTGCAGGTGCCATGCAGATCTCCTGCAGACCTGTCAGTATACCTGCTTGCCCCTACGGGATGTACGAGCAAGCAGATATACTGACAGGAAGATTCAATGAACTACCACGGTGCTCCACAGTACTGTGGTAGTTCAATGAAAACTATAAGTCGATAGCCGCTAAGGCTGTTGGGACTTGGAGTTCACCCTGTGAATGAATGACGTGGCCATGTGGGTGGACCCCCGCATGTCCGCCCTGTTTTTAAAAACAGACAGCCTATAAAGGGAGCTTCTCCCGATACTTCTGTCATGGGGGGGGGGGGGGGGGGGGGGGGAATCGGGCGGCAGCGTTGGGAACATGTTACATGTTCCACCCTAAAAACGTGAACTTATCCTTTAAGTCACCAAAGACCCATTATCTCCTGCGTTCAAAGACTCAGATCAAATGGGCATTAGTAACTAAACAGCGTGTTCATCCACTGGTGATCAGAGGTTGTGCAGCTCTATCATGAAGCTGGGGAAGCTTGATAAAACTGTAGAAGAGGATGAAAGAAAGAGCGCACAAACCTTGCGCATTACCTCAATAAACAGTAACTAATTTTATTTAATTTAGGAAATGTACTCACAAAGGTGACGGTAAAATAGGCATAAGTAAACCATATCCACACAGGGTTACAGGTAAATTCAAAGGGGGGGGGGGGATAAAAACGCATTTCGAAGGGTGCTCCCTTCTTCATCAGAGCTGGATGAGCAGATAGAAACTTCAGTATGGCAGAGTTCCCATAGCAAGGAGACATTCAGCCACTATCTGCTCAACCCAGCTCTGATGAAGAAGGGAGCACCCTTCGAAACGTGTTATCATCGCACTATTAAGAGGTCTGCGGCTGATTCAGAGCACAGACGGGTTCGTGCAAATAAAGGCACATTGAGGAAGATTTCTGCCAGATCCATGCATCGGATCAAGAGAGCAGCTGCTAAAATACCATTACATAGCCGCAAACAGATATTTGAAGCTGCTGGTGCCTCTGGAGTCCCACGGACATCAAGGTGTAGAGTCCTCCAGAGTCTTGCAACTGTGCATAAACCTTCTATTCGGCTACCAATAACCAATGCTCACAAGCAGAAACGGCTGCATTGGGCAGAAAAATACATGAAGACTAATTTTCAAACAGTCCTGTTCACTGATGAGTGCCGTGCAACCCTGTATGGTCCAGATGGATAGAGTAGTGGATGGTTGGTGGACGGCCACCCTGTTCCAACAAGGCTGCGACGTCAGCAAGGCGGTGATGGAGTCATGTTTTAGGCCGGAATCATGGGAACAGAGCTGATCGGCCCCTTTAGGGTCCCCAGGGTGTAAAGATGACCTCTGCAAAGTATGTGGAGTTTATGACTGACCACTTTCTTTCCTGGTACAGAAGGAAGAACTATGCTTTCCATAATAAAATCATCTTCATGCATGACAATGCACCATCTCATGCTGCAAAGAATACCTCTGCATCAATGGCTGTTATAGGGATAAAAGGAGAGAAAGTCATGGTGTGGCCTTTATCCTCCCCTGACCTCAATCCTATTGAGAACCTTTGGAGCATCCTCAAGTAAAAGATCTGAGGGTGGGAGGCAGTTTACATCCAAACAGCAGCTCTGGGAGGCTATTCTGACATCTTGCAAACAAATTCAAGCAGAAACTATCCAAAAACTCACAAGTTCAATGGATGCAAGACTTGTGAAGCTGCTATCAAATAAGGGGTCCTATGTTAAAATGTAACGTGACCTGTTAAAATGTTTAAAAAGTTAAAATGTTGTTAAAAGTTTGATTGAAATAGCTTTTGATTTCAGTAAATATGCTGCAAACACAACAAATGACAATTTTCAGTTCTTTACAACCTATAAAGTGTTTTGAAACTTACTGTGTGGAATATCTTGGAACAGTGCATTGTAAGTGTTTTATGTTTAAAAAAAAAAATACTGTTATCATTAGGAGGTTTGTTCAATAAAATTTGAATTGTACTCTTAATAGTTGATAACATGAGAATTATGCTGACTGTTATTTACATCAATTATTTAGGTAAATGAGAAAAATATCATATGCATAATAATTTGGAACAGGGTGTATATAATGCTTTTGCGCTTTACAAAGCAACTGGAAAAAGTGGATTCTTCCTAACATTCCATGAAGAGATCATCATGGCCCTTTTGTATCCAGAAGGTGCTGTGGCCCAAACCTCAAACCCAGATGCAGTTAGCTGGCAGCATGAGAGGCATTTTCCGATGCCATTCCTGATACCCCAACGCAAAGGACACACCAAAAAAGATATAATTTCTGTAGTAGACATGGAATTAGGCGTAACACCCGCTTTTTTTGTCCCTCCTGTTCTGGCCACCCTGGTCTCTGCATCAAGGACTGCTTCTGTTGCTGCCACACACTAGTGGAGTATTAGTATAGGGTACAGCATGGCACAATTCAGGGCACATACTTACACAGAGTCTTGAGAAATTTTAGGTAGTCAGGAAACTGGCTACCGCATTTGCAGTGCTGTTGGATGAGATTTTTCATCCGCAGTTAAAAAAGGTGCATGTATGCCAAAGCATGGGAGCCTGGGGTGGCCAGTGGGTGGATGGCCCCTATGCTTCAGCATATATATTATAATATTTTTTGGTACATTTCATGTGTGCCCACCATTAGAAGTGGGTGGATGCAGGGCGGTATATTCTAATGGTGGGCATACCAAACACTTTTTCTGACAGATCTCTTCTCATTTTCATTGAGCCCACAGGCTGCATAAAAAAAGAAAAAAAAAAAAAAAAAAAGAAAGAAGAAGAACATAGCATATACACCCCCAACAAAAGGACCAGCGACGTACTGGTACATCACTGGACTTTGAGTGGTTATGCCAGGATGATGCCTGCAGCTGCAATCCTAGTGGCTAATTGGCAGCAAAATTGCTTTTACAAGCAGCGGGAGAAGATGCCCTCCTCCCCCACTGCCTTCCATGGCCTTCTCGGACAGTCACATGTCATCAGGGGAACCTGAGAATGCAGCCGGTTTTTCTGCCAGCTGACCATAGAGCTGATTGGATACCGGAATGGTGCCAATTATCTCTATAGTCTAAGGAATCGGAAGCTACAAGCAATTCATCACTTCAGTTTTGCAGGATATAAACGGCACAATTTGTAAATTGGGAAAGCATCTGATCACACAGATCTTGGTGAGATTAGATAATGTAAGGGCAGAGGAGATATCTAAAAGCACCCTCGCCTCTCCCGCGAGCGTAGACTCCGTGCCACTATGTAAACCGCAGTTGCACCATGCTTGTGAGGTATCGCACAGCCTCTCAGCTGATAGCTTAGGGTGTCTAGTTTCTGAAAAGGGGTCATTTTGGGGGTGTTTGCACTGTCCTGGTATTTTAGCACCTCCAGAAATGTGATAGGCTCTCAGAAAGTAAACACTGTGTAAATTCAATTATCTATACTATAGTTTGTAGACTCTATAACTTTCACACAAATCACTCAATATACACATACTGGGATTTTTTTTTACCAAAAACATGTAGCAAAGCACATTTTGGCCTAAATTTATGATAAAATTAGAATTTTTGGGATTTTTTTTTTAATGACAGAAATTAAAAAATTTTTAAAAAAAACCCAAAACAATATTTTTCACAACTTTGAGTTTACCATATATTTTTTATAGCCAAAAGTAAAACATTTAGGGTTTTTTCAAGATTTTTGGTCTTTTTTCATTGATAGCGTGAAAAATAAAAAGTGCACAGGTGATCAAATACCACCAAAAGAAAGCTCTATTTGTGTGAAAAAAGGACATAAATTTCATTTATGTACAGCATTGTATGACCTCGCTATTGTCAGTTAAACTAGTGCAGCGCTGTGTTGCAAAAAATTACGTAAATTTCAGTATCTATACCATAGTTTGTAAATGCTATAACTTTCACACAAAGCAATCAATGTACACTTATTGGGATTTTTTTTTTTACCAAAGACCTGTAGCAGAATACATTTTGGCATAAATTTATGACTAACTTTGAGTTTACTATATAAAAAAATATTGTTATATCGTTCAAAAATTTTGTTTGATTATAGCGCGAAAAATAAAAAGCGCACAGGTGATCAAATACCACCGAAAGAAAGCTCTATTTGTGTGAAAAAAGGACGCAAATTTCGTTTGGGTACAGCATTGCATGACCGTGCAATTACCAGTTGAAATAGTGCAGCGCCGAATAGCAAAAAAAGGCATGGTCAGGAAGGGGGGTAAATCCTAAGGACGGCAAGTGGTTAACACCTTGTGCTGCTTTTCCCTCTCTTAGCTTAGCTGTACAAGGGCTAGAAGAAGCTGATAAGTCAAATCAAGGTACTTGCAATGCTTACATTTAAAAAATATTTCAAGGATATATTAAAGAATACAGTATGTCAAACCAAAATTTCATATTGCTGATATGTGCCTGCTGTACCATGTACTTTTATGGAAACTTATCTTGTTCTCTTTGTATTGCTTCCTTTGTGTGAAATACGTATGTTCTTGTCAGTCCCTCTGCTTTCCTCATACAAAATAATCACACTAGGTAGGAGAGCACAACAAATTCAGTTTTCTGTGCTTAGAACCCCCCTTCCACCCCCCCACCAAGCCATTCACTGGGAAGATCAGTGTGCTTCTGCCACCCCCATCTCTCCAAGATCCTAATGCAGTTGAGAACAGAGAACAAAAAGAAAAAAAAAAAAAGAAATTTTTAAAGAATTGGCTGTTTTACAAGGTGAGGGCTTACATTACTTTAATGATTGCAGAGGTGCATCAAGTTGTGTCTTATACCTGACTGCAGTACAGCTTTAATGTTAAAATATTTAGGGGGAATTCTAACTGGCTGCTGCGTTAAAAAAAACTAAGATAAAAGAAAAGGCCCAACTTAAATTCAGAAAAAATGTATTTAAGATTGTAATAATTTAATAATGGAGTACCAGTTAAAAGAAACAGCAGATTTGTTATTGTTAAACCTAATTTGTGTGGTATCATTATTTTGGATAATATGTTAGATTTGTATTTGCAATTAAACAATAATCTGGTGACAAGCATCCCACATTCTTTTCATTACCTTAACAGTTTCAAACCAGCGGGGCTGCTTCACTTGATAGTATATCACAGATTTGTATTCTGAAATCGCTTCATCTCCTGCCCCCGGGTAAATCACATTCTTGAAAGAGAGGAGGACAAAACAAATACATTCAGTGTGTTCTGAGGTTCTCTAAACGAACAGCTTTATAACAAAGCACTAAAAGCTGACATACTAAAGCTATTAATGGCAATAAAGCATAAAGACTTTTCTGCTTAAAGAGGAAATCAGTCTGATATTGTGTTCTCAAACAATATCAAAAGTATAGAAAACTCAGATTTTTACACTACAAATAATTTAAAAAAATGTTTGCACTGTAATAAGATTAATGTAAAATTAATTAAAGCATGTTTCCACTTTTGCAGCAGAATTAGTAGAACACCCACTTTATATTTTTACACGTTCCAATTCACAGAGCACAACAAAAAATGTTCATAAAAGTTACTGCTTACCATTTTACTTGCTTAAAATCCTACTTAGCTTTCCTTTTTTATGTAATATTAAAACAGACCTTAAACCAAGGCACATCTGTGCAAGCATGAAGTGCCCCTGTGCATGTACAGAAAACAGCAGGTCTCTGCCAGTCTATTGGACCTGGCGGAGACATATGGCCAGGGACGGACTGACCATTTGGAAACTCGGGCACTGCACGAGGGCCGGGGTCAGTAGGGGGCCCCATGAGATGCCCCTGGTACCTTTTTCATAGGCTTTTTTGAGTTTGGGCAAGGACACAGGGGCCCCATAATCCCCTATTGCCCGGGGGCCCCATGAGTTGTCAGTCCGCCCCTGCATATGGCATTACTGCACATGTGGAGTGTGCTTTAGGGAGTTCATTTACAGACACATCACAGGTCTCTGACCCCATAGACCTTGTAGAGACTCGCAGTATGTCTGCACATGCATGGGATGTTGATACAAATACCTGTAATTAACAAATAAGGTTATGCCAGACATGTAGGCAATTGAGATAAAATACATTACCTCCAACCTTTTCCCATCTTCATCAAACACAGATACTGTGACTTCCACGTTTTTGGCCGTGGTTTTGTTGCCTCTGTCAAAGTCGCCCTGGAGCAGTGTGACATATATATCATTGCGTACATCACCTGCAAAATATGACAAAATTGCAAGTTAGTAATGTACCTGTCTGCAAATAAACATGGCTATAAAGCTGTACAAATTCCGTACAAATGCCTATGATGTATGAAATAAGAATATCCTCTACTTTGCAGACTTTTACTCTGGTTTACAAGTTTTGCCCAATACACATCCAAATGTATAATCATTAAAAAAAAAAAAAAAACAAAACACATTTACCTGGCATACATCATAAAATGAGCCTTATGCGTTTATTCACAGTTGTAATAAAAATCTCATTGCACAACTGAATACATGGCTTAAAATGCATGTAAACCCCAAGTGGATGGCAATTAGTTTTTAAAAAAGACAGGCATGGCTGGAGGGATGCCAGGGCAGCAGTTTTTGTAACAGCAACAGCAGAAGTAAATGCAGGGGCTCCCAGCTAGTTTACAGGCAAGTAAATGCCACATGGCTGTATCTAAGGGGGTGGTGGGGTGGGCTATGCCCCCCCCCTCCAAATTTCAGTTGCGTCACCTCCCCCTGCCACACACAAGCTCCCCCCCACCCCCCACAGCCCATATATAGTTGAAATCAAACCCCCTTATCTATTTTTTTTTTTTTGTTTTAGCATGCCTTCCTTATCTCAAAGAAACAAAACCCAAAAAAAGATGGGATGAAGGAAGATTGTTCAAAGAAAATTGGGCAGATTACCATTTCTTTCTCCAGGCAAATGCTAAGGCATTCTGCTTAAATTGTAGGGAATTTGTGTCAGTTTTAAAAAACTACAATTTTAGAATGCATTATATGCAAAAAAAAAAAATGCCAACACATACGAGGCATATCAAGAAATGTGTTGTAGTGACAAAATAGTGATGTACATTATATATATATATATCAGTGATCTTCCTGACGTTTTCTGCTCATCAGCTATCCCTATTCAGTGTATTTTATATGTGGGCTAAGACAATTCCTCCTCTTCCAGTGTGGCAAACAAAAGTCAAAAGGTTGAACTCCCACGGTGTATTACATAATTGCTGTGTTGTTTTCTTTTAGAAAGTAAAACTTTTGTTTCTCCATTTTATCTAAGGGGTGCTGATCTTCCGTTGCCTCTTTGCAGCCACCTTGTGTCTATATGCAGTCCGTCAGTTACTGTACTTTACTTATTAGGGAGGGCTTTCTGCACTGTGAGCAATGGCGGATATTCTCTCCAATGAAAATGCATGTATGTGCTATGGTGATAATGCAGGAGTGCATTTAGAAAACAAGAGATAGAATGTTGTCACCCTGTAACACGAAGGTGCCTAAACAGTTATGGAAAATACCTTTTGAAATAACTTTTAAAAAGATGGAAAGTAGCTTATGAAATTACCTGAACAAGTTAAAGATTTTAATTATTGGGTTTCTACCTGCTTAAGGGAACAAAGGATGCAGAAACAATGATTTTTACAAATATCTACAGATAGGCTTCCACCTCCACATTTAAGATTAATCTGAAAATGAAAAGTCAACTCTATACAAACATTTTTTAAGAAAGCTATAATTATGCATTGCTTTTGGCATAGTGAAATGCACCATGACCAATACTGAGTTTTTATGACAGGCCTGGACTAGTCTCAAAAACATGGTGCCTAGGCTAGCATTAAAAGTATATCTAAACCCAAGAACAAAAATAGTGTAAGATACCAGTGCTTAAAAGGGTAGCTGCATTTTTCAAGTTTCTTTCTTTCTTTTCACCAGATGATCCTACCAGTAACACTTCCTGTGCTAGGGTTACCATGCTCACTCACATCACTGTATCTATGGAAGAAAAGCTCTGTCTCCCTAGAATAGGATGTTAGAACACCCCCTTTACCCATCTTCTCCATAACTGAAGTTAAGGGGAGACGTGTTCTGTAGGCCACATATGTTAACAGGGTTGGGCTGATAACACTGTTTATGATTTAAAAAAAAAAGAGAAGTATGGGTTTTTAAAAATTACACACTCACCAAAGGTGCATGCAGCATCAGTACAATGCCACATCTGTTCTTTGCCACTTCTAAGACTGAGAAATGAGCAATCAAAAACAGCTGATCGCTCAGTTCCTAATGTTCAGTGAGCAGAGAGTTGAGGACTGTCAGTCACTGGTTCTCTGCGTTTCCAGCGGGCAGTAGCACCAGGCTGTGAGTGGCTGGCTCAGTTTCTCAGTGGCTCTTTAAGAGGCTGAGCCAGCTGCAAGTCTAGGAATCTGGGTGGATCCCAACTGCAAAGGTGAGATCTTTCCTGGGTATGGACCAGTTGAGTCATGTTAGCAGACAGCGAACTTTAGTCCGCTGTCAGCTGAAACTGGGTCACAGGAGTGAAGATCGAACTGCACTCTTGTGATCCAAAGGAGAAGTACAGCCAAAAAAGCTTTAGCTATGCTTCTCCTCTACAGTGAAGGAAATAAGTATTTGATCCCCTGATGATTTTGAATGTTTGCCCACTCACAAAGAAATGATCAGTCTAAAAATCGAATGGTAGGTGTATTGTAACACTGAGAGACAGAATAGCAACAAAAGATTCAAAAGAAATGTATGTCTAACTAATTATGCACTGATTTGCATGTTCATGAGGGAAATAAGTATTTGATCCCCTCCACAAAACACGACTTAGTAATTGGTGGAAAATCCCTTGTTGGCAATCACTGAGGTCAGACGTTTCCTGTAGTTGGCCACCAGGGCTGCACACATCTTAGGAGGGATTTTGGCCCACTCCTCTTGGCAGATCCTGTCTGCTTGGCGATAGTTTGGTAGCCCAATCCAGTCTTGTGTAGGTCTACAATCATGTCCCTGACATCTTTGGACAGCTCTTTGATCTTTGCCATGGTGGAGAGTTTGGAATCTGATTGTTTGATTGCTCCTGTGGACAGGTGTCTTTTATACAGGTAACAAAATGAGATAAGCAGCGCTCCCTTTGAGAGACTGCTTCTAATCTAAGCTTGTTACCTGTATGAAAGACACCTGGTAGCCAGAAATCCTGCTGAATGATAGGGGATCAAATATTTATTTCCCTCATGAAAATGCAAATCAGTGCATAATTTGTTAGACATGCATTTCTTTTGAATTGTTTGTTGCTATTTTGTCTCTCAGTGTTACAATACACCTACAATTCAACTTTTAGACTGATCATTTCTTTCTGAGTGGGCAAACATTCAAAATCAGTAGGGGATCAAATACTTATTTCCTTTACTGTAAGTGCAGCATAACCAGAGAATAGTAATTAGAAAGCATGATAAAGTTCTGCCAGGATCAATAGTTTTTTTGCACTTATTGAACAGATATAACAAAACACTTTAAATTATATATTTAACAGACCAACAAAGAGGAAAATAAAAAGGCAGCAGTTCTGTAACAAACTCTGAGGCATATAAGTATCTCAGATTGCAGTAATGCATTCCAGTAAAAGCTCTGCACAGCAATGACTAAAAAACAGCATACATACATTTTAGCCACCTACCGCTCTAAACACCTCACTCAAGAAAGAGATTATTCGCAGTCTCCAACACACTGTTCCTATTCCAAAGCGTACAGTATCCCATTCTAGTTATCTTGGTCACTGACCTCAGCTTGCTCCTTACTAATATCACCACACATGGGTCTAATAACAGCATTCAAAACCAAAGAATAATCAAGCATTCCAGTACTACACCCAGTATGAACCTCCAACCCTTTTGTATTCAGACTCAAAAACTAGCACCACAATGTCCAAAACCACATACTATTAAGTCTGATATTATAATGTGGATTGAAGCAGAAGCTTTTTGAAATGTAAATATTAAACTCCACTAAATATGTTAGGAAAAAAAAAAAAAAAAAAGGATTGAAGATGCCAATAGCAATTCCTCAAAATGTGTTTCCACTTCTGCTCCAATAATAGGTTAGACTTTGTTTAGCTACAGTTGTGACCAAAATTATTCAACCCCCAATGCTGTAAAGGGGTTTAGGGACTATAGTGTACATTTGGAATTGTATTCAGAATCAAATCCTACAAGGACGTTGTAACTACCCAAATGCAACTAAAATGACATCAATTGTTTATGTAATACAGTAGTAAATGGTTCTTATGTGGTTTCTTCATTGCCACAATTATTCAACCCCTTAAAGACTACCACTCTGAAGAACAGAGGTTCATACAGGTGCTTTCCATCAGGTATTGAAAACACCTGTGGATGTCACCGAGCAGCAATCAAGCATAATAAGCACCAATTAGGCAGCTTTAAAATGACTGTGATACTCAGCTCCTTCTAGACATTTACTGGTGTGGTTACAAACATGGTGAAGGCAAGAGAATGGTCCAGGAAGACAAGAGAAGAGGTGATTTCTCTTCACAGGAAGGGCAATGGCTATAAGAAGATTGCAAAGATGTTAAACATACCAAGAGACACCTTAGGAAGCATCATTCGCAAATTCAAGGCAAAGGGCACTGTTGAAACGCTACCTGGTCGTGGCAGAAAGAAGATGCTGACTTCGACTGCTGTGCGCTACCTGAAGCGTAGAGTGGAGAGAAGTCCCCGTGTGACTGCTGAGGAACTGAGAAAAGATTTGTCAGATGTGGGTACAGAAGTTTCAGCCCAGACAATAAGACGCACACTGCGTAATGAAGGCCTCCGTGCCAGAACTCCCAGGCGTACCCCCTTGCTGTCTCCAAAGAATAAGAAGAGTCGACTGCAGTATGCCAAAAGCCATGTGGACAAACCACAAAAGTTGTGGGATAGTGTTCTGTGGACTGATGAAACAAAATTAGAACTGTTTGGGCCCATGGATCAACGCTATGTTTGGAGGAGGAAGAACAAGGCCTATGATGAAAAGAACACCTTGCCTACTGTGAAGCATGGTGGAGGGTCAATCATGCTTTGGGGCTGTTTTGCTTCTGCAGGTACAGGGAAGCTTCAGCGTGTGCAAGGTACCATGAATTCTCTTCAGTACCAGGAGATATTGGATGGAAACGTGATGCAGTCCGTCACACACCTGAGGCTTGGGAGACGTTGGACCTTTCAACAGGACAATGATCCCAAGCATACCTCCAAGTCCACTAGAGCATGGTTGCAGAGGAAAGGCTGGAACATTTTGGAGTGGCCATCGCAGTCACCAGACTTAAATCCGATTGAGAACCTCTGGTGGGACTTAAAGAAAGCAGTTGCAGTGCGCAAGCCTAAGAATGTGACTGAACTGGAGGCCTTTGCCCATGAAGAATGGGCGAAGATACCCGTAGATCGCTGCAAGACACTTGTGTCAAGCTATGCTTCACGTTTAAAAGCTGTTATAACTGTAAAAGGATGCTGTACTAAGTACTAAGATTGAATGTCACTTGGGGGTTGAATAAAACTGATAATGCTGTGAGCACAGAAAAGACATTTGTGGTTATTTCATTATAACTGTTATGTTATATTTGTCTGACCTACAAGTGCCTCTTTAATGTAAATGTAAGCAAGATGACTGAATGATCAAAAGCAATGTCAAACTGGCCAAAACACTCAATTTCAGTGGGGGTTGAATAATTTTGGTCACAACTGTATAGCAAGTAGAAGTGATTTGTTTTCTGTTGGGTTCCTTTTCTGATTGTAACTATTCTGTAAGTGTCCTTCAGAAATGAAAATTTTTTTGTTTTCTATCAGAAAGACATTAGTATGATAGAAGCAGTCAGCAGCTGGTAAGGCCTCGTTCACACAGGGTGATCACATCCGTGCCCCATGCAGGTCCGTATTTTACTGGCAGGGAATGCACACCAAGTGTGTTTGGAGCCGTGAACCCGCATGGATGTCACATTGGGATCAGCGGATGTGTCTGTGCAGCCACTGTGTCCAAATAGAAATCTTTGGGACAGCCTGCACAGTGTTGCACACAACACCTGTGCATCCCCCACCAGTAAAACACAGCCCTACATGGAGAATGGATGTGATTGCTCTCTGAAAGCGACCTAATTGTTACTTTCAACTAGTTGCTGAATTTTTCTTTGCTGAAACTTACAAGTACCAGCAGATTTATTTTATTTACAGTACCTTGAAAAACTATTCATACACCTTGAAATTTTCCACATTGTCATGTTACAACCAAAACCGTAATATA
Organism: Staurois parvus; assembly: GCF_062004578.1. Lineage (NCBI taxonomy): Eukaryota > Metazoa > Chordata > Amphibia > Anura > Ranidae > Staurois > Staurois parvus. The sequence goes on from NW_028317805.1 coordinate 10,199,020, forward strand.
AAAAGAACATCTGGGTAGCTGTGACCATAACATGATTTAATTTATTGTTAGCTGTAAACAACAAACACATACAGGAAAAATAAAAATGCTCAACTTTAAGGAGCTAATTTTCCAAGGCTGAGAGCTGCTCTCCAAGTCTTAGACTGGGAGGGGATATTGGCATTGATGAACACAACACAGAAATGGGAGTTCTTCAAAAAGAGTGTATGTGAACACACTGCAAAATATATTCCCATGGGCAACAAGTTTAAAAGGCTAAAAATCAAACCTATGTGGCTTACAGCCAAAGTTAAAAAAGCTATAAATATTAAGAAAAGAGCTTTTATTAAATATAAAAATGAAGGAACGCTATCATTGTTTGAACATTACAAATATAACAAAATAAGTAAAAAGGAAATCAAGGTCACAAAAATTAAAAACAAACGACAGATTGCAAAAGATAGCAATACAAACCCCCCAAAATTCTTCAAAGATATTAATAGTAAAAAGCCATACCTAAAAACAGGTCCAAGCATGTACAAAATAATCTAGAGTGGGTGACTGGGGACAAAGAGAAGGCAAATGTATTAAATAACTTCTTCAGCTCTGTGTATACAAAGGAGCATGGGGGAGCTCTTGTCCATTATGGGCATGGTATTGACACAGCTCCAGATGATCCACATTGGCTCACAACCAGGGGCGGACTGACAACTCATGGGGCCCCTGGGCAATAGGGGATCATGGGGCCCCCGTGTCCTTGCCCAAATTCAAAAAAGCCTATGGAAAAAGGTACCAGGGGCATCTCATGGGGCCCCCTACTGACCCCGGGCCCTTGGGCAGTGCCCGAGTTTCCAAATGATCAGTCCACCCCTGCTCACAATTGATATGATCCAGAAATATTGAGACAGAATAAAGGTGAATAAAGCACCTGGACCAGATGGCATACACCCATGAGTCCTTAAAGAATTGAGCTCTGTCATTTCAAAGCCATTGTTTCTAATTTTTAGGGGCTCTTTAACGACTGGTATAGTACTACTGGATTGGCGTAAGGCCACCGTGGTGCCTATATTTAAAATATCTAAATCTATACCAAGTAATTATAGACCTTTTAGTTTAACTTCTACAGTTGGGAAGATACTGGAGAGTTTAATAAAATACCAGCATGGATTCATGAAAGACAGAAGTTGTTAAACAAATCGGATTTCTTTTTATGAGGTGGTGAGCAAAACCTTGGACAGAGGGGTGACTGTGGACGTGGTATACTTGTATTTTGCAAAAGCATTTGACACAGTTCCACACACACGGCTAATGTGTAAGTTAAAGTCTATAGGCATGGAAAAATCCGTATGTAAATGGATAGAAAACTGGCTAAAAGATCGTATTCAAAGAGTAGTGGTTAATGATTCATACTCTGAATGGTCTAGGCTTGTCAGTGGTGTATCCCAAGGTTCAGTGTTGGGACCCTTACTTTTTAATATGGTTATAAATAATACAGGGTCTGGGATTAAAAATAACGTTTCAGTCTTTGCAGATGACACCAAGCTGTGCAGTGGAATAACGTCCTTCCAGAATGTCTCCAACTTACAAGCCGACCTCAATGCACTGTTTAATTGGGCAACTATGTGCAAATGAAGTTTGATGTTGGTAAATGTAAGGTTCTGCACTTGGGGGCTAAGAATATGCATGCACCATACATACTAGGGGGAGTACAACTGGGGGAATCAATGGTGGGGAAGGATCTGGGAGTTCTGGTAGATCACAAGCTTAATAATGGCATGCAATGCCAAGCTGCGGTTTCTAACACAAGCAAAATCCTCTTTAGTATTAAAAGAGGTATAGACTCCAGAGAGAGAGATATCATGTTACTATGTTATCATTAGTAGGACCTCATCTGGAATATGCAGTGTTGTTTTGGGCACCAATTCACAAACATTTGGGAACTGGAGAAAGTACAGAGAAGGGCAACCAAACTGATACAAGGCATGGAGTAGCTCAGTTATGAGGAAAGATTAGAGGAACTGAATTTATTCTCTCTTGAGAAGAGGAGAATAAGAGGGGATATGATCAACATGTATAAATACATCAGTGGTTCACATAGTGAACTCAGTGCAGAGTTATTCACCCTGAGGTGATCACAGAGGACAAGGGGGCACTCTTTACGTCTGCAGGAATAGAGATTTAATCTCCAAATACAGAAAGGTTTCTTCACAGTAAGAGCTGTGAAAATGTGGAATAGACTTCAACAGTTGGCTCTGGCCAGCTCAGTGCATTGCTTTAAAAAAGGCCTGGATTCTTTCCTACATACACATAATATAACTGGATACTAACATTTATAGGTAAAGTTGATCCAGGGAATGTCTGATTGCCTCTCGGGGGATCAAGAAGGAATTTCTTCGCCACAGGAGCAAATTGGATCGTGCTTTGCTGGGGTTTTTTTTTATCTTCCTCTGGATCAACTGTGGGTATAGGATTATAACTTTTTTTTTTTTTCGTTGAACTGGGTGGACTTTGGTCTTTTTTCAGCCAGACTAACTATGTAACTATATGTTTGTAGGTGACTTCTGAAGGCAATTGGTTCCCCTAGATTTTAGTTAGGGGTATCAGAGTAAAGTACAAATGCACGCCACACTTTTCAAATATTTGTAAAAAATTTTGACAACCATTTATCATTTGCCTTCCACTTCACAATTATGTGCCACTTTGTGTTGGTCTATGGCATAAAATCCCAATAAAATACATTTACGTTTTTGGTTGTAACATGACAAAATGTGGAAAATTTCAAGGGGTTTGAATACTTTTCAATGCATTGTATATTTTCAGATTACAAATCACTGCCCACGTTCTCACATTTATACATTTTGGTGTGGAGCTTCAATTTTCCAGATTCAAATATAGCCTTCAAACTGATAGGCAACACCTTCTCAGTGACCAAATACCTTCCCCTTATGACTCCTGTTGTAGAGAATCCTAGATTACCCCGTTATAGTAGCCAAAGCTGTTCAGTCTTTCCTCAGGAGTTGGAAATACCTCCTGAAACACTTCCAAACCCCTAGAGCAGTGGTCACTAAATGGCAGACCACGGTCCGAGGAACAGTCCTGTCCGGACTGCAGCCATGCCACTGCCACAGCTGGGTATCCTCTTTCGTGCATCTCACTGAGCCACCGATGTCATCATCACAGTGGGCGTGGTGTGAGGAGCTGCAGATTGGGACTGAGTTGTGGGAGCTGGTGATTACCCAGCTTGTTAATATGTAAAGACTTCCGCTGTCTGCAGCTCGAGACAGAAAGCGGAAGTCTTTTCATATTAGCAAGCCAGGCAATCACCCACTTGTTAACATAATAACTTGGGCAGCTCCCGCCCCACAGTGCTGATCTGCAGTACCTCCCACTCCCGCCCGCTATGAGGATGGCATCGGTGGCAGGCTGGAGGCCCAGGAGAGGACACCCCAGAAGGATTAGTGCCTCTGCTCTACCTAAGATACCATAGGACTGTGCAGGGGAAGGATTGCATTAAAAGGGGCAATGTGTTATGTTAAGGGGTGCTGTGTTGTGTTAAGGGGCACTGTGATGTTTAAAGGGGGGCACTGTGATGTTTAAGTGTGGGACAGTGTGGGACTTCTTTAAAGAGGGGACTGTGATGTAGAGGGGACTACAGTGTGAAAGGTAAGCTAAAGACAACATAATGTGATGTGCTATATCACTAACAAGATTCGAACCTCTGCTGGAAGGAAATTTTGGTGACCGGACCTCTGTAAATTTTAATTCAAGACCCCTGCCCTAGAGTATATATGTCACTCTCAGACGTTCAAGGTTTTACCAACCCTCAATTGCCTTTCTGGAAAACATTAAGATTCAACATTTTCTCACCCATTCATTGGGAAGATACCATCTTGTACCTTCTCTCACAGTTTGAGGATTTATGTACAGATTTTTCTCCTATTCCACATTGTCTTTCCTAATCTCACCCTCCCAATCAACTTAATACCTTCATACCTGTCCATGTAGGAAAAATATCTAGGGTTCACATTTTCAGAGAAGCAAAAAGATCAATTGAGGCCTACTCATGAAGTGTCCATTTCAAGATAAATTCAGGAACCACAATTCAAGATTTTGTCTCACTGGTACAGGGTACCTACAACCCTCCACAAAATCTTCCCATGGTGCTCGCCCTGTGCAAGAGATTCCAAAAGCATAAAGGTTCTATGCTGCATACTGTATCTTCTACTTTTGTCTGGTGCAATGCAGATTTTGGGCACGTGACTTCCTGTAAATTTACGGATAATCCCCTTAGATTACCCAATGGCTTTCCTTCTCCATCCAACACTCTAATCAATGAAACAATACACCAATTCATATATAGTTACATTTATTTAATGCAGCTAAGGCCTAAAAAAAAAAACCATGGAAGATGTCAAAATGTCTTCAAATTATAAGGAGGAACAATTCTGTATAACATGATTTTTATTAGCTAGATTTCACATTCACATTTCATTGTTGAGATCTTATGGAGAATACAGGAAGCCCCCTTACATAATGGTCAACTTAGAGACCTTCTTTCCAGGCTAATATACATCAGCAGGGCTGCCCCTGTCCATTCCTTTTATTCTTTCTCTCTCCCTCACTCCTTTGTATGTTTGTCTTTTGTTATATTTTTAGGAAATGTCCACATTTTGTGCCTGCTGTTTGTGGAAGGAGGTCCAATTCTCAAGGTTGGCCCACTCTCTCCATCCCCTAGGGGGTACACAACATTGGCTCTCATGTGTGCGGTGTCGTCCAACACTTGAGATAGACCTCCTTCCAAATTGTGCCAGGTTACAAATTACTGAGCTGCCTAGGGTTCCTGTGTTATACAGTGCTGTTAGATACTCTAACCTTGAAGATTAGGACTGATCCTATTTATTCCTTATTTATGAATATGCCCTCACAACAAGTAGTTTTCTTTTTTCCTCTTGCTCCACAAATTTGTGATTTTCCACTGTCCAACTGTGTTCTTACATTTTGCATAAATGTAAACAGAAATTTAAAAAAATAAAAATGTGCCTTGGTCTAAAAACCAGGGGACTCCATGCTTTTCACTGCAAGGGCTATATCGTAAATTTTAGAAATAATCAATCTTTTTTATAAATAGATAAGTCCCTCCTTACATCAGGATCCCTGTCAAAGTCCCCGATTTACATTAAATCACGATCCTCAACACAGTCCCTCTTTAAACTAGGGCTGCAGCAACAAGGCAGGAGCAGGAAGGTGGAGCAGGTCCGGACCTTGGCAGTTCCTAGCGGTCCTATAAACAATGGGGATGATGACAACAAAGCAGAGGAGACCCTTTGCTGGAGACTGTGGGGTGGTGGTGGCAGGGATACTGGAAATTAGAACAAAGTGTTTTCACAAATTTCCCATTTCCCATTATGTTCTTGGACATTGCACATGTGCCTTGACACATTCCATGATGACTTCCTACACCTAGAAAACTAGGAATAGATCTGAAAAAACGTCTGAGCATTATTTTATTTTTAAGTGCCACCAAGCTCTGTCCAGCCCTGGATTATGAGCAGACTAAGCAGAAGCTCTCTCATACTCTATTCCTTTTAAGCTTCACTTTAATATATTAAGAGGCCAGTCACATTTCATAACTGACATAACAAAGAGAAAAACACCATGTTATGTTGATATTGATACCTTTAGTACACAGCAAATGTTGAACCACCAATGGGCAGAGGGAAAACACAAACTTCTTGGTCCTTTAGAGGTACCTATAGATGAACACGAAAAATCATCCTAGAATGATTACAACCATATCAGGCACTCTATATGTGTTGTCAAGTATAAAACCAGGACTTGATTATCACAAATGTTAGTTGGGGTCGCTGAAAATGTCAGTTCACTGTTCATTGCCAGGCTAATATAGGAATGCCTACCAGCATTTCACCATTGACATACATGTGAATGCACTAGAAAACTGGGGAGCAGAGTGCCCCCCGTCAACACATGTGCCAATGTTAACAAAGCAGGCCAACAGTCACATACAAGTACACTGTGATCAATACAAAGTAACTTGTATATTTTTCCACAGAATGACAAAAAAAAATTATAAATTGGTGCAAGAATACTTTAACCTAAATCACCCAACAGCTGTTTACGTCTTGAGAACTCTGGAAGACTTATCTACTCAATTCTGATGGCAATTTTGGTTATGCGTACATTCCATTACAAACCAGGCTGTATAAGCTGTATTTGAAAACTGCACAAGTCCATGATAGAAAGTTATTAACACATTTCCACACAGACCTGATGGTGGAATCTCTGAAGAGACGATATCAAGCAGCAACTTGTATTGTACTTAATTTCCTTGAAGAACAAGTGATGAAAAGAAAGCCTCCAGATAGAAAACCCCAAGCCTTGCTAGAGTTTAATGTAACAGTCAGGATGTTCTATTGCTGTAGTGATGCTCATGCATAATTAATAGCAGAACATCAGTGAGCTTTCATGGCTTATAAACCTACCAAGTAGAAAACCAGGCCAGCACGAAGCAACACACTCTGCTTCTAGGCTACATATTCTCCGAAAAAGAAAATTAATCCAATCGACCATCATAAACTAAAATTGTAAAACTTTTGTGTGAAATTATACATCACGCAACTTTTCTTGAAATAAAAAAAAAGGTAAAAAAAAGTTCTAAAGTACGGTTTAAAACTTTCATAGGTATTAAAAGGGAATAGCAGTTGAGATGAAAAAAAAAAAAGCAAACCTCAAGTCAGGTTATGTGCACTTGTTATTTTCTGTTATAACAGCAATCTGCAGCAGTCTCCCATGGTTGGATTTTGGTGATCATAGAGTCTAGGCACCCATTAGTAATCAGCCAGAACTTCAGTCCCTGTTGGTGTGAAGAATGTACTGAATGACTTGGAACTCCTTCCAGGAATGGTACCACTAACAGTTGTAGTGTTTGGGATGCACACAGATCTAAAGCAGACCATACACTATACAATAAAATGTCACAACCTCATTTAGATTTACCATTAACCAGGTAGTGTAAGGACTTACCAAATTTATTAAACATTTGAAGTGTTTATTTTGGTCTTTTCAAATCACATAGTTTATCTAATCTAAAAGGAGATAATACAATCATAAAGTATAGTGTATGGCCAGAGAGAAGTGTATGCTCATAGTGGACATCTGAGGCTGGATGGGACAGGAGGCAGAAGCAGACTGAAGCCTAAGCAGGAAACAGTTATGGCATGAGCAAGATGCAAGGATGCTGGGTATGGGCAGTTGCTTCCAGGGATATATCTCATGCAACTTTACACATTTCAGCCTTAGCAACATTTGCTCTGGTCCATAAAGTGTATACAGTTGCAAAGGACTGTGTATATTGCAGTAATTTTGATACTACATAAATTATTTTTGATGCAATCTAGACAAAAATGTTTTTTTGTTTATTTTTTAAAGGTTCACTTTCCTTCACTTTAACCAATGTTCGTTTAAAAAAAAATAAAAAATATTACGGTAGATAAATAGTAAAAATTTTATTCTATAATTTGTCTAGTTTACAATGAAACTAAAACAATGTTTCCGGCACAAAGCATTGCAAATATATTTACAAATGGAACAACTGAGAACTTATCCTAAATATTTTTTTCTATGTGTATGTTCACATACTGTATGTGTATTTTATAAACATTAGTTTCCATCATTTTCATGTAATTCTTCCATTTGAAATACCTGACTGATCCTGCCAGTCACCTTTTTTCTGTGTCTTAAACTAACCATACAAAGCACAGAAGCTGATCTGTGCTTGTGTGTTCAGTTTTCAGCCTTCGGCAAGCAATTCATAGGTACAGGCACACAGCATGCCTGTAGTGGGTAGATTGTTCAGCCAATACGCCCCCCAACCAACCACAGCCTGCCCCTTGTACACATCCTTCCCAATTACAGCCTGCCTCTTTAGCAAGCCTCCTGCTCAGGCGCAGCCTGTACACTGCTTCAGGATGAACAGACAATGGCACACAGGCACACTGTGTGTCTGCACAGTGTCCTGTAACCCTGCCACCCACTATCTGAAAGAAGGGATGCATGGTCGCATAACAAAACATTTTAACCTTGTAAAAAAGATAATTTCTGAATCTAAGCAAAAGCAGTTATAGTGCCTACATAGTTCTAACTGTATTAGAAAATGTCTGTAACATTGTGTGTTCACAACTACTTTAACAAAAAAATAAAATAAAAATTTTCAATTTTCTAAAAAGTAGAGAAAAATTAGCAGAAAATAATAGCCAAAAGGGTGTGGGGGTTAATAAGAGCTAACCAAGTAGAATGGCAGCAGGGGTACAGGAACAGGGTGTGCTACATACGTGAAGTTTTTTGGGTATACGCAGCACACCTAAGCTACAAGACTGGGTAAAGACTTGAAAAATGTCATAAATAATCTTAAATTTTTGTGTTTTATAATACTTTACTTTTTTGGTGGCTGTTAGCATTTTGTAGACCCTGGGTATCAGTATCAAGCCTCCAAGCCTAGTTCCTAATGGGAACGCTAAAGCTGGCCATAGATGTACCAAATCTCAGCCAGTTCAGCAGGGACCATCCATGATTTAATCCATCTATGGGCAGGCTGGTTGAACTGAAGTCAATTCATCAAATCGACTTCAGTACAACAAGCCTGTTGGATTTTTTTTACATGCGATTACTGCCAGCAGTTGGAGCTGCCTGCAGTGATCATTGTATCCAGTCAGCAGGAAAGGCTCCCTGTTGGCAGAACATAATATCGCTGCGGGAGGGATTCCCCCATCAACACTGACTGTGTCGATAAATGAATTGACCAATTTTTTTTTCCTGCAACCGTGGTTGCAGGAAAGAATAAACACATCTTCTGTGACTTGCCTATCTCTGGCACCACCATAGCTCACAAATGACACTCTTTTAGACTAAATTTATTCAGTCCTTCCTTCCACAAAACCATCCCTCTAACATCTAATGTAAATATCTGTTAAAATAGATCTATTTACCTACAAGTTGCTAGATTGTTACAAACCTAAAGTCATCCTATGAATCAACATACTGCTCAATGTCAAATAGGAAAAGGAAAAGTAATAATAATTTCCAAAGCAACAGACCCAATTGCTTGTTTATTAATTAGAGCTCCAGAAAATTATTGTTTTGTTATGAGCATCAAAAATGATTTCTTTGTAATGTCCCTTTGCTGATTGTGAGGTTTGTAACTGCCTGGAAATTCATACTGTATATTTTACACATGCAGCAGTGAAGTATGTTAAGAGTTGTATGACGGACATCATTTTTCAGTATTGCCAAATTGAAAGAATGGGTACCTGCACACTGCAAGTTACAATTCACAAAATACTTGCATTAGGCTTAAGAAGAGTCTGTATTGACTTATGGGGCAGGAAATACTTAGCTTGTCATTCTGAACCCAACAAATTAGGATGTTGTTTATAATGGGCTATATTCCCTGTTTTGATACAGCCTCAGAAAACTTGTGAAATATCGCTGCATCCAAAATTCAAAAAGTGGACACAAAGCTTGTTCTGTACTGGGCATTACAGTGGTAGGCATTCCCATGACTGATCCTAAGTGACTGAAGTTTGTGGTCATTCCTAAGGTTTGCATGGGTTTTCATAGGACTTGGACTAGCATTTCTGTATGGGTATAAAGGGCATTGAGAATGGAAACAACTTCTCTGGCAGAGACTGATGTAAATCGTTTTATATTTTCTAAAAATATGTGTTTCTGGTGTTACATAAAAAAAATTAAATATATCAAGTAAGGCCAGTTTACTATTACAGAGTTTTTATGAAATGGACTTCAGGAAGGCATGACATAAAACGTGCAGCAAACCAGTTTACCTGACCAAACCACAAACTACCACTTACTTGCTAAAGTAGGCACTTTCATGTGCTTGCATACTGGTTCATGTCTCTTCTTTTATATCAACAGCAACTAGCCTCCATCATCCATCACTCTAACAGATGCTACTATGAGTCAGCAAGGCCTCCCATCACAGCGATAAGCTAAGACTTAGCCAGAAGGCAGAACACATTTGGGTTTCAGGTTGCAAAGTCAGAACTTTTGTACACCCCCTCATGCATACTTGGGAATGGGGGAGAGGGAAATCAAGCACTTGCAAGTGGACCAACCTAGGAGCTGAGACAATTTTTTAAAAACTCTCAGAGTTTGGGAAGACTAAGTAGACGATGCTGAAATAACAAAAGAGTATGTGCCAGATTTTATGATGTACTGCTGGACTGTATACATGCCACAGGTTGGCTCCTGTTTTGATTTCAGTTACCCTTTTTGTTATTGAATGTACACATAAGGGTGTTAATGTTTTCCCCTGACCTTAATGAATGCAGGGTGAGGCTCCCAATCTGGCAACAACTAGTCTAAATTTTATCAGATTGTGGGCTTTCATATAATCTCTGTATACCTATACAGTTATAATTGTCCATACGGAGCCATTGTAAGTTTACTTTTATCCAGACATACGTTCCTCCTACAAACATAACAGCTGTTTTATTTCAGTCCAGCTCATCAGCCTTTCAAGCAAAAATACATTTCAAGAACATACCTCTCCTATACTACAGATGCCATTAAACACTTAAAATAGACACAGCATTGTTTAGAGAGTGTTATTTTCATCAGTAATTAAACAGCATTGTGGATGTCATCTCTTATTTACATCACAACTGCAGTGCTACAGCTGCGTGCTGGGATCCAGGAAAGCCGCCTCACTGGTGTACTAAGACAAAGTACCTTTATAGTGAATAGTTGCCCACAGAATTAAATCCCCCATCACCAAGTGCACAATCTAGGACAACAATTCTTGAATGTAATGAAACCAATAGCAAGCAAAATAATATTTAAAAACTTAAAAGAATGGGCCTCAAGTCAAAATTTCTAATATTCTGGTTTCCCGCCAACACAGGCACATAACTAAAGTGCATATCTACCTCAGTACTGTTGCAGAACAGTGGCCAAGGCCTAATAATCACAAACTGGAATATTTACTAAATTCAGAATGTTGGGCAACAAGAAAATTATTGAACAGAAAAGTACATCTCCTGTTCTTTAATATGCTTCAGAGGGTGTAAAATGGTAAATTTCCATGATTTATATTATGAATATGAGGAAGATGTTGTTCCTACAAAAAGTGGTAGGCATGGTAGTTTCTAAAGGTGCTCCGATAAGCCAACTTGTACAGAGAAAGCTCAAAAATGTAACTGGGATGAAAAGACTTCTAGAAATAAACAAAAGAAATCGTCAGGATCAGTCAATGATGAGATATCACTGGAGACAAAAAATGCAGCAGATAACTGTGGCAACACTGGGAGGGGAAGTCATGGCCATGATTGAATACTTGGAAGATATTTTCTTACAAAACGTTCCACAGATGCATTTCAAGCTTTGCCATTTTAATGTTCAAGTATCATAGAGCCCTGTGCACAATAAACAAAAAATTGAATGTGTCAAACTTTTTTAGACCACAAAAACCCAGTGTTATAAAACACAATTGAATTTCAGGAGTTGTTACATACATGGAAAGAGCAGGAGTCCATCTACAACAAGCCAACACGCTCCTCACCTAGTAAAACCTACAGCTCTCCAATCAGCAGGGAGTGTGTGCATTGCTCATTGGAGAGCAGTAGCTGTGACTGTGGGTTGTTGGAGACAGACTGCTGCACAGCAAACAGCAGTCCTTATGTTCAACCAGCTGCCAGAAAAGAGGATTTAGGTCAGCAACTCTAAATAGCTTTTATGGATGAAAACAGGCAAAATTATTGACTGTGGATATTGGTATCCCTTTAAAACGGTTTTAAAAAGCTTGCATTCAATAAAAATGTGATAAAAATTCACCTGGCATGATAATTTCAGGGAATCCCATTTTCCGAGCAACAGCTGTAGACCTGTCCACAAGATGAGGAAATTCCTTACGAATCTGATGAATGTCACCAGGCAACAGTTTCATTGTGACCCAAAGACCTGAAAGGAACAAAAAGTTTACACAATGCTGTTTACCTTGATTTCATCTAAGGGTTCATTCACATACAAGTTGTTTTCCTCAGCATGTAGCAAATCGTAAAGAAAAAAAAAAGATAATTTTATGAGCTTTTCTATTTCATTTGTGTTCTTTAACATGCATTACCACACATTAATATTGCTTATTACATCACTTAACTGAAGTTAGAGCTGAACTCCAGGACATCAATTGAATACAGTATGTGAAAATAAATGCAATTCTGTTTAGTTTATAATCCAAAAACCCCATGCCAAACAGCACAGCAAATTCCTGGACTCTAAACATTACACTGCTGCTGGATCCAGAATCCACCCCAAGTTGTGAATGGACAAAGAAGCAGCAGCATCACACAGATGGGTCTTCCCTCTTCTCTCCCTCCAGTAAGTACAGTTAGGTCCATATATATTTGGACACAGGCAATATTTTAGTTTTTTTCAGGTATATACCAAAACATAGTCAAGCTATAGTTCTATAATGGATATGAGCTGAAAGTTTTAGGGTACGTACATCCAAACTGAAAGAAGGATTTAAGAATTACAGCTCCGAAGAGTAGCCACCCCCCCTTTTTCAAGGGACCAAATGTAAATGGACAGTTGAATCAATAGCTGTTTCATGGCCTGGTGTGGGCTACTACTTCTTTTACCTGCTTAATTGATGAAGAAATAATGGTCTGGAGTGAATTCTAAGTGTGGTATTTGTATTTGGAATAATGCTGTGAACCTACATCATGCGTTAAAAGGAGCTGTCCATGCAAGTGAAAGAGGCCATTGTAAGGATTCAAATACAAAACAAATCCATTAAAGAGATAACAGCAACATTAGGAGTGGCCAAATCAACAGTTTGGTACATTCTGAGGAAAGAACACACTGGTGAGCTCAGAAACATAAAAAGGCATAGATGTCCATAGAAGACAACAGTGGTGGATGATCGCAGGATCCTCTCTATGGTAAAGAAAAACCCATTCACAACATCCAGACAAGTGAAGGTAACTGTCCAGGAGGTGGGTGTATCATAGTCAAAGTCTACAATCAAGAGACTTCACAAGAGCAAATACAGAGGGTTCACCACAAGGTGCAACCATTCATAAGCCTGAAATATAGAAATGCCAGATTAGACTTTGCCAAAAAAGATTCTTTGGATGGATGAAACAAAGATTAATCTGTACCAGAATGGACGGGAAGCAAAAACTGCAGAGAAGGTTTTGAACAGCTCATGATCCGAAGCACACGTCGTCATCTGTAAAACATGGTGGAGGCAGTGTGATGGCATGGGTATTCATGGCTTCCAGTGGCACTGGGTCATTGGTGTTTATTGATTATGTGAAAGAAGACAGAAGCAGCCGGATTAATTCTGCAGTGTTTAGAGATATACTGTGAGCCCAGATTCAGCCAAATGCAGCAAAGTTGATTGGACGGCGCTTCACAGTACAGATGGACAATGATCCAAAACGCACTGCAAAAGCAACCCAGGAGCTTTTGAAGGAAAAGAAGTGGAATATTCTGCAATGGCCAAGTCAATCACATGATCTCAACCCCATTGAGCATGTATTTCATTTGCTGAAGGCAAAACTAAAGACAGAAAGACCCACAAAGAACTGAAGACAGCTGCAGTTAGAGCCTGGCAAAGCATCAGAAAGGAGGAAACCCAGTCTTTGGAAATGTCAATAGGTTCCAGACTTCAGGCAGTCATTGCCAGTAAAGGATTCTCAACAAAATATTAAAAATGAACATTTTATTTATGATTATATTCAATTGTCCAATTACTTTTGGTCCCTTGAAAAAGGAGGGATGACTACTCTTAAGAACTGTAATTCCTAAACCATTCCGCCAATTTGGATGTACATACCCTCAAATTTAACCTGAGAGTATGCACGTTCAACCCATATCCATGATATAACTATAGCTTGAATATGTTTTGGTAAATACCTGAAAAAAAACTAAAATTGTGCCTGTGTCAAAATATATATGGACCTAACTGTGTGTTCACAAACAGCAGCATACAAAGCAACTTGGCTCTGATTGGCTCCTTGTGCTTTCCCTTCCTTTCCTTCCTTGTGCTGCTGTATAGGTGTATACAGATGGCTGATATCAAGTCACCATCAGATATATCAAGATATCTATTTTTAGTAATATTTAAACTGATTTGCAAAAGAATAAAGAACTAGATTATGTATTTTTAATATGTCTGCCTAGAGCTCAGCCTTGAATCAGTAAACGTGTTTTACACAAATTAACTTAAAATAAATGTACTTGCTTCCATATACAAAACAGGTAAACACATTGGACACAAGCAAGATAACAGTAATCACTTCAACTGCCCCTTTTCTTAACCTTACATTCATTTTAGTACATTGCATATTAAAACACAGGTACTGTATAGTATGTGCTAATTATGAGGCCTTAAAGTGTTACTAAACTCACAACAGTAGAATCAGTCTGTATATGCAGTAAAGCATGCATGTTATACTCACTGTGGAACCTATGGGGTTTATCCTCTGCATTGTGTAAAAAACGCCGTTTGATCCTGACTTCTCTGATCCCCCCCTTCTTCCAGTGTCCCCCTCTTATCTCCTTATAAGACATATCATGTGGAGTTACTCTGCACACGCTCAGTTTGGTGTGTATTGCTAGAGAGGGTTTTTTTTTTCTTGGGAGAGTGTATGTGATCAGCACAGGGCCAATCAGCACTGTGCAGACAGAGGTCAGGGGTTCTGCATCCTCCTACAGCAGAATGAAAACTCCTCCTACAAGCTTTAACATGTGCTCTGCTGGACACTCATAGAAATCACAAGACTGCTCTAACTGCCGATGAGAAAGGGCATTAGCAGTTTATATTTACTAAAATAATTGCACTTCCATGTTCTATGTACTGTGGGAGCCCAGATATAGTGAATACAGGGTCCTGGGTTTAGTATCACTTTAAACATTCAATGCCTTTCACAAAAACTGAAAGCTCATTTATAAAAGTGGCCTCAATTTGGAAGAATAAATAAACTGCAGCTCTACTGCAGGCCGAGCCACCAGCACTAGCCCACCGAGTCACTTGGCCATGCCCTGGATAAACCTGGCATAGATCAAGGTATAAGGAGCTGTAAATAAGTAGTTTTTAACAAAGTCAACTCACAATCTAGCTTAATGTAACATTCGCTTTAACCGAAAATACTACAATAGCCTTTCAGCAATGCTGGCATAAGAACAAGTCTGAAGAATTCTATTTGGATAAAGCACATGAAAACTACTGCCGTTTATATGATAATGAGATTTGTTCTAACAGACCAACTGGATGCACGTCTCCTGTGGAGGTGAGAAATTATCTGCTCCTTGTTCTAGAATGTAATCATTAATTTTAATTAAAATAAAAACCTTCCACTTGGTACAGTGATATTTTAATTACAAAGCAGCAAAGAGAATTCTTGCAGCACCTGGGTCACAAATGTTAATACTGCATGAAAGCACATACCTTGACCTTTGTGGTTAACTTCCTTGGCGGCAATGACTTTGTTGATGACCGTCTGCAGGAAATCATTCTCTCCTGCCACCCTGGGTGAAAAACGGGATGATAGGTTGAGCTGCTTGTGGCGGATGACGTCATCCAAGGCTAGCCTGGAGGGTGCACATCACAGACACCACCACAGGGGACATAGGGCCACAGGAACAAGGGAGTGGATGAGGTCAAAGCACAGAGTGCAACAGAGCGCATGTATTAGTCCACAAGAGACAGAGAACAGGAATAAGTGACAAGAAAGAGACAGAAAGGTCAGTGATCAGGAAAAAATGGCAGAGGAGAAACAGCAAGTTTAGAACCCTAAAGTCCTGCGGAGTGTGTCTGTGACAGTTCCCAGAAAATTGGAAACCTGCACCCAGAGGCCAAATTATGACTAAAATTAATGCATATATCCAGAACAGAAGGTGACATCTAAATATGCAGATTCTTTACCAGAGCAGCACAATGGCTGACTGGCAAAGAAGAAATTATATAACAAATCACATCCATGACTGCAATGTCCTATGTGCAAAGTAATTTGTGGCTGCAGTTTCATGCAACTCAAACAAATGGGTGTACTTGATATTGTGACTCTAAACCCAATAACGCACATTTAATACATTGCAGCTGACCAATCCTTTAAACAGTATCACTCTAGGCTAGAACACCACAAAAAATATTAATGGCCCATGGAATGTAAAAAACCCAGCTCCTGCCCAATTCCCCCCCCCCCTTTTTTTTTTTTAATAATAGCAGGGGAAGCGTCAAAGTG
Organism: Staurois parvus; assembly: GCF_062004578.1. Taxonomy (NCBI): domain Eukaryota; kingdom Metazoa; phylum Chordata; class Amphibia; order Anura; family Ranidae; genus Staurois; species Staurois parvus. The sequence continues at coordinate 10,215,282 of NW_028317805.1, forward strand.
CTGTATGAGATTATGATGAGGAGATTTCCTCTTAGCTCTGATCTCTGAGACACCAGAATACAAGATATAGACAGCAATATAAATCTGACAGAGATTCACGTCATTCTGTTACATCCATAACTAAAAAAACAAAAAACAAACCTTTGCCTTGAGTTAGGCTTTAGGCCACACTCTCCAGACTAAATCAACTAACTAAAGCATGTTTAAATGATGGAGAAGCCTGGCGACACAAGAAAAGAAATATTACAACCAGGTAATGGCTGTTATTATCATCACTGCTAATTATGCCAATTGATGTAGAACACAGCAACAAAGGTCTTTCACTTCTGCTCATCAATGGCGATTATAACTACTTGGAAACCAGAAGAAAGAGAGCTGTTTTCTATGCGAACCAGGAGTGAATAAGTAATTGTAAATGGTTCAATGAGGTAGAAGAAAAACAAAAGCATTATCCAAGTAAAATACCCTTTTAAAGGCTGAAAGAAAAAAAAAAAAACTAATGCAAGTTACCAAGATACTCAGGTCTTTATGTTGGCCATCTACATGTGAAAACCAAAGTGGAAAACAACATATATAAATGGTTGGTAATGTATATACTGTATATTTTGTCTGCAGGAATTTGGAGTTAGTGTTGAATGGTATCAGTTTAAAGCGTAAATAAACCCATGAACTATTTTTAATCTTTATGCTGCTAGCCTTAGTAAATAGATAGGAAGGTATATTATTATTTTTTTTTTAACATTTCAGTTGCTTCCTGGTTACTGGCATAAGCCAAAATGATGTCATACATGCCATGAGTCTTCATGAACATTTTTTGTTTATATTCCATTGGGATTCTCAGCGCATTACACCCTCCTGCTTGCATGGCTGAGCTAAGGGCAGATGGATTCCTGGAAGTAAATACTACATGAATCATCTGTGCTTAATCAAGATGACTGTGGCTAAAAATGCTAGTGGGTTAATTTTCAAAGTGATTTCTCAACTAAATAAGCATGGAGACATGGAAAGATGGGGGAGTTTGCTTTGAATATAAAAAAATAAACTAAAATAGTGTTTTCAGGTGGTGGTGCTTAGATACAGTAAAAGGGTAACTCCACTTTCGTGGTGAAAAAATAAATTAAAAAAAATAATAATATAGTGCATACAATTGATATACAAGTCATATTGTAACTGGATGTTATTAAAGATTATCTTTCCTTTTCAATCTTCAACGCTGTAATTTTCTTTAAATTGCAATGTAATATGGCTATCTGGAGGCATTCTGTACATAGATGGTGTACAGAATGCCCCCTATTTCCTGATTGTGTGATTGGCTTACTGATTTTCCTAAACGTTTGCACTTTGATACAATTCACATTTTGGGCATCCTCTGCAACAAAAATGTCATTTTTGGTGAGATACTCCTAAAGGGAAAGCACATCTAAAAAAGGGATACAGAACCTGCAATTTTCCTGCAATAAAGCCCTGCAAGTGCGGCAGCTGATTGATAATTACAAAACCACTCCCAGATAGATTCACTCTGCACATGGACACAAATAGCGATTTCTTCAGAATGACAAAAGCTAGGAATCTGCAATAAAGTTTGTTAAAATCCCTGCATTGTACATAAATCACCCACAGGGGAATGTTTTTTTTTTCTCAACAAAAGTGGAGTTAAGTTATTGTTTAACAGCAATCTCAATGTTTGTACCAGCTGAATTACCAAACTACAAGTGCTTGAAGAGGTTTATTTTTTATTTCTGTTTGTGACCGAACATCTTTTTAAAGTACACCAATCAATCAATACAAAAAGTAAAAGAATAAGAGTACAGCACTCATCTTTGTTGCAGATTCCTACCTTTTGTTACTCTGAAAAAATTGCTGTTTATTTGTCTGTGTCCATGTGCAGAGTGAACCTGTATGGGAGTGATTTTATAATTATCAGTCAGCTGCTGCATGAGGAAAGTGGCAGGGTCTGAATCCCGTGATTTCCCTATGGGAGTACCGCACCAAAAATTACATTTTTGTAGCAGGGGATGCTTCAGGTACTTCTCTCATATTCTCTTTTGGTTTTTTAAATATTACATTAAAAGAGTTTTGATATATCGGTTTAATTAATGCAAAACAAATCTGCTTATCCTGCCAGTTAGCTGATAACATCCCTGCCCCCTGCCTGTGATGCACTGAATTCCTAAGCAATGATATCTGCCCTGCACAAGTTATTTTTGAAGACTACACACCACCCCTCTTTTCTGTTATAAAGATAAAAAGGAAGGGTTGGTGTTCTGTAGTTTTAAAACATTCCCTGACCTAGGGTGACACTGCTGCTCCTTCGCAGAAACAGAATTAATGTGCATTGTCATCCAAAACCAGGAACTGAGTTACTAGCATGATCACAAAGTTAAAACAAATGAAAAAAAATGCAGCCAACACATTAATAGACTGATTAGCCACAATCTATTACAATATTTGTTCCCAAGTTTAGCTAAAATCCATGTTTACGAACTTTACTCCAATAATGTGTTAATTTACTTTAATTGATATCTAAAAAGGAATCCTTTCCTATGAACAATGGATTCTGAGCGGCAGCATATTGCCTGAACCCTAAGATGACAGGGTCTCTGGCTGCTGGGTTTATTGAACATTTGTAAAACAGACTGCATAGGGCCTTTTGCTTCAGATAAAACTGACCTTAACAGACAGAGGGTCCACAACAAGGAAACCAAGCTTCTGCAATGACAGCATTTTTTTTTAAAGCCCAACTGACATCTCATTTGTTTTTACCCACTTGCCAGTCACCTGCTGTAGTTTTTAAGTTCTAATTGATTCTTGGTTGGAAATGCCTTAAAATAACTCCCTGTCTCTCAGGGAAGAGATACTGTAAGTAATGGCCACTCCCATCATATCGTACATCCTCATGTACACTTTTACTGCTAAGGAGGGGAAAGGGGGGGGAGGGGTGCCTACCCAGGGCTACTAGATTGATGAGCGCACTGGTCAGCATGGTCCAACTCTGGTACCTACTGGACTACACAGTCATATCTATGAAAATTTACACGAATACTATACCAGGTCATTGGTAGTAAGTCTAGGTTATAGGAAGTAAATCTAAGTTATTCGTACAATGTTAAACTGACAAAATTCATATATTTCTTAGAAGTCAATTGGATTTTACACATCTGCATGCTTTTTAATATAATCAACCCCTAAATTATCTTTTTTACATTGAAATAGCTAACACACACACACACACCTCCTCTTTAAGGACTGCATATTTACAAGTCTAAACGGAGGTTGCATATAAAGAAATCTTTCATAAATGAACATGTATCATAGACTGGAGGAGCCATCACGAGCATGATCTCCCTAATCTAGATCTTAGTCATTACTTGAATGTAGCAGTAGATAACTAGTTGGCCTTTGAGCCAGAGACTATGCTTGTCTGGTGTCAGAGGAAATCTCCAGCGTGCCTACACACTGATGAAAGCAAGGCTCAGAAAGCGTTCAACGCGTCCATGTGTCATAAAAGGTAAATCCCTGAGAAGCAGAGAACATTATTATAAGCAAGGTCAGCGGGGGCCGAGCAGAGGCGTTCAGTCCTAATTAATGTGGAACAATGATTTTGTATTGTTTGTTATATAAGACCATAAAACAGCTGTCTTCCTGAATTATTCAAACTGTACCGCTGTAACAATTCAAAGGCTTCACACACAATCTTAAAATAAAATGTCACTGTGCATTAAGACGATGGACTGGTAAGAAATCACATCTGTCCAACATTTGGCTATGGGAAGGGCCACAAGTAGGTTAAATAATGCATGCTCATTGTTATTGCTATTTCATAAACTGAAGCATCCTTATTGCTCCAATGGACCGCAGAGGAGGTGGACAGCCACACTGGACACTTCAGTCTTTATTCAAACAAATGGCAAATGCTGAAACCAATTCGCAACCAATCAAATATTTTATTCTGGTGTAAACTGTCATAAAGCATCCACAGATGTATGGTTTTAGCAAGCAATATGGCTCATTCAAGCATTACTTGTATTCATTCAGTGGTGGTTGTGTACAAATTAAAGCACACCTTGTGCTACATGCAAGGTTCCCTTTTTGTTTCACTTGCCTTGCTTTTACAACAAGCAGAACTATAGGCAAAACGTTTTTTTTCCCATTTTGGGTAGAGTAAGGGAGGGTTATAACCAGTTGGACTTTTATTTTGTCCCATTGCAGAGATTTTCCTTCCCTTTCTGTCCCATAGCCAAAAAGGAAGTGAGAGGAAATCACTACAAATAAAGGGAATCCCTTGGGACTCCCAGGATTTCCCCTCGATTACTTTTCACGGGACAACTTAAAATTAGAGATCTTCTTTACTTTCACTTTTAATGATAGCAGTAAAATGGACAAATAGAGAGGGTGAATCTCATTAATGGTGGTATAGACAGCAATAAAAAATTACAGGGGTTATAGTACCTCTCAACTCAGTCCAAAACAAAGAAAAAAAAGTCTTGCCTTCAGCTATACTTTCAATTTAAAAGAAAAGCACCTGTAAATGGGGAAAAAAATGTGATAATATACTGCCTTTCCATTGGCTTCCATAGTGTAGGAGGTGACATCATCATCCACTGGCTGGATCGCAGGGAATGCCAAGTACAGTACTGGGAGCATATTCTTCGTAAAATTTGGGCTACTCTACATTCCCCGGATTTTGTTGAAAGGAGAATGACATCACCCTCACCTAGGCATCCCAGGAGGAATACAGAAGGAAGTTGAATATATTATCTAACGTGTTTTACCTTACAGGCTTCTTAAAAGCTTTTATCCAGTTTTTTTATCAAGAGAAGGGGCAAACTTAAACAGCATCCCATATTTTTTTTAGGTGCAAGGTCAGCTTTACACAATAGCGTTCATATGAATGCAAGTTCTCTTGACCACATGGCCATACATACTAATGAGAGGTCTCTGCCAGGGTTGCTTACAGGTAATCTTTGTCCTCCAAGCTATATTTTTTTCTTTAGTTCTTTTCTATACCCCCATACAGTGGTTATAGAAAAGAATCATGTTGGTGTTATATCTATCTTTCACTTGGATGTTATAAGTTGCACTGAATAAATACAGCTGGATTTAAAAAAATGTGTGTCTTCATTTAAGGCTGCAAAGGAACAAAATGTGATTATTTTAAAAGGAGGTGATTAGAAAACTATACCCGCTTCATATGCTCCAGTAACAGTTCTCTCATTTGTGCAAGCTACACAGTCCTATGGACATGCCCCCGCATGTGTGGTCCTACAGATGTTTCAAATATTAATCTTTTTGAAGGTCAAATTACAGAAGTAACTAAAGGGAATGATATTTATGACTAATCATATTGGAAGTCATAGCGAGTTTTCAAGGCAAAAGCTTCTTTGCAAGACTAATAAGCTCATACTAAAGCTTTGTGTTAAAAGCCTGCAGGGATTTTTAATATGATCGGTCATTAAAGAAAACGCAGACTTTGCCCATATTAGGTAGAGTGACAGGTGTAACGCAAAGCCCAATAAGTTCAACATTCCCTATCCCTATGCTTCCTTGCTACCAGAGCCCCCAGAAAAAAAAAAAGTCAGTGGCTGAGCAACCAGTTGCCAGATTCTACTGTTAGCCATGTGAAGGGGCAAGGGAGGGAGACTTGACACCTTTGGAGACTGTCAAAAGCACAGAGTGGGAGAGATATAGCTCTTGCTGCACATCAGGGTAACAGAGAATGTAAGTACATTGTGTTTCCATTTGCTGCTGCCTGTTTCCTGGTAATGACGTGGGGGCCTATGGAAAGAACCACAGTGCAGAGTGGGGGAAATAGGCAATAGACATGCTTGGAAGTGTGTTGAATATGAAGAGTCTGCTGGAGGCCAAAGCTCTGCAACAGAGCAAATATTAGAGGAACAAGTGCAAGGCATAGACAAGCAAAACAATTTTACTTTAAAGTGTATATATAGCCAAAACATTTTTTGATATAGGGAAGAGTTAAAAATCCAGCAAGTTTATTTATTTTGCTGTCTGAGAACCATTGGGGAAATTTCCCTTCATTTCTTGTCATAATGACACAACATGAAGTTGGAGGAAATTTCCCAAAAGGGGAATTGCCCCATTAGATGGTTGCCCTCAAAACAGGTATCCCAATCAGAAGATTTCTCCTCATTTCTTTTGGAGACAACTCTAAAATTTGGGATTTTCTATTTTCTCTGTTGGTGACATACAGTGGGTAACAGTAATTCAAACTGGACACAGGAAAAATTTGGCATCCAAAGAGGAAACAAATGTTATTTTGTCTACATCATTATTTAAACTGGTGCAATTAAACAAAAATATACATCTACTTTATCAAATATGTCATGATCACATTACATTTATGTTAGCTAAATTATGTAAAAAAACTACAACATAAACAGAGGCCATGATCATCATTACCAAATGTTTGACATTATACAGAGGATGGATATCTTTAATCTTCAATGATTCCTAAAAAGAGCATCTGTAAAAGTAACCTACAGCATATACAATGGTAGGTTTTAACCAGTGAAAAAAACTGTAGTGAACTAAAAACCCAAGCAAAAAACTGTAGTGAACTGCATCCTGCGGTTATCAATGCAGGGAAAAAAATATTTAAATGTCGAAATCTGCATTATAATTATGCACGTTTACTATAATTGTACTTACGGCTGAAAAGGTATAAAATGCTGTTTGTCCTCGTCATCGAGTTTTCCGGTAATTATGTCAGTCACATCCATTACTGGAAGCAAAAAACATAGAATTAATACAGTCCTCCGGGTAGCCAAGTGTGTTAATGGATGGAATATTTTAATGGAGGGCATAGATGGAATAAACATTAGATTTTAAATTCTACAAATAAGTACATTTATTCTGCATCTGTCATAGGATGCTTTGCTAATCTATAAGAAGGAAATCAGCTGTGTTTTTTTTTTTAACCTCGTCTTAGTTCAAAGCCAATAATCAAACATTTGTACAATGAAAGCGTGATTTACCCCTGTCTTACAATAGAGGAACTCTAGTCATCATAAGAAACTACAGACGGACTTTCATTTCAAACTAGATGTTAGGTTTAGATCTATAATCCATTAATGCCGTCCCAGTTTATGAAGTATAAAAGGCTCCAACTAAGCAGCAAATATTGCAAACAAGACATTCGTTTGCATTAATCCCACCCCAAAAAGTAAATTTATGGTAGCATCCAGAATTTATTAGATGCATGTAAGAGAGATCATTTTTGTAATATCTTACAAATGTGAATTAAAGCTTTGCAAATAATTTACAATTATATATGTAAACATGGGCAGCCATGTATGCCTATCGCATACGTAGGCTCAGTTTATTGCCTTGCAGTGTTACACAATCTGAGTTCCATAATAATTTTTATTAAATGTAGTATACACAACAGTACAGGCATCATGACAAATGATGAAAAAGTAACTGAATACAAGAAAACCGGCATAGCACAAGCACAGAAATATCATACTGAAACAAAATAGAGAGTATCATTCCCTCGTAAGGCACCCTAACACCACCTACAGTAAGGGAAATAAGTATTTGATCCCCTGCTGTTTTTGAATGTTTGCCCACTCAAAAAGAAATGATCAGTCTAAAAATCGAATGGTAGGTAACACAGATACAGAATAACAACAAAAAACATTCAAAAGAAATGCATGTCTAACAAATTATGCACTGATTTGTATGTTCATGAGGGAAATAAGTATTTGATCCCCTATCATTTAGCAGGATTTCTGTATACCAGGTGTCTTTCATACAGGTAACAAATTGAGATTAGAAGCAGTCTCTTAAAAGGGAGTGCTGCTAATCTCATTTTGTTACCTGTATAAAAGACACCTGTCCACAGGAGCAATCAAACAATCAAATTCCAAACTCTCCACCATGGCAAAGACCAAAGAGCTGTCCAAAGATGTCAGGGACAAGATTGTAGACCAACACAAGGCTGGACTGGGCTACCAAACGATTATCAAGCAGTTTGGTGAGAAGATGACAAAAGTTGGTGCAATCATTCGCAAATGGAGGAAACACAAAACAACTGTCAGTCTCCCTAGGTCTGGTGCACCATGCAAGATCTCACCTAGTGGAGTGTCAATGATCATGAGAACAGTGAGGAATCATCAAAGAACTACACGTGAGGATCTTGTCAATGATCTCCAGGCAGCTGGGACCACAGTCACCAAGAAAACAATTGCTAACACACTACGCACAAGGATTGAAATCCTGCAGTGCCTAAAAGGTCCCTCTGCTCAAGAAAGCACATGTCCAGGCCCATCCGAAGTTTGCCACTGAACATCTGAATGATGCAGAGGAGGACTGGTTGAAAGTGTTGTGGTCAGATGAGACCAAAGTCGAGCTCTTTGGCATCAACTCAACTCGCCATGTTTGGAGGAGAAGGAATGCTGCCTATGACCCCAAGAACACCATCCCAACTGTCAAACATGGTGGTGGAAACATTCTGCTTTGGGGGTGTTTTTCTGCTAAGGGGACAGGACAGCTGCACCGCATCAAAGGGACGATGGACCGGGCAATGTAAAATTTTGGGTGAGAACCTTCTTCCCTCAGCCAGGGCATTGAAAATGAGTCGTGGATGGGTGTTCCAGCAGGCCAAGGCAACAAAGGAGTGGCCAAGGCAACAAAGGAGTGGCTCAAGAAGAAGCACATTAAGGTCCTGAAGTGGCCTAGCCAGTTTCCAGACCTTAATCTAACTGAAAATCTGTGGAGGGAGCTGAAAGTTCAAGTTGCCAAACGTCAGCCACCAAACCTTAATGACTTGGAGAGGATCTGCCAAGAGGAGTGGGCCAAAATCCCACCTGGGATGTGTGCAAACCTGGTGGCCAACTACAGGAAATGTCTGACCTCTGTGATTGCCAACAAGGGATTTGCCACCAAGTACAAAGTCATGTTTTGTGAAGGGGATCAAATACTTATTTCTCTCATGAACATGCAAATCAGTGCATCATTTTGTTAGACATGCATTTCTTTTGAATTGCTATTCTGTCTCTCAGTGTTACAATACACGTACCACACACCTACCATTCATCACCTGCTTATTTCTTTGTGAGTGGGCAAACATTTAAAATCAGCAGGGGATCAAATACTTATTTCCTTCACTGTAGATTGTTCAAAATGAGCAGGTGGAAGATCCTAGGTTCCAAGAGAATAGACCCGATCACCTTCTTTGCAGCAAGTTAGACAGGGTGGCATATGCGCCAAGAGTCCAGAACCTCCCTCTAAAAAAAGCTCCACAACCACATTGGTGTCGTAAATCAGAGGCATTTGGAAACGCAAAGGTTCAGGATTTTCATAATATGGCGTATACTGCGCACATGGTTTCATTCCATAGGGTTTATATGCCAAGAAAGCACGTGCGTTCGCCTATCCACAAAACAGGTTAAGGGAGGCATTCCATCCGTGACGGTAAAATGTTTCTCGTAACCCAAGTGTTACACAATTGTTGTGCCTTACTGCTTCTTTTCACAATGCAAATCTATAGGGCCTGTTTATAGTGGAGAGTGGCTACTGCAGTGTTTTCTCTATACTGTGGCCTGAATGTTATGAGCCATTCATAAAATTCAGGCTGCAGCGTGTTGCCTACAGATTCCAACAGAATTCTCATCGCTTAAAAGGAGAAGTACACCAAAGTTTTTTTTGGATGTACTTCTCCTGTGGATCACAGGAGTACAGTTCCTTCTGCACTCCTGTGACCAGTTTTCAGCTGACAGCAGACTGAAGTCTGCTGATGGTTGACGTCACTCATCCGGTCCAGGCTGGGGAAAGATCCCAACTTCAAAGTCAAGATCCACCCCAGAGTCTGGAGGGGAACCTGGCTCAGCCTCTCAGTGAAGCGCTGAGTGCCTGAGCCAGCTGCTCCCTCCCCCTCCACTGCCCAGCACTCCAGTGAGCACTGGGATGGCTGGGCAGAAAGAAGTGACTGACAGTCCCGCACTCTGCTCAGAGCGGCTGTGAGAACTCAGCAATCATGTGATTGCGGAGTTCTCACCCTTCGAGCCGGCAGGGGACAGATGCAACATCAGACCGATGCTGCATCCCCCTAGGTAAGTATAAATAAAGCAGAAAAAAAAAAAAAAAAAAAAGTATCCCTTAACACTGCAGGGAGAACAAGGAGCGGTAAGCATGACCAGGCTCTCATCCTCCCAGTGTTATTTTGATTAATTTATTCAAACTCCATTTTCTACAGGACTCCTCGTAAGACCTACGAATGTTTAAAACATTTTTTGTAGCAGTACATCAGCAGTAAGGCTATCTCACTGCTTTACAAATAGGTCCCTGTGTGTTGGCTGACTCATTGAAAACAACTCCCAACGAGTGCAGCTGATATTTCAACATATCAGAGAGGTAGAGTTATTTTGGAGGCTATCTACCCTGCCTCTAGTAGTGGTTTATTTTAAATTTCTGCTATTTAATAACCATATTCTAAAACTCAAAAACAATGTGAAAGCATCTCAAAATATTACTTTCGAACAACCTCATTGAAAAAGCATTCTACTTTCCCTTTAAGATCACTGTGCATTAATGTTGTTAATTTAGTCTATGTCCACGCCTACCATTGACTCATTATGACTCACACAAGGAACACAAAATGGAAAAGCTCTAAGGGAGCCATGAATTTTTTGATCCTGGGCCAGTAGCATGCTAAGTTGGTAGCAGGTCTACAAACACAAGTCCTAATCGTTTTCATTTTTTTCACATAAGCAAGACTGTTACAGCTGTAAACTATGTACATTATATAATTCCTCTATACAGCCCAACTTGGCTGCTCATTTAAACATCACTTGAAACATGAGTATAAAACCTATTAAACTCAATGAAAAAAGAAAAATATGAGGCTTTAGGCTGGGTTTTTGTATACACATTGTTTCTGTTCCTTAATCATTTCAATAGCACATAAATAGAGAGTGCCACAACTTTACCTTTTCATTACTAATGAAACAAACATGTGAATTTAATTAACCTATAATCACAGATAATTCACAGTTTCTTTAGCGAAATTGCTGTCACATGTCTGAACACAGGAGAAGAGAGGCCGAGGTCTCAAAAGTGAAAATTATACTTGACGTCAAACAATACTCTTTATTTAATACATCAACAGAATAATTTCTGTATAGAACAGAATTTTTATACACACTGCCAAGTATTATAGCATAGAAATCCCCTGTGTTTGCAGTGATTTTTGTTAAAGATAATGGAAGAAAATAAAGAACTCGTCTTAATCTTTAACACAAAATCTGGAAGTTTGTAAGCGGTTATAGGTTTCAATTATCATTAAAGAAACCATTAAACGCTTAAAACTGAACTTCACTTTCTCAATCAACATGGACTATATCCAATACTTATGCTGCTAGCATTAGTAAATAGATATACTTTCCTATCATATTTACTTGTATTCCTTAATTTACTTCCTGGTTTCCATGCCTAGGCAAATGATGTCATATGTCCCAGGAGTCTTCAAGAGGGGAAAGAGGGTTCTCAGCTCAGCCAATACCTGAGCTAAGGACAGATGAATTCCAGGAAGTAACTGCTACATGAATCATCTGCCCTTACTCAAGATGGCCACTGCCAGAAATGCCACCAGAAGGTGTTTTTCAAAATGATTTCTCAGCAAAATAAAAGCATGAGACATGGATGGATGAAGTAGTTTGTTCTGAACATTAAAAATTAATTATATAGCATTTTTGGTTTGTGGTACTCAGATGCTAATGCAGTTTGCATTAGCACGAATGCATTTTCACTTTTGCGTCATATGTGAGAAAACCCTACTATAGGTTTGTCTTGTTCCCATTAAAAAAAAAAAAGGAAAAAACAAGAAATGTTGACTTAACAGTAAATTCCATATCCAGTAAAGGATAGAAAGCCTTATATATGGGTTACATGCCATCTTCAGGTGAATGGTCAATGCCAAAAGCTTTTCTGGGAATGTTCCCAGTGCACCCTTACATAACATCACCCACTCAATCCATGAGATTCCAGTTTTGTAGCAAGCAATATGGAGAAATAAAGGAGGGAGGGGGCGGTGTGTGTGTGTGGTGGACCTGGCCCTGTACCTTATCCAAGTTATGGAGTTTACTTGCAAGCCAATATCCCCATAATCTTAATTATACAGTACAGAAAGTCACAGACCATGGGTAGACCCAACACTCTAAGATGACAGCTTGAAACATCTTGCAGCCAAAGTTCACATCAGCAGTGGCCTAAACAACTACCTAGTAAAACCTTGAAAAAGTATGAACAGTAGACCAGGTGGCGGCCTTGCAAACCTGCAAAACAGATCCATAATACTAAAAGGTACAGGAAACACAGATAGGTCTTGCGTAATGTGCCCTGACAGGGAAGGGAGGAATCTAAAAATTAGCAGCTTGGTACCCTCGGGGAGGACAAAAAGAAGGAAGATGTTGCATCTCGGTAGACCCTAACTGCTCTGATACATCCAGGCAGTAGAGTTAAATCTCCTTGGCTTGTATTGGAGTAGTACAAAAAAGAAAAGAGGATAATATCCTCACTTAGGTGAAGGAAAGACTACCCTGGGTAGGAAGGAGCCACCTTACTCCTGAGAACCCCCAATGGGATATCCCAAATCTCTTCCAAGGGAGGTTTTTGAGGAACCAAATGTGCCATATTTAGCTCACAAGGAGACACAGGAGGACAGTGTAACCTGCATAAGCAACAGCTTGTATAAAGGGCTTGACAAGAGAATATGAAGCCAAAGGTTTCTAGACTAGAATAGATAAAAGAGAAACTAAGGGCCAAATGCTGGTCCAGGTCAGACTGGAGGAAGGCCAGGATGCATGAAATAGAATATCTCTGGGGATTGAGGTGCCTGCTCTCACACCAGCCAAAGTAGGCCCTCCAGGTGCAACAGTTGATCCTATGAAAGATACATTTTGTGCCTTGAGCACGGTGAAAAGGAAAGAGTCAGCAATGCTCCAATCCATTATGACCCGAGTTTCAACAGCCATGCCGTTAAGAGTCAGGGACTGAAAAGTGGGGTAGAACAGAGGGTCCTTTGACAAGAGGTTTGGCCTGTTTGGAAGGGGCGAAGGCTCATTCGTCAGGAGTAGGTCTCTAAACCAAGTTCCCCAGGACCAATTTGGAGTAATAAGAATCACTGGAATATGTTCTTCCTATATTTTGCAGAGCAGTGGAAAGGGGAATCTTCATTGGAGTGAATGCATACACCAATCTAAATGGGAACAAAGAAATCACCAGGGCATCCGCCACAAAGGTCAGGGCCATGATGTTCACATCTGGGGTTCCCCATTTCAGAAAGAGCATCAAGAACATCTCAGTATGGAGGGACCACTCCTCCGAGTCCAGGTGTTGGGAACTCAGGAAGTCTTTTTGCCAATTTACAACTGGCAGTATGCAGATGGCAGAGAGAGTATGGTTCTGCGTAAACGAGCGAATCAGACTTGCTTCTTTGAAGGCTGTATGACTTCTGAAACCCCCTTGACAATTTATGTAGGCCACATCCATGTTGTCAGACTGTATCCAGTTGGGTGACCCTGTAGGGGAAGATTCCAGTGTAGGAGAGTCAATCTTACTGCACCCAGTGTTGGAGGGCCTCTACTCCTGTGTTTCCTGGACAGTCATGGAATTGTAGACCCCGCCCCAGCCCGTCAGGCTTCAATCCATCAGCACCAGCTTCCAGAGAGAGTGAAGGAATGATTTCTTAGTTCTAAGGCTGACTTGGGAATCCAACCTACCAAGGAGATTTTAGCCTGATTGAACAACAATGGTGGGAGATTTAGAGGAGAGATCTGTGTGTCTCACATTGTGATAATGTTTAGCTTCAGAGATCTTGAGTAGATCTGAGCAAAAGGGAACTGCCTCAAAAGGAGGTCACTATGAGGCGCAGAACCCTTGAGGAATCGTTGAGGAATGGTTGTGTGGCCTGACAGTCTAACAGTTAGATCTCAGAAAATTAACCTTTTCCTGGGGGTTGTGTCCTACATCAGTTTCAAATACTTCAAGTGATGGGAAGACTGGAGGGCAAACTGCTTGAGTCGTCCAAGTACCCTGTTACATGGGTGCCCTGAGAGCTCAGCAGGGCCAGAAGCAGAGCAGGCACTTTCATAAAGACTCTTGGTGCAGAAGAGAGCCAGAATGGCAGAGCGACAAATTAAAATTGTTGGTATCCCATAGCAAAGAGTAGAAATTGTTGGTGTGCCAGAAAGAAGGGAAAAACCAGCAGCTTGGATGTTCACGGATGTCAGGAATTCGCAAGATCTGCCATCACTTCTCTTAGATCAGGGGGATTCCATGGGGAATTTGGGGACATGACGATATCGGTTTAGGAATTTAAGGTCAAAAATGAGAACAATGCCTCCATTCCATTTTGGGACTGTGAATAGGTTGCAAGTAAAATACTTTGAACCTTTCCTCTACATGAACTAGAATTATCACTCCTTGTGCTCAGGGCAGCCTAAATACCTTCCTGTCTTTGAGGTGAAGCTGGCACATTGGAGGGTAGGAACTGAGGTGGGGGCAAGCATAGAAATTCTATTTTGTAGCATCTGGAAATGAGAGTGGACCCAGAGGCCAACAGACGTCCCCCTACTCTGAAGAGCGAGGGCATTTTGTTGTGAGAATGGCTTCACATAAGGCTTGGAGGGTTCTAAAGGCCAAGGCTTTCAACGAAAAGAAGGACCTGTCTTTGATTTAGGAAAGTATGCCTGGACAAAGGAAAGGATCCAGACGTCAGAGAGAGGTCATAGAAGCCATAGTACCAGTGGGCTTGAGCTGTTTTTTGTGGGGTAAAAGTCCATCTCCCCCAGTTTCTCATATCATAAGTGATACATTTATCAAGGGATGCACCAAATAGGCGTTCACCATCAAAATGCATGTGTAAAAGACACCTTTTGCAGGAAGGCTCAGCAGACCAAGCCTAAAATGTAGTGTATAAGCACAGAGCAGTATCAGCTTAGATACCTGGGGGAAAAAAAAAAGTATTCTAGGGCATCAACACAAAATAGCAGTGCCATTGGCATGAGCTCCAACTGCTCCAACAGAACAGGGTTCTTTAAAGACAGGATTGTGTTGGTTCAGCAAGCAGCAGTCTGACAAATGGACATAGCCGAAATGGCTGTTTGTAAGGCAATACATTCCAGAGCAAAGATTGCCTGTAATAGGGTTTCAAAGTGTATATCAACAGAATTCTTAAAAGAAAGAAAATCATCCAGAGGAGCAGTGAGATGATTGTTGAGACAGGATCCACTACTGAAAGACTATTTTCTCATAAATTTATTTCCACAGGATATAATTCAGAATTTTAAAGGAATGAATACTATTTCAGGGTTTGTCCAATCCTCATGCAAAGTACAATTAATTAGCATGTGCAAAGAAAAAAAGTATTATTAGACTTTGCTAGCGGTTTAGTGCCCATAGGAGCTTAGGCTGAGGAGATTTCGGCGCTGCTGAATGTTAGTACACATGGCATCAATAAGCAAGCTCATAGTAGAAAGCATATACAGTGAGGAACAGAAGTATTTGAACACCCTGCGATTTTGCAAGTTCTCCCACTTAGAAATCATGGAGGGGTCTGAAAATCACATTGTAGGTGCATTCTCACTCTGAGAGACAGAATTTTAAAAAAAATTCAGGAAATCACATTGTATGATTTTTAAAGAATTTATTTGTCTTGCACTGCTGAACATAAGTATTTGAACACCTAAGAAACAGCAAGAATTCTGGCTCTCAAAGACCTGTTACTGTGCTTTTAAAAAGTCCACCTCTACTCCACTCATTCTAACTTAGTAGCACCTGTCTGAGCTCTTTAAAGACACCTGTCTACCCCACAGTCAGTCAGACGCCAACTACTACCATGGGCAAGACCAAAGAGCTGTCAAAAGACACCAGAGATAAAATTGTGGACCTCCACAAGGCTGGAAAGGGCTACGGGGCAATTGCCAAGCAGCTTGGTGAAAATAGATCAACTGTTGGAGCAATTGTTAGAAAATGGAAGAGGCTAAAGACGACTGTCAGTCTCCCTCGGACTGGGGCTCCATGCAAGATCTCACCTCGTGGGGTATCACTGATGATAAGAAAGGTGAGGAATCAGCCCAGAACTATAAAGGAGGAGCTGGTCAATGACATGAAGAGAGCTGGGACCACAGTTTCAAAGGTCACTGTCGGTAGAACACTACGCCGTCATGGTTTCAAATCATGCATTGCACGGAAGGTTCCCCTGCTCAAGTCATCACATGTCCAGGCCCGTCTGAAGTTTGCCAATGACCATCTGGATGATCCAGAGGAGGCATGAGAGAAAGTCATGTGGTCAGATGAGACCAAAGTAGAACTTTTTGGTCTAAACTTCACTCGTCGTGTTTGGAGGAAAAAGAAGGATGAGTTGCATCCCAAGAACACCATCCCTACTGTGAAGCATGGGGGTGGTAACATCATGCTTTGGGGGTGCTTTTCTGCGAAGGGGACAGGACGAATGCACTGTATTAAGGAGAGGATGAATGGAACCATTTATTGTGAGATTTTGAGCAACCACCTCCTTCCCTCAGTCAGAGCATTGAAGATGGGTCGTGGCTGGGTCTTCCAACATGACAACGACCCAAAGCACACAGCCAGGATAACCAAGGAGTGGCTCCGTAAGAAGCATATCAAGGTTCTGGAGTGGCCTAGGCAGTCTCCAGACCTAAATCCAATAGAACATCTTTGGAGGGAGCTGAAATTCCGTTTTGCTCAGCGACAGCCCCGAAACCTGACAGATCTAGAGGAGATCTGTGTGGAGGAGTGGGCCAAAATCCCTGTTGCAGTGTGTGCAAACCTGGTCAAGAACTACAGGAAACGTTTGACCTCTGTAATTGCAAACAAAGGCTTCTGTACCAAATATTAGCACTGATTTTCTCAGGTGTTCAAATACTTATGTTCAGCAGTGCAAGACAAATAAATTCTTTAAAAATCATACAATGTGATTTCCTGAATTTTTGTTTAAATACTGTCTCTCAGAGTGGGAATGCACCTACAATGTGAATTTCAGACCCCTCCATGATTTCTAAGTGGGAGAACTTGCAAAATCGGAGGGTGTTCAAATACTTCTGTTCCTCACTGTAGCATGAAGCCTTAGCTTGTACCTCATACAATGCATGAAATGAAAATTCCTTTTTTCCAGGACCCTCTTCTGCATGCACCTCACCTTCCTCCTTAAAATACATGGTATGCTCTTACAGAATAATCCAATAATTTGTATATTGGATTGGGTTAATCTATGCTACAAGTAGAAGTAGATGACCAATACATGACTACCCTTCCTTCCAACTCTAACAATATGGAAATATTAGACTGGGAAAGCTTATGTATCAGCAGAGAAGCTGCTCCAGAAAATGTTTTAAAAATGTGGTCAGGGAGGCTACATAAGCTTGAACTAGAACCAGACAATATTATCCAACATACAGCATACTTGGCTAATGTAGAACATCTAAAGAAGATTGCATGCAAGTGAAAATGATGCCCTATAGTGATGGATACATGTAACTGAAAAGGCAAGGTTATTTTCAGAGTATTTTAGTTACAATAATTGTATCGCTCTGAATTTGTAACTGAAGACAACACAGTAGAAGTTGGGTAGCAGATCTTCATTCCACATTGTTGAGATATTGGCAGATATTTTACCTTTGTAAAGTACGCACATTTGAATATAGCATATATAGCTCCAATAGGTTTCTCAACTCTATGATACCAAATGTTTAATCTTTATGCTGTTTATATAGTGGATACAACAATTACAGTTCTTTCTTGTTTGTATTAAATTAGTTTTCTTTTGTTTGTGTCTTTCTTTATGCCAAAACAAATATTAAAATTCAATACACTTTTTTGTAAGGAAATAAAAGGAAATAAGTGTTACCTGCCACACCAAAGGGCCTCCTCAGACCTGATGTAAGTTTTCTCGTACTATTGTCCCTTAATTCCATGCGCCCGACTCTTACAATCTGACATACAAAACTTATCTTTTCTCTATTCAGGTCTTTACTGCCAAGATCCTGTAAGCAAAGTTAGGGTAATTAAATTACAATAATAATGCAGCAAACTTTTTTTGTAGCGCAAGACACATTTTACATGCATTCTCTCTCCTTATCCCCTTCACCAATTTCTTCTTGAAGAAATTTAAAATCATGGGTATGTAACCCAAATTCAATGCCTTGCTATTGAATATAATGCAACTACTGTTTTTCAAGAACCCCACCAAAAATGCATATTGCACAGTGACAGCGCAAACCATGTGCACTGCCACTGTCCAGGGAGCAATCCAGTGGGCTGCAGCAGCTCACTGTATCACTCCCTCCCTCTTCCTTGCAATCTGGCAGGATTTTGTCCCAAAGAAAAATGAGGTGAGCCCTTATTAAAAACATGAAAACATGAAACTTGGATCATAGGCCACACTCATTAGGTTTTTTAATACAAAGCCATAATATTAACAGGCAACTTGTGCTGCCTGCTCTTAGACAAGACAGCTACAAAAATCAGTGCAACATAAGCACCATGGGTATTCTTTGAGGAAAAAAAAAAAAAAAGCACTTTTCTAAAAATAAAAACTGCTTAAGGGGAATTTATACTATACAATATTATTATATTATAAAGACAACAACTTGATTTTTAATACCCTACAAAATTAGGATTTAATCTGAAAAACATAACTGCTGTGACAAGTGCCATGGGATTCGTTACTGGTTTCCATTGAAAGGGAGCATCACTGTTCAGGAAAAGCTGCCATTTGTCCTGCTCTGCATAAATTTCAATCCCCCAAGACACTTCGGCAAAGACAACAAGGCTCTGACAGGAGAGTGGGTGCCCATAGGCAGGCAGGAAGAATTTAAGTTGATGGAGATTTATGCAATAAAATCAAGTACAGCTTAGCAGTCTATTACAAGCACAGGTGGTGATATTTATAGTTAACTCCATGCTAAACATCATACTATTAAACTACAAAAACAGCTCTATACAAAAATATTTGCTAATCATCAATCGTCTTGAAAATCTCTTGGTAGCAACAGTGCAAAGATTCTTCTGCAGTATATCGTATATCTGTATCAGTAGAGAGGTGCACCATAACAGGCAAAGGTGCACTCACACTGGATTCCCTCCAAATATAGGAAGCTAGCATAGGATCAAAATTAGCAGCACCCAAGCAAAGCAGTTATATCTATTTGGGACGGAGTTGGTCTATAATAAAAGTGGTGGTATTCAAATACTGCAGAGGTTATTAAGGTGTTACTGGACTGACTGGAGTTTGGGAAAACCTGCTTAAAATGATCTCCTGCAGGATGGAATAGACATGTCTATCTAGGTCTCTGCAACCAAGGGCTGTGATCTCAGAATGATATAAACTTCCCAATTAATTTTCCACTGCCTCCTCTCAGAAGAGCATCCCGGAACACTTAATGCAATAACTTACTGTGAAAACTGCTCGTAGATTATGCAGCCGCTCAATATCTTTCGGCAGGCCCGAGCTTGACCAGCGCACCAAATAGTTTTCACTGCAAGAATTGAAAAGATGGGTGACTGAAGTAGAAACATTTTCTATTTAAAAAAAAAACATTACAATGAAGTGAAAACCTGGACTCCTTGACTTATTTTACTTTAGAGTGGATGAATCCTTAACAGACATATTATGGAAAAAAAAACAAATTGTAGTTCAATCTACTTACTGAGAAAAAGAACAGAACAGGAACAATGAATTAATACAATGGATATATAAAGGTCAGAAGAGGCACAGTAGTCTGAGCATCATATGCAATCCTGAAACACACACTGAATATTGGTAAAAACAAAAAGAAGATATTCCCAACAGAGATGTGTAATATACCCTCTCTGAAATATAAATGTTTAAGGAGGGATAAAATATATACAGAGTAATGTAGGCGAGGTGCCATCAACAACCATCTAAGAGATACTAAGAACCCCTTGGGAGGGGGCAAGAGGACAAAAAGGTGGGTGAATTGACATCATGCAGTGAGTCGTGAGCTGAAAAATGTAGGGATCTGAGTGATAGAGGATATGGCGCCGCATGAACGGTGGTATGGAGTATAGCCAATGAAGACTTCAGGTGATGTTGACCAGGAGCATGTGCAGGTAGGGGCATCTATGTTGCAAGAGGAGGAGTTTCAGCCAGGAAGACAGAAAGGAGGGAGTCATAGATATCGGCAATGGAGCAAGCACAGGAAACGAAATACAAAGAAAAAGAGGGGAGGTCAAGGAAGAAAAAAAAAAAGGGGGCGTGAAGAAAAAAAAAAGAAAAAAGGGGGGGGGGAGAGTAATGTATAATGGGAAGGGGGGGGAGGAGGGGCAGGGGAGGGATGAAGGGAGGGGAGGAAAGGGAAGGCAAAAAAAAGGGGGGGGATATAGATGAGGCTACGGAGCACTTAAGAAACCAGTAAGTTAAGGAACCCAGGCCAGGACCAAGGCCATCTCTTATATGTGGTGCCCCCTCGCACCCATCCGTGAGTAGAGGTAGTTAGACATGAGGTGTGAGAGAGACATTCAGATAATGAGTGTTTATTTCAATTTTATTTCTTTGCTTATGAAAGAAAAATATCAGAAATGGGCACCAGAAGACCATCTCTATCACTTTCTTCAGCATTTTAAGAAAACAACATAAGAGGACTTGTCATGCAACACTTAGGGGACATTTACTAAAACTGGAGCACACAGATCTAATGCAGCTGTGCATAGTAACCAATCAGCTTCTGGGCTTTATTGTCGAAGCCGAAGGCTAGGTTTACATCTATGCAGGTTGTGTTTGAGCGGTTTCTGAATTGTGTTTTGCACCTGCATTTTTGCTGCGTTTTGTTTTTTCTATTTTTTTATTGTTGCTAGGCAGATTTAAAAAAATGCAGCAAAAATGCACTACATGCTTTTCTGCAGCGATTCCATTGTAATCTATAGAACCAAAAACACAACTTTTTTGTATTCAAAAAAAGTCCCTGACCCTTTCCAAAAACCGCACTGGGTGAAATCGTGGAGATGTAAACATGTTCCACACGAAATCATGCTAAATGGACTATATGGTGTTTCTGCAAAATGCAGCAGAAAGCACTTCGGTATTAACCTAGGCTGACTGAACAAGCTTAAGGTAAAAGCTGATTGGTTACTATGCACAGCTGCACCAGATTCTGTGAGCGCGCCAGTTTTAGTAAATCTCCCCCTTAAAGTGAAGCTATAAGCACAATTTGCATAAATTATGCAATCTGTCAAAATCATTAACATTGCAGTTTTTGTCTTTCTGGGTCCCCTCTTGTAACAAAGTTTTATTAACTGTTAATTCTGTTGGTATGGTTGTTTTTTTCCCACTATAACAGACCACACTGTCTAGCAATTGAGGCAGTTTACAGCTTGGAAAAAAAATATTACATACCCAAGGGAGCTTACAATAGTCACCCTTTATTTTTCAGTGTCAAATTGCTTGCAAAAGTGCTGGCAGCAAAGTTCAAAACTAGCATTGGCCATCTGATCCACAAGAATCAACTTGGCTTCATGCCATTATGCCAAGTAGGAGACTATGTGCACCGAGCCATCCATTTGACTGAAGCTGCATGATGTAAAACACCCTTTATATTGCTATCACTCCATATTAGGAAGGCATTTAATTCCCTATCATGGCCCTACTTTTTTTTTTTAAACCTTGCAGAATTGGGGCTTTGGCCTGCAGTTTCGGAACTGGATAGCAGCTCTTTATTCTTATGTGAAATATGTGAAATATGAAGGTTATAAATCCTTCACCTTCCCCATTTTCAAAGGCACCAGGCAGGGATGCCTACTTTCCCCCTTGCTCTTTGCCCTCGCTATAGAGCCACTGGCGCAACACATCGGTACATCACTGGTTTCACTATAGCAGGTCACCTCTACAAGTTGAGTACGTTTGCAGATGTTATTGTATTGTTTAACACTAACCCCATTATCACGTTTCCCAACTTAACGGCCTTAGCCCAAGTCCCAAATATTGTGTCTCTCTTCTGTAAGCTCCAAGGAGCAGAGCCCTCCTATCCATCTTGTATTGAACTGTATTGTTGCTGTATTGTCTCCCGTTATATTGTAAAGCACTGAGAAAACTGTTGGCGCTATATAAATCCTGTATAATAAGAACAGGTAGGTATGCTACAGAGCTCCTTTCCTTACCACTGGGATCTCTAATATTTGGGAATCTATCTATATGGGATGACCTTAAATACTCCGGCGAGTTCCACTCTGCCCCCAATCTACATTTAATGTCCTTTCTTGGCAATCTTGCCTTCCTGCTGAGGAGAAAACCAAATGTGTATTTTGGCATTGGATAGACTTAAAGCTCACTGACATGTATCACCTCTTAACATATCGTGCCCCTAAGTCATTTCGAACTTTGCAAGCAGAGAATTGCCTGAAACTGAAATTTTTTGCTACCAAGGCAAAACACTACATACAATCAATGATCCCTCTCCTGCTAAAGGGATAATCCACACTTGGGCTTGTTCTCTTTGCTATACTCTCAGTTTATCTAAGCCCTCATCACTCCATCATGCCTATATGCAGAAATGGGAATTGGATCATAGCATTACCCTGGAACCACAATAATGGAAGCAAATTTTGGAAACCATCAAATTGTGCTCCCAGAATTCACTTGCACTTGAAACTAATTATGCATTACTGTACTGTTGGTACCATGTTCTGACTTGAGTTGCACAGTATACTCCAAGGCATGCTGGGACTTGTTCTGTGGCTGCCTAGAACCGGGCACTTATATCAACATATGGTGAACCGGTCTGAATGTGTATGCTTTGTGGACTCAGGTCTATGATATAATGAAAGTACTCTTTGGAGTTACTATTCCTATTATATCTGAAGAGATATTGCTCTACTCGAAACCAGATGGGCTTTCCAAATGACAATTCAAACTGACATTTTTACAGCTACTAAGCATATCATAGTTGAAGCCTGGCTGTCGTATCCCCTCTTCTTGGCGGCAATAAAATCGAACGTGTATGGGATGCGCATGAATAACAAGCTGACTGCTGAACTTAGTGACATTATGTGCAATTTGCACAAAACCTGGAATTCATGGGTTTTCAGCTTTATGCCATCAGATTTCAACCACCGACTATTACACCCAGATCACACCAAACCCTACTTTGAAATCGTGCAACTTACAGTGAAGTCACGCAATTTCAAAGTAGAATGACATGCCGATTTCAGGTGTGATTTGCAAGACATCTGACACAGATGCCTATGCAAAACACACCAAAAACAGTGCATGTATTACTTTAGAAATCGGTGCAGTTCTGACCAAGTCGGAACCGCACTGACATGACTGCTGTAATTGCAGACAATAGGGTGTGACTTGGCATGCAATTTGCAAGTCGCATGACATGCAAATCACATGCCAGTTCGCATCCAGTGTGACTGTGGACTTAAATTTAAAAGAAACAAGTCCCCTCATCTGACGTTGAGGAGATGCCTCCACGACGTCTTTGGCATACCTCTCAACTGTCCGCCCTCTTTTCCACTTCTTCTTTCCTTCTCTTCTCTTTTTCTGCACAAGTTTTTCTCTGTGGATTTATGCTGACAGCATAAAAGAGCACTGAGGTAATTTAGGGCCTTCTTCCTCATGTAATGTACCATACTGAACTGTTGGTAGATGACCATTTTGTATTATTGACCTGTGTGCCATATTCACACCTATTTTTTTTAACGGCTCTCTATCTGCTGCCTTTAAAGAAAGAAACTGTTGAATAAAAAAAGTTTTAGCTGGCGTTGGGCCAACTGCAAAGGTAAGTATTAGAAGTTTTAAGACTTGGGGTCAAAACAGCAGTGATTCCCCCAGCCTTTCCCCCAGGCAAATAGGGTATTCAGCCACCTGGATGGAGTCATATACCTGTTTTCTCACTACTGTACACAGTGTTTCCTCCTATCGACTGGTATTTCCTGCAGTAATACAGGAACTAGTGGGAGAAACCGCTGCGTGTGCACCAGGCGTATGAAATATTTACATACCCAAAACAAATGAATATTGGAGGATGCCAGGGAGCAGCATGATGGTGGTGTTTCAAGACTTGGGCAGTGAATAAGGCAAGTATATTGCCTTTTCTTTCTACAGATATTGCTACTTGCTGTTTACGGTCTAGATTTCTGGTGCCCAACCTGCGGCCATTTGGTATATAATATGCGGCACTTGGAACTTAGCAGTCTGTGGTAGGAACATTGATTAGGGTAATGGTATTGATCTACACTAGCCTCATGTAACATACTCCCAGTTTCATACTGTCTTCAGCAGCATTTCCCCAGCAAAAAATTTTGCATGTCCACACTATCTGACCCTCATTTACTCTATTAGGTCTGCAGTTTCTGACAGTCCTCTCAAGCATTACATATATTGAACATTTTGTGTGGCTCTTTGGTGATGTCAGGGGGTTGCATTTGAGGCCCTCTTTAGCTCATAAGTTGACAATTATTGGTTTAGATTCTGTAGTAATAGTGCCAATTTAAATTCAAAATTTAACCTACATCAACTACTCTGTCCACGAGTTGACAACACTGCTGAGCAAACAGTTGGAGCTCCATCACACTATAATATTTGCTCATAGTTACACTTTAAAAATTTCCCATATACAAAGGAACCTTAAGACTCCTTAATTCATCAAGTAAACCAGTATATTCATTTTGCTGCAACACCGAGCAGCAGACATTTTTTTAAATTCTATAATAAAATGAAGATGCAATTTAATCTATGTAATGTCAGCAATTATAAAAACACATTAAATAATAATAATCGTGATAAAAGAGTTTTGCTACTTCGTAGAAGAATGTATTTCAAATTCCTTCTGAGAAACTCACATTAAGAACTTTACAGGAGGAAGACTCTTAAAAATAATGGCATTCATTTCAGATACTTGCATTAATTACTATAAATGCAAATAGGATTTATTAACCAGTTATGAACTGTAATGCATTGCCAATGGATTTCTTTTCTCCTCATTAATTTTCAATTACGCTGCATTCCTTTGCAAATCCCCCATCAGAAAAAAAACATAAAAAGTTTCTACAAAGTACACGATATTTATATTAAAACACTTCCAATCAACTTGGGGACTTTTGTGAACATAATTGATTTTGGCATTTTCTGTGATGGTTTGCCATTTCCAAGATTATATAAAACTAACACAGGATAGAAATATATTGCACACCAATGTTAAAATCAAGAATGCATCATGAATCTATAGATACAAAACTGTGAACTGTTTAATAACAAGTTCTATATGACATACCCAAGATGTGCAGGGACTTCAAAATGTATTTGTTCAATAAGACGTCAAAAACATAAAAATTTAGGAAGCTTACTGGCACAAGGCTGCTCATGCAAAGCAAGGCTCCCCGTGGTGGGTACCTAGAACGTTAATCAAAGTGTGATAACACAAAAGGAGAACTAAAACAAATGGTGAAGGATTCCCAGTCGCTTTAACCACTTCAAGTCTGGACACTTTTACCCCCATCCTGTCCAGGCCAGTTTTCAGCTTTCAGCGCTATCACACTTTGAATGACAATTGCGCGGTCATGCAACACTGTACCCATATGAATTTTTTAGCATTTTTTTGAGACAGATAAAGCTTTATTTTGGTGGTATTTATTCACCACTGGGATTTTAATTTCTTCTGCTATATAAATGAAAACGTCCAAAAATTTAGAAAAAAAAAATGTTTTTCTTATAAAATTTTGCAAATAAATAATATTTCATCATAAATCTTGGCCAGAATGTATTCAGTTATCTTTTTAGTAAAAATAAAAATAACCCAAATTAGTTTATAACCAAACATTAGAATTAAAAAAAATATATTTTTTATTTTATTTGGGGTTTTTTTGTTTTTCACATACTGTCACCCTAGCAGTACAGTGTCACCATGGTGACGCTGTACTACTTGTGGGGGGTGATGAAGATTTTTTTTTTGTTACACTGATTGCTTTTACACCCTTAAATGCTGCAAAAGCAATCATTTCTCCTTCTCTCTGGCTGCATTCTTGCAGCCATTGAGAAATACTGTATGAGCTGTGATTGGTCACAGCTTGTCACATGGTACAAGGCTGTTGTGAATAGCCTTGTACCATGTGACCTCTGATCATTCAAAGATTTTACACGTAGTAAGCAATGATGTCAAAAGTGACATCTTGCTTACTACTCTGCATGTGATCACTGATAGGCCAGTGATCACATGATTGGGACCTCGCACAGAGGTCCCGTACAACGATCGGTGTTCCACTGTGTCCGGAGGACACAGCAGGCACCGGATCGCGGTGCTGCACGCTGCCAGGGAGCGCGCACAGTCCAAAATGGCGGGCGCCGTTTATGAACGGCAACCCACCCCTGGACTGCCAGGTCCGGCCGATTAAATTTAGCGGCCGAACGGCAAGTGGTTAATGATTTAAAATATGATCATATAAAATAGCCAATGCATTCTGGGGGCCAACACACTCCCCCTGCATCAGGGCTATAAAATACTCTTAAAATAGGAGGTATATTCATATGCATACATGACCAGTTGTTATAAAAAATTATTAAACACAATGTTAGAAGCGTTTAAGGTATGGTATAGTTTGAATCAATGTATCTATGCATATACCATACTTGGCTGATGACCCTTGACGTTGGAAATCACTGAAGTAGATACCACTAATCCAGTGATCTCCATTTGCTTCCGGGTCCCATGCTGAGGAGTCAGTCTGATGCATTGTGAATACAGGAGGTCAGCTGTTTCAGAGAATGCTTTGCATATTCTGAATGAATGCAAAGTATTCTCTGATTGAATGAGGTGGAAAGGCCGGTAGTGATGTCACCAACTTGCTTTTTTAAAGCTGCTGGGACAGGAAAAGTACACAATTCCTGTCATATAGCTTCATTCAGGTCTATGAGGAGTTATTTTGCAGGCACAGTCAAGGTCAGAGACATCAAGGGTGTAAACAACATCACATAGAGGTAAACATGTACTGGGGTGGGAGAGTCCTAGGTAAAGAAGCAATAGAAGGGAGGTAAATTTTATAGGGAAGATCAAGCGATGTATGATGCATTTTTAAATACAGATAGTATAAGTACACAGCTATGTCTTTAGATCAGCTTCCTTGTATTCCTTTAAACAGCAGCCTGCAGATGGAGTAGGGGAGGATTTAGGGCACTACAGTTTTGCACGGTGCTTTAAATTTAGCAACATGTTGCTTTTTATTGTACAAAAGGAATGATGGAGCAAATTGGTAACAAGGC
This sequence comes from Staurois parvus, assembly GCF_062004578.1. Taxonomy (NCBI): domain Eukaryota; kingdom Metazoa; phylum Chordata; class Amphibia; order Anura; family Ranidae; genus Staurois; species Staurois parvus. Next base: position 10,242,538 of record NW_028317805.1, read on the forward strand.
TGAATCTCTAAACTGAAGTAGAGAAAATAAAAAAAATTAAAATAAAAAAAAATTCAGGCCTGACTGTCTAGCAGGAATTGCCTTGGTCACACAACTGACTGAATTGAGGCTACAAAATTATTTTGCAAATAAAACAGCAAATACATGAACTGTATATTTTCTGAAGTCAGGCTTTAATGACCCATTAAAGAGGTTTAGCATAACAATCTATAACTGCTGTGTGGGGAAAAAAAAAAAAAAGGAGTTAGAAACATCAGATAATGTCACAGTTCCACATTTGTTGTTCAGGTAATAGGTAAACACTGACCTGATAAATTTACACTCGGAGGGGTCATAAAGAGACATCAGAACTTCAGCGTCCTCCCCGATCTTACATACTACATTTTTTAAATTAACAAACAAAGCAAACGAGGGTGTGGCCGCAAACTTGGCTTGTCTGTTGATGTCATTTTGTTTCTGAGACTGGAAAAAAAATATAATACGGTAAGTCAACACTGGAAAAGCTAAACCGGTAACAATAACGTTTTTATTGTGAACCACACTGCTAGTGTCTTTAGATCAGCTTCCTATAAGCTCCTGTAACTAAACACTCAGGGAGAGGGTGCTCCAATCCTAGAAGCCAGTCAGGCTCAGCTACAGAGCACGAGATGCTGACAAGAGGAGAAAGAAGAGTGAGCAGACTAATGCCTAATGCTGTGGCTCCTTCATGGTCCAGTAAATAGGATGAGGGAAAGTTCTTCACCAAGTTGTGTTGCTAATGCAAAAGGACCGGACTATGCTGTCTTGCAGGGGTTTCTGGATCACAAGACTAGCTAGAGTTACAAACCCTTTAGCAAATAAAAAGCATGCCAATGTATTTAAAATTGTGTACGTAGCTGCTAGTCTGGAGTGCAGATTTAATTTCTTGAAAGTGAAGAAATACAAATGTAATAGCCATTCGTAAATGTGAAAAATCTTCTAGTCTAGTGTGTTTTCCAATGATCTGTAGACATTTGATTGGCTACAGGCCACAATCAGTAGTTCTATCAGAGGATGTTCACTATGGAGGGGCCTAGTGGAAGCATGTCTTTATTTAGCTACATGTAAAATATTTTAAATTGCATGTCGTTCCTTTTAACCAAAGAAAGTGCACAGAGTTGGTATAATGATTTTTCTGCCACAGCACTAGTAATAACCAAAGTAAGAAAAAAATAGTGTGCTAAACCTTTTCTTCCTGAATCCTTTCTTCAACTTGCTTGGAAGCTATTTCATGTGCCCTGAAAAGACTAATAGTGCTGGTCTGTTCTGGGTCGAGTATATTTCCATCCTCATCTCGTACAACCAGGTCCAAATCAAGTATCCTTAAAAAAAAAAAAAAAAAAGAAAAAACAAATGTAAAGTTTCCATGACATTAAGCAGCATTTATAACAATTACCATTAAAAAATATATCTTAAAAAGAGAATTGGTTAAAGGAAGCAGGCCTGACTGCTTACTGTAGGTCTCCTTACGTAGAGGGTGACTGTTAGGCTACGTTCACACTAGCCTTGTGTGCAGGCGGCAGAGAGGCGTTTGGTAAGCGTTTTTACTGCTTCCCGAACGCCTCTGCCAATTCTGCACATTACAGCACATGGTGCTGTTCTAACGGGAGCGTTTGCGTCGCGGCAAAACGGACGCCTCTGGACGAGTCAGGAGGCTTTGAAGCCTCCTATTCTCGTCTATGGTGCCGCTCCGCAAACGCCCAGCCGGCGTTTGCGGTGCGGTTGCGACGCGGTTGCGGGGCGTTTGTGGAGCGGTAACACCACTCAAACTGCATTATAGGCGTTTGTGGGGCGTTATTAACGCTCGGCAAACGCCTAGCAACCGCCGCTAAACCGCGCATGCGGCGTTTGCGGAGCGTTTGCCGAGCGTTAATAACGCTCCGCAAACGCCGGACCAACGCTTGCCAAACGCTATAGGGGCGTTTGGCAAGCGTTGGCAAAACAGCCTAGTGTGAACGAGCCCTCAGTGATATGCAGAAAAACAAAAGAAAAGCAGCATTTCAGTCAAAAGAGATCCAGTGTGGGGGAAATACTTGAAATGATCCCCAATGTTCTCTATTCAATAACAAATTTCTGGAAAACTGGAAACCCCAAGTATCTCCTCTTGGGCATCCATTAACTTGGTCCTTGTCTGACTCAAACGTTAACATTTTTTAAAGGATTTAATAAAAGATTTGTTCTACACAGCAATCACCACAAAAAGAGTTGACCTTCATTCTCTGCTAATTGATTTAACACATAATGTAGAACAGTTCATTTAATATCACACACAAAAAGGGACCTGCTGAACATCTCAACTTCACATATAACTATGTAAAGAAAGGATGAGCTATGTTCACTGTAGCAATCGGATCCTAAGTATTGGATAAAGAAAGAGGGCAAACAAAGCCCTGTATTCCATTAGTCACTTCTATGCAGGACATTCCAGGTCTATTCATTCAATATGCTGGAGCCTATAAAAACATAACCAAATAAAAAAAAAAAAATAGAAAAATAAGTTCACCCAAGTCTAACATTTTTTTTTGGTAAATGCTCCTTTACATAACCATCCTATTATCTTCTGGAGACTCTAGAAATGAGATTTCAGCCAGAGCTCAAGACTCTTCCTAACTGCTAGAGACATGGGAAAGGAAGCTCTCTCAAGGAGGGGTCCTTCTATAGAAAATATGAAGCTTCAAAGCAGCAGTAGCATAGCCACAGAAAACACCAGCAACACAATGTGGTATATATAGAGAAATAAATCACACAGTGAGCTAATCTAGAATCAGTGTGTATGTAGACTGTTCATTCAGAGCATCTCTCCTTTCAAGCACTTCAGAGAAATCGAAATGCTGTGTATACAGTACCTTGAAAAAGTATTAATAACCCTTGAAATTTACCACATTTTGTTATGTTACAACCAAAGACGTAAATGTATTTTATTGGGATTTTATGTGATGGACCAACAAAAAGTGGCACATAATTGCAAAGTGGAAAGGAAAATGATAAATGGGTTAACATGTTTTAGAAATAAATATGTGAAAAGTGTGGCGGCATTTGTATTCAGCCCCCCAGGGTCAAAACTTTGTAGAACCACCTTTCACTGCAATTACAGCTGCAAATCTTTTTGGGGATGTCTCTACCAGCTTTGCACATCTAGAGTGTTACATTTTTGCCCATTCTTCTTTGCAAAATAGCTAAAGCTCTGTCAGATTGGATGAGAGCGTCTGTGAACAGCAAATTGTAATTCTTGCTACAGATTCTCAATTGGGCCATTCTAAACACATGAATATGCTTTGATCTAAACTATACCACTGAAAAAAATAGGCGCTGTGGAAAATGCTCTCAGACAAGCACCTTAATGAAGGTGCATCTTTATTGGGTGAGACAAAGTAGCAAATATAATAAAATTTGACCAGCCTGAAGTGGACAGTGTGACTCCAAGGAACAGCCCGTTCACTCTGAAAGAAGCTGAGATCGGAGAACGCTCCTGTCGACTTCAAATCACGTGATCTCAGCGTACCGGCATCCCGGGTGGTGTCACCATGGCAAGCGAAGGCAGTGTCCGGCGTTGGCTTCAGCTGGGAGCATGTGTAGGTTACCAAGACGACATGTTTCGCGCAGTTGCGCTTTGTCAAGTCCTAAGTTTCCCTAAACTATACCATTGTAGCTCTGGTTGGATGTTTCGGGTCGTTGTCCTGCTGGAAGGTGAACCTCTGCCCCAGTCTCAAGTCTTTTGCAGACTCAGGTTTTCTGTTAAGATTGCCCTGTATTTGGCTCCATCCATCTTCCCATCAACTCTGACCATCTTCCCTGTCCCTGCTGAAGAAAAGCATCCCCACAACATGATGCTGCCACCACCATGTTTCAAGGTGGGGATGGTGTGTTCAGGGTGATGTAAAGTGTTAGTTTTCCGCCATACATAGGGTTTTGCTTTTAGACCAAAAAGTTCAATTTTGGTCTCATCTCACCAGAGAATCTTCTTCCACGTTTGCTGCGTCTCCCACATGGATTCTAGCAAAAACTGCAAACAGGACCTCTTATGGCTTTCAACAATGGCTTTCTTCTTACCACTCTTCCATAAAGGCCAGATTTGTGGATCGCATGACTAATAGTTGTTCTGTAGACAGATTCTCCCATCTGAAATGTGGATCTCTGCAGCTCCTCCAGAGTTACCATGGACCTCTTGGCTGCTTCTCTCATGAATGCTCTCCTTGCTCGGCCTGTCAGTTTAGGTGGATTGCCATGTCTTGGTAGGTTTGCAGTTGTGCCATACTCTTTCCATTTTCAGATGATGGGTTGAACAGTGCTCTGTGAGATGTTCAAAGCTTGGGATATTTTTTTTATAACCTAATCCTGCTTTAAACGTCTCCACAACTTTACTCCTGACCTGTCTGGTGTGTTCTTTGGCTTTCCTGCTGTTTGTTCACAAATGTTCTCTAACAAACCCGAGGGCTTCGCAGAACAGCTGTATTTATACTGAGAATAAATTACACACAGGTGGACTCTATTTACTAATTAGGTGACCTCCGAAGGCAATTGGTTCCACTAGATTTTAGTTAGGGGTATCAGAGTAAAGGGGGCTGAATACAAATGCACGCCACACTTTTCAGATATTTATTTGTGAAAAAATGTTGAAAACAATTTATCATCTTCCTTCCATCTTCACAATTATGTACCACTTTGTGTTGGCCTATCACATAAAATCCCACAAAAATACATTTATGTTTTTGGTTCTAACATGACAAAATGTGGAAGATTTCAAGGGGTATGAATACTTTTTCAAGGCACTGTAGATGTATTTCTAGTTATATATATATATATATATATATATATATATATATATATATATATATACACACACACACACACACACACACACACACACACACACACACATACATACATACAAACACACAATATTTTTTAATAAAATAGAAAGATGAGATTTACTTGCATGTCAACATTTTGCATGCAACCTGTCACAAATACTTTAATAGGCATATTTTGGAGTAGCACAGTGGCTAAGTGGTCAGCACTTCCACCTACCAGCACAAGGATTAGATTGTCAGTTCAAATCCCAACCATGGTACTACCTGCCAGGAGTTTGCATGTTCTCCCTGTGCCTGCGTGGGGTCCCTCCGGGTACTCCAGTTTCCTCTGACATTCCAAAGACATGATGGTAGCTTAATTAGATAATAAAACCAGCATACAATCCATGGGAACACACAGCCTGTGTCATAGAAGGCGATTTAAAGTATATCTAAAATAAATTTTGTTTTACCTTTTGAACAGAATAGAGAAAAGTTGACGTATATATGAACCCTTACCTTGCAAATTAACCAGTTTAAAACAGAAATGAAAGGCAACCTGTGTGTAAAAATATACTTTTTAAACACAACTACAATAAGTCTTCATGCACAGTGGGCATTTTATAATCATCAGGAGCGTTAGCTGTATAAAGTCACATTAAGAATGCAAGTTTTTCTGCATTTTTGCATTAGCATTTAGCCATGTTTGCGGTTTTAGCGTTATTTACACCAAAAAAAAAATTTTGCTAGAAAAAAAAAAAAAAAAAACACACCCAAAAGAGCCGGTTTGCTGCGTTTTTCAGCGTTAGAGTGTTTTTGTAGCTACAAAACCCCTCTACACATAGGAAAACATGCTGGGGAGTTTACTGGCTGTAGAAAAAAACTCCAAAAGCCAAAATCAGCAACTGTATAAATGTCCAGTGTGCATGAGGACTAACATTTGTGTTCTTAAAAATGCTGCCTCCCCCCTCCTCGTACCTATTCTGCTTACCCTTTACAAAAGAGATCTGTGGTAATCTACTCCAGAGCAGTTACATGATCCACAAGCTCCAGCTCTCCTGTGTCAGGGAGTGCTTGACAACAGCTCTGAATTCCTGTAGTCGCGACTTCACCCACTGGCTCCCAGTGCCCATCCATTGTTGAGGCTCCCTCCCCTCCCCTGCAGCAGCCACTCTCTAATATAGAAGTGCTGAAGCATGTGCATCAAATGACCATATTGTAGCAGATTAAAAAAAATATATAAATATATTGTAACGGAACCGGACCCCGTCTGCGGTAGAGTATTTCCATTAGACTCTCGCTTCCCTGTCCGAACACAGATTCCCGGACACCACCCTGACCATACAGTAAATAAGACAGCACCAGACTCTTCTTAAGACAGGAAGTCAATTGCTTTATTTTAACACAGACACAAGATATATACATTCAAGGACACAACCCACCTCCCTGCATATGGACACAGAGCATGGCAAACCAAATCTAGCAACCAGAGACATCAGCAGACACCCCCCACCAAGCCAATACACAAACACATACAACCCATAATAGTTTGCTCCCAAGCCAGACACACAATAGAACAATGGGACAACCACATGGCATTAAACAATGAACAACCCCCACACCCCACCAAACCAAGAAACACAATATTAGGACAGATCACCCTGCACCCCTAACAGGCACAGGTTGCCTACACATAAGAGGAACATGAGGAGCTGACACAGGAGCCCCCCACCCCCAAAAGTCACTCCCCTCACATATATATTTCCACTGACCTGAGGCAGCATAGGTAGGAGGAGGGGGGAGGCAAACTTTTAAGAACACTTATAGTTGACATTTACTTCCACTTTAAAACAAAGGTCATTTTTTTTCCATCTATTTCTCATTAGGGGGATTTCCCCCAATACTTCTGGTCTTGTAATCTCAACAGGAAACGAGGGATATTTTGTAAAGGAAATACCCTGCTAAACAATGGTCTAATGAACAAGTGTCCCTATTGTAAAATTTTTCCTCTATTCCTTTTCTAGAGACAACTCACAATTTTGAATTTCATTCACAGTAACACTGGAGAGAAGGACAATTAGAGAGAGTGAATCTTCTCAATAGGGACACAGAAATCAATTAAACCTGACAGGAGTTCCATACCCTCACTGCTGTTTCCAATCCTTAAAAATAACAAAGGTTCTGCCTTTAGTTATACTGGAGCGTTGCCTGCCTAACCTAGAGCTGCAGTTTCATGTTTTATAATATGAGGACAGAACACATCATAGACGTAGCATAAACGCTGGATTTGAAAGCCTCATCAGAACTTTCATCCATTAGTATTTAGGGGACAAAGACTGTTTTTCTGCAGCTCCTGCTCCCATTTGTCAGAAGTTTCAGAACAAAACAAATTCTCAAGATGCTCATTCCTGTTTGAAAACCGAGCATCTGGAGTCCATGCAAACTTTAAGCAAACATGTCGGCAGATGGTAAGACACAATAACAAACAAGGAATTCATTAATTGAGGAGAAGGTGAAGCTTTAAATTTTCTACGACAAACAGAATCAAGGCTCAGTCTCAAGTCTTTCTCTGCAAAGCTGAACACAGTCACAGGAAATGCAAAACTGCCATATCTCAGCAACCCATACATAAAATTAGATTTTCATGAGGCGTTCATACTTTTAAAAGCTAGAAGGCAAAATGCATAGCTAAACATCACCTACTCACAGAAAGGTAAGCTTCTGGTTATAATAAACTACAAATATTCATAAATCACTACATGGCTCACTGCAGTCTCCGATAAGTAAATCTCTCACGTACGTTCAGTTCAGAATAGGGATTTAGTTACAAATTTATTTATTTCAGGAATTTATATAGTGGCGACAATTTACACAGCCCTTTACGTACTGTACATTCACATCAGTCCCTGCCCTAGCTTGCAATCTAAAGTCCCTAATCTCCCAATTTAGGTAGTAGCCAATTAAAGAATGTTACCCCAACATTTCATATTCCTGATATTTGCCTGCTGTACCATGGACTTGTGTTAATAAAGTATCTGTTCCCTTTGTATTGTTTCCGTTGCATGAAATACCTGGTCCTACCAGTCCCCTTGTTGTCCTATTAAAAAAATAACAAGAGAGCACATCCATCCCAGCCTGGTCATTTACTGCCTGTGCTGGGAGAACACCCTGCCCGTCCTCCAATGGCCAAGAATTGTGCTGACATGTCTCCCCACACAGCCATTTATTATGAAGATCAGAGTACTGCTGTTTCTCCACCCCTAGCTCACTAAGCCTTTTATGCTGCAGCTGAGAACAGAGAAAAGAAAAAAAAAAAAAAGGAGAAAAAAAAAAAAGGAGGAACAAAAAAGGTATTTATACATTATATATATATATATACAGTATACACACAAATGCCTTTGATTTCTACATTAAACTGAACGGGTTGCTTTGCAAGGTGATGGTTCTCACATACTTTAACCTACCAGCAAGTCTATGGAATATGAGTGGAAGCTGGAGTACCTGGAGGAAACCCATGAAACCACAGTGAAAACATGCAAAGTCTATTTAGACACCAGGGCTGCAATGCTAACCACTAAGCCAAATGGAACAAATTGAAATGGGTTGGAAAGAGGAACAAATTGAAATGGGTTGTAAAGAAGGCATGATAGCCAGTTATGACTAATGACCCTATTTCATCCACCCACTGAACAAATAAATGTTAAATGACAACTCTAGGTTTGCATTGTTGATGGCAAGCCAAGTAACATGTTGGCTATCTATTCTTAGGAAATCATTGTAGTCAAATCCCCACCAGAATATCCACTTTCCCCAAATGTTGCAGCAGCTAGAAATTGTCAGGCTTCCTCACTGGATTCTTGATAATACAGAATCACCAGTAAGAAGTCTCAGCCACAACTGTGGCACTTCTGCACTGGCTGGCAAAAACTGGAAACACATAGGCCATATTTGCCAGACTCCGACACCTGTCCCTTACTGCAGCTGTCCATTCCATGTGCAGCTACATGCAAAAAGCAGTGGCTGCTAATCACATGTTCCAGTCATTACAGATGCAAGAAACAAATGGTTCTTGCTGCTGAAATCCAGTGGCTGGAATCCACAACCAGCCACGTGAAAAAAGCCAAAATAGTGGAAAATCTCATCAATGGAGTCTGAAAAATATGACAACGGTCAGTAAATAAACATCTGGGGATATATTTATAATGCAGTAAATTTGATTTTCTGCAAACCTTGACTGGTGGTTAATCAGTCACTGGCATTTACCCTTTTGCTGACAAAGCCATTTTGTATTATTTTGCATGCATGTTTAAAAAATAATTTTAAGCCAAAAGATTGCTTAAAACCCCCAAAATATAATATATTTTCTAAAATCATACACACTAAAGAATAGAATGGTAGTAGTGCAAATTTTTTTTATGTCACACAATATCAGTGCTACAGTTTATAAAGTGCAAAAATTCAGTAAAATTACAAAGAAGTTCATTTTAGGGAAAATACAATGTATTACCCATATTTTGGAAAAATATAAAATAAGGTCGGGCTGAGTAAATAAGATACCCAGTGCCCTTTAAAATACAAAAGTTTGACTTTCAATACATTTAAATGAATTTAAAAATTCATAGACAGCACTTTAAAAGCCCCTACAGGTCATAAGTTTGGCGTTAACCAAGAATAATGGCCCAAGAATTATTGCTCTTATGCCAGTGTGCACAGCAATGTGTAAAATATGTAGAGCAAACAACCTTTTCAAGCGTAGGCATCCCCAAAGCATGTATGTATTCATATGTGCATATATATGTGGTGTTCGGGCTCAGCTGAAAATTTTTTTTGGACGGGGCGTAACTTTTTTTTTTTTTTCAACAAACTATTTTTTTTAATCACATTGAGACAAAGTCCCCTATGCAATACTTTTTTGTGACAGGCTCTCTTTAGTGAGCCATCAGGGTTTATTAGAGCCAACGTACCAAGGGTGTTCAGAAGCGATTGAGCAGCTTCAGCCTGATCAATCCAAGCTCCCTTGGTTCAACCACAGATTTACACACATTACGGCAATAAGTAAACCCAGCATGGCAGTAAAGGGTTAAAACGGGTACCTGGAGGATTCACCAGCAGTGAATGTTTAATAAATAGCAGATTCACGGTTTTCTAAATATGCCCCAGTGCGGAGCTTTAATAAAGAAAAAAATGTAAATCCGCAAGAAGAAAAAATAGACATTTTTTTTAAAGTCTACAGACCTGTTTCCATAATCAATCCGTGCTGTTATTTTCTTTTTGAGTTCTTTCAGTTCATCTTGTGGCAGCGTTCCAGACAAGATCTGTGATCTCCACTCCACCAGGTCACAGATCATATTTCTGACGCAGTTAAACATGTCACGATTATCTTGCTAATAAAAGGGAAATACAAGTATTGATCTGACTTGATGCACAGAACAAGTGAGTATATAGCAAGGTATAGTTTGCTAGAAGCCAACATTAATAATTCATTGTTTGCATGCTGCTAACAAATATAACTAATCCATAGTTTTAAGATATAGGTGAATATCATCAGCTTTGGGCAAATTACTGTATCAGTTTGCTCTGATTTTGTATTGCCCTGCCCACGTGAATCTTTTCTTAGGCCAGTTATACTGTACGTTGATCTGAGAAGCTGTCACTTTTGCTTTGTTGGACTTGGTACATACAGTCATGGCCGAAATTGTTGGCACCCTTGATATTTCTCCAGGAAATCATGTATTTCTCACGAAACGTATTGCATTAACACATGTTTTGCTATACACATGTTTATTCCCTTTGTGTGTATTGGGACAAAACAAAAAAAGGGAGGAAAGAAAGCAAATTCGACATAATGTCACACAAACCTCCAAAAATGGGCTGGACAAAAGTATTGGCACCCTTTCACAACTGCGGATAAATAAGAATGTTACAAGCATGTGATGCTCCTGTAAACTCACCTGGGGCAAGTAACAGGTGTGGGCAATATAGAAATCACACCTGAAAGCAGATAAAAAGGAGAGACGTTCACTTAACCTTTGCATTGTGTGTCTGTCTGTGCCACACTAAGCATGGACAACAGAAAGAGGAGACGAGAACTGTCTGAGGACCTGAGAACCAAAATTGTGGCAAAATATCAACAATCTCAAGGTTACAAGTCCATCTCCAGAGAACTAGATTTGCCTTTGTCCACAGTGCGCAACATTATCAAGAAGTTTGCAACCCATGGCACTGTAGCTAATCTCCCTGGTCGTGGACGGATGAGGAAAATTGATGAAAGATTGCAACGCAGAATAGTCCGGATGGTGGATAAGCAGCCCCAAACATGTTCCAAAGACATTCAAGCTGTCCTGCAGGCTCAGGGAGCATCAGTGTCAGCGCGAACTATCCGTCGACATTTAAATGAAATGAAACGCTATGGCAGGAGACCCAGGAGGACCCCACTGCTGACACAGAGACATAAAAAAGCAAGACTACAGTTTGCCAAAATGTACTTGAGTAAGCCAAAAGCCTTCTGGGAAAACGTCTTGTGGACAGATGAGACCAAGATAGAGCTTTTCGGTAAAGCACATCATTCTACTGTTTACCGAAAACGGAATGAGGCCTACAAAGAACAAAACACAGTACCTACGGTAAAATATGGTGGAGGTTCAATGATGTTTTGGGGTTGTTTTGCTGCCTCTGGCACTGGGTGCCTTGACTGTGTGCAAGGCATCATGAAATCTGAGGATTACCAAAGGATTTTGGGTCGCACTGTAGGGCCCAGTGTCAGAAAGCTGGGTTTGCGTCCAAGATCCTGGGTCTTCCAGCAGGACAATGACCCCAAACATACGTCAAAAAGCACTCAGAAATGGATGGCAAAGAAGCGCTGGAGAGTTCTGAAGTGGCCAGCAATGAGCCCAGATCTAAATCCCATTGAACACCTGTGGAGAGATCTTAAAATTGCTGTTGGGAAAAGGTGTCCTTCCAATAAGAGAGACCTGGAGCTGTTTGCAAAGGAAGAGTGGTCCAAAATTCCGGGTGAGAGGTGTCAGAAGCTTATTGATGGTTATAGGAAGCGACTGATTTCAGTTATGTTTTCCAAAGGGTGTGCAACCAAATATTAAGTTAAGGGTGCCAATACTTTTGTCCAGCCCATTTTTGGGGTTTTGTGTGACATTATGTCATATTTGCTTTTCTGCCTCTGTTTTATATTTGTTCCAATACATACAAAGGGAATAAACATGTGTATAGCAAAACATGTGTTAATGCAATACCTTTTTTGTGTGAAATACTTGATTTTCAGGAAAAATATCAAGGGTGCCAACAATTTCGGCCATGACTGTATATACACTGGGGGGTTTCAGCTGCCTTTGACAAGTCTGGGATTCTAGTGTATTGCTGTACCTATATTGTGCTTTATGTCCCGGGCTGGGAACTCGGTTTTGAGTTGGGAACCAAAATATGCAGAATCCCACACATATTTGCAAATGCCTGCAACAAAAATCACATTTGACCCCAAAAAGTGAAAAAGTTTAAATAAAAAGAAATATAGTCCAGGAAGGTTTTCATTTAATTTAGTCCAGACACAGCATAGCTATACGGTTTAGAAATGTTGCAAAAAAAAAAAAATAATAAAAAATTTCAACACTTATTCCAGTGGCTTTCTCCATACACAGTATTAATGAGTAACAAAGCCACAGAGCTGAGCGGTGAAAATTTCTTCAACATTCCTACACTTGTCTAAATTACCTGCCTAAGTACAAGCCTTTATAAACCCCTTTATAACCAGACCATTTTCAGTGTGGTGATCATTTGACTGGATTACTAGATCATGCGGTAGTAATTAATAACCACTTGGCTTTTATTATTTTTATAATAAAAGGAAAAAAGACCAACAATTTTGGGGGAAAAAAACAAAAAAAAAAATACAATAGTTTCCCTTACTTACTGCTATAAGATATATATTTGGAAAGTAAACCCCCAAGAATCATGCTGGTATTGAGGCCAAAACATGATGCTTGGTAATGAGGCACTAGATCTTGCGCATCAATGTACAGATCATGCACAAAAGGGAGGAAGTTGTAAGGAATTAATGTAAAGCAAATAACTCAACACGCTCTACCCAGGTGTGTACTGGATTATGAGGAGCATAGGTGCTGCAGCCGGAATTCCCATAAACCTGATACACAAGTCCTTAGGGGCAGAAACGAGTAAGCGAACTGCTCTTTTCCCAATTCATGGAATGTGAGGGGATGGGGTTCTCCAACACAAAACAGTAGCCCTGTTTACAATTGTGATAGTTGAGACTGGCTTTAACAGTGATCACAAGGCACAGAACCAATCAAGGTTGTGATCACTGTCATGGACAATTTTGCCTGTTATCTGAACTGTCTAATCACAGCTCAATCATAGGCATTGTGTGAACACAGAGTATACACATACACAATGTAAACATCAATGCCATCCAGAAGACTAAGGCCACCACCACTGTTACAAGACGTACAGTGGAAGTAATGTGGTTAATGTGACTTACTGTTACTAGCTACGCCCTTTTTAGATGCCTTATCTGTAGTGGGTTTTCTCACAACAGCTGCTCTTTCAGGGTACTAAAGTAATTTTCTAACAAAGTTAGGCACTGCAAGGCAAACCTATAAATTTGTATATGAAAATAATTCATAACACATACAAATATTACATTCAGCTAACTGACTTTACAAAAAAGAACACAAAACAGCATATTTACTGAAAGCGCATTTTCCTTTAAAGAAATGAATAGACATGCTGTAAGTTTTCTTTCAACCTCAGGATTAAGCAGAAGGAACTGCTCCGCTTGCTAAAGCAACTACAAAATATTATTCTGCAATATTTCATATTTACATACCAATTAAAAGAAATAAAAAACATGATTTCTGACCATAATAAGCTAAGAAACTAATGTACAAAAATCTTGACATTCTTTTTAAAAACCAATCAGTTTCTTTCCAGTGAAGTGCAAGAATAAAAGAATGTACCTTTTCACTATGGGAATCAAGAATACAATGTAACACAAGAGAACAAGAAAAGAAAATGTCTTATTTATAAGACTTATAGTCATGAAAACGGTTCTGATTTACTTACAACATAAAGTTGCCTCCATATGATGGACCACTCACGCAGCGTGGTGGTGACTTCCTGCACAAGCGGAATCTCGCAAGGTGTGACCGTTTCATGTTGTCTACAATATGAATGCAAAATCCAAAATAAATAGTTGTTATGGATTAACACACAATAAAACCACTGTGCATAGTCCATCATCAGTCTAAAAGCAACACTGTGCGACAGCAACCAACCAGCAATCATCCATCACTGCTTTGAAACAAAGATGAAATTTGATTGGTTGGTATGAGTTACTGCAGTTTATACATCACAAGTCTATGTACTGCTTTAATAAACAAGTCTGTATGTCTTTAAAGTACTTTTTCTTGAAAGCAAATGGGAACATATTTGCAAGTAAACCTAAAATTCATAGAGTGATAAACTTACAAAAGAGCAATAAAACTAAATTACAACTTTATATAAAATAGACATGTATTATTGCGACAGATGTTTATGTACATATTTCAGGATTTTATCTATATTGAAAAAGCAAAGTGAAGCAAACCGTTATAGCAATCACTAGATGCTAATGACAACCTGACAACTGCTGCTGCTAAGCTTTTTAGGCCTTCACATGTGACTCAAAGCAGGACTGCAGCAGAAGCGCAGTCAAATGATTAACAGAAGAGGAGACCAGGCATATGGCAGAGGGTATGGAACAGTGTGGAGGAAAACTGCAGGAGGCCTGAGGACACTGTGAGGGATTCACTATGAGAAGTACTAGGACATGCGGGCATGATTCAACCACTTTCAGACACTAGAATAGCAGTAGAGTCCTAAAGGTCAGTCTAAAGAAAACCTTTTGCAGTTTATAAAGGCAAAGCTACTTATTTCATTCAAATAGCCTTTAACAAACTTGGAAAAAAAATTATAACAAATACTGCATTTGAATTTTATTTTTGGGACCCTGGCAAGCCCTATATGGTGCGACAAAACACCATTATTATATCTTGGCTCCCCCTGGGTATCACCGGGGTCACAAAAATAAAATGCAAATGCAGCTTTCAGAAAGTTGGGATTTGTCCAGAAACATTGGGAGCTCCAGAACGGCCACATGATGTACATGGGAAATTTATGAACAGCAATTTTTCTACAAAAATGGGATTCATTTATTGGAAATTGTGAATGTGTTGTTATTAATTTACTGTGAACCTAAACTTCATGGTCTCTGCTCCTGCATCTATGTCCCCCCTTCGGTATATGTCAGGCTAGGAGTCCTCCCTGACTCCATACAGTAAGCAGAACAAGGAGAGAAATCTCAGCCACCAGAGTCCAAGCCCAGCGTGTAACAGGCTTGCTTATTACACTATTATAATAGTAGCCTCGAAATACCTCCATCCAGTCCATGCCAGCTGACATGTTACACCACTGCCCACATGTTGGAGGGAGGGGGCCTGGACAGGACGGAGTTAGGCTGAGGCTGCTATATCGCCTATTACACGTTCGGCTTGCCTGGTGTGTGGTGGCTGAGATTTCTCTCCTTGTTCTGTGGATGCTATCAATTCACATGCAAACAGTACCTAGTAGTGCTTCTCGTCTTCCCACATGTTGGAGGGAGGGGGCCTGGACAGGACGGAGTTAGGCTGAGGCTGCTATATCGCCTATTACACGTTCGGCTTGCCTGGTGTGTGGTGGCTGAGATTTCTCTCCTTGTTCTGTGGATGCTATCAATTCACATGCAAACAGTACCTAGTAGTGCTTCTCGTCTTCCCTCCTGCCCGCCCCCCCCCCCCCCCATCCTATCCATCACTACTAACATCACCACCATCAATCCCGCCCCGCAAGCCAAAGTCCTTGGAGTCATTCTGGACTCTAACCTCTCCTTCCAACCTCATGTCAAATCACTCACAAACACATGCAGACTCCACCTCCGCAATATCGCCAAAATACGCTCCTTCCTTACCCCAGACACCACTAAACTACTTGTGCACTCCCTGATTATCTCACGCCTTGACTACTGCAACTCCCTCCTCACCGGCCTACCCCAGTGCAGGCTCTCCCCGCTTCAGACCATCCTCAACTCAGTGGCTAGACTCAGCCACCTCACCACCCGCTCCACCTCTGCCACCCCCCTCTGCCTCTCCCTCCACTGGCTCCCTATCGCCCAACGCATCAAATTCAAACTACTCACTCTGACCTACAAAGCCATTCACAACACTGCCCCTAACTACCTCACCAACCTGATTCCCAAGTACCACCCTACCCGTACCCTTCGCTCTTCACAGGACCTCCTTCTATCTTGCTCCCTGGTCTCCTCCTCACACGCACGTCTGCAAGACTTCTCCAGGTCCTCCCCCATCCTCTGGAACTCACTACCCCAATCCATCAGACTGTCACCTTCCCTCCTCACCTTCAGGCGCTCCCTGAAAACCCACCTCTTCAGGGAAGCCTACCCCACCCTCACCTAACTGCTGCTCTCCTTCATTCCTCCTACCACTCCATCCCCCACAGCCACTTCCTCCTGTACCACTACCCCCTCCCTCCTAGATTGTAAGCTCGAAAGAGTAGGGCCCTATAACCCCTCGTGTGCTGTGTAGTTGCTGTAATGTTTCATGTATTGTCCCCCCCTCTATTGTACAGCGCTCAGGAGACCCTTTGGCGCTATATAAACTCAATGTAATGTAATGTAATATAAACTCAATGTAATGTAATGTAGTGCTAACAAATAGGAAATTAGATTGTTAGAGGGCTTAGGTCAAGCAGTTACAAATATTTCCTGCTTATTCCATTCAACTTAGTGGTTAGCACTCCTGCCTTGTAGCACTAGGGTCCTCGGTTCAGAATCCCAACCAGTCCAGGACACAACATGCATGGAGTCTGCATGACCCCCCCCCCCCCCCGTACTTGTATAGGTTTCCTCTGAGTACCTCCATTTCCTCCAACACTCCAAAGATATGCTGGTAGGTTAATTAGCTCCTGTCTAAATTGTTTCTAGTAAGCATGCATGTGAGGTGGGGATATTTAGATTGTAAGCTCCTTTATTTTATAAAACTAACATTTTTAAAAAGTTGGGACAAATCTTCAGGACAAGACAACAATGCTCTTAGGCTGACTGGTGTGAGCCTACCGTTAATTGGAATAAGTCCACTCACAAAGTTTAACAAGTGACCCCCAAAAAGCCTAAAAAAAAAACAAAAAAAAAACAAACAAAAAAACCCCCAAAAAAACTGCTTGATAAAACATTCAGCAATTTTGAAGTGGAATCTTTATGTGGAAATCTAAACTTTGTTTAACTGTTCCTAGTGGTCAATAATGTTGCTGATCTTTTATAGGAACTACAGCAGTTCTCAGGAGGAGGAGGGCCAGTTTGACTTTCACAAAGTCCAGATTTACATATGGCTTCAGTTTCCTATATATCTGGACTTGCTAATTGGTTTGGGATTTAGTTTTCACTGAAGGTAACCTCCATTTACAAATGTTTTAATCATCTACGTAGACTTGCCCACATTTGTGACAGGGTTATTTATAACCCAGCTACAGCCAAAAATTACCTTCTCTGGAGACAGAGCTGGAAATGAGGGAAAACTTCCCCAATGGGAACAGCTGGTCACATTTTCTCCTTGCATTATCTGAAATCGCTGTACTGATTGTTTCTTTAGCATCTTAAACTATTTGACAACATGGCATTTACTAATGTAACACAAATTGTATTAAAGCTTGCTGCATGTTGGCGTCAAGCCTTTCAGCGGGTCTTAGTTGTGAGCAGTAACTATTTTTTAATGTATTCATCCTATCAAAATAAATCAACTTTGTTATTTTAGTACGCTATGTCTCCTTTATACATCCATTTTGCAATCAGTCTAGAGATGTCATTATACAATAATCAGATGATCAGAATACTGATGTTCACAACATCTACAGGCTAAGATGAACTCAGCCATAAACACTGGAGTTTATTCAAGGTAAGTACATTAATGATGTGCGCATTACAATAACCCATAGTCATCAAGCAGAATTAAAAAATCATTAATCTAATCTAAGTTTATTTACCCTCCCCCATTCCCCAATAACACCACCATCATCCCTATGGTACTAGCATGTCCCTGGAGGTTTACTATCACAATGACATGATAACCTGCCAAAAAGAACAAATATACAGATAAACTACGGTATCTGGCAAAAAATGTCTAATACTCTGGCTCGTGTACTGGAAAACACTTAGGCCCCTTCTGCCAGACAGTAATCTAGAACCTTATATGGATGAAGTTGCCAGCCCACCCTGTCTCAGACTCAGCCCTGATATGTGAGTGAATATAGAAATCTAACCTAAGTACAAATTCAAGGTACTTTTAATAGCTGTATTTCAAATACTTCAAAATACATTACTGGAGAGTTTTACAATGTCTGCTCTAATTTAAACCTCTGACTGTAAAAGATGTAATATACACCTCATGGCGATCAATGGATAAAAACCAACTCATGATGGTTTGAATCAATAATGTGAACTTTAGCAATCATATAAGAGTCAAACTTTATCTCTGCTCTGTGCCACCCAAATAATACAAATAAAATAGAAAGTAAATATATTTACATTTCTGAAGCTCCGTTATTGTAAAAAGTATCTACTGAGAGAAGGAGAAGAAGCGCCTCTAAGTGCAGCATAACACTTTAATGAAGATCAAAAGTAGGAACACTCACATTTATGAGGTGAAAATAAGGCATGTAATAAAGTAGTGTGGTGTAACATCGGACAGGAGTGGGCTGTCATCAGTATCACTGAGTCCACGTTCCGAGGGAGCAGCATGGTGGCTGGATGCAGACAGCTGTGGAGCCGGCCGGCGTGCACGTACTCCTCAAAGCCGGGTGGAACGCACACTGGAATGCAGCGTCGGCATGACGACATCAGTGGACCAAGGTGCACTGTGATACGTTTCAGGTCATGCGCTGGCCTGGGAAGGCGGAAGTGCGCTTGATAAAGGAGCACATTTCCGCTCCTGTCCGATGTTACACCACACTACTTTATTACATGCCTATTTTTTTTTTTTTTCCCAAGAAATTTTATTGAGATATGAAAGGCATAACAAGTCATAAACAAATACGGATCGCAGTCCGCGCAAGTCTGTAAGCATGTTCTCCCGTATCGCAGACGGGTTCAGGACATATAAGTAAATCGTAGCTCAACCTGAAATACAGTCCTAAGGGGAAGGCATAGTATATACCCATAGCAATGATGTTAGCAGTATGTAATTTATAGAAATACGGGGTACATTAGTCCTTGTGTAGGGAGATCTAAAGAAACAGGACAGTGAGGTATATAACAGTAGTCGTGTTACATGCCTAATTTTAACCTCATAAATGTGAGTGTTCCTACTTTTGATCTTCATTAAAGTGTTATGCTGCACTTAGAGGCGCTTCTTCTCCTTCTCTCATTAACACAGAGTCTGCTACAGTACTTCTGGGAGCCTGCCCTTAGTGCCATATGGACCCCCCAATTAAAATCACTCTTACCATCGTCCCCACTACCAGACTATTCCAGAACTTGGTGCTAGTATTTGCGCTGATTACCTTTCTTCATAAAAAGTATCTACTGCCTAGGAATTCCAACGTTCTGTATCTAAAATAATTTGCAGTTTTCCCTTACTGACAACCAATGAAGGGTAGTGCCTGTGTCCTCTGTGTGCAAACCCCAAGGCCTCATGCACAATGAATGTTAAAAATGCTGCTTTTGGGGGCACCTGGCGGTTTTTTTTTTTTGCATCTAAACACTCCTTCATGTTACCATATGTGTTCATGCACACATAGGCGTTTACGGGAAAAAAAAAACATTGCCAAAGTCCAGGGGCAGCAGCATTTTGACAGACAAAATGCTTGATGCACCTAAACACCTAAACATGAATCAGTGTGCATTAGCAATAGGCTTTAGTGTTAATTTCAATGGCCAGAATAAATTATTATTCTGGCCAATGACATGAATGCCCAAGTGCCAAAACGCTGCTGGCAGGAGGAAAGGCATTTAGGACAGCTGGACAAACACCCTGCATGCATGGGGTCTAAGAGTTCGAACATTACTGAAAATCTCCCCACGAGTAGAGCCTGCAGGAGGTATGCATGTCAGAAATTCTAGCTATGAATAGCCTTAAAGTGGTTGTAGACCCTTACATATACCCAGTGAGGTGTCTGGCCTCAGGTGATACACAGAGATGAAACAAATCCTCCTACATAAGTGTACCTGTCTATCTGTAGTCTTCTCTACATCTGTTCATAATACTGAATTATAAAGCTTGTCTGAGAATTCAGAAAAGGGGGCAGAGAGGCAACGTTACACTCTACAAAGCTCAGTGAGGACAGCTTTGAAAGCTGATTGGAGGGGAGGGGATTGGAGGGAAGGGACACCCCCCCATCCACATAGCTCACAGGAACAAAGCTGAGGCTGTCAAACTGCTGTAAGTCCCTCCCCTGTGACCATTTTTTCTTGGTATAAGGAAAACTTGTCGAAAGTGATTCATACTGATAGTAGAGGAACAAAGCAGCAGACAGAAATGACACTTAGTGCTTTTAACTGAGACAAGTACACACTATAGAGGGATATGCTTTGTTCATATTGCATGTCTGAGGTTTACAACCACTTTAAAGCAGACCATACACTGTAAAAGTTGCTGGTTGATTCCCCCATCCATGCTAAACAGCTTTGCTACAAGCTATTGACAGCATCCATGGCTGTCATAATAGCCGAAAAGTAGCTGCCCCTGATTGAATGCAACAATTGTTGCATTCCCTCAGAAGAAGTCATCTGATGAAACGCGTTAGGGTGTGGCTAGCCGGTGATGTCACCACGCACGCTGATGCATGTGGCAGGACTACGTGATAGCACCATCGCCATCTTGAGTGCAGGCAGGCTGGTGAGACACTGGAGACAGAGCTTTTAGCTCTGAGTATTAACAAATGCTGTACATATATATATATATATATATATATATATATATATATATTTATATACTCATTGTGAGTGCGGTTTTTATGGGGGGGGTTTGTTACCTTAATAAATTTGCTAGATGATATTGCACTATGACGAGTATTCTTTTTATTCACATGTACTAATTGGATATGAGAGGATTTTTCTAAGCTGGAGCCTAATTGGTGGAATGCTGGATATATATTGATACGCTGGTTTATCACCAGTACATGGTGAGTGTGAAGTTTGATGGGGTGTTCTGTGCACTGGATATCACATTGGTGAAGGAGGATCTCATTACTTCATTTATTGAGGATCATTGATATATGGACTATATGGGGACTTCCTATATATGATTTTGCACTGATTAATTTTATTGCACATATATGGTGGTGGATATATCAGTTTATTTATTCATTTATTGATTTGGTTTAGGGTTGCGCTATTATTTGTGGTTATTTGGTTTATCACATCTATTATTATTTACAGTGTATTATTATTAATAGCAGCACCTAATGTTTTATACTCATTATATTGGCGCGATGATGTTGGTATAAGAAGCGTCTTGAGTGTTATACTCCTAAAGACACTTCGGGTGACTGACCTAATTGGAACCATTGTTTGACCAACAATTTTCTATCCGTTCCTTCAATTTTCAGTTTGAAAGAATGTTGCGTGGGAGAGTTCCAACAAGTTCAGCAGGAACCTGCAGCAGTTTATTCCATGTATGGCCAGCTTAACACTCATAAATAGGTTTAATTAAATGTTTCCCACAAACATTTGTAGTCAAAAAGGTTCACAGGCTAGAAACCGTGGCCTTCTATTACTGGTAATAAAAACAAGTTTTAACAAACAATGACCATACAGTCCATTTATATGAATTATACATTTAATTTACCCCTTTCCTTCAACTGCAGCTTCCTTAAGGTGAATATAGCTGGAAGGAAATATACCCTAAAAACACAAATAAATAGTAATTAAAACCAATAAAATAATATTCCTATTAAAATACAAAGCACAAATCTTAAAAAAAACACCAACAATAGAAAATTATATGTCCGCTCTACAACATAAGCTATGTAGGACATAAATTATAATTCAGGTGTACTGTATCTGTACTTAAACACATGTGCTACTGCATTAAAAATAAACAAACTGTAAACACTTTTTTTTTTTTTTTTAATTGGTGAAAAAAAACAAAAAAAAAAACTAAACACTTTAGGTGCCTTCCCATCTGCACCCCATAAGGCTTTTTTTTTTTTTAACCAGATCCCTTGCTGAATCGGAGCAAAACAGGATGGATGTCATTTTTGGGAGAGCCTTGTTTGTTCATCCAGCCACCTATATATCAATAGTGGGTCCGATTTTAAAATGGGTTTAAATAGACTTGCATTCATTTATCAGGCTACTTCCATCACAATTTAGGCTTGGGAAATAGAAAAGGAAAATCACCTAATTTTTTTTTATTCTAGACCTGGATGGACTCGAAAGTGAGCAGATGTAAAATGGATGAATGTCCATTTACATCTACCTTCCCAAAGGCATACAAGAAGGTTCTGATCACGTTTGCCTTTCAGATAATCAGGCAGACCAAATCAAAAGCTCCATGTAAGTCTATCAGACCACCCATTTGAAAGGAGCCTTATTATGAATTTCTGAAAAGCTCACTTTTAGCATTTAAATTCCCCAGAGTATTGGCAATCCACTTTTCGATACCACAGCAGAGGCAAATCCCACGCCAGAAGCAGCACAATGAATATCTTGTGAACCCAGCTACAACAAAAATGATAATGCAAAATCCAGAATGATAGAGCAATTTATCAAAAGCTGTGCAACTGCATGTCTCTCTATAAAAGGAGGATATTGTAGACAGTTGGGTCTGCTGGTGTGTAATGACAGTACAAGCAATGCAAATGTCACAGCTTCTCTGTATCTTTACCTTTATCAAAGCCAAATAAGAAGGGGGGTGGGGGAGGCTGAAGTTGCTACCTTGCCCAGGGCCCCATTGTGCCTTAATTCATTGCTGGGGTCCATGAACCATCATACTTTAAGCATCAGAAGGCAGAAGACCAAACCTGTTACAAGTTTAAAATTTAGGTACCTGTATATTTTTATTTTTTTTTTTTTAATTGGGGGGGACAAAAATATGGAATTTGTGCAGATTGTTACAGTTTGCGTATGTAGGTGTATTAGGTAGTGGTGTAATTCCAGCCATAGATGGATCAATGCTTGGCTCGTTCGACAGGGCAAGCTGGGTATACTAAAAATGAGACATCAATTGACTTCAGTACAACCAGCCTGTCGGATTTTTTCCATGTGATTACTGTATGTGGCTATAGTGAGCATTGATCATTGTGTTCTGCCTGGTGGAAAGGATCCCTGCTGGCAGAACACAATAGTGCTGTGGAAGGGGTTCCCGAATTAACACTGACTTTGTTGATGGGGGAATCAAGCGATTTTCTTTCCTGTAACTCGTGGTTGCAGGGAAGAAATTCACATCATCTATGGCTTGCCTAAGACAAGGTAAGGTAACAAAACGCTGCAATTTCATTTTCTGGATACTGCAGCAGAAATCCCCAGACTATTCTTCCAACCTCACATTACCTAAACAATTTTTCCCTAAACACAAATTTTCTGACATGTCTAAGGGCAGAGTGGTGTCATATCTCCGGGTTAGATGAAAAATACATTTTCTCTAAAGAAAATATCTGATTTGCAATCTGTGCCCATCATAGAATCCATAATGTGACTTTTCCCACCTCCCCCATTGCATCACATAAGAGCAGGTTCTAAAATCCCGATTTAGGTTTGCTCAAATGAAACCTCCAATGGAGGGAATATGGCCATTCAAAACCATGTACTTTGGAATGGTTTCATATTGATATGTTAAGGCCTCCTTACTAGAATTTAAAGCAAATCTATGAGTACTGTACCCTTAAAGGACAACTAAAGAATGCTGTATGACAGTCCAAACAAGTTCCAAATTTAGTTTCTATCTAAGTAAATGAAAAAACTTCCTTCACCACCCCTTACTGAGCCAAATCCTCTATGTGTATTTAACATACTCCCCCTCCCAGATACTTCAGCTCACAACGGAAGGTTCCAGCAAAAGGCAGTACAGTTAATTCAGAACTATGTGTGGTCGGGTGCTGACTGATAAGCTATCCAGCTTGGGATAGGCACACCCGGCAACATTTTTTTTATCCCATGGCAAAAAGGCACAGTATACACGAGTGTGACAACTCTGCTCTGAATTCAGGAGCAGTGCGGCATTGTCACCCCATGACAAGAAACTGCATTAGGTGAATTTAACCGGCAGGCTCAACTTGTATTTGAAGAATTTTGCAGGGGGACTAAGAGAAAATTTTAAGTGCAGATGCAATTATGATTAAGTGCTGCAGCAATTTTTTAAAGGGATGCCATAGCTATACTGTACGAGTTCTATTTCTCCACAGTAAAGGTTAGTCTTTACAAATCGATTAGGGACTAGATTATGAACCAAGTTCAAATACAAAAAGTCCGGCTGATCAAAAAAGCCCACCATCGTACAAAGCAGTCCCTCCCTTTGCAAGCCTCATTCAAATCATCAGCTGGGGTCTTGTAGGTCAATAACAAGACATACAATATCAATACATTCCTTATTGTTTACATTAGCCAAATGCGTTTTGACACAATTTGTCAAGCTATTTAACAGTTCAAAATCTCATGTCAAGTTGCACCCTATTTGTGCCTATGGAATTGTTCAAGTTGGCACGATAAACCTGCACCGATTTTAAAAAAGGTTCCTGCACTATTTTTGATGATTTCATGTGTGACTAGCATTGACTTCTGTGCATGAAGTCGCACAGAAGTCCACAAGCCGCACAGCTGAAGTAGCGTGATTTCAAATCCGCATTCAGTGTGAACCAGGGCTTAATTGAGCTATAGGGATATTTCATACATTTGCTTGGATTCCTATTAAAAATGACAATGCCAGATTCTGCAACCTATAAGAATTATAGAATTATATGCAATGATTACCAATAAATTTACATACATATTTTATTTTAGGCCTGGTTCACACCTATGCGTGTTGCAACCTGCTGCGAGAAAAAAATTCACTGACCCTTTCTAAAAACGCAGCGGCTGAAAATACATAGATATGAACGTGTCCCATAGGAAACCATGTTAAATGGACTGTAGTAAGTTTGTGAAAAACACAAAAAATTGCATAGGCGTGAACCAGGCCTTACTGGGAGGTCACGTACCTTTTTAGATTTTTTTCTCAAAACGTATCCTCTGTACCATCCTGTAAAAAAATGTTTAACAAGTCAGTTACTGTATATATACATATAAAAAGTTCAGCTTAAAACAAAATACCAGTAAAGTAGGATTACAGGGTGTGGCCAACTAGGAATTCCATTTTTTAAATTTTTTCTTATTTATTTATTTTTCTTAAATATGATAAACGGCTTGCATTGCAGTTTAAAAGTCAGCTCCCACTCAGTGAAGTGGTGTGCAAGCACTGCTAGAGCATGTTCAACAGTTACACAGTCAAAGTTAAAAGGTACCTAGAGAAACATTTTCCAGTACAACCAATTCTGATCAGGTTGGGGAAGGGGGGGGGGGGGGGGGTTGTTGGTGGGGTCACAGAAAAGAAAAAAATGTCCCTACATTCGTAGCATCACTGGAAAGAAAAAGGTCTCAGGATTGGTGGTGTCACTAGAAGAATAAAATTTCCTTGTGTCAGTAGTGTCACTGAAAAGAAAAAAATGTCTCATATTCCACCAACAGCAAGGCTGCTTTGGAGAAAGAAAGAGCACAATCTTCCTTCCAGCAGCTATTGAGCCCCTACTTCTTCTGACAGGAGTGACACTGCAGTCACTCCTCTCAGTGAGTCACTGGAAAAAACAGGTCGTCCAAAGCTCCCAGCAATTGTCCCAGCCACATATCCACTCTGCACCTGGAGCACATTCCCCTTCTATCCCCCGTCCCCATCCCTGGTTCCAGACACTGGATAATGCAGGATCTGCAAACCCATCATTAATCAGAATTTGTCACTTTATCCACTCAGTGCAAAATAACAGGTTCTCTTGTAAGAACAAACCCTCACCTGCCAATACTCACCTTTACCATGTTCCCATGTCTCTAACATAAACCTTGAGACAGAGAAAAGCCTGCTGTAAATACTACGTGCTCAGCTGTCATACAGACACGCTGACTTCAATCATTTCTGTGCATCTTCTCAGAACAAGCACGCATATTAGGGATGTCAAATGTAGGTCAGAAGTCCTAATCTGCGTACCTGTACCAGGTTATCTAACTACCCACACTCTTCCTACACTTGCTAGAACAAATACAACACACAAAGATCTAAACATTTTTTAGAACGAGTACTTTTATGAACCCGTGCCTTGCCCCAGTCTGGTCACATTTGGCCATTACTTTCTAGCAGGCAACCCTACCAACATATGGGTGTTGACGTGACCTCTGTGCAACCTGTACAGTGGGGTATCAGATCTCCTACTTGCTATCAATGCAAGTTTGCCATTTTTGAGTTCTCTGATTATTACCTCCTCTGTATTGTGCAGCAGAGTAAAAAAGTGACAAAAGTAACAGACAGATTTAAAAATCCATTTCAGGTCCTAGGTACATATTAACCCAGTTCTACTAACATGCAGGACAACAAAGGCTTGATTTTGTATCCCACTAATTCTGCCCACAACAAACTCCACTGTGCTAATTCCTGGAGAAATAATTAACTACGGATTTCTGTACCAAGCATGCTTATGTATTATGTAAGTCATCAGAACTTTATTTTAATAGAATATAATTAATTGTGCATAACAATTATAATGATATACGCAGGACAAAATCAAATGCTGAAAGAGAATTCTAAATATAGAAACAAGTCCCATATGCAGTCTCTCAGGATACCTTACAATGTAGATTAGGTGCATTACAGACATAACATTTGAAAGAACCAAAATAATAAAATCAGAGAAACTGAACTTTTTTGTCTGGCAAGTACCTATAAGGAGTCTATGGGGAGTCTGGGCCTTTCATAAGCCATTGCACCTTTACCGAGAGCTAGCCATGACTAGATTTTTATAAAATCTGAATATCTAGTCTCAGATTAAAATGCAACAGGCTGACAACTCTATTTAGTTTCAGATTATATTCGAATTTAGTTTTACATCATACTCAGCTTGAGAGTCAAGAGCTAAAGTTTTATTTTTTGTGAATGTTTGAATGCTGTGCTCATCTTTTTTATATCAACGTCCCATGCATGAGCACAACAACACACAGCCATTTATGTTAAAAACAGGCTGTACACTACACCTGGGCTGCCTAAGCAGAGGAAATGTGGCTTCAGTTACGCTGAATGCGCTTAGGTGGCCCACATGCAAGAGCCCCAAATCTGGACTTGAAGTGGTTGTAAACCCTTACATATACCCACTGAAGTGACTGGCCTCAGGTGACACACAGAGATTAAACAAATCCTCCTAAATATGTTGTACCTGTCTATCTGCAACCTTCTCTTCAACTTTCATTGAAGGTGCCGAATTTATACAGTATTTCTCAGGTCTGAAAGCAGGGGGTGAGGAGATGAAGTTATATCAGTGAGGAGAGCTCCGAGAGCTGATTGGAGCGAAGGGACCCCCCCCTTTACACAGCATACAGGAACAGAGTTGAGTCTGTCAATCACAGGCTGTGTGCTGGAGGACCCTCCCCTGTCACCTTTTTCCTCTTGGTGTCAGGAAAACTTGTCAGAAGTCACTCATGCAGATAGCAGAGGAACAAGGCAACAGAGAGAAATAACACTTAGTTCTCTGGATTGACACAAGTACACATTGTAGAGGAATATGCTTTGTTCATTTATCATGTCTGAGGTTTATAGCCACTTTACCTGAGAAGTCAGTCATAAGCCTTAAACAAGAGAATGGCAAGCAGGGCGCCCTGCTTGTCGTTCTTTTGCATACCTCTGTGGGATCTCCCTGTCCTTGACAAGTAGCTGCCGGTCTGCTCGTGTACTCTACAGCTTCCATGGTCCCTTTATCTGCACTATCAGATGGACTTGCTGATCGCTGCATCCTGAACACACAGATTACGTGCGGAATCCTGCCCCCCATCCATCTATGGACTGGTTTTATTTCTTTTACTCCCTTATTTAATGTCATTCACATGCTGGTATATCTTATTTCATATAATAATTATTTTCATCTTCTGTGTGAACGCTAAAGGGTTGTTCATAATACCCGATGATCATCTTTTATGATAAGCAAACCTCACATGGGAAGTTTCAAATGTCCTTTTGCAAAATGACCACTATAACATAACACTAAAGCTAACAAAGGCAATGTAGCAGCACCAGTTTTGCTTCTCTATCATCAGTGTAGTTTGTTTCCTACGCTTTCAGCAGCAGTGTGGGTTAAATGTTAGATACTTTTAGAAGACTGAGGTAAAAGTTTGCTTTCTTGTAAAAAGAAACTCTTCTGAATGTTATTTCCAATTTTGGAGAACTGATAAGAAGCACAAGAGTAGGTGTTCAATTCTTTTTCAGAGACCAAGACTGAGGATGGTAAAATATTAGAATCACTGTGTCACTAAGTCCTGCAAAAAGGCTCCACCCAACTTGGCAGACTATGACATGCAGTATACACGCAGCAAAAATAGTTTTTTATAAATATCTTACGGACTGCGCCACAGAACAATAGTTAGACAAACAATACGAAAATCAATATGATCACTCTCGACAGCTGTTACTCTCCATGATATAACCATAACCAATCAGGACTAAAATTCTGGAACAGCGCTAGCCTGCTCTAAAAATCACAAACCACAATATATGTATCTAAAGAAAAACAATTGTGCAATAATTTAGTTTCCACAATGACTAGAAAACTCACATACAAAATATAAATGTGCAAATATATATATATATATATATATATATATATATATATATATATATATATATATATATATATTTTTTTTTTTTTTTTTATTACCCCCAAAAATACAATGTGCTCAAAAAAGAATGAGTGCAGTAAGCATTCAGCTTTCATTGATATAAAGTGCAAAAACTCATCAATTATTCTCAATTCTCAAGTGCATATCAACAAAGTGCCTAATATTATATAACATCCCCTATATTGTGCAATGTTACAATGGCTCAAATAAAGTGATAAATGTTATACTCAAAGCACAAACGTAAAAAACCTTATAACGCTTAAATAATTTCTTATAAATAATAATAATGTCCGTATAATGTATACAACTGTGCATTAGTGCAATCTTCTTGACACCACCAAATGAATTAAATAAACTCACCAGAGCAAAGTGCTGGTCAAATTATAAACCGGCAAAACCGCATGTTGCTCTGGGAGTAATGCTCTGCAGTTCTGTGGTCTTAATGTCTCAGGCTTCTCAGAACATCACACTTGTGTCTCTCATTCACTCAAAAGGAAGCGGGGAGCTTCCATGGTGTAAAAACATCACCTGATTTATGTAAAATCACATAAAAAAAACACTCACATTGTCAAGTGTCACCACTGACACCGCTCCCAGAGGACATCAAGTGACGAAACGCGTACGGAGCTTTGGTAGTGACGTCATCATGCATGGAGGTTATTCTCACTGTTGTGAGACAATCTTGTATATGTTTAAGCCTCTATATTTGTGTCAATGGCGACACTTGAGTGTTTTATGTGATTTTACATAATAAATCAGTTGATGGTTTTACACTGTTATTTATAGGATTACCTAAGAGTTATAAGGTTTTTACATTTTGCACTTTATTTGAGCCATTGTAACATTGTACAATATAGGAGATGTTACATAATATTAGGCACTTTGTTATATATTTACATGATATTTTGCTCTTTGAGTATAATAATTTGCACTAAGGGGATGATATAGAATATTAGACACTTTGTTCATATGCACTTGAGAAGTGAGGGTAATTGATGAGTTTTTGCACTTAATATCAGTGAAAGTTTATTGCCTACTGCACTCATCATACCTTTTTGAGCACATTTTATTTTGGGGGTAACACGCACACACACACACACACACACACACTTATTTATTTATAAAAAAAAATTGTATGTAATTGCTGTAGTCATTGAGGAGATTGGACTTTTGCAAATTGTTTTTTTGGAGGTACATATATTGTGTGTGTTTTAGAGCAAACTATCACGGTTTCATAATTTGTTAGTCCTAAAAATATTTTTTTGCCATAAAAAGGGAATGATCCTTGACATGCAGAAAATTTTATGATGTGATAGAAAATCTAGAAAATTTAGGTGGGCAGTGTGTGCCAGATAAGCAGTGCTCTACTGTGTGGCAATGGCCACGTCTGAGACTTATCTTGAGGAAGAATGGCAGCATGCAACAGGCCACTGTGCCACAAGAGAATGCCCACAATTCAGCAAGCTTTATGGGACCAGAGAAGAAGGAATTAAATAGAAAAATTAAGAGATTTTCTACCGTAAAATGATTGCAGCTCACAGATGGATCACTATTGTATTTTTAAAGAATCATGATAGTAGTTTGTATTATAACTCTCTAGTTAAAAAACTACTGCTCCTTATAAGCTCATCAATACTGTCAAAAGTGCCACACTCTCCATTCTGCTAGGGCGAAAAAAAAAAAATGCAAAACTGATAAAATCAGGTTATTGCTGACATCTCCTTGTATGTTGCCAATAATGGGCTTATCACGTTTGCAATCTCTCTCTTTTTCTGCCTTTTTTCTTTTTGCGTGTGAAATCTCCCAGGATTGAAGGTAATAATAAACAAGGAAGATTTTGCCTTCTGCTCAGTCTGTGGATATCTGAATATGGCTGCTCCAGAACACAACTTCTACAGGGAGTTTTAGGATTATATGGACAACACAACGCTGGCTTAAATTATAACTAATGGCAAAACCTTTGTTTTTTTGGACAGAGTGGAGAGGGATAAGAACACCAATTAAGTTTGTACTGCTTTCTTCGCTCCTGTTAAGGAGATTCACCCTATTTGTGCTGTTTACCATTATCATTGAAAGTAAAAGAAAATCTCACATTTTGGGTTGTCTCCAGAAAAGCAATAGAGGAGAAATCTTATAATGGGGACACTTGTTCTGGTGACCTGGGGGGCCCAAGGGATTTCCTTAATTTGCATGGATTTACTCTTCACTTCCCATTTTGGCTATGGGATAGGAAGTGAAATCTCCCGAACAGGACACAGATGGAAAGAAAAACTGCCAAGGGTTATATTTACATCTTGCAGAAGCAGGTAGCAAGTTTCCCTGCAAAGGGAATCCCCTTATCTCATACTCGCCTTATCTGGACCCCCTCACAGCATCTTGCTCCTCCACAGCC
This sequence comes from Staurois parvus, assembly GCF_062004578.1. NCBI lineage: Eukaryota > Metazoa > Chordata > Amphibia > Anura > Ranidae > Staurois > Staurois parvus. The sequence continues at coordinate 10,273,691 of NW_028317805.1, forward strand.
AACGATAATGTTTGGTGCTTCCAAGTATGGGAGAGCTGCTCCCTTTGACAGTGCTCAGGCTAAGCAGCCATTCACAAAGCCTAAGCACAGTCATATGACCACTGGAGTGATGTAATCACCCACTTTGGTCACTGACACCACAGATTTCAGATCTGACAGCGAAGAAAAAGAAAAAAAAAAAAGATGCAAGGAACCATGGGTTAAGAGTATAAGGGGGTCCAGGGATGTTGTTTGCAGAGACACGGTCACTTTGGCCTGCTTAAGGTGACAGTGTCTCATTAAACATCTCTACAACAAGTAACCCTTAAACCATGCCTTACTATATCCCTTAACCTGTAACAGTTAATCGTCTCCTCACCATCAAACTTAACCCTTATAAGGTAAACCCTTTACCTCTCCTCTAAAACCATGTCCTAACCTTTACACTTAAAAAAAAAAAACCCCAAAAAAACAAAAGTCCTTACAACCCCTGACCCTATCAGAAACCATAAAACCAGGCACCTACTCTGTACATTCACCCAAGCTGTAAGCGCAGACAACTCCTCATCTGATAGACCTAAGGTCTAGAAGTGCTAAACTAAACTTATTGTTGATTTAGCAAAAGTAGTCAGTTTTCATTTGTATTCATTAGTAAAAGAGGATGTCATTCACTCACCTTCATGTGTCTCTAGAAGGTGCACAGTGTCGCCAATCTGAAGCGCGAGCTCATCGCCTCCTTTTGCCTCATAGTTGTAAATGGCTAAAAAAAAAAAAATATTTCTTTATCAATTGTCTTCAAATCAATAGGCCTACATTTTGAGACCTTAATAAAAACAGAGCAAGGTGTAGTCTACATGAGGCAAAGATGAATTTGCTTTATTCAGCACCGCATTACTTTTATGTAGGTGATCAGTTCAGATATATCCCCTTTTAACATTTGATGAATTCTGCGGTAGATAACTTTTTCCCCTATAAATATACAGCAGTAACAGGTTTCTTAGTTTGCCATATTTTCCACATGCCCTCAAGCTCTCACGCAACAACCTAAAGTGAACCTGCGCAGGCTACAAACATGCCAGTATTTACACATCTTTAACAAGCAGATGCGATGCTGGAGAAAAAAAAGAAATACAATTCTGTACACTTACAAAAAAAACCAAAAAAATAAGAAACATAAAAAGCACTTAAAACCCCAAAACAATATATTTCTGAAAGTAGAGAACCTGCAGGATAAATGGACCGTAGTTGCAAATTTTTGTTGCATAATATTTTAAATCCAAGTTTACAGCCAAAAGAAAAAAAACATTAAATACATTAGGCTCCATGCACACTAGCGTTTCTTTTTAAGATCAAAAAATGCTGGTAAAAATGCTGGATAAAAAAATGCAGCTAATAGCATTTTTAATAGCGTTTTAGTAGTGTTTTAGTGGTGTTCAGAAGCGTTTAGGAGAGTTGGCATTTTATTAGCACTTTTACAGTACATGTAGAGGAAAAGCTAGAAAAAAAAGCTGTTAGATGCGTTTTAGTAGCTTTTAGCAGTGTTTAATATTTTTTCTGCTGAAAAAATTCTCCAAAAAACTCTACAAGAACAAAAAAGCTAAAAACAATTCCAATAGCCTAAAGTAGTGTGCTTGGACACATAGGATAACACTGTGTAGCTTCTATGAGCAGAACAAATTTGCTGATAATAGCTTCAAGGAGCTTAGAAAAAAAGCTAGTGTGCATGGAGCCTTAGCGTCCAAGTTGCTTACTTTTACAACAAACCCTGCAAGCTGCTGAAAAAAAGTAAACAAACTCATATGGCAGAAAAATATAAGGTAAAAACAAGTCTATTTAAGCTGCAGGTTCTGTTGAAAAATTGCTTCTCAAAGTTAACAAAAGGTGATACAGTAGGCTGTAGCTAGATTCTCAGCAGATCCAATGCTCCCACTCCCCGCAATAACTTGGTAGCTTTTCCATGTAAGCACAGTGCACCTACTCCCCTTCCTAGTGCACTCACAGCTATTTTACATTAGAAGGCTCAAAGGGCAAATTCATATTTGTATTGAAATGTACTATGTAATAAAGGGCTCTAGTATAAAACAAACAAAAAAAAAAACAACAACAACAGTCTACAGTGGAGACAAATTTAGCTTACTTGAAAGTAAATTTTGCTAGCCAAGTGTGGTTTCCCTGAAGCCAGACAAAAAAAAAATATATATTAAGAGATCCGTTGCATCCCGCAGAATCCTGGATGTGAGATCTGTTAGGCACGCCCCATCATTCAAAGAACTAGCCTTCTGCTTCAGGTTCACAAGCAATCTACCTTCTCCTGTCATGGCAGAGGCTGCGCTGTGCATAGGCAGCACTGAGCAGGCACAGACGTGCAGCAGGAGCTATCCTTTCCCTTGCATATTAACAAGATTTGAGGGATTTAGAATCTAGTGTTCATCATGGGAGATGGCTTTTTAAATAGGCAGAGTCTAAAACTGCTTTAACACAAGCAAGGTGTTTACACTCGGAGTTGAGCTTTAGTATTAATGTACAGCCACTTTGCTATGCGATGTCACATTTGCATGCTACCTGCTGCATCACTTCAAGTACAATAAGTAAAACTGAACCACCCTATTAACTTGATGATCGTATTAAAAGGATACCCCAAAAATAAAAAAAGCTGATGGTAATTGATGATAAACAAATATCTAGCCACAATACGTTGGAGCAGAAATAGCCGAAAAGCTTAATGCATGGAGGTAGCCTCAGAGTTGTTTAGATGCATCTTTTAATCAGCTAATCTGTGATGGTAACGGCTGCATCATTCCCACTGGTCTGTGGGGGAAAGGGTCAGCAAACACATTTTCCAATTTCAAAGTAAAAGTGAGAAACACCTTTAGATCTGACTCCACAGCACAAAGCAGCTTAGATTTGGAGCTTTTGAAACACATTCAACTGGATACTGTGGATAACTGTTCAGAATAGCAGCCTTTGCAACAAATTTAGCAATTCACTGTAAAAATAAAAGAAGGATGGATAAAAATGAGAAGAAACCCTTCTACTTCATAGAACTAGTCAAATGACAAAGCACTCTTTTCTACGGGGAAATAATACACTTCAATATGTTTAGTTAATACATGAAAAATAAACATGGGGTCATATAAAACCTGTGAGCTACTTGTGATAGGGATGGTATTCAAGATCAAATGCAACACTCATACCTAACTAAACATCATCAGGTGTCATGATACAGACAAAAAGGTGAGTAGGTCTGGACCATATTCTCAAACATTATTAACATCACATTAGAAGTCTGACACCCAGTCAGGGAAGGGTTAATCTGGAATATATGGGACATTATAGCAACACAGTGCCAAAGGAAGGCAAAATGTTTAAAAAGGTATATTCCACATTTTTGTTTAATAAATGCAAGAGTACTGAAAAAAATGTGCATTCAATAATTGTTTGCATTGGAGCCTGCAACTGCGATCAGTGGATTGCAGGAGTAATGCACAAACTTCTGCAAACTATTTCTCTAGTCCAGTGGTCTTCAAACTGCAGCATGTGGGCTGAATGTGGCCTTTTGGAGGAGAAAAGAAGAGAGGGTGCCAGACTAAGTGCAGTATTAGAAGGTAGTTTAATTGAGCAAGATAACTGGGTAACTCACTAGACAGAGGATAAAAGGCATGTGTCTCACAGTGGATGTCGTCCTGGTAGGGATCCTGGAGGCTGATGGAGAGGGTGGATGAGCATCTAGGGGCCAAGGCTGGTAGGGGAGCCAGGTCATCCGATTCCACACTGTTCACGTCCAGCGGCTGTGGCTGTGATGGAAGCAAGCTGGAACGCAGATGGTTCCATCACAGCCACAGCCGCTGGATGCTAACAGCATGGAATTGAGTGACCCGGTTCTCCTAGCAGCCTTGGCCCCTAGATGCTCATCCACCCTCTCCATCAGCCTCCAGGATCCCTACTAGGACGACATCCACTGTGAGACACATGCCTTTTATCCTCTATCTAGTGAGTTACCCAGTTATCTTGCTCAATTAAACTACCTCCTAATACTGCACTTAGTCTGGCACCCCTCTCTTCTTTTCTCCTTCATGTACAGAGTCCAGCTTTACTCTAAGGGTGCTGCCTCCTGATGTTGCTGATTACACCATACCACTTAACTGTACAATACGGACTACTCCCTAATAATTTGGACTTTTCTTTTTCTCTTAAACGCCAATACCTCCAATTTTTTGTTGAATGTGGCCTTTTGCTTGCTTTATCCAATCCTTGGGGCACTATTTCTCCTACTGACACCAGCAATGGGGCATAATTCCTCTCACTGATATTTATTTCAGGTACTTATATAGCGCCATCAATATGACATAAAAAATTAGCTAGATTGGTATATACTATAGGGGACTGTGCCACAATCAGATGCGTTCAAAACAAGTCTAAACCCTCATAGCAGCTGCTATTCTCTATGGTATAACCATCAAAAAATAATAATGAATATGAAACCAACGCTACCCCACACACCCAACTATCTCTTATATGTACACCGTCCTTTTAAAAGTACATGTCAAAAAAAGTGCAAATCTAATACCATATATAACATCAACTCATATAAAGTGCAAGAAAATCAAATATGTAAACCTTTCCCTTATAAACCTCAGAATAATGCATAAAATCCAATCAACCCTCTATTTCACATGTAGCTAATAGGAAAGTGCACAGTGCAACAAAGTGAAAAATCAATGTATTGTTTATTGTATTGTATATTTACAAAGTGCAAGATTTCTCTTTCCAAAAAATTATTAGATCACAACATATGTCACTCAACAATACTCCATAGAATCACCATATACGCTAGAGTCCATCATAAATAAAACAGTCCACCAACTTAGGCTTCTTTCCTTTGTAAATTAAAATATTCCAGTAATACCAAAGTGCCCTTCCACCACCCTGTAGATTTAATAAACTCACCAGAGCGTTATGCTGGTCAATTCATAAACCAGCAAAAGCGCATGTTGCTCTGGGAGTAAACTTCTGCAGACTGTGGTTCTATATCCAGGGGCTTTGTGGAACAGAACACTTGGATAAATCAATCACAAAAAGGAAAAAGAAGAGGAGAGCTGCCATAGCGTAAAACCATTACACATTTATTATATAAAATCCACAAAAGGCCACTCACATTTTAAAGTGTCATCACTGTCACAAGTATAACCGCATAAAAAATGTAAACTGGGTTGTCTCCGGCTGCAAACACAAACTGCGAGACTGAACCCCGCTGTGCATGGTGACATCACCTCCAGGCCCCGCCCTACACATTTCATCACTTGACGTCTTCTGGGACCAGAAGGACCAGATTAAATTGGCTAGATTGCTTTACATGAACTCTATAAGATGTATTGCCTGGCTTAGCCAACCCTAAAGCCCTGTACACACGATGAGAATATCGGACGAATGACTGTCCGGTTTTTTTACATGCTAGTCTTATATCGAAAATGAAGAGGTTACTAAAGTTATGAAAATTTTTGTATGAGACAAAAATTCGGAAGTCATGTAATGTATTGTATTTTCGGAGGAAAACCATACCGATTAAGGGCCAGTTCACACCATAGAAAGTCCGGATGTGTTTCTGTATGCGCGTTTTTGATGTGTTCCAGTAGATTTTTTCTCCTCTTTTTCCTCAATTTAAGGACATGTGCATGTCGGGAACAAGAATGCACTTGAACTGACCACACTGGTGTGAACTATGCCATTGAAAACCATGTAACCTAATAATGCGTTTTTGATGAAAGAAAAAAAAAAACGCACTGGACTGCATGTGGTGTGAACTGGCCCTGAACAAAAATCATACAATCTAGTATACAAGAAAAAGTTTTGTGCTCGTTCCTTCAAATAATTTCATATTGAAAAGCTGTGTACGAACGATCAGATTATCGTAGGATAGCTTTGAAAGTGGTATTTTTCATATGATTATCTGATCGTGTGTACTAGGCTTAAGGGCCATTTCAGACTGGTGGCTTCAATTCCCATCAGCAGGGGATCTGTGAGCGAAACCGCCTGCTGATATGAGCACAGAGGTGGGTGACAGGTCCGTGTTCATGGGCAGACCCCTCTCTACTCTATATGCAGTTGGGAATAAATGTACTCCGCTGTCCAGTGACACCCGGCTACAACCAATCTGATCCATCCAAACTGAAGAGGGCGCAGTCCTCCTCCACAATTTTTTTTTTTTGTGGGCCTAACCAAATCCAGAGGTAGGCAGGTGGAAACTAACACAAGTCAGTTTACACCCACCTATCCATAGGAATGCATGGACCATCCAATCAGGCCAGCCTGAAAAAACGACAGGCGGACCTGATTGGATCGTCCTTGTGAAAGCAGTGTGTGTGGCAACCAAAAGTCTGTGTGCCAGTTTGCTTTCATGCATAGTTTGCTGAGCAAAGTGTAAGTATGAAGGTATCTCACAAGGCTGAAATATGTGGTTAGTACCAGCTTGGTATTAGTTCTTGAGTTTTTTCCAGTTGCTATCTGCGTCCTGATTGGGGCACTTTGGCTTCTTGTGATAACTGACCAACGTGCTAGCCTGTTTCCCAAAACAGGTGATGCCTTGTGCATCATCTGGCCTCCCTAGTCTATGCACCCTTATGACCCCGATCCATGACAACAGGGATATAGGCAGGAATGTGAGTGATCAGACATCAAAAATCTTCAACAATAGGACATGGACAAAAATACGGATACATCAGAGTGCAATATACCATTCTCTTCATAACACTACTTTGATATTTGAGGTGGACAAAATGAAGATTTAACAATCCAGCCGGCCAATTTTGGCAAGCTAAGCAGCTGGTAATGTATTGTTTTAACTTGAAATGCTTTTAGTATGGGAGCCAAAAATAAAGATATGACAGACCTAATTAAATAGGAATGTCAGTTTTATAACCTGGATTCAGTTCTAAAATGGTCTAATAATTACTTCAGTAAGAACAAAGTGCTTTGCTACTGCTTACCAACTTGTCATTTACCATCTAGTGAGAAGCATCCTTAAAGCTGAACTTCAAAAGAGGTAAATGCACAAATGAAGTACATATAATGTAAACCATTTAATCTGCCAAAGAATTTGTATTTCTATTCATCCATCCCTGAGATATACACAGCTCTGTCACACCGCACAACCAGGGGTTTGACACCACTTACAATAATGCCCTCACTCTATCCTTGGACTGCAGATTAGGCAGTGATACACAGAGATTAAATAAAAATAAATTGAAAAAGAGATTAAATCCTCCCACATAAATTGTACCTGTTTATTTGCAGTATTCTCTCCTCTACAACCATTCAAAGTCTTTTTTTTAAAGATTGTCTGAGCTGTCAGAAACAGGGGATAGAAAGCTGAAATTACACACTGCACGGCTCAGTGAGAGGAGTTCTTAAAGCCGATTGAAGGGAATGGACAATCCCCTTCACACAGCACACAGGAACAGATCTGAGGCTGTCAATCAGAGGTTGTGTGCTGCAGGTTCCTCCCCAGTCACCTTTTTTCTCTTGGTGTCAGGAAAACGCATCAGAAGTGACTAGCGCTGATAGTAGAGGAACAAAGCAGCAGACACAAATGCCATTTAGCCCCAGTTCACACTGATGTGAATCTGATGTGGATCAGATGCAATCCAAAAGGTATAGAATTGCATGTCATCTGAAAATACATTGTTTTCTATGAAGACAGTTCACATCTATGCAGTGCGAATTTGATCCGGTTAAAAAATGGATCCTGTGTGAGTTTAGTGCGGGTGTGGTGTGAATTTCATCTCCAGTCCCCAGTCCCCTCAGAAATCACATTAAATTAGCACCTGTTAAAACACAAATCACATCAATTGCACCACATTAGTGTGAACCTAGTTTATGTGCTCCTAACTGAGACAAGTACACACTATAGAGGGATTTGCTCCTATTTCATGTCTGAGGTTCACAACCACCGTAAGGCCTCATGAGCAATGGGTGTTTAGTCTTGGTGAATGATTGAGACTCTGGCATTTAGGTGCAAATTAAAAAATTGGTTTGATCTTCAAACTCTTTTTTTAAACTTTGTCTCATGAGATTTCCAGGCTGGGGTGCTATAGAAGAGATTAGATACATCTGGGAGCATAACGTACTTGCACTGCATCCAAAGCGGAGAAGTACATTAGTATATTTCACCTTGTATTGCCATTTAAATAAGCATGAAAACAGTAAGATCATAGCAGCACGTGCAACTCTAGAGAAGACACAATTAGGCAAACACAGAATAGAGTCTTTGACAGTTCATACCGAACACATAATCATTGAAAATCACATTATCAAAGCAATGAAACAAGCAATTGCATCGGGGTGAACAGACAATGTGCTGGAAGAACACAGTGGGCAGAATGCACAAAACAGGCACACAAAGCCTTGGATTAAGGAAACAAATGGAGATAATCCACTACTCGCTAATAAATATTTGCAAGTGTAAAAATGCTGTCAGTAATCCCATTCCTCTTGTGGATAGGGATAAACTTTTAAAAGTTTATCACTCAAATTAAGAGGAGTTAGGTTAATGCATGTCATGTGCTGTGTGCTCTTTAACTTGTTGTTACATGGCTCCAAAGCATTATATGAAGGCGGTCATTAAAGACGAATTCCACATATGGATATTTTATACATCAGTCAGCTTGGACCAATGGAACGGTTTCCTAGAACATACCTGGCCAATCCCAGGAAGCTGGAGCCAATTTAATGAATTATAAATACAGGAGGTTGGCTGCTTGGTAGCCATTAGGCTAGGTTCACACCTATGCAGTTTGCGTTTGATCCATTTCTGCAGTGCGTTTTTGCACATGCGTTTGACGCTTTGTTTTTTATATTGTTGCGAAGCAGATTTAAATTGCAAAACACATCAAAAACACAGCAAAAACGCATTTTTTTTCTGCAGCGTTTCCATTGAAGTCTATAGAACCAAAAACACAACTTTTTGCGTTTAAAAAAGTCCCTGACCCTTTCCAAAAACGCACCGAGTGAAAATGTGGAGATGTGAACCTGTCCCATTGGAAATCATGTTAAATGGACTGCAGTGAGTTTCTGCAAAACGCTGCGGAAAACGCTTAGGTGTGACCCTAGGGTCAGAGTGCGCTTTACATTTTTTCTTTTTTTTTTTTAAAGAATGCAAGGCTTTTTCCAATTGGACAAAGTGGAGAGGCAGGACCTGTTCTTCAATGTTTATTTCCACTTTTGTAGCCACTTTTGGAAAAACACTCACATTATATTAGTAAAGTATCCTCATTCACATAGCATAACCGAAGAGTAAAATAAAAAAAACTGCTGATTACCTTTTACTTGCTCTTTTCTGAAAACTCCAAAACTGAAGTTTTTCCCCTTCTAACATTTGTAATTTTACAGAGGGGGCTGGAGAGTTATTGCTCATCATACTTTTTCCTGTCTGTAATGTGCTGGCAGAGCTCATCATCAGTTATAAACTAGACTGACCCATTGCATGTCCTAACATTGGGTGAAAATTTTCAAAGTGGGTTCTGCATTGTCTGTTAAACCAAAACTTCACTCTCTCAATCAACATTGACAAAAAAATTCTTACTGTATGCTGCTAGCATTAGTAAACAAATGCAGAAGTATATCATATTTACTTGCTTAAAAAACTTTTTACATTTCTTCAGTTACTTTCTGGTTTCCAAGCCTAGGCAAATGATGCAGGAGTCTTCAGAAGGGGGGGAGGGGTTCTCTCAGCTAAGCACACCATCCTGCCTGCATGCCTGAGACAAGCACAGATGGATTCCAGGAAGTAAATACTACACAAATCATCTGCCACGACTAGATATGCAACAGGAAGTTTTTTAAAGCGATTTCTCAGCAACATAAAAGCACGGAGGCATGTGTAGGCAGGTGCAATTTGCTTTCTCCACTGTAGATGGTGCTCAACTGAAGCAGTACTGAAGTCAGAGGAGAAGTCAAGAGAAACCAGTTTCTTTATGGTTTCCTGAGGTAGCATTCCGGTAGGCAACACTGCACTCAGGTGACCTTGGTGGCTATCTTAAGTCAGCAGAGCCTTTTTAATTTCTTGTCCCCAAGATTTGGTAGAGTGGATAGGGTAGGGACAGAGAAAGTGATTAGTGGCAGGGAGAGGTTCCGGACAGGTAGGAGCAGGCTAGGGCATGCCAATCTGAATCAAAATCCTCCCCATTGGGCTCGGACTAGCCAAGCCACATTCCGCCATCAGATACAGGCGCTGTTGGTGCATTAGAACTTGCTCCATTCTACAAGTTGCACAGAACAGTCAGTGTTTTCCCAGTGTGGCACCCTCCCGTTGGTCTGTTTGTACTTTGGGCCATTTCTTCAATGCAAATCTTGATATTTGCAACCAGACTTGAGATTTACGGCTTCTGCAGCATGCACCCACCCATGGATGATGGATGAGTTTGCTTTGAAAATTAAAAGCAAATTAAATGGCGTGTTTGGTATGTGGTGCTCAGTTGCTGTGTAGTTCCGCTTTAATAAGAGAAAACTCAACCCATTGTCACTTTGTCTCTTCACTTTCATTTTAAAGATTTTTAAGAACAGCTGGCAGTCTACCCAAAAAGCTACTCCAAAAAAACAAGCAGAAAGGCAAAAAATATATTTTTTTAATTATTTTGGTGGTGGTGTTGGGGTGGGGGATTTGTCTGAGAAAAAAAAGAAACATCTTTTGAGTACACCACACTACAACTGAATTCTGGAAGTCTGCAAGAGAATCAATCTGGCTGTGTGTTGTGTGAGGGGAGGGGAAAGGAGCTGTGCTGCCGATAGTGTGTTAGTGTGTTAGTGTGTGTGTGTTAGTGTGTGTGTGTTAGTGTGTGTGTGTGTGAGTGTGTGAGTGTGTGAGTGTGTGTGTGTGTTTTGGACAGACAGCTCTCGCAAACACCTCCCCCTAGATCCAGCCATATCTACACCACCATATATTTTCCACGATGCAAAGAAATAGCACAGTGCCTGAACTCCTTTACTGTTCAGGTGTTTGCCTGTTCAGTAGGTGTGGCCACATCTCCTAGTGCAGGGGTTAAAATTTTGAGTCCAGACCTACTAGCCAGTCACAAAACTTACTCTCCACCAGTTGCCCCACCCAACATTGCCCAGGTCTGCCCCCAACCCTGCCCCCTTAAAGCTTATGAAATTACATTTTTCTTTAGAATAAAGAGTCCAAAATATAAAACTGTACACAGTAATGTATATCCCCCCTCCCCTGTACTCCATTATAGTGATATGACATGTATACAGTAATGTATATCCCCCTCCCCTGTACTCCATTATAGTGATATGATATGTATACAGTAATGTATATCCCCCTCCCCTGTACTCCATTATAGTGATATGACATGTATACAGTAATGTATATCCCCCCTCCCCTGTACTCCATTATAGTGATATGACATGTATACAGTAATGTATATCCCCCTCCCCTGTACTCCATTATAGTGATATGACATGTATACAGTAATGTATATCCCCCTCCCCTGTACTCCATTATAGTGATATGACATGTATACAGTAATGTATATCCCAGCTCCCCTGTACTCCATTATAGTGATATGACATGTACACAGTAATGTATATCCCCCCTCCCCTGTACTCCATTATAGTGATATGACATGTATACAGTAATGTATATCCCCCTCCCCTGTACTCCATTATAGTGATATGATATGTATACAGTAATGTATATCCCCCCTCCCCTGTACTCCATTATAGTGATATGACGTGTATACAGTAATGTATATCCCCCCTCCCCTGTACTCCATTATAGTGATATGATATGTATACAGTAATGTATATCCCCCCTCCCCTGTACTCCATTATAGTGATATGATATGTATACAGTAATGTATATCCCCCTCCCCTGTACTCCATTATAGTGATATGATATGTATACAGTAATGTATATCCCAGCTCCCCTGTACTCCATTATAGTGATATGACATGTATACAGTATGTATATCCCCCCTCCCCTGTACTCCATTATAGTGATATGACATGTATACAGTAATGTATATCCCCCCTCCCCTGTACTCCATTATAGTGATATGACATGTATACAGTAATGTATATCCCCCCTCCCCTGTACTCCATTATAGTGATATGACATGTATACAGTAATGTATATCCCCCCTCCCCTGTACTCCATTATAGTGATATGACATGTACACAGTAATGTATATCCCCCCCCCCTCCCTTGTACTCCATTATAGTGATATGATATGTATACAGTAATGTATATCCCCCTCCCCTGTACTCCATTATAGTGATATGACATGTATACAGTAATGTATATCCCCCCTCCCCTGTACTCCATTATAGTGATATGACGTGTATACAGTAATGTATATCCCCCCTCCCCTGTACTCCATTATAGTGATATGACATGTATACAGTAATGTATATCCCAGCTCCCCTGTACTCCATTATAGTGATATGACATGTATACAGTATGTATATCCCCCCTCCCCTGTACTCCATTATAGTGATATGACATGTATACAGTAATGTATATCCCCCCTCCCCTGTACTCCATTATAGTGATATGACATGTATACAGTAATGTATATCCCCCCTCCCCTGTACTCCATTATAGTGATATGACATGTATACAGTAATGTATATCCCCCCTCCCCTGTACTCCATTATAGTGATATGACATGTACACAGTAATGTATATCCCCCCCCCCCTCCCTTGTACTCCATTATAGTGATATGATATGTATACAGTAATGTATATCCCCCTCCCCTGTACTCCATTATAGTGATATGACATGTATACAGTAATGTATATCCCCCCCTCCCCTGTACTCCATTATAGTGATATGACATGTTGTATACAGTACTTACTCCTAGTCCCTCCGAGTCCCCCGCGGCGGTGGAGAGGGTGTCTCCTCTCAGCGGAGGAGAGCGGACCTCTCCTGCACCGGTCCCCTCAGTGGCGGTGCCGCAGAAGCCGGGGTCCGGAAGTTGTAAACCGGAACTCCGCTTCATAATGAGGCTTGGAGCGCAGGTGCAGTCGCTCCATGCTTCATCTGTGCCCGCCACAGAGGAATTTCTCCTCGCATTTGGCGAGCGGCTTTTTCAAGCCCTGTCCTAGTGGAGGAGTTAGAGAAGGAGGGGGCGGACGTTGTCACGGCCCCCTCTAAACTTTCAATCAGCAAACGGACCATTATAAGGACCTACATGACACATGAAGTGCCTCTGCTGGAAAAACAAAAAGGACAGAGGAAAGAAATAACAGCCGATTCATGATTGTGGTAATATTTGTGAATTATTTGGCCTATCCCATACATCTCCTTTAATGCGGCTATGTTTACGCTTACAATAAACTTTGGCAGACTTGATTTTTAAAATACATACATGTAAGTCCATTATATCAGGTTGTGAGCACATGCACAGGGTGCTTCTGACTGTGAAATGCAGAAGTTACCACCCTGAAAGTAACAATTCACAAATAAATTGCAACTAACAATCAAGGCATCAAAAGACATGCATTTTAAATCTGCCGTTTCCATGCATTTTATATGCTTTGGTGGTCTACAGCAAGCCTTTAAAGTGTTACTAAACCCACAACAGTAAAATCAGTCTGTATATGCAGTAAAGCATGCTTGTTATACTCATTGTGGAACCTAAGAGGTTAATCCTCTGCATTGTGTAAAAATGCTGTTTGGCCCTAAATTCTCTGATCCTCCCCTTCTTCCAGTGTCCCCCTTTTATCTCCTGATAACACATTGTGTGGAGTCACTCTGCACATATTAGTTTTGTGTGTATTTCTAGAGAGGTTTTTCCCGTTTCTTGGGAGAGTGCACGTGATCAGTACAGGGCCAATCAGTACTGTCCAGAGAGAAGTCAGGGTTTCTGCATCCTCCTAGAGCAAAATGAATACTCCTCCAACAAGATTTAACCAGTGCTCTGCTGGACACTGATAGAAGTCACAAGATTGCTCTAACTGCTGATGAGAAAAAGGTATTTAGCAGTTTTTATTTACTAAAATAATTGCATTTCAGTGTTCTTTGGGAGACCAGATAGTGAATATAGTGTGAATATAGTGTGATATATGAATATATAGTGAATGCAGGGTCCTGGGTTTAATAACACTTTAAATGATTTCTATAGTCACAGCCTACACTTTCAATTTATAACTTCAGCATTGTAATAGCACAAACAATGGTTATACTTGACAATCCAATAAAAACTTACTAAAAAAATCTCCCTTCATGTTGTGAGTGCTGCCTGTCTGCTGGCCATCCCTTTTCACAACTTCCTGGATTCCCTGCATGCTTTGTAGCTTTACCTCTTCTGTTTACTTTCAATTTCTAAGGACCACATATGCCATGGTACCTTGTTGCCTGCAAGCAGTGATTCCTCTACGGACTCCGCCTCCTGAAACTCTCAGCACCTCTGGAGTACAGAAGGCAGGCTCTGAGAAATGTGGAACACAGCAGTGCCTACCGTACTCACAGGGCATAGGGACATGTCACAGAATTCAAAGAAGTCAGTGTGTGGGGATCTTCACAAAGTAAGTTTACAAACTTCAAGATTGTCCATATTAATAGGAGTAGACTAGATATAATTGAAATGCATTGTGGAAATAACTAATATTTAACAATTTGACCATAGATACGCTTTAGGTGCATTTTTTTGCATACGTGCATTAATATGTGTGCCTTTCCAAGACATGATGCTATTGAGAAACCCCACTAAGAGCGTTGTGTTACTTTTTTAGCATGACCTATTTCAGTCACTGTACAGTAACAGTGTGAGTAATTGTCTAAAAAAAAATCCTATTGCAAGTGGTGCATAAAATTTGACTTGTATCTTAAAGTGGCTCTAAAAAGGCAAACTTTTGTGTTTTAAGCTTAATACATTCTCTGAATTAGGGTAAAAAAACGTCCATGATTAGCTGCCCGCCCCTTCCCCAAAATTGCTTTCCTGGCTCCTCTTTCGATCAGGGCAGAGCCGTTGTGTGTGTGTCTATGGATGCACATAGCCTGGTTCAGACATGCATCTGCACAAGTACCCCCATAGCACACAGAATGCTATGGAGGCACTTAGAAAAAATCAGGAGCAGAGAGCGCCTGTGGGGGCCCCCAGAGGAGGTAAGAGACCACGGAACATGTATAGCATGTTTATTATTTTAAGAAAAAAAAATAAACTTTAGACAACCACTTTATCCCAGACTTCTGTGAGCCAATCACACAAGTATGAATTGCCATTTATGGGGGCATTCTGTACACCAATGGTAATTGAATCAAGGCAATATGGTAACCCTCAGCCCTCAGGTTTCCATATTCAAATGATTTTTTTCAAACAAATTAGAGGGGATTGAATAGGAAAGGTAATTTATAATAATATTAATTTGTAACACGGCTTGTGTAGTAATTGTTTATGCTACATTTTTTTATTTGCTATATTTTCATGAAAGTGGAGTTACCCTTTAAGGATCTATCATCACTTTTTAATCTGCAATTAAGAATTAACAGCAAAATGCTCGTGCTGATAGAAACAATGAGCCAAACATAAGCACACTTGCTGAGCTCGCAGTGTTCTCTGTGTAAATAAGATGTCCAGCAGGTAGCTATTTTCATTTTAGGAAACTGTTCCAGCAAATTCCCTGTTGCTAACCTGTAGGCAGAAATAAAAGATGTAAACACTAGACACATGAAGCAAAAACATGTGTAAGGGTATTGGCTGTGAACTCCAAATGAATGACCTTTATGATATCAAAGTACCGTGTGTGTCATAAGCTAGTATTTTTATTTAATACAATATTTGTTTTTCATCCTTTGTTGCATCTCTGTACAGGGTATCTGCTGCAGCAGCTTTAAATCACTTCAAGTCTACATGCACTACAGCGATTACTGCAAGGCAGTTGTGTAATGTGTGTTGTAACGGCCACTTGTAGCTTCTATTGCAAGCCCATGTGACACAATGACAACGTAGGAGCTCAATTAGGAGCAGGCAGAGAACATTGTCACCCTAGAACAAAACCTATTAGAATAGGGGGCTTCATTGCCCATGTGATATGATGACAACACAGAAGCACAACTGGGAGGCAAAGATAGAGCATTGTTAGTTCACCTTTATTTTTTTTCTGAAAAAGGTGAAGCCAAGCCAGGTACACATGTATTCAAATAATCGTATGGTTCAACAGGAACCGGCTGACTTTCAGTACGTGTGTACAGCTGTCTGTTCAACAGAGGCCAGTCTAACGACACCTTGCTTGTAAACCAGTATTCGATCTGAATGTAGGCAGGTGCAGTCTGTATTCTCCACTGCAGATGATGCTCGACCACAGCAGCAAAGCAGATGGTGGGGGGGAGAAGTTGAGGGGAACATGGTTCCTCTATGATCTCCACGGTTAACCAGAGGCAGCTATCCAATTGGATGCTGGTGCTCCATGTGACTGTAGTGGCGATCTTGGGTCAGGTAGAGTCCATTTAAGACTCCAAATCCCGAGCCTGGCGCACTTTATGCAAGTAGGTAGCATAGGGACAGGTTCCCCGACTGTTAGAGACAATGTTTAGAGATAGGAAAAGGTTCTTGAGGAGTGGGGAGAGTGTATGACTCACATCTACTTCAAAAGAAGTTTCCCCTTGGATGTGGACCAGCCAGGCTGCCTCCCGCTCCCTGTGGCATACGCTGTTGGCATCTACAGGTCTCCAGGCCATTGTTATATCACCATTTTAGACTGGAAGTGGCTCTAGATGGGTGTGCCTCCCTGCCAACCCTCTTTGCACTTGTTTAATTTTTTTTCTACAATATACTGCTTTTGACAAATTCAGACTCTGTGTGCTTACTGCCCGCCACACCACGCTGCACCTAGCTTACAAGTGCTTACAGCCAATGGCTGCAAGAGCTGATCAGTGTATTCAGTCCCTTTGTCAGAATGGAATTTCCCAGCAGGGGAGATCCTTGCTTGTGTTGATGCAGGAAATTGTCAGTTATTTATTTCCGCTCAACCTGCTGCATTTACTTCCTGTGACCCAAAATCAGATGGCTGACATAGAGCCACTCCAGTTTCTTCTGGAAGGATCCTAGCAATAATGTCAGGATCCACCCAGATGCCTGATTGGCAGCTGTCTCAGACTTTCAAAGCGTCACTGAGAGGCTGAGACAGCTGCTCCCACCCTTTCTTCTGCCTGGCACTCCAGTGAGCAATGACCGACAGTCACCGCTTTCTACTCAATGGAGACCAAGAATTGGGCAATCAGCAGTCATATGATCGCTCAGTTGTCAGGTTTAGAATCAGCGAAGGACAGCGACAGCATTAGATCGATATTGCAGAAGGGAGGAGAACATAGATGTTTTTTTCCTAAGTCAACACTTTTCCTTTAAATTTGCTACGAGCCATGTGTGGCCTTTTCTGTCTTCCTAGAGGTCTATGGGCAGTTTAAGAACCAAAAGCAGACCAGCCATCCCATTATATCACTAAAAGGTGTACCTGTAGTCCTAGTAACTATAGTTATCAATACTTCCAGGTGTCTGCATGTTTAGTTTGAGCTCCTCTAACCTGTCCTGAGACACACTGCTCTGCAATTAGCAGCCAGCTTCCCAAGTCTTGCCCACCTTCAGACTTTGCCCAAGCCTACAGGTTTCCATTCAGGTTACTCTACATTCATTTTACATTTGAGTCATTCAGAAATATTTTCCTTCACTTTAATGCAGGATTATAATAATTCAATCAGAAATCATTGTTACCCTGTCCACCATGCTTGTTTAATGGAAACCCAAACCATGAGAAGTATTGCCACACACTGACCACATTATAAAAGTGCTAGATACCTGCTCATCTCAGGCTCCATTACCAAATCACTAACGCAAAACGGGGACACAGATTAGAAAACAAGCATAAAAGAAAAAACTTCTAATATGAATTTTTCATTGATCACCATGGTAGCCAGGCAATTGGCATTTCCAGGAGGAGAAATCAGAAATAGGAGCATACTACAGTACATGCTTCCTTTAAAAACTAAAAATATTTAGCAGAAACTCTTAAATAATATGTAAACCTTCACCATGTAAAACAACCCATTCAGTTTAAAATATAAATGAAAGGCATACATTTATGTATACATATTAAAAAAAAAAAAACCCTTAAACATTTTTTTTTTATACATGATAACATTCCTTCTGTTCTCAGCTACATAAGGAGCTAAGGCAAGAGAAACAGCAGGAAACTGATCTTCCCAGTGAATGGCTGTGAGGGGAGAAGGTCAGCACAAGTTTGATCACTGGATTAGCTCCCAGCGCAGCTAGAAAGCTGACCACGCTGTGCTCTTATGTCTAGAGTAATCAATTTTTAATAGGAAAGTAGAGGGACAGGCAGGGACATTAGGGATTTCACACAAAGGATGCAATACAAAGAGGACAAGATACACTTTCATACAAATACATGGTTGAGCAGGTACATATCAGGAATATAAAATGTTGGGGTAACATTCTTTAAATATTTCCTTTTTCTGCAGAGCCCTCCTGCTCTGGGATCCAACAGCAGCTGATCTGCAGAACATCTTCCCATCTCCATAATATAGTGGAAATGTTCTGTACTTCAGCAGGGGAGAAGACAGCCAGGCCGGTGCCAGATGCAGAGATAGGTAAATGCACAAATCATCCCCACCCACCATTAGACTGCTTTCACGCCAAAGTTTTTGAAGCACTTTTGGATTAAAAAAAGCAGCTGAAAAGCTCAAGAAAATGCATTTCCTTTAAATTATATGTATGTTTTCACACTGGGGCATTGCGCTTCTGTTGTGGTGTAAAAAAAATTCTGCTTGCAGTATTTTTGGAGCATGTTTGTTCAGGAGAAAAAAAAACAAACAAAACACACCAAAAATGCCTATTCCCATTGAAATAAATGGAAAACGCTGCAAAACTGCCTAAAAAACACATCCAATAAGTGTTTCTGGTGCAACTTTTGAGTCACATCCTTTAAAAAAAGCACAAGCACAGCAAAAGTGCAGTAAAACCGCATTTATGTCTTTGTGGTGGATCAGTATGAAAGCACCCTTATTGTGCGCTGCAGAAGTGAACACACTGAAAGCGACAAGACTGTTCCTGAAGCTATAGTTGGATGTTCTAGGACAAAATGGCTAGGTGTTGTCATAGAAGAACTTCATCCTGTTGCACTTGTTTTTATTTAATAGCTTTTAGAACAAGTATATTCAATAATTACAGTAATCGTACGTGGTTTGTAAATCACCATTATTTACACATAGCTGTAGTAGAATATTTTGTTGTCCATTACATCTTGTTGAAAAATACTGTGGTTAATTTTATAATACCACAAACAGTGTCAAGGTTCACAAAATTAACAGGTATTGCAGGCTAACATAACTGACGGCTTAATCATTGTGGATTTAACATTGTGAGAAAGGCAGGAGCCTAAAAAAAAAAAAAAAAAAAGAAAGAACACACCATAAAATACATCTCAACAGAACCAAGAATAAGGGCTGTTTCACAATGGAATGTTCTTGCGTGTCCTGGGTTTGACAGCCCATTCATTTCAATGGGTTGCCAAAACGTACCTGAACATGGAAAAAAGTAGTGAAAGCATTAGTTTTTCAAATCCTGCCATATCATGAGTTTACAAGATGCGCCTGGGGTGCCATTATCAATTTATTGGACGGCACATTCACTTGTGGTGTGAGAAATGTGCACAGAACTCGCCTTTCCTGTACTGTGTTCCCCACCGACCCTCTTAGCCCCCCATTTACACCTGAGCATGTTTCTGCTCAGTTCCCTACTCCTGACTATACAGAATCTCACTATTTTCTAATAATCCCTGTTCACACTTGTACATTCAGTCACTCTACACTCTCTACTTGAAAAATCACATGAGTTTTTTGGTTCCACAGACTTTGATAGGAATACTTGTAACTGTACACTGTGTGCATTTTTACATCTGAAGAATTTCCTCCTATAGAACTGTTCATCTCCCTTTGCCCATCCCAGGAAAAACAACTCTCAAAGCTTGACGCACAAGCAAAGTGCCTGTAATATGCCTAGACAACACCTAAAAAATGCTTTAAAATCAAGAAGAATATGCTCTGCTCAAGTGTGAACACAGGCTTACTCAAATAGGACTTTTGTTTAAGGTGACAATCTTTCAATAATATTAAACTAGCTTTGTGGAAGGGTACACAGGTTCCTTCAAATGATCTTGACTAATATACTGTATATACAGTATATCTATATCTCGATTCTGGGATACGGAGAGAGCTGGGACAACTAGGAGAGTCCAGGGAACCGTCCTAGTAGAAAATCTGGAGGTCTTGGAGGAGTTCGAGAGCTCGGGTTCTCAGGAGAACACCTATCGAGAGGTCATGGAGTTTGCCCATGCAGCAAGGTGCTGCAACTAAAAGACAGTCAGGAGAGCCCAGAGAGCTTGGTAAGATGGTGTTAGGCCTGGTTCACACTGCCACGATTTCAGGTGCAATTTGGGAATTGAAATCGTATTTTAAATTGGATCTAATGAATGTTAATGTGAGTGTCTTAACATGCGCTATTTGCTGCAGCGCGATTTCAAAAGTAGTTCTTGTATTACTTTTTGTGCAGTTTATTGCAATTTCACATAGACGACAATAGAAGTTGAACTGAAGAATTCAATGGAAAATGCAAGAAATTGTTGGGAAATCATCAGAAAACGTGGCAAAAATGCGTGATTTTAAATCACATCCAGTGTGAACCAAGCCTTAGGGACCAGCAAACTGCCACAGTTGAGGCTTAAGCAGTGGCACGGCTAAAGAAGGAGCCAAGTTGCTGTGTACTTTTTGCTACCGGTCTTGATGGCGAGAAACCCCTGCAAGAGTAACTATTTCTGTTGAACTTTAATAAAAGTGGTATGGCAAGCCTAAAAACTACAGTTTAGACTATCGTGGACTCACTTAAAATGCTTTTACCACTGAGCTAACAATCCCCAAATATCACAATATATACGTACATACATTGTGGGCAGGGTAAAATGAGTCAGAAAGGTTTTCGGCTGGTGCTTTGAGCAGCGTGCATTGTGTATTGGTTAAGATTTTATATATATATTTTATATATACGTACACATACACCTGGTCTCTGGAGGAAAAGAGGGTCAGAACCTGTGCGAAGTTAAGCATTATTTACTGTAGGGCACTGATACGGACTTCCTCTAGAGTACACTGCCCGCCACTACTGATAGGACCGAGCAGCGGGGAAAGACGTAAATACAGGCTAGACACTTAGCTTTTTGCAGGAAACAGGTATGGAAATACTGTATATTTATAGTTTTGTGATATTTAAGCTACCAACTGTGGTTTTTCTTGGTTATGTAAAAGTACAACTCGAGGTGACAGCATTCTCATAGTTTTAGCACTTTTACTCTGCAGTGTATTAAATGTATTTAAAACCTAATAATGAACTTCTCTTAATTGCTTTTTTTTTTTGGTCTGCTAAATGTACAACTGAAAGCCTGCTTGTTGTGCAATTAACGATTATGTATGCTCTTTTGTGTTCACTTGTACTTGTAAATGGGGGCAGGAGGCTTTTCAAAAATGGAGGTTTTTTAAATTTAAATTTACAAATAAGTATTTAGTAGAGGGTGCTTTCATACCAGTTTGCAGAACATACTGGGCTTTGTTAAAAGGCAGAGCCTCACAAAATGTGAAAGCTCAGTGGTGTCCACTCTGGTTCATATCAACTTGCTGAAAGAGAAAAGTATGCCCCACCACGGATTTGTTCAGTGCAGTAGAAAGAGATATTACACAAGATATTCACAACACAGCAGTAAAATTACCAAGCAGAAATAGTAGAGAATAGCCTCACACATTCCACCTGCAATATTCCATTTCTAGCAGACAAAAAATAATTCTGTATTTATAAAAACTTTTTTTTTGTTTTTTACATTTATTTTAATTTATTTATTTTAACAGCAACAGTGATGTTGAATTCCTATTGCCTGACGCCCAGGACATGTAGCTCCAGGCACTGGGCACATACTTTTTTTCTTTTTTTTACCTTCAGGCCTGCTGTGGGCAAGCAGCAGGGTTCACCTGTCAGGTGGAAGCATTCCGGTGGCAGTGCTGCCGCTGTTTGCTTCCAGAGTGCCAGCCTCTCCGCCCCCCCCCCCCCCTTCCCCGTGTGAAGCTCCCCTCACCCACTGTCTCCCGAGCTCCACTTACCTATCTGTGAGCCCAGGACTGGGGAGGGGAGGGGAGGGAGGAGAGTGGACACATCCCCTCCCCTTCTTGTCCTGAGTTGAGAGATTCCTGGCAATTGAGGCAGAGAAAGAATATAATGCAGTGCGATGTGCACTGCATTACATTCATCCAAGGTCTTTTAGACCTTGGATGTCTCAATAAAGAGAACCTGTCACCAAAAAATCATAGTATTTAGTAATAGTAATCAAGTAAATTTTTTTTTTTTTAAATATTTTTCAAGTATTTTTATTTTTTTTTTTTTAAATTGTAAAAAATTAAAGTTAAACCCAAGCACATAACATCCTTCCCCCCCTCCCCCCAAAAAATAAAATGGAGCCCCCCCCACATATACGCACGTACAAACGTATAAGCACACGCTGGGGCGCCTAAGCATGAAAACGTCAATTGCGATACACATTACATGTTGCTTGCCACACCAGAATGACCGCAATAATTTTTTTTGGACCCTAAAATTAACTAACTTGTATTTTTTACTGAAATTTTGTGGTAATATCATGCGACATAAAAAATTGGAAATACCACTATTTTATTCTCTAGGGTCTAGGATTTCAGAAAATATATCCTGTTTGGGGGTTTTGTGTAATCTTCAGGCCTAAAATTATTTTTTTAATCTTGTGCAAAAAAGGCAAAAACAGCTCTGGCAGCGAAAGGGATAAAGGACAAGCCCAACACTCCCCTTTCCTGACAAGCACCCAATCAGTGCTCATCACACTGCAAGGTCTCTCTGCTCCCTGCTAGTCCCTGAGTGCAGTGCTGGAGACAGTCGGGGGGGGGGTGGGGGAGGAGGAGATAAACAGCGCAATGTTAAAAATAATACACGTTTAAGTCAGCATAAAACCCCCTTTTTTTTTTTTTAAACATTCTAATATCACCACCAATTTAAATACGGTTTTGGTTAAAAAAAATTTTTTATCGGACAAGTAGATTGGGACACCGATTTAGTCCCTAGGACAAATCATTTTTTAAAAAATGTCCACACCCCAGACTGAGTATGATAACCTTTCAACATTCATTACAAATAAATATTTCCTAGTAACTTTGTTTAACCAGTTGCCGTCCGCAACATTTTCTGTGGTCAGGCTAAATCATGTATATGTACAACATCTAGCCCAGGGCATGTAGCGCAATGCTCCCATGTCTGGTGGACACAATCGATTGTGGCTCCCGGTACCTGGCTGCTATGAGCAACCTAGGGATCATGTGATTACTATGCAATCACATTATCACGTCAACATAGCTGTTATGAATTAATTTAACATTAAATTAACGGCTGTGATTCCCATAGCCATGTTGCGATTGTCCAACAGCTATCACATGGTACCTGGAACAATGGCAGCACCCTGTACCATGTGATAGCTGTGGGCAAATCACAGTAATCACAACCGTTATTAATTAATTTCATGCATGATAGGTCAAAGCATTGCTGTTACAGTGATCATCACTTTAACAGCAATCAAAATGTAATAAAAAAAAAAAAAAAAACCCTGATGATCCCCCAGAGTAGTACTCTGATGAAAGTATGTAAAAAAATTGCAATAAAAGAAATGAAAAAAAAATTGAAAAAAGGATTTTTTTTTTTCAACATACGATCACCAGAGTCTCTGACCACCACCACACCAGTCAAATTATGATGCTGTGCTGCACTGGTGATAGTAGGTTTAAAAAAAAAAAAAGTTAAATAAAACCTCAAAAGTTTATTTAATTTCTTCATTTAATTTAAAAAAAAAAGTGACAAAAAAATGACAACTTAAAAAAACTGGTCATGCCTCTTATAAAATACCTCTACTTTCTGAGGCAGGCCATCAGGGCTGATCAATTTAAAAAAAAATAAAAATGTATGTATGTATGTATGTATGTATGTATGTATGTATGTATGTATATATATACACCATAGTTTGTAAACGCTATAAAACATTCACACAAGCCAGTTAATATAGACTTATTGGGATTTTTGTTTACCAAAACAGATGTAGCAGAATACATTTTGGCCTAAATTTATGAATACATTTGATTTTATTGAATATGTTTGATAACAGAAAGTAAAAAATATTTTTTTTTTATTTTTTGGTCTTTATTCATTTATATAGCAAAAAAACTAAATAAAATGGTGGTCCAACACCACCAAAAGAAAGCTCTATTTGTCGGGGAAAAAAATACATATAAATGTTATTTGTGCACAGTGCTGCAAGACCGAGCAATTGCCAGTTAAACTAGCACAGGCTTTTCATACTAAAGTGTGGCATAAACTAAAAGTCAGCTTTTTCTATGCACAATCATCTATACAACTGTCCTGGAACATAAAATAAAATGGGGGAAAAAAATCTTTAAAATAGATCAACAAATTCAGCTAATTATTAAGCATTGACATAAAAAGATAATAGGAAGATTGACATAAAAGATGACAGATCTTAGAGGAGAAAAGACGTGTGCCCACAGGCTCCAATGATGTAAATATACCAGTGAGGTTTTTTTTTGCATTGACACATTTAAATGTATTTTTATCTAGAAGCAGAATATAAAAAGGATGATGAATGCCAGTGCTATTTATTTCTGCAGAAGTCAGCGACACATCTTACACAGTGCAAGAATCACAGGAAAGATTTCAAAGTCCTCCAACTCTGCAGCGTAATGGGTTACAAAAGCCCCTTCACAACTGAAGGGTTTAATCTAGAATTGAATTTTGAATGAAGTAAAATGTAAATGGTTACATTTACAATGCGTAACTAATCCGGATTAGATGGATTAGTCTGCTGCAGAAGTTAAACGTTCAACGTGTGGGGACATAAAATAGGATATATGGTGAATTAATTAATGTGAGCAAAATAAAATATACTTTGCCTGTATAATATTTGGTGGGTCAACTAGAGTTTACTCAATGACAAAAAGTTTGGGGTACCTGATGGTCCGTATTTCATACTTACTATTTCCATGCAGGAAATTATATATACATACACACAAATTGGGGTTATCTTGATACCAGAGTCCATTAAAAATGTTCTTTATTCTTAATCCATATTCATAAAATCCATTAAAAGCATGACAGGGTTCATCAGCAAAAAATGTGTACATACGATATCGCAGTCATTCAAATTTAACATGTTCCCCAGAATAATATCAGCGTCCTCAGGAAATAGTGATTGTACATTGTCCATGAATTCAAAGATTATAATACATTGTTGGCCAAAATGTTACAAAACATATTACACATCACACACATACATACCTGTATAAGGTTATACATTTGTGTATGGATACCATTGATAGGTTTTGTAACATTTAACCAATGGATTCTATGGCACCACGAAAGTCCCATGATGAATATTATTCCCCATTGGAGGTTACCTGGCAGGAGGAGTCCACACTTTTATATACAATAAACGTTAGACAGCATAATAAAAATTTACCCCAAAAGTCCTTTTTGGTTTTTGAACTTTTTAACACATACTCATTGGTATTACACATTTTTCAGATGGAACAACGAGTGGCCAGAGGTTTATGCACACCTCACCATCATCCCATACAAAACCATGCGCACACCCTTTCAAATTTATTTAAGCGGTATTAGGGCTTATGTACACTGCAGCTGCTAAACTGGTGTTTAGGAGCAGTTGAGCATTTTTTTCAGCAGCCCCTGAACTCTCCTTTATGTTTTCCTATGTGTCCATGTACATATAGTCGTTTACCTGCATTTTCTTGAAAGCTCAAAAATTGCAGCCCGGCAGGTCAGGAAAGGGGGGGGGGGGCAAGCGAGCACCCCCCCCTCCTGAACCATACCAGGCCACATTCCTACAAAATGGGGGGGTGATTTGGGGTAGGGGGGCTCCCCCCCAAAGCACCTTTTTCCCTATGCTGATGGGGACAAGGGCCTCTTCCCCACAACCCTGGACTGTGGGGTTGTGGGGGTCTGCGACCGGGGAGCTTATCAGAATCTGGAAGTCCCCTTTAGCAAGGGGGGCCCCAGATCCCAGTGAATGAGTATGGGGTACATGGTACAGCTACCCATTCACACACAAAAAAAAAAGTGTAGTGTGAAAAAGACAGGAGAGTCTTTGACAAGTCCTTTATTAAAAGAAAGAAAATAAAAGAATGTTCCCCAAATTAGATCCAACGTCAATCATGATGCCCGCCTCCCCCCCCCCCCAAAAAAAAGAAGAAAAGTATCCCCTCCCGACCGTCTGTTTCTCCGCTGGCTTGTCAGGTCTTAAATATGTAAGGGGCGGGGCCACCTGGTGACATCACCCGTGTGACATTGACTGGAACATGCTGGGTCAATGATGTCCCATGGGGGGCGAGGTCACATATGTGATGGCCCCGCCCCTTACATATTTAAGAACTCTCAAGTCAGCGGAGAGGCAGACGTCCTGGAGCCAGTCAGGAATGCAGAGCTTTTTTTTTTTTTTCTTTTTTCGGGTGGCAGCGGCGGGCATTGTGATTGACGTTGGATCTACTTCGGGGGACATTTTTTCATTTTCCTTCTCTTAATAAAAGACTTGTCAAAGAATGTGTCCTGTCTTTTTTCACACTACAGCTTTTTTTTTTTTTTTTTTTTTTTTTTTATTGTGAATGGGTAGCAGTACCATGTACTCCATACTCATTCACATGGGGGGGGGGCAGCATCTGGGGGCCCCCTTGCTAAAGGGGCTTACAAAATTTGATAAGCCCCCCGCCCGCAGATCCCCACAACCACAGCCCAGAGCCCCCCCTACCCCAAAGCACTCCCCCATGTTGAGGGGATGTGTCCTGGTATGGTTCAGGAAGGGGGGGGCGCTCGCAAGCCCCCCCGTCCTGACTTGTTGAGCTGCATGCTCGGATAAAGGTCTGGTATGGATTTTGGGGGGACCCCTACACCATTTTTTTTTTTTTCATTTTGGCATAGGGCTTCCCCTCAAAATCCATACCAGACCCGAAGGGCTTAGTAAGGATGGAGGGGGGGGGCCCACACTTTTTTTTATTATTTTATAATTGCCGTCAAGTCTTTCTTTTACATTCAGCTGTCAATGGGGAACCCCGGTGACAGCTAAAACATTAATGCATGTTTTTCACTACTAAAATACTGCATGACTTGATAAAATAACTCATTTTATTAGCCTTTTTTAGTGGATTCAAATGTTTTTTTTTTAAAAATGCTATGCAGTATCCTATTGCATACTCAGATGCGGAAAGATACCACTTAGTGAATTGTGCCCTGGATATGGACCATCCAAAAAACACTTCTAAACACAAACACTTATAAACGCGGTTAATCACGTTTACAAGCATTTGAAACGCCAGTAAAATCTACTCCTGAACGCAATTTTGCTGCGTTGAAAAAAACAACTGTAATCTCAACTGCCTGTAAACGACGATGTGTACATGGACACATAGGAAAACATTAGGGAGAGTTCAGGGGCTGCAGAAAAAAAAAATGCAGAAAAGCTCCTGAGCGTCAGTTTATCAGCTGCAGTGTACATGGGCCCTAAATCTGGTAGTACATCTAACATTACCCTCCCCCTAGACTCACAATCCCGCTGTACAAAGGTATTTCTGATGGTGCTATTCTTTACAGAATTGTGTGATCCTACATTGTGGCAACCGTTTCAGGGAAGGCCTATTTTCTGCCCTTTTCTGTCCCTGCATGACTGTGCCCCTGTGCACAAAGCCAGGTGCATAAAAGGCATATAGGGCTTAGACAAAAAAATGGAATCACTACATGATTTGCAGGTGTGAAAATGACAACAGGTTTTGTATTGAAAGTGGAAGTGATTCCTTTGCTTCTGCTTTGTGATGAAACGCCTAGCTAACAGGTAGGAAGCCTCACTTTCCACATTCATTGCATGCGCAGATGGTAATACAGAGTCATGTCAGAGCTCACTGAGCTTCAGAGAGGGCAAATTGTTGGTGCCCACTTAGCTGGAGCGTCTGTGACTGAAATTGTCAATTTATTTGCCATGTAGCGAGGTACAGTACCAAAGGTTATGAGGGACAGACAGACAGACAGACAGACAGACAGACAGACAGACAGACAGTCTCTGGGAAAAAGTCTTCTGACAAGCATAAGCGTGGTTGACATGGTCAACTGACTGAAAGAGACAAAAAGAACACTGTGCAGGACTGTGACCCGGAATAAGAAAACAACTGCTGCAAAAGTGACTGCAGAGCTCAATCTCAGGCCCTCTTTGAAGCTCAGTAAGCTCTGACATGTCTCCATATTACTAGCGCACGCTGTGAATGAGAAAAGTGAGGCTTTCCATCTGTTAGCTAGGTGTCTCATCACACACAAGCAAAGAATGCAACATCACTTCCGCTTTCAGCGAGAAACACGTTGTCACTTTCACACCTGCATATCATGTAGCAGAGTTTCCATATTTTTGTCTAACACCTGTATTTTGACCAGTTTGGTGTGAAGGAAGTTGAGTGGCCTGCTCACAGCTCTGACCTGAACCCTACTAAATACCTTAAGGCAGTGGTTCTCAACCTTCCTAATGCCGTGACCCTTTAATACAGTTCCTCATGTTGTGGTGACCCCCAACCATAAAATTATTTACCCAGTAATTATAATTCATGAGTGTCGTTTTACCTCCAATACTGCTGCTTTCAACACAGTAGCTGCTTTTAACACAGTAGCTGCTTTCAACACAGCAGCTGCTTTCTACGCAGTAGCTGCTGTTTACACATCAGAAATATGTGTTTTCTGATGGTCTTAGGGGACCCCTGTGAAAGGATCGTTCGACCCCCAAAGGGGTCGCGACCCACAGGTTGAGAACCACTGCCTTAAGGCTTCATTTAGATGTGTGGTTAGGGGGGCAGCAAAAATGTGCAGATGAGACAGCTGTTTGAAAAGAAAAAAAAAAACTGCCCCGATTCCCCCATTCATACACTTGATGTGAAAAAACTCCTTGCTGTGCCAATGTGTTCTGACAGAGGGCAGAATACACAGATCAGTGCTGCAGTCTATAGCCTGCAAAGCAGATTGAGAGAGAAAATACCAACAGGGAAGTTGAACAGAAAACTATCAGTAAATTGACTTCTGTTCAACCATAGTGGCCACACATGGATCGAAATTCAAACCATGTATGGCCAGCTTTGGGGACTTCCCAGTCATAACTGGAATTGGTAATTCAATTGAGAGATTTCTGCTCTGTTCCAGTGACAATTGCAACATGTAGAAATTTCCCTTCACCTAGTGTTCCATTGACAACTATAATTGGAGAATGAGGTGAGGGCTCATGAACCCAAAAGGGATAAATATAGCAATAAACGCCTATAGCCACCCCCCAACACCACCACCACCATTTAGGCCTCATGCACACAGGACGTCTTTCTAACTAAGAAGCCTCTCCTCCTGGCAGCAGTGTTTTGGCAGAAAAAACTCCTGACGATTGTAAAAGGTTTGTAAACTCATTTAGGAGCATCAAGTATGTGGGCGTTATTTCATTTCATTGCTCAGAATAAATAACTTATTATGGCCATTGATTTGAATCAGTACTCATGTGCATGATAAATACGCTAAACGCTAGGTGTGTTTAGAAGGTTTAATAATTTTTACTGTTAAACCTCTGCAGCTCCTGGACCCACTGGCAGTGAGTTTCTTTTCCTGCCTCTGTACTCCTCTAACAGTTTGTGTGCGCATGGACAGGAGCATTTAGAGGCAGCCGTAAAAACATCCTGTGTGCATGAGGCCCTAAACATAATCTAAAACTAAATAGAAAAGCCTTGGTTGGATTGACGATATTGAAGTAATTGTACATTTTGAACAATTAAATAGGAAATCAGACTTGCCTAGTATATGAAAGTTCATTTAAGTGACCTGGTTTATTATTAGCACAGGTGACATATCTGTGGGGTTCCAGAATTTCCTGCTAATCTGTTTCCTCTAAAACCAGAATACACTGTAATAGAAATCCTTTTTTGTTTTTTTTTAATTTTGTATTTTATCCACGGGACTGATGACCTCTAAAGTGGATCAAAGAAATATAAATTAGCAGAATTTAACCCCTGTGAGAGCAGGATTCTTATCACAATGTGCACTGAGCAGAACGCAAGTCATTGCAAAGGAATTGTGAGCCACCGAATAGACATGTATAATGTTGTTTTACACAGTAGTTAAAGTTTAGAGACAAGTACAGACACATCAGAGAGATTTATGCATGGAGCCAAGGAGGTAGGAAGGCAAGATCTACACCTGAGCAGCAAAATACACCAGATCAGTAGGATTCATTTAGTTAACCATAAAAATATTTTTTTCTATACATTCTATTTGGTCCATCATGGCTGACCTCTAATTCAGCTTGTGTCTGTTAACCTTGGAATGCAAGCACTGGATGTGTATAGTGAAGGTTAGCCTGTGAGCAGGTATCCAGCTTGTTTATTACAGAACGCTCTGAATCCAGACAGGGCACCTGAACAAGTCCAAACACCTCAAGTGTGCAAAGCATTCTAAGGTGGAAATATCTAAATGTTAACTCATGCACCGTGTGTAAGAAGAAAACAGAAAACCTTTCCAGTAATGTGGCCAGATCTACAAATGTCGTTACCACCAAGGAAATAAAACCAAAATAAAATCTCTTGAAGAAAACTGAAAAAGTGACACTAAAAACTATTGGTATTCTACAAGATAATCCATACAAATCCACTACTTATTTGTCCTGTATTCTGATTGGCATGAAATTATTTTACTGTATTTTTCTGCCTCCTCGTCATATGCTCCATGAGATCCTGAATCTTTCCTCCCCCCCAACTTCCATTTGTATAGAATAAGTAGTGCACATAAGTTGCAGTCATGTGCAGTCCACAGACTGAACAAGTAAGAGAGGGTGGCTACATCGCTACATATAGTGCGACCATTGAGAACGTAGCCATCATCTAACAGGAAGTCATGTCACAGCAAAAAAAAATAAAAAATGGGGTGGAGGCTGAGAGCTATAAAAGATACTTTGAGTTGAGAATGCATAATTAAATAGAATTTTCTTTTCTAAACCAGAGTTTAGGGTCACTTTAAATCAAAACATCCACTTAAAGTTACACTGCTAGTAAATCAGAAAAAAAAACAGATGCCCCTTTGAAGATCGGCAGTGGGAAGTATAATATTTTTTGCTTTACTCTTCAGACTGGGTCCACACTAATGTGGTGTGTGACATCGCATGTAATTCGCACAGGAATTGCAACGTATTCCTGTGCGAATTACATGCAATGTCTGTGCGGTGCGATTTGAGCCATACATTTTGTATGGCTAAAATAGCATCGCATCTGCACCAAAAAGGTGCAGGACCCTTTTTTTAATCCGCACCTGAAACGGGTGTTCTCACCCATGCGATGCGTTTTCTGGCAATCACAATGCGTTTTGCGATCTGTTTCACGGTGTCATTAATTTATCATTGACACCCACAGCAGATCACATGAATACCATGCTGTTGCAATGCGGCGCAGGAAACGCACAGGATAGTGTGAACCCGGGCTCAAAGTGGTTGTAAAGGTAAAAGGTTTTTTACCTCAATGTATTCTCGGCATTAAGGTAAAAACTCTGATGTCAGCTCCCCACAAAATACTTAACTGAGCCCAATCTTTATCCAGCACTGTGCCCATCTGCAGCAGCGCAGCTCTTCTCTCCCCTCTTCTTAGCAGCAGGAGGAGCAGCTATTGGCTCCAGCGAATCATATTCTACAAACAGGGAACAGGGAGTGGGGCTGAGCATAACTGTGTCAATAGATGCACACAGTGTGGCTTAGGATCAAGCCTGTACGACTGCCCCCATAGCAAGCAGCTTGCTATGGTGGCACTTAGAGGAGGAGCCAGGAGCCCTGGAGGGGGGGCCCAGAAGAGGAGGATCGGGGCTGCTCTGTGCAAAACCACTGCACAGAGCAAGTAAGTATGACATGTTGATTAGTTTAGAAAAATAAAAATGAAACCTTTACAAATCACTTTACGTAAGAGGTATGGTGCCCAGAAAATCCTCTTCATTTGGCACACTTCTGGGAGTTGCAGATAACTGGTCCCGATTTTTTCTCCTTCTGCCAGCCCCTATATCAGCACAGGACACAGTAGTTGCGAAGAAGCTGATGGAAGGAACCACCACACTCAGCAAGGAATGACCCAGAGACCATAGCTCTTGAAGACAGCAAATACCATCGACGGTACAGGTCAGCATATCTCCTTTTACAGGGTTTTTTTGCAGTTTATTTCCAATTTAGTATAGGGTCACTTTAGGGCTTATGAACAAGGGCAGTTTGGCCAGTACAGTGTAAAAATTCAGCATTTTGGGGCGCAAAGGAGGCGTGGGTGCAACATACAGCACGCTGCCAGCAGCCAGTCAAAATTATTAACATGCTGAAATACATGGCAGCTGTACAGTGTATTAAGTGGTGCTTGCATTTAACGATTTCATCTTTCAGGGACATATTAGTCCAGCCCCATATTTCAGCCTATTATTATTAATTATTTATTTTGACATGCGTCTGGCAGCAGGCTGTATACTGCATCTGCAGCTGCTTGATTTGTGTACATAAGCCCTTAAAGTTAACCTTTCCTGATGGAAATACAGAAGCTACTGCTGCTGACCCCTCATGAAAATGCTAGTTTTCTGGGTGTTATACTGGCCAACTAGCTTCATTCCTTTCTGAGATCAAAGATGGGGGTAAAATAAAATGCATATGTGTTCTCTAGCAATTCAGAGTAGAGAGAAAGAGGGTCAGCAGACAATCTGTGCATAAACAAACACAGGAGCATTATGGGTGCAATAGAATAATGCACTCATGATGGAAATCATCACTGCTTTTTGCATTGCCTCTTCAAATAAACCACAATTTTTGTGAAGATTTCACTGGTAGGGCTGGATCATTTATGTCTGGGGTGACCTTCTAGTGATGCACTAATTTATCTTACTAAACTACCAAAACGTCTGTCACACCAAACGTGATATTTACAAGGATGCAAAAAGAACGTCTCTGTTTTTGCCAACACGCTGTAAAATTGTGAAATGTGGTCTTATCTTTTAGAAAATAAAACAGACTTGAAAGCTTTTTTTATAGTAATTTTTATAGCAATACTTTAGAGAACATGTTGGTGCTGAAAATGGCTATATTTAAAAGCATATGAAACATTCACCTCTATGTAGCAAGATTCTTTTATTCAAGGGTAACAGTGACCAAAAATGGTCCAATGCTGCCCATTAAGGGATACCCTGGGGGGGGATTATGGAAGCTTCCAAATGTCAGAGGTGCTTGTTATCAATGCCAGAGGTTCTCCAACTCCCAGATCTCTGGATGAGTTGTCCAATCTGCCCTCTTCTGATTGAGAAGATAAAAAGATGGGAGTTACCTTCACGTGTACCTAAATATTGACAGCACTGTTATTGATAGAGCTACCTATACTAAACAAAAAAAAATTAAAAACCCAATAATAATATAAAATATACAAACACAATTATATAAATATATTTTAATTTTTTTATTATTATTATTATTATTATTATTATTGACCGCACTGCCCAAAAAAAGGCACCAAGGCCACTCATCACCCTGAAAGGCAAACAGAGTGGTACTTGGGGTAATTTTTTTGGAAAATATGAACTGACCCTTTAAGGGTACACCTGTGGTGACACAAGTATGTGAGATGACACTGCTGACTTCTGGTACTCAAAATCCAAGTTTTCCTTTGTCATCACTTCTTTCTCAGACACCGTAAACTAGGTTGATGAAGAATACGGATTTCTCTTGTTGTGAACCTAGGGCACAGTTACTGAAGATAAGCCATTGTATGTGTATATTTCAGGAGGCCAGTATGGGCAATCTATGTTGTTCTCTGATGGCAGGTATGGTTCAAGAGCACATTTAGAAAGAAACTCTTAGGTCAATAGAAGTACAGACCCTGAATGCAGACACAAGCCAGTTCTAACCATGCTAGAAATTACAATAAATCTTCATTTATATGGTCCTTCCCCTTCCTCCCTTTCCTCCATTGTGAGAGGGAAGAGAGGGCTCTCAAATGTAAAAAAACAGTAGTACTGTTAAATATGTGATTGCAGTGGCTGGCTATCACAGTAAAGACTAGGCACAGAGGCACTCTGATTGGCTCGGGGCCTTCTGCCTATGATTTGCCCTGTAAGCACAATGTAACCATAAGGCCCCATGCACACTGCTGCTCATGATGTGAGTCCAAGAGCTATTGACATTTTTTTTGCCAAAGCCCCTGAACTCAACTCAATAAAAGCCTATGTGTCCATGCACACAGCCTTATCAGAGTTTAACAGCAGAAGAGTTTAGGGCCAGTAAAACATCCCTCTCCCGAACGCAGAAGAATCGCATTTAATGAGAGGAATGTTTTGGACAAAAATGCTAAAATCGTGGCAAAAACACATGTAACCACGTCTAAACGCATCTAAATATGCCTATGAGCTAACCGCGTTTAGGAGTTTATTCACATCAATTAGTATGTACTCTGGCCAATGAAAGGAACAGGCGTCAAAGTGCTAGACTCTGCAAAAGGCGGTGCCACATTTACGCACCTGTAGCATTTTTCTGCGGCCAGCAGAAAAACATTTCAGTGTGCATGAGGCCTTAACATTGTTCATTCCCAGGCAATATAAAGAGTGCCATTTTAAAACAGCAATCAGGAACATCACGTCCACCACTGCGCCAGTTTAAAACATACAGCAATAGTAAAGTGGTTAAAAAGGTTCCTACTTTACCTGAAGATCTGATAAATCTACAGGTAAAGCAGGAATAATGAACTTCTCTTATTTGAAAAGAGGTGAATGTGGTGTTCTATAGTTCTACCAAACTTCCGAGGATGCCAACACTGCTTCTCCACAGGTACAGTAAGGTGCGTCCACCACATCCAAGGACTGATAAGCTGCAAAATACTATATTTTTGTTCTTGCATTCATTCTAACCTTCAATTCATTGCGATTGGGACACATTGTGCAATTTTGTACTCATTATACTCATTCACATGCAGACAGTGAAGTACTGACAACGTTTGACAAAGCTTCACTGCAGCACTTGTTCCATCAGTGACTCCAAACAATGGACACATTATACACAGCTCCCCGATGGTCAGTACAGTCAGGACACATAGCCAAAAGGGAGGTATAGTAACTAGGTCTTAAAGTGGCTGAAAGAGAAAAATGGTCTGTGCTATGCCAAAGTAATCTATCAAAATCACAGTTGTCATCTTTTCCAGCACAGTTTATAGTGGAATTTAAGTCTAGAACTAACTAAGCTTAAAACTGCGAACCCCCCCCCCCCACTCTAACTTCTATACAAACTACCCTGTAGAAGGAAGATGCATATACTTACCTAGTCTAATGGCGCTCCAGTCCAATCATGTGATCTCCCTAGCAGCTGGCTTTGGGGGAGAGGAGAGAGCGCCAACAACAGACGGCATACCTGAGCGATGATGTCACCCTTAGGCTTACTATAGGGCATCCATTGCTGATGCGCTTTCCTTTCCCTTGAAGCCAGCCACTGGGAGCCAACCACATGACCGGACAAAATCACCCACAGAATAGGTTAAGTAAATGGATCATCCTTCTACAGGGTAGTTAGTATGCAGTCATGGCCAACAATATTGGCACCCCTGCATTTCTGTCAGATAATGCACCACTTCACCCAGAAAATGTTGCAATTACAAATGTTTAGGACGCCTCTTGTTTATTTCTTTTTTTGTATTGGTATGAAACAAAAAAGTGGAGAAACAAAAAGTCAAATCTGACACATGCAAAACTCTAAAAATGAACTGGACAAGATTGTCACATTCTCAAAATTGTAAGAAATAATTGCATTCCAAGATGCTCCTGTAATTTGTAATTAAAATCACCTGTATCAATTAACAGAACTTAATGTTCCTGTGTCCACTGTGCACAACACTGTCAGGAAGTTTACAGCCTTTGGCACTGTAGGCTAAAGAAGACATAGATGAAAGAGAAAAATTTAATTAAAGATTGCTTGAATGGTGGATAAAAAAACCTTGATCAACTTCCAGACAACTTCAAGCTCACCTTCAGGCACAGGGTACAACTGTGTCACCTCGTACTATATGTTGCCATCTGTATGAAAAGGGAAGCTATGGCAGGAGAGCAAGGAGGACACCACTGCTGACACAGGAACATAAAAAAAGCCAGATTGGAGTTTGCCAAAACTTACCTTAGGAAGCCAAAATCCTTTTGGGAGAATGTGCTGTGGACAGACGAAACAAAAAAATTACAGTTTTTTGGTAAAGCCCATCATTCTACAACCGGTTTCAGACAAAGAAATTAGGCCTTTAACCGCTTTCCCGCCGCCCTATAGTAGAACTACTGTTACAGGGCGGCAGGGCTACGCAAAATCACATATACATACACGTGATTTGCATTTCCGGGTAGGGGGAGCGCACCACCATTGGTGGCTAGGGATGTCAATCACTGAGTCCCAGTGGGAGATTGGCCACCGCCACCCGGCGATCATCGGGCAAAGCTGACAGGCGAGAGACCTGTATGTAAAACACAGGTCTCTCTCCTGCCAGCAAGGACATGCTGCTGTGTATTTCTCTGCACAGCAGAGAAATACACAGAAGCATGTCTCCCTAGTAAAACAGCCCACGGCACACTGTTAAACCTTTGATCGCCCCCACATGTTAACCCCTTCCTGCCCAGTGTCATTAGTACAGTGTCACTGCTTTTTATTAGCACTGATCACTGTATTAGTGTCATTGGGATGTCAGTGGCAGTTAGTCAATTCCCACCCAGTGTCAGAATGCCTGCCACAGTCCTGCTATAAGTCGCTGATTGCCGCCATTACTAGTATGAAAAGAAAAAAATTCCAGTATTCATTCCGCCATTTGTAGATGCTATAGCATATGCCTAAACCAATTACCGTATTTTTCGCTCCATAAGACGCACTTTTTTTCCCCCAAAAAAGGGGGGAAAATGTCAGTGCGTCTTATGGAGCGAATATAGAGCGGCCGGTCCGGTATTTCCACCGCCGCCGTGTCAGAATACCGGGCCGGCTGCTCAGCTCTGCAGTGGGACCTTACCTGTCCCTCTATCCAGCGGCGCGCTGTCTTCCCGGCTTCTGTAGTGTGCGTGACAGCCGGGTCCCAAGTGCGCATGCGCAAGAAGCAGTGCTCTTTGTGAATGGTAAGGCGGTACCTGGGACACATGACAGATCCCAGAAGCCGCCGGACCAATCGCAAAGCGCATCGCTTCTCGCGCATGCGCACTGGGCATCCGGCTGTCCGACAAGCGCCCACACTACAGAAGCCGGGAAGACCGCGCGCGGCTGGATAGAGGAACAGGTAAGATAAAAAAAAAACTCTGCGGAAGTAAGAGCGGGTACCTGTCAAATTCAGGTACCCACTCCCCACCTCCCCAAAGGTCAGCAGTCATCTCCTGTACTGTCCGCAGTCTCTGGTCATCCCTGCACTGTGTCCGCAGTCTCTGGTCATCCCTGCACTGTGTCCGCAGTCTCTGGTCATCCCTGCACTGTGTCCGCAGTCTCTGGTCATCCCTGCACTGTGTCCGCAGTCTCTGGTCATCCCTGCACTGTGTCCGCAGTCTCTGGTCATCCCTGCACTGTGTCCGCAGTCTCTGGTCATCCCTGCACTGTGTCCGCAGTCTCTGGTCATCCCTGCACTGTGTCCGCAGTCTCTGGTCATCCCTGCACTGTGTCCGCAGTCTCTGGTCATCCCTGCACTGTGTCCGCAGTCTCTGGTCATCTCCTGTACTGTGTCCGCAGTCTCTGGTCATCTCCTGTACTGTGTCCGCAGTCTCTGGTCATCTCCTGTACTGTGTCCGCAGTCTCTGGTCATCCCCTGTACTGTGTCCGCAGTCTCTGGTCATCCCCTGTACTGTGTCCGCAGTCTCTGGTCATCCCCTGTACTGTATCCGCAGTCTCTGGTCATCCCCTGTACTGTGTCCGCAGTCTCTGGTCATCCCCTGTACTGTGTCCGCAGTCTCTGGTCATCCCCTGTACTGTGTCCGCAGTCTCTGGTCATCTCCTGTACTGTGTCCGCAGTCTCTGGTCATCCCTGTACTGTGTCCGCAGTCTCTGGTCATCCCCTGTACTGTGTCCGCAGTCTCTGGTCATCTCCTCTACTATGTCTGCAGTCTCTGGTCATCTCCTCTACTATGTCTGCAGTCTCTGGTCATCTCCTGTACTATGTCTGCAGTCCATTAGTTCAGAAATTTTTTTTTCCTGTTTTCAGCCTCTAAAACCTAGGGTGCGTCTTATGGTCAGGTGCGTCTTATGGAGCGAAAAATACGGTAATTTACACATATTGGGATTTTTTTTAGCAAACACATGTAGCAGAATACATTTTGGCCTAAATTTATGACGAAATTAGATTTTTAAAATTTTGTTACTGGATATGTTTTATAGCAAAAAGTAAAAAAATTGTTTTGTTTTTTTTTTCAAAATGGTCAGTCTTATTTTGTATATTCGCAAAAAAATAAAAAGCGCACAGGTGATCAAATACCACCGAAAGAAAGCTCTATTTGTGGGGAAAAAAAAAAGGACATAAATTTATGTACAGCGTTGCATGACCGGATTATTGTCAATTAAAATACCGCAGCGCCGTATAGCAAATAATGGCCTGGTCAGGAAGGGGGCTAAATCCTCTGGATGGAAAATGGCTAAAGAAAAGACTACAGTCCTTACAGTCAAACATAGTGGAGGTTCACTTATGTTTTGCTGCTTCAGGCACTAGATGTTTTGACATTATGAAATCTGAAGACTACCAAAGAATTCTGGGGTGCAATGTAGGGTCCAGTGTCAGAAAGTTGCATCTCCGTCAGAGGTGGTGGGTCTTACAGCAGGACAATGACCCAAAGCACATATCAAAAAGAAATGATTTCAGACAAAGTGCTGGACAGTACTGAACTAGCCAGCACCAAGTCCAGATCTCAATCCCATAGAGAACCAGTGGAGAGATTTCAAAACAGTAGTTTGGAAAAGGAACCCGTCCAATCTGAGAGACATAGATCAGTTGGCAAAAAAAGTGGTCCAAAATTCAAGTAGAGAGGTGTAAGAAACTCATTGATGGCTACAGGATGTGACCGATTTCAGTTATTTTTTCCAAGGTGTGAGCTACCAAATATTAAATTCAGTGTGCCAATAATTTTGTCCAGTCCATTTTGGGGTTTTGCGTGGAATGTTTCAGATTTGATTTTTTTTTTTTTTATTTGTCCACTTTTTGTGTTATACCAATACAACCAAAAGAAATAAACACGAGAATGCCTAAACATTTGTAATTGCAACCATTTTCTGGGCGAAGTGGTGCATTATCTGACAGAAATACAGGAGGTGCCAATATTTTTGGCTAGAACTGTACGTGTTAAAAGGGTAGTGAGGGACGTTTTAAAGCTAAATTCCACTTTAATCTTTCTGGTTGCTATAGGCAACACACTATTTTTGGATAGTTTATTAAATGAAGCACAAAGAGCACTAAAACATACTTGACCTTAAAAGATGAGAAGGGTCTGATAGCAGGTAATCATGGCAGACAGAAGGTGTATCAGTTTTATGTGTGAAAATTTCTATGGTAACCTGAATGAAGCATCCAGTTCTACAAAGGGTCAACATAATGCATATGTATTGTTTAAAAGGAAAGAACACAGCTTTCTGCAAACTGCTTTGAGGTTTTAAATAGAGCCTCGGGAAATGCTTATCCAAAAGCGAATATTATACTGTATTTATTTGTTAAAACCAAGCACAGCATTGTATACTATTAAAATGTTAAAAGACAACTCTACACTGATTAAAATGAAAGGTATTCTAAAACATGCAGCTTAAAGTTTAACTCAGGAAAAAGGATAGACAGACAGTTGATTAGTATACATTTATCTCACAAAACAGGGACTGGGAGTGCAATGCAGTAATTTTAATCCAAAAATATCCTTATACAACACAATTAAAAAAAATAGGAATGACAGTTTGAACATGAGAAAGGGTGGGTACACCTGAAACTGTCATTCCTATAGATTTTGTTCATTGTGTTATGCAACAATATTTTTGGATTCAACATTTTCCATGACTGCATTGTACTCCCAGTCCCCTTTTTTTTTTATTTCTTTTTAATATTTTTGGGATACAAGTAGAAAACAGAAAAACACCCAACAACAATCTGCACCAGTAAACAATGCAGCTCCTAATCCATAATGACATATCCATACAAAAAACAGGAACATGGAAACCAGTGAAACAGTCATCAAGTGGAAAAAATATGGCGCAACAGTGACATTACCAAGAACTGGACATCCATCCAAAATTAATGAAAAGACAAGAAGAAAACTTGTATGGGAGGCTGCCAAGAGGCCTACAGCAACATCAAAGGAGCTGCAGGAATATCTGGCAAGTACTGGCTGTGTGGTGCATGTGACAACAATCTCCCATATTCTTCATATGTCTGGGCTAAGGGGTAGAGTGGCAAGACGGAAGCCTTTTCTTACCAATAAAAACATCCAAGCCCGGCTAAATTTTGCAAAAACACATCTGAAGTCTCCTAAAAGCATGTGGGAAAATGTGTTATGGTCTGATGAAACCAAGGTTGAACTTTGTGGCCATAATTCCAAAAGATATGTTTGGTGCAAAAACAACACTGCACATCACCAAAAGAACACCATACCCACAGTGAAGCATGGTGGTGGCAGCATCATGCTTTGGGGCTCTTTTTCTTCAGCTGGAATTGGGGCCTTAGTCAAGGTAGAGAAAATTATGAACAGTTCCAAATACCAGTCAATATTGGCACAAAACTTCAGGTTTCTGCTAGAAAGCTGAACATGAAGAGGTACTTCATCTTTCAGCATGACAATGACCCAACGCATACATCCAAATCAACAAAGGAATGGCTTCACCTTGTTTTTGCAAGGAAGAGTGGGAAAATATTGCCAAGTCAAGATGTGCCATGCTGATAGACACATACCCAAAAAGACTTGAGCGCTGGAATCAAATCAAAAGGTGCTTCAACAAAAGTATTAGTTTAAGGGTATGTACACTTATGAAACCATATTAATTTAGTTTTTTTATTTTTACTTCCCTCCATCTAAAAGATTTCAGTCTGTTGTTCAACTGAGTTGTACAGTTTATAGGTTACATTAAAAGGTGGAAAAAGTGGTTTATATTCCTAGATTGTAAGCTCTAACGAGCCGGGCCCTCTGTTTCCTCTTGTACCAAATTGTAATGTAACTGTAATGTCTACCTTCATTTTGTAAAGTGCTGTGCAAACTGTTGGCACTATATAAATCCTGTATAATAATAATAATCTCTCTTTTTTTTTTTACATCACAGAAACCTGACAATTTAACAGGGGTGTGTGGACTTTTTATATCCACTTTATATGTTAGGTCTTGATTAGAGCCCACCTGACTGGTTGATGCAAATTGATTGATACGTACACCTCCCATTTTGTACATTTTATATACAGTAGATTTTAGGATATCAGAGTTTTCATCTAAAGCAGCTGGGTATTGTTTGTTACAAGACAGAGCAGGTAAAGATAAAAATAAATAAATAAAATGAGTATTTCAACTCCACAAGCATGTCTATTTTTTTTTTTCAACCTTTTTACAATTACTGACCCCCAATTGCCCAATATGTTCTTCTACCCCTCATCATCAGACTGCTGACATCATCATCAGACTCATCAGTCTCATCTTAGACAGCAGCATGACTTCAAAATAGGTCAACAGTTCTGTTTTACTTGACATATGACTAGCTAGGAACAGAACAGCTGAAAGAAAGTCAGAAATGTTAATCATATTTATTGATATTAAAACAGTAATAAAGCGCTGAGCAAACTGTTGGCGCTATATAAATCCTGTATAATAATAATAAATCGCAAATACAAAAGACATCTAAGCACTCCATGTGAAAGCGCCTATAGTATAGTGTGGTGTTGTTTAGAGACTTGAAGAATGTGGACAAACTTAAGATGTTGCACTGCATTGAGAAAACACCCATCATCATCATAAGGCTTCCTCTGGTTAAGAAGCCCTGGTCTAGACAAAAGGATTCCTCAAAGATATGATTCTGCTCTCTACCCCTTTAAAGCAACTCTACAGAATCCGAGCTCAGTGCTTGAGGTCCCATGGCAAATACTGTAAATTTATAAAAGAAAAAGTAGCACAGCAAGGATTTCTGCTGTTCATTCAGGGGTGGAGAAGGAGCAATTACAGGACTTCCCACAGGGAGGTAAGACAAATAGAAAAATAAAAAAGACAATTAATTTT
This sequence comes from Staurois parvus, assembly GCF_062004578.1. Taxonomy (NCBI): domain Eukaryota; kingdom Metazoa; phylum Chordata; class Amphibia; order Anura; family Ranidae; genus Staurois; species Staurois parvus. The sequence goes on from NW_028317805.1 coordinate 10,316,042, forward strand.
CTTAATTAGACCAGAGTTCTTGAAGATCTTTATTGTATCATCTTACACACTTCCCTGACTGTTACTTCTGCATACACAATGGCACACCTATAAGCCAGAGAGAGGACATCCAGAGAATATATTGTTTTCTAGTTCTTAAGAATTTGCTGTGTGTTGAGGAACTGGAGTGTTGTAGGAGACGATTTCCAGCTGTTCCACAATATGCAATTGTAGTTTCCCTGTTTATTCTGTTATTCAATTTTCCATTCAAAACAAAGATAATTCAACTCAAGTAAAATTCATAGTTAGGACGGTCAGTTATGAAATAATCAAAATCATAGGCGGGCTGAAACACATCCGGATATGTGCAAATCAATGCAACTGATTTAAAGCAGGACTAAAGTGGAGAAAATAAAATGCTATAAGCTGGAGTTTTTTGGTAACAGAGACTTTAATTTTTTTTTTTTCCTGAAGAGACCTACGAAAAAGGAAAAAAAAAACCTTTAATAGTATGGGTACACTATGGGCTTACTCCTGGAGAATAAATCCCGAATGATACATCTCCAGTGTGAATGTCCGGGATGATTTCTTCAGTGGCCAATGACCGAGAGAAGACACCATCCAGAAAAAATGGTGTGGAGAGCTGTCAGTGCTGGACAAGGGAAAGTTACAAGGCAAACATGAACATTATGGCAAGAGCTGATGCAGTCTTCCCCAGCAGGTGCAAAGGTTGCTGACCCAAATTGTATCTTCTCAGATGGTTCCCTTCTTATGTGGGTTCCTATGGAGCCACCCTTGTGTGTGTGTGCGCTCAAAGGAGAGAGACCACAAGCCGATATTAGCAGGCCACCTGTCCAGACAAGCACAGGCAGCCAGAGAGGACTGGATGCAAATCATGCTTGGAATTATGGGACATATGGTCCGAGAAGGGGCACTTTCTGTGAAGCTGTAAGTGTGCGATCCCCAACCAGAAGTTCGGGGAAGCGATGCACTGTAGACTGGGGGCAGCAGTATGAAATCATCTGAATTATAAGCATTTCTTGCCTTTTAGGAGTCTATTGCATGTACATTTCTTCTCAACAAATTGGGCAAAACCCAATGCTCTTCAGGCCTTTAAGCACATTTTTTTGTATTATGGGCAGTAGTAAAATAATGCATTATGACCACTGGCTGGAGCTGAAAAGCACAGGAAACACATACTGTACATCTTTGTAACAATTTAACAATTCTAGCTGCTACAGGGAATTGGCAGATAAATGTAACCACTGGCGCATTTTAGCATGTGGTTAGTGTGAATGAGCCCTGAAAGTCAGCTCATAAAGATTATAACACAGATTGTTGCTCCATAGATTACTGCTAGTTTATGTAATTTATTTTTTTTTTAAAGATTAGGGAACAGATAAGACACACGTCAGGTGTTTTTTTTTTTTGGTCTATGTCCAGTCAGGGAAAGTTTCCTTCACTTCCTGCCTATGAATCTTACAAAACACAACAGGAAGTTAGAAGAAACTTCTCCAAAGTGAAAGTAAGATTACAGAGGTAAATGTGTGTATGTTGGGTTTTCTATGTCCCATTCAGCAGGTGCAAAAAAAAAAAAAAAAAATGCCAGTCATAGCATATAATGTGAATGGACCCCAACAGTTAAAATATCTGTAGAAATTGATTAATGTACGGTAAAGGCTGCAGAACTTTTTAAGTGTTTTGTGGACTAAAAATGTATTTTCTTTTGCATATTAAAAAAACAAAACAAAAAAGACACAATTGATACATTGTAAGGAAACCCCATGTGTTATGAATTTTCAAACTATGCCCAGACTCACCTAAATCATGTCAGACTTATATGTGGGTACGTTGTTACAAGGATCAGGTAATTGCAATGTAGCACACAAATAAAGCAACAGTGACAAAAAAATGTACTTCTATTCTACATTGCCCCCTTTCGACTCTGCCTAGCACACCACATCCTGTTACCTTCCCTCTGGAAGCATGAGACTATTATACAGTTGGAGTCTTGCGCTAACAGATACAGCTGAGTTTGTTGTTACTGAGAACATATGTTGGATGTCTTTTTTTCCCTCAAACACTGTAGAGAAAAAACACTGAGAAACATTACAGGCAGCAGACATCTGTATCTCTTGTGTGGAGCCAAGGTAGTTTTATTTCCTCTAACAGCAGACTGTAAATCTAAATATTATTAAGCACACAAACAGTACACGTACAGATGTATACATACATAGCTAATGATCAAAATCAGATCGTAGCCATTGTAAACTGCGTAATAGACACCAGAACTGAACTTAGAAAGTTAGTATAGCAGCTGAGAACCTAATGTGCTGTAGATGACGATTCCCATGTCTAAGGGTACCAGCAGGCTTCCACAAACTCATAGGAAATAAAGATCATGGTTTTTAATTTTGTTTTGGTTTTTTTTTTTGCCTGTCACTATCTTCTTTCCAGGAAAAGCTGGAGAGGATTTCCTCCCCACTGTCCTCTAAAGTAATTAAAACGCATAATACTGAACAATGAGAATGGCTAGTAGTTGGACATAGCTGTACAAACAACATGTGATTAACCTTATGCTAATAATTTAGTGACAGCTTTCCGGCTGAAGAGGTCACTGGAGCCTGAAGATGGCAGTGTTCCTTAGTTTAATACTGCCCTTACCAAATACAATTACAGTATTACAAAAAAAAGTAATACAATTTAAGCTTACATAATCAACTAATTGGAAAAAATTAGCGCATGATAAAGAGCTCTTAATATCCTGGTTATAGAGAACACTTATACACTCACCGGTCACTTTATTAGGTACACCTGTTCAATTGCTTGGTAACACAAATTGCTAATCAGCCAATCACATGCCAGCAACTCAATGCATTTAGGTATCTAGACGTGGTAAAGATGACTTGATGAAGTTCAAACAGAGCATCAGAATAGGTAAGAAAGGAGATTTAAGTGACTTTGAATGTGGCAAGGATCTTGGTGCCAGACAGGCTGTTCTGAGTATTTCAAACACTGCTGATCTACTGGAATTTTCACACACAACCATCTCTAGGGTTTACAGAGAATGGTCCTAAAAAAGATAAAATATCCAGTGAGCTGCAGTTGTATGGATGAAAATGCCTTGTTGATGTCAGAGAATGGGCAGACTGGTTTGACATGATAGAAAGGCAACAGTAACTTAAATAGCCACTCGTTACAACCAAGGTATGCAGAATACCATCTCTGAACACACAACACGTCGAACCTTGAAGCAGATGACCTACAACAGCAGACGACCACACCAGGCGGCACTCCTGTCAGCCAAGAACAGGAAACGGTGGTTACAATTCACACAGGCTCACTAGAATTGGACAATAGAAGATTGGGAAAACATTGTCTGGTCCGAGGAGTCTCAATTTCAGCTACGAAACTTAGATGGTAGGGTCAAAATGTGGTGTAAATAACATGAAAACATGGATCCCTCATGCCTTGTATCAATGATTCAGGTAGGTGGTGATGGTGTAATGGTGTGGGAGATATTTTCTCGACACACTTTGGGCCCCTTAGTACCAATTGAGCATTGTTTAAATGACACGGCCTACCCAAGTATTGTTGCTGACCATGTCCATCCCTTTATGACTATCTTCTGATGGCTACTTGCAGCAGGATAACATCCAACCATGTCACAAAGCTCAAATCATCTCAAACTGGTTTCTTGAACATAACAATGAGTTCACTGTACTCCAATGGGCTCCACAATCACCAGATTTGAATCCAATAGAGCACCTTTGGAATGTGGTGGAACAAGAGATTTGCATCATGGATGTGCAGCCAACAAATATGCAGCAGCTGCATGATGCTATCATGTCAATTTGGACCAAATTTCTGAGGAATGTTTCCAACACCATGTCGAATCTATGCCACGAAGAATTAAGGCAGCTATGAAGGCAAAAGGGGGTCCAACCCGGTACTAGCAAGGTGTACCTAATAAACTGTCCGGTGGTGGTAAATGCCATACCCCTGCCCGTATTTCCGAGTACTCTACATCCCCAATTATTCACCCCTTTCCTCAAAGGTCTGTTGACAAGAGGGAACTCCAATCTGATTCACTAGGAAAAGAACGAATACTCCATAATTGATGCAAGGACCCCTTAGGATTCATGCACACAGGTGTATGAAAACAATTATCCAAATATGCTGCCAGAAAAAAAATGCCTCGAAAGCCACATTTTTATGCACATTTACATGAGCGTAAACTCATTCTATTGGCTAGAATATTAATTTATTTTAGCCACTAGAATAAATGTAGGCGCATCAGTGCCTGTTTAGTCACATTTACAAGCATAAGATTACAAATTACACTGGAAAACTCTCCTCTCTGAATGCAGGTCTGGGGAATGTTTTATGCTCTGGAGCATTGTCCTACAACATGCTACTTTTAGAGGCAAAAAAAACCCCACCACATTCCAGATGTCTCTTAGCAGCATTCTTTCTGCTCATGTGCATGAGGCCATATTGATACTCTAGTGTGAGAGTTAAGTGCATGTAATTATGGTTTATACATTACTTATTTTATATTTGTAAAACCTTAAAATGAGAAGTAGAGCCAAAGCTATTTTGGCTGTACTTCTCCTATGAGTCCCAAGCTTAAACTGGCAGCTGCCTCAAGCTCTCAGCAATCTGCCGAGAGCCTAAGCCAGCCCCTCCCACCCCCTTCATTGACCAGCAGTTCAATGAGCATGGAGGGGCAGAGCAGAGAGCCGGTGACTGTCTGTCATTGCTCTCTGCTAGAGCGGGGGGGGGGGGGTAGTGATTGCTCAGTTCTCTGTGCAGAGCCAGCGGACGACAGATGCAGCATTGGATTGATGTTGCATCCACATAGGTGAATATAATGGGGTTTTTTCCCCCATAACCCATACTTCTCTTAATAAAAGATACTGAAAAAAAAAATATTGGTGTTAGTATACATTGGCTAAATTAACAATGACTATGATTATTTTTGCCTACCTAACCATTTTCAGATTTTTTTTTTAAAGAACAAGTTATTTAAAAAAAAAAATACATTTCATTAAAGTGTAACTAAACCCAGGACCCTGCATTCACTATATCTGGTCTCCCCGGACCCTGCATTCACTATATCTGGTCTCCCCGGACCCTGCATTCACTATATCTGGTCTCCCCGGACCCTGCATTCACTATATCTGGTCTCCCAGGACCCTGCATTCACTATATCTGGTCTCCCACAGTACACACAACATGGAAATGTAATTATTTTAGTAAATATGAATTGCTAAATACCTTTCTCATTAGCAGTTAGAGCAGTCTTGTGACCTCCGCAGAGAATGGTTAAAGCTTGTAGGAGGAGTTTTCTTTCTGCTCTAGGAGGATGCAAAACCTCTGACCTTCTGTGAGAACAGTACTGAGTGGCCCTGTGCTGATCACATGCACTCTCCCAAGAGAAAAAAAAAAACTCTAGCAATACACACTAAACTGAGTATGTGCATGCGACTACGGGTTCTGTCTGTCTTCTCAGGTGGACATTTGAACAAGAGGCAGGGCAGAGAAAACAGGACCAAACAGCCTTTTTACACAATGTAGAGGATTAACCCCTTAGGTTTCACAGTGAGTATAACAAGCATGCTTTACTGCATATACAGACTGATTTTAATGTTGTGGGTTTAGTAACACTTTAAAGGTACACACATTAATCGATGTTATTGCCAAGTTAATCAGGACATAGTGGCACTGCTAAAAAAGTTGTCTGGGTTCAATGCCCCCCCAGGCATAAAGAGTTACTTATAGGTCCATTTCAATCCATGTAACAAAGCTAGAGCCTCAAAAGTCAGCTACTGTAAAATTCAGCAGCTTCAACAAGCAAAGAGGTATATTTTGAAGCTGAACTCCAGTCCCCCCACTGGTAGCTCAACCTTTTGTATAGTAGGGATCTGCTTGTTTAGCCGAGGGGCATGAAGTAAGCAGAACTACTTGCCATATTCCAAGCTACCAAATGTTTCCTTCCTGCTAAATGACTTGTCTTACAGAGCTGCTCCTCTTCGCCAGTCTTGTGGCAGCCCACTCACCGATGTATCCACATACAATGCAGTACCAGTGGTCCTACATTGTACATTAGGATGATGAGCCCTTAACCATACTCCAGGGCTGCAGAAACGTGCGCTAGCTGCCAAGGAAGGGAAGAATAAAGTAGGTGTTCCTCTGTTAAATCTGACAGACAGACAATTTTAAAACAAAAACTAAACCCTTCTTTGCAGCCAAGGTAGCTGTCATCTTAGTCTGCTGGATCTGCAGTTGCCCTGGTACTGTACACATGTGATCAGATATGACACCAGCCATTTCATAGCATGACCGTTCCGGTTGAGAGCACAAGCAACCGAGTTATCATCCATTGCAAGCCTTGAATGTCACTGTCATCGTTTTGGGAAAACCGATAAATCGATGGGTTTAGTCCTGCTTGAAGCGGACTGGAGTTCAGCTTTAAAGTTGGTGACACGTGAGGGTCACCTAATGGCTCATTTACATGGGTGAATTTAGTCTGCGTGATTAATCTCTAAGGAGTAATCACTCAGCAAAACATGGTGTTATTTTATGCGACTTCCTGTGATTAATCGCTAGAGGTTAATGCTTCAACACAGTGATTAATTGTTTATCCTGTTCAATTCAGTGGAGGTGTTTAATCTCTTCAATTTTTGCTATGTGATTAGTTGGAAGTACAGAATGCTTATCAGAACACAGAGCAGGTAAAAATTACTTCCCTGGCTTATCACACACATATCAAGATGAAATAGAGGGATTCATAGTGACAGAATCATTTTAGTAAAATTATGTTAATAGTTATATACATGACAAAAGATCTGAGAACTGCCCTTCTCATTTTACAACTGCAGAGACTTAAAAAAAAAAAACAACCTGACATTCATCTTTCACAGTGTAGTTTTCTTACGAATAAATTCCAAGCAACAAATGGATCATTGATTTAAAGGATATGTGAACCCTCACCTTGAAAAACAACCCATTCAGTTTAAGCCCCTTACCGCCCTGGCCAATGTTTAGCTTTCAACACTTTCACAAATTGAATGGCAGTTTTTATCAATTTTGAGATACACAGAACTTTCTTTTGGTGGTATTTATTAACCACTGTGTTTTCTAGATTTTTTTTTTCTATATAATTGGACAATACCAAAAAAAAAAACATTTTTCTTTGTTTCTGTTATAGAATTTTGCAAATGATTAATCTTTCTTCATAAATTTAGGCTAAATTGTATTCTGCTACATTTCTTTGATAAAATTAACCCACATCCGTGTTATATATATATATATCACACACTATCTATCTTAGTTACATAGTCTGGCTGAAAAAAGAAAAAAAAAAAATGTACGTCCGGCTCAACCATTAAAAAAAAAAAAAAAAATCTTTCTATATTGCCATAACCTGTCAGAAGTGACTCATACAAATAGAGGAAGGAGAGATCAAATATGAACCATACTAGGTGCTTGGGATTGAGGCTAGTACAAATTATAGAGGGATATGCTTTGTTCATTTTTCATTTCAGAGGTTTACAGCCACAATGTAAGAGCAGAGGGACCAACTGTCTGCCTATACTGGAGCAGAGCTAATCACAGGAACCGGATTGTAGGTCAATACATTTTGCTAACTGCTACGGATTAGTTCTTCAGTAGGAACACAAATATAAAAAGCCACAGGCAAATTTAAATTTGTATCTATTAGCCCTTGGTAAAATAAACATTCTGTCCACAAGTCTTTATTTGTCTTTTAACAAGACAAAAAAGGAGAAGTAAACATTGAAACACAAATACTTGTCTTCCTATTGATGTCAAGTTTTTAACACTTAAGTTACAGTAGTGCTAAAGCCTCACAATTTTTATCCTAATTACATTTGTATTGGTCAGCCGTGCATAGGACATAAAATGGTTGCTTTACAAATCCACAAACACTTACAACTTAGCAAAACTGCAGGCCTTTCGGCCTGTTCTGTGATGCTTCTCCGAACTTCCAGTCGTGAAGCGGGTGCTCGTTACATCACAGGTCCCCAAATCCTCCTCCTTGTGACTACAACTCCCATAATTCTAAATACCACTGTATAGAAGTTCCCCGGTCGTTCCTCTCCAGCTGCCTGTACATGTCAGCCTGGAGTCTTTGTTCCAGGAGTGGGCATGAAAGGGTGGCTCCAACAGGACCATGCAAGGCAACAAGAGCCACCCATGACCAGGGATCTTTGAACTGGCTCATTCAAGAAAGGGCAAGCTTTTAAAGGAGAAGCAGCAGACAAGATAAGTGCTGAGGTAAATTGCTGTAATTTCTTTCAAAACGTTAGGCCTGTTTCACAATCAACTGCAACCTGAACAGCATTGACTGAGCTTTCAGCAAGATTTGTTGAAACTTTTAAAGTATAATTCAACTCTAGTTTGTAAATGCTGAACACATAACCTAATGGGAGTTCTGTTTGCCACTTTACTGCAGTTGAAAAAGTAAAAATATTTGTTGAAGAATAACAAACATGATAGCCTTACCTGCTCTGTGCAATGGTATTGCACAGAGTGGCCTCGAAGCTCCTCTTCTGGGGTACCCTGCCAGCATCCACGGCGGTTCCTCTTCAATGTGCGCCGCCATAGTAAGCCACTTGCTATTGGTGGCACACAGCTGGGCTGTGTATATCCAAAGGCACACACATAACATGACCTGGCCACACCCCCTACTCTGTCCTCACAGGGTTTGATTGACAGCAACAAGAGCCAATGGCTGCCACTGTGTCCCAGGAAAAGAGGAAGTGCAACTGCAGATGGGCACAGTGCTGGATCAAGACAGGTTGTCCAGTTCTGCGAGGACGTCATATGGCCTCCTCCCAAAACAAGCCCCCTGCGCACCCCCAGCAGTGCTGTCTGTGATCAGCTGTGTGTAAGGTAAAAGGCCAATCACAGCAGCCTAAACCACGTTATCAGCTGTGTCCAATGACACAGCTGATCACAAAGTAAATACAGTTGGCGGTTATCGGCAGCACTTTCCTCACAATGTCACAGCGTGAGGAAAGTACTGCTTATGACTGGCAAGTGTCACAGAGCACAATTGCACTGATAATCAGGGCACTGAATATCTGTGCCCTGATCATCAGTGCAGCCCCAAAAGTGCCCATCAATGCTGCCTTTCAGTGCATCATCAGTGCCTCTTCAATTTCCACCAGTGCAGTCTATCAGTGCCCATCATTACCGCCTATCAGTGCAGCATCATCGGTGCCTCCTCATCAATTCTCACCAATGCCGCCTCATCAGTGCAGTCTATCAGTGCCTATCAGTGCTACCTCATCAGTGCCCATCAGTGCAGCCTCATCAACGCACATCAGTGAAGGAGAAAATTTACCTGTTTGCAAAATTTTATAATAGAAACAAAGAAAAACTTTTTTTTTTCAAAAGGTTTTGCTTTTTTCGTTTATAGTGCAAAAAATAAAAAAAACCCAGTGGTGATTAAATACCACCAAAAGAAAGCTCTGTTTATGTGAAAACAAACTGATAAAAATGTCATACAGTGTTGCATGACTGCGCAATTGTTATTCAAAGTGCAACAGTGCTGAAAGCTGAAAATTGGCCTGGGCAGGAAGGCGGTAAAAGTGCCCGGTAGGCAAGTGGTTAAATAAGGTGCTAGCAGGCTTCTGCATGACTTGAAGCTTGTCAAAAGCCTGCTGAAGCTTGCTAGCAGCTTGACTGAAGTGACAACAAGCACTCCCATCAAGATATGTGTATAGCATTTCCAAACAGGGTACTTTAAAGGCTTAGAAAAATACGCTTGCCGAGAGCTTTGCAAAATTTCATAAAAGCTCACACTGCTCTTATACAAGCTAAAGCCCATGTGAAACACGCCTTCGGGTCACATTCAGTGTGGTGATTGGGGGGGGGGGGGGGGTTATCTTGTTTAAGGAATGCTTTTCGTGTTGAATCTCCTGTTTACAGAGCTCAAAAGCTCAAACTAAAAATTACACATACATACACACCTCAGCGATTCAAAGCTTTGACCCCTGATTGGCCCACTCTGCCTGAATATGAGGCCCAGAGTTCCATTTAGCTAAGATCACATGACCAACATTTCAGCTGACAGTACACAAAATAAATTCCTGCAAGATAGCTAATACTACAGGACTATTGCTACTTTTTATGATTTTTTTATCTTAAAATAAATGTATAGTGGTTTTGTACATATATGCATTATGGTCTCTAAATGGGTGCGTTCATCATTTTTTAAAAAAACAATTGGTCCCGACAAAATATTTGAATACAAATTCATCCAAATTAACCTTTTTTGTGGTTCAATTTAAAGATCAATTTCAAGCAAAAGATTGACTGAAACCACAAAACCTATAATCAGTCGATTATTTACTACCATGTGTAAACGCTGGGATAGGTTTTCTTCAAAAAAGGATTATTTTTATTAAATGACATGACAGCTATAATCTGAATACAATAAGCCATACCATGTCATTTGTCACAACTAGCATAGTAATCAGCAATTTCATAGCAATTTTCAGTTCTTAATGGAAAAATAAAATCATTGTTATATACAATTAACAATTGAGACTTAATGAACTGAACCTTTTTATATCAGTTTAGATGTAATCAAGACTTAAAGGAGTTCCTTAAACTCCAAGTAGGCAAACAGCAAAAGCTTAGCCAATATGTACTCCCTCATTATCTCACGTCTGGACTACTGCAACTCCCTCCTCACTGGCCTACCTCATCACAGACTATCCCTGCTTCAGCCAATCCTGAACTCAGCGGCCAGACTCATCCACCTTACCAACCGCTCCTTTTCTGCCACCCCCCTCTGTCATTCCGTCCACTGGCTCCCGATTGCCCAACGCATTAAATTCAAACTACTAACATTGACATACAAAGCCATTTATAACGCTGCCCCAAACTACCTCACTGACCTGATACCCAAATACCACCGAACCCGTAATCTTCGCTCCTCCCAAGACCTCCTACTTTATAGCTCCCTGGTCTCCACCTCCCACGCCCTACTGCAGGACTTCTCCAGGACTTCCCCATCCTCTGGAACTCACTACCCCAATCCATCAGACTGTCACCTACCCTCCTCACCTTTAGGCGCACCCTGAAAACCCATCTCTTCAGGGAAGCCTACCCCGCCCTCACCTAACAGCCAATCTCCTCCACTCCTCCTACCACTCCATCCCCCACAGCCACTTCCTCCTGTGCCACTATCCCCTCCCTCCTAGATTGTAAGCTCGAAAGAGTAGGGCCCTCGAACCCCTCGTGTATTGTTTTGTTACTGTATTGTCTCATGTACTGTCCCCCACTATAATGTACAGCTCTGAGCAAACCTTTTGGCGCTATATAAATACTGCATAATAATAATAATAATGTATGCAAAATGTGTTATCTGCCAGAAAATTTATTTTTTTCCACTGCAATCAAAGCAATGGAACTTGGCGAAGATCGATTGGATAGTGAAAGAGCAGAGGACCACAGGTTATGCCATTTGTATCTACTGTACTCTCCAATCAGCAAGCTCACATTCTTACACTCACAGCACTGTGCAATGTAGCATGAATGGCCATACCATAGCTCTTTGTCTACCAGTCTGAATGCTGACATACAGAGGATTACAGAAGGCTCAAATAAAGACTGTAAAACTATTTATACAATGGGAACAAGTCAATCTACATTTCTTTGTTTTTTTTCCAACTTCCAGAGGAAGGTGTTACAAGAGCTGCACCAAACCTCAAGAGATCTTTAAAAAAAAAATCGGGCCTACCAAAAAAGAATAATTGTTGGAAGGCACTATAAAAAAAAAAAAAAAAAAAAAAAAAAAAAGGACCTATTTTGACATTTTTCACATACATATTAAAAAAAAAATCTTTTTTTTTGCTAGAATATGTAGAACCTTCAAACATGCATATTTTCTGAAAGCAGATGCCCTGGAGAATAAATTGGTGGCTGTTTTTTATGTCACATGACATATGTACAGCCATTTATCAAACGCAAATTTTCAGGAAAAATACACTCAAATGAATTTACACACACACACACACACACACACACACACACACACACACACACACACACAAATATACCCAATTTTTTGTCAAATATAAAAGATTATGTTGTGTTGAGTAAATTGATACCAAACATGTCAAGATTTAAAATTGTGCACGCCAGTGAAACGGTTATCAGTTTAGAGCTGATCATGAATCATGGCCCTAGAATTATTGTTCTTCCTCCAAAATCTGCGGCGATACCTGACGTGTGATAAGATCACTTGTTACATATGCGGGCTGGGTGCTATTAACTTTTCATTTTTTTATCATTTAAAAGTGGTTCTAAAGGCTGTATTCTACGCATGAAGGTAAAAGAAACCTTCTGTTTGCAGCGACCACCCCCCTTCTCCCACATCCTTAACTGAGCCCCCTCCAATCCAGCGACATTCTCGACAGCCTCTGCTGTCTGGGTACTCTTCCTCCTCAATGGCTGAGACAGCAGTGGGAGTCCATTGGCTCCCACTGCTGTCAATTACAGCCAGTGAGCCAGCGAGGAGAGAGAAGGGGGTGGGGACGAGTCACAGCTCTATGTGTCTTATGAAAGCATAGAGCAGTGGCTCAGGGATGAGCATGCAGCGGCGCTCCCAGGGCTAATGGATTTCCCTGAGGGCACTGCTCGAGGGGGAGAAGCCAGGAGCACCGACAGGGACCCAAAAAGAAAAGAATCCAGTACAAAACCACTGCATGGAGTAGGCAAGTACAGACATGTTTGTTATTTAAAAACAAAACAAAAAAACGAACCTTTAGTGTCACTTTCATTATTGTTTTCATTTAGATTTATTGATATCACGGAGGCAAACAAGCCTGTTGTGATAGCTTTGGGCAGGTGACAGCTACTCCTTTTAGAGACATCAGAGTCTATTGGAACACTGATGTCTCCCCTGATCTTCAAAGCAGCTGATCAAAAACCGATCATGATTGATCAGCTGCTTTCCTGGCTGTAACAGACAAGAAATGACAGCTCTGAATCAAAAAGTGAGGAAATCCTCTTGCTTCTGACATAATCTTCCACAGAGGAGACTGTGGAATGAATGTTCCTCCACCTCCTCTGCAAGAAGCCGTCCCAACTGTTTACCATCATCCTGGGCTCTCCAGGTTCTCTGGCAGGGAGGGGTTTTTCCCATTGCTGTAAAAATGATTGAGTGGCTGTAAAATACCCAATGTGAGTTCTAGGACATGCACCTACACCCACATGGACGTCCTATTGAGACACAGTGGCTGTGTCCCTGCACGAAACACCTGTACATCCTGCGCAGGTAAACACAGCCCTGCACAGGATTAAAATTGCCCCGTGTGAACAAGGCCATAGACTTTGTTGTTTGAAATCCGTAAAAACAACTTTTTTTTTTTGTCGTTTTCCAGCTATCAGATAATGAAATGCGTGATTTCCTCTCAAACTATGTGCCCATTGTCTCATGCTGACTAGTACATTGAATAGTTAATCATGAAAAGTGCCTGCTGCATCATGAGACCAGAGCTGCCTTTTAGTTGCATACATAGGAAGTAAATGTAAAATTTCTCCACATGTAATTGCTAGATGCGAAGAGAATGCATGAAAAGAAAGTTTGTTACTACAGAATGGCCTTAAAGAACATTTAAAGTTATAAAGAGGTTATATAATGTGGCCATTTCATATGCAAACAGTAGTTAATAGGCTTCTACTTAAAAATATGCATAAATCTACCATTAATTCCTGCCAACAATTACAAATCCATTCTCTTCCTGAAGCATTAGCATTCTGTAAAAATGAAGACAAAATAATCAACGTTCAGAAACTTCCTGCGGAATTAAACGAATCCCATCCATGCATATCAAACACTATCCGATGAATATGGATAGTCCCTGAATATGCAAATAACGCAGACAAAAATGTAATAATTAAATATACACTCTGTCTGATTGCAATCAGCTGGCAAAGCAACAGGAGTGACAATAGTGAGGGTCATGTTCACATAAGGGGAACATCTCAAATTCTACAAACTTCATCTGTCATAATAAACGACCTGATTCCAAAGGATTAGCACATATTTACATGAAGGAAGCACACGTGTGCGCTTACTGAATCATAACTGCATCTAGTCACAGCTCCTTCCAAGAGTTAGGAAGTTATGGCCAAGTAATACTTCCATCATAACAAACATCAAAAATAAAGCAGTTAGGAAGGACTAGACAAAAAAAAAAAAAAAAGACAGGTAGGCTGAAGCGGCAAAAACTAAAGAGGACGTCCAACTTCTCTGAGCCATGTTCTGGACACTGTAAAGTGCCCTTAAATGAGCAAAAGGACAGGTTCTCTTGATATCCCCCCCTTTCCACCCTGTTGATACTTTTCCCATATTCCTCTTCAGACCTGAATGAGTCCTCCCAGTTTGCGTTGGGGATTATACGTGGCTAAGACTGCGGGACCAATCTCAAGGAGCACTGCAACTCGCACATGCGCAGTAGGAAACCGTCTGTGAAGTCACAAGGCTTCACATCCGGTTTCCCTCACTTGCATTGCCAGTGCTGGGAACCCAAGAGGCTAGTGAAGAACTAGTCCAAGTGACGACAGCGCTGGACCCCTGGACAGGTAAGTGTCCTTATAAAAGACAACAGCAACAGTATTTAAGTATCTAAAAATTATTTAAACATATATATATATATACACACACACACATATATACATATATATACACACACACACACACACACACACACACACACATATATACACACACACAATATATATATACTGCTCAGGTAACAATTCCAGAAAGTGGTTTAAAGACTGTGTGATGTGATGCCAATTGATCAAAACACACAGAAAAATACTGGTTGATTGACCCGAAAGGCACACTAATCCCAATTTCCTCTTGTGAAAGCACACTGCAATATAACCGCAATGCATGTTACACACATTTGTGTGATGTGATGCCAATTGATCAAACTACTGTATCCATCCTATTCTTCACATTGCCACAATACAGGGACTATATAAGTCAGGCCACGGGCTGCAAAGAAGAAAAACGCTAGATTCCCCCCCCCCCCATATCAACACCATCAGTGGTCAGAGGGGGGAGCTGTCCCCACCAGGAGAACATAGTGATCACTGCTCACAGCTATATTAGCCGCTAGCAATAATCGCATTTAAAACCCTTCATGCTTGTTTTACCCAATTCGTACAACCATCCTGCCCATAGATGGTTCAAATCTCAGCCAGTCCCTGATAAACCGTCAGATTCGTACCATCTATGTCAGCTTAATTGCTCTGTAGATAACAACTAGGAGGACTCATAGGGAGTATACACAGGACAGTCTTGAATTTTTGACATGATCAATAGGTATTTTCCCACTTAAATACATCATCAAATGCAATTTGTGATATCTGGTTAACAGACCAAAAAGGGAGAAAATAGGAGAAGCTTATCGTTCAACTGGTCATACATGGCTCAGTTTTTAAAGTTCAGCCAGTGAGATGAAAAAAAACAAAACAAAAAAAAAAAAACAAAAAAACACTTTTACAGGTACTTATATAGTGCCGTCAATTTACGCAGTGCTTTACATGTATATATTGTACATTCACATCAGTCCTAGGGGCGTACAATCTAAGGTCCCTAACTTACATTCATACATACACATACTAGGGCCAGTTTAGACAGGAACCAATTAACCTACCAGCAGGGGCAGACTGACAACTCATGGGGCCCCCGGGCAATAGGGGATCATGGGGCCCCTGTGTCCTTGCCCAAACTCAAAAAAGCCTATGAAACAAAAAAACAAAACAAAACAAAAACAAAAAAAAAAGGTACTAGGGGCATCTCAAGGGGCCCCTTACTGACCCCGGGCAGTACACGAGTTTACAAATGGTCAGTCTCCCCCTGCCTACCAGCATTTCTTGAGTGTGGAAGGAAACTGGAGTACCCGGAGGAAACCCACACAGGCACGGGGAGAAGATGCAAACTCCAGGCAGGTGGTGCCATGGCTGGGATTCAAACCAACAACCCTAGTACTGCCAGGCATAAGTGCTAACCATTTAGCCACTGTGCTGCCCAGTTACAACTGTGTCATTGCAATCTGACAACAGGAATCCACCATCAGAATACACTGACCAGCGCTGCAGCCACTTGGCTGCATGCGTTGATTGAAGCAACATTTTAAATACAAGCCGTTTATGAGAAGTCAAAAGTTAGACCAACTTCTTCTGAACAGCAATGGCTTTACATACTGTATACTTAGCTGGTTTCCTCCCTGTGTCTACTGATACTATGCTTTCTATAAAGCAGTTTGTTGCTCTTGTGCTGCAGAAGAAAATCATAAGGATACCAAGGGGTTCAGCAGCAGAGTACTTCATGATGTAATTATCAGACATGTTATCTATAAGGGATATACAGCTCTCCAAGCATCTCAGCAATTCCCTCCAAGAATGCGGAATGCCTTCAGGGAGCCACTTACCAGATACAGCTTGATGTGAGCCCAGAGGGCCCTGTAGCCTATGTGGTGGTTGTCCTTCTGCCTACTTATAAAGCACACATGTAGTTGACAAAATGATAGTTGACTTCCTTTAAGGAAGAAATGTGTTTTGTTCAAATCAAGGACATTATTATTCAGCTCCCTTTAGAGGGTTATCTGATAAGCAAAAAATACTTTATGGAAGTCTAGCAACACTTTTTGCCTGTTCCTTTTTTTTTTCTAAACAGTACTTTTTAATAAAAAAAAATATTGAATAGGTCTCCCCTTCAATCTACAAATGCCTTTTCTTTATTGCTTGCATCCAAAAGAGTTAATATTTTTTTCAATGAAGTCAATAAAATTAAACCTAAATTCTGGGATATTAGTAAACTTGCTCCCCAGGATCTGTTCCATACGTGAATTGAAAAGTTTCTCATCTTTTGCTATAAAACTTCAGTGGTTATCAGCTATATACCTTATAAAATGTGTGACGCTATCATTCCCATTCATACTAAGCAGCAATGGCTGGACACCAGGAAGAGGCATCATGGAGGCAGATTCATCACATCAGCTCACAGTGTGGTGTTGCTGGTAGAAACCACAGTTCTCACCATGCAATGGGAATAGTAGTTGTGAATGGGAGGAATGTGGGCAGAATTGGGAGTCTTGCAATTTACACAATGATGTTGGAGAACTACAACCAGACAGACAGTGAAAAGAAGGGCTTCTAGAAATCAGTCTCACAGAGAGGAGGAAGCATATGTGAGCAAGATAATTACCTCAACCTTTCCCTCTAGACAAAATCAGCATTCAACCTTTGCAGTACAGTAGGGGTATGGGGACGGCAAGGATAATGTTTTCTGCGGTCTATCGGTGGGATTTAAATCAGAAACTATTTGTTCCTTATGTTCTTACAAAATTAGGATATAAAAAGATCCATGTAAATTCACATCTGTCACTTTAGCAATGTGTCTGCTAAGACCTAAACAAAAGCATGACAGCATGTTTTCGAGCAAACTTTCCAGAACAGTCAGATTTTACTTGTCCTATCATAACAATGGAGACTTGGAAAAAAGCCGGATGTTCTAGCTGAACAGAGCAGATCACAGACAGAACCTTCCTGAATGCAACTATGTTTTCTCTGTTGAAAAACAAAAGGGATCTGTCCCTCTCAATGTAAAAACAAACAGAGCTGCGGTGGGTGAAATCTGTTTCTCCACTCCCTGGTATACAGGTCCATATTTATCAACCAACATCTTGGTATGGGGGAGTTATGCTGCCATGCAACCATACATTTATCACCTCAAACCCTTTAACAATGTCATGATCTTTAAAGTTAAATTAAAGCAATTTTTATTGCGGCCTGTGTCCCCTTTAGGGAGAATCACCTCTCTCTTTGTCCTGTTTACCATCACTGAAGGTTAAAAAAAAAAAACCCACAAAATTTTGGGTTGTCCCCAGAACAGTGATGGAGGGTAAATCAGAATTCTGCTGTCCTGGGGAGCACCAAGAGATTTCCTTAATTTGCAGAGATTTCCTCACTTCCTGATTTGGCAAAGAACATGACAAGGGGTTTAACCCCCCCTCCCCCAATGCAAAATTAAAAAAAAAAAAAAAAATTGCCTTAAGTTCTACTTTTTCTACTATGACAGCTCTTCGTAGGAGTCTCCTCATTTTACTCTATAATTGGGCCTGAGGGCACATTCAACAGGAGCGGCATCCAAATTAGATTAAAACACATACAGTTAGGTCCATATATATGTGGACATGGGCACAATATTAGTCTTTTCCTCAGAATGTACCAAACCATTGATTTGGCCACTCCTAATGTTGCTGCTATCTCTCTGATGGATTTGTTTTGTATTTGAATCCTTACAATGGCATGTTTCATTTGCATGGACAGCTCCTTTGAACACATGATGTAGGTTCACAGTAATAGATTCCAAATGCAAATACTACACTTAGTATAAACTCCAGACCTTTTACCTGCTTAATTGATGAAGACATAACAAAGGAGTAGCCCTCACCTGGCCATGAAACAGCTTTTGATTCAATTGTCCAATTACTTTTGGTCCTTTGAAAAGGGGGAGGTGGCTACTCATAAGAACTGTAATTCCTAACCCTTTCCAATTTGGATGTATATACCCTCAAATTAAACCTGAGAGTGCGCACTTTCTGCCCATATCCATTCTATAACTATAGCTTGAATAAGTTTTGATAAATACCTGAAAAAACTAAAATTGTACCTGTGTGCAAATATATATGGACCTAACTGTGTAATTTTATAGCCAAAATCAGAGAACTTTATCAGGAGCTTCCTTACAGTGGAGAAAGGCCCTCCTCCTATGGGGGAGCAATGCTGGAAGTGAAAGGAAATCTCCAGAATGGGACATAGATGGCCAAAAAAAAAACTGACAGGGGTTATAACCCTCCCTTACTCTATCCAAAATGAAACCATGTTTTGGCCTTAGTTCTACTTTAATCCAGATAATTTTTTTTTCTGTCACTAGGTACCCCAGCCTATGATTGGACAGTAGAGGAAAAGCAGCAGAATGATGAGCTCTCTCCATCGTTCTGCTTTCTTGTACTATCAGCATGCTTCTTGTCAGCATATGAACTGATGAGCTTCTGAGGCCTCGTTCGCACCTGGGCATTGCGCTGCATCCATAGCAAACTGCATCACACAAAGATTTTCACTTAAAAGCAGGAGATTCTTTTGGAGGACAAGCATTATCAGTTTTGCATATTGTATTGTGATTGCAGGCAGAATTGCGCGATTCTGCACGTGATTGCAAATGGCCAGGGGTGAATGGAGCCTTATTCCGCTGCTTCCTGTCATTCTAGCTGCTGTACAGGAACTGCAAGAAACTAGCAGGTCAAATCTAGGTACTTACACTGCTCACCTTTAAAAATACAATTATTGATGTACAGTATTATTGAATACAGAACTGCATTGCTTTTTGGGGGGTTTTAAGTCTGCTTAGAGTTCAGCCTAAAACAAACTCTCAGATTTTTTTTTGTCGTGAACTTGTAAGGGTAAATTCAATGCACCCTTTACCAGCAGAACATATTTGCTCCTCCTTTGCTCCCCTGCAGGTCCATTCAGCTGTTGGTAAAGAAAGAGTACAGCTCTGTGCATGCTCTTAATTTCTCCAGTCAGATCCTACAAAGGGCATTGGACTCTCCTTACCCCCAGGTGACAGCGTTGGGCCAATCTACAAGGCCATCACCGTCTTTTTGGAGATCACATGCTTCTCATTACCCATAAGAAGGTACTCCTCACTCTCAATGCTAGAACAAAGCATCAGGTGTGCAAAGGAAAGGCGTAGTGTGCGCTGCTGGAGACCAGGATGTTAAATTGAACTTGTCACTCTGGCCTACATGGTCCAATCACAGGACTGTTTTAAAGCAGACCTGTACTGAAACATTAATACACAGGTATGTTAACAGAAAAGTGAGAAACACTTGCAGCTTTTTCCACCTTAACCAAGTTCATTTCACCATCCTTCTTCCATCATGTACAGAAAGTAAACCTAGGTCTGGGCCTCCTCAAGCACTTAGAGCTACCATCCCAACATCTATGGAGACATATACTGTATATTTTCCCTACAACCTAGTTTGTGGTCAATCTCGACATGGTCACTTGCAACCTCATTAATTTGTGTCTTACTTCTTTATTTCTTTACACCCATTGAGCATCTTTGTCTATTCACCTTATACTACACCATAAGAGCTCTCCTGCATTCCCTCTTCCCTCCTTTTTTGTGGGATGTTCTTCTGTATACCAATGTTTGTGACTGAGAACACTACTAAATAAAACACATTGTCCTGTTTATCCAGCTGCCACAGGAACAGGAAGTCTCCCCACTAGAAGACTTCCCATAATATCCTGTTCCTGTAAAATGTTGATTTCCCATCACTTTCTGTTCCATTGACAACAATCACAAATTAGAGAGGGGACTCTCCCTAAAGGTGGCAGCAAAAAAGAAAAGAAGAAACCTGAAAGGGGTCTAACTCTCCCCTAAGGTATCATTAAAACATTTTTTTTAAAGAATATTTAGAATGGTATCAGAAGAGCTGCAATTAACTCATCTGTAATCACATTTAATTTAGTACAGAAAGTAGTGCTAAAGGATGGGTATTTTTTAATGTAATGCATTTCCAGCATTACGGTTTAACACGCCCCAGTGCTTTTACATGCTCAAGTGTCTCCAGTGTGCCTGAACACGTTTTTTTTTATCATTGCTCTGGGCTTCAGGTCCTACTTCCCTGAACATCCAGGTTGTGCAGCGCACTCCCCTGTGCTTCAAATGTGCAAGGGACACTAGAGACAGTTTATGCTCCAGCCAGCCTCAGTCATTCCAGGGAGGAGAAGAGAAAGGGGAGCGACTTGCTTCCAGGACTATGTGTTTCTATGTGGACACAAAAGACTTGTCCAGACTGCCCACTGGGAGCATGCATGCGCAGGTCTCTCCATGTGTCCCTGTAAAAAGAGATAGAGATACCCAAAGACAGGAACCAAGGAAGGGAGGTTTGGATAACATCTACTGCACAGAAAACATAGGCTGAAAGGAAAAAAAAAAAAAAAAAGAAATCGAAGAGCCGGTTCAGACCATGCCGGCAGCTGAATGTGTGCATTCCTGGACTATTCATATGCAGCCCTGTGCAATTTCAAGCACATTAATTTTGTATGGGCTAAAATGGCACTGCACCGCAGCAAACGTAGTGCATGCACAACTTTTTAAAACACACTGCAACTGGATCACATGGTACAAAAGTACCATGTGATCCAGAGCGAGCAG
Organism: Staurois parvus; assembly: GCF_062004578.1. NCBI lineage: Eukaryota > Metazoa > Chordata > Amphibia > Anura > Ranidae > Staurois > Staurois parvus. The sequence goes on from NW_028317805.1 coordinate 10,337,310, forward strand.
GTGCAGGTTATTGCACTGTGTATGCGACCTGTGTTTGAGGTGGTGTTACCTTTTTGTCACCTGCTGCAGATCACAAATGTACTGCATTTTGCATATGGTTTGAATCGCACAGGAACACACAGCATGTTCCTGTGCGATTCAGCAGTGGGCATGGTGTAAACAGGCCCCTAAATGAGGCACGTACTGACCTCTGCAGCAATATATTTTTTTCAGTTTAATCCTCATTCACCTCATTCACACTGGCACACCCATGTTTAGTTTTTTCCAAATGCAAGAGAAGGCATCTGGGAATTAAAACATCTTTTATGTCTTCTAGACCACTTCTGCATTTAGAACCTTTAAAAAAAAAAAAAGCAGGTTTAGCTTGTTTAAGAGCATTTATAGGTGTTTAGAATATCTAGTCTCAAACTTGCCATACAGAATTAAATTTCCTCTAAAAGCAGCAACACCTATTGCACCTACACACAGGTACAGCACAGTGTGAACGGCATGACTGAAAAAAAATCATTACATGCTATGATGTTGTGGGGGTTTTCGCTTTGTGGTATTGCATCCCAGTGAGTTCAGTCAAATGCAGAAGTGCTGTTTAAAGCGGTTGTAAACACCGCTTGCTCACTTGTAGTTATATTAATATGCATCATCTAGTTGATATTCACTACTTCTGTAGCCGGGGACATCACCGGCGCATGCGCACTGCTCTCTGAAGGGGAACATGCCATTCCTTCAGAGCTCTGTGCTGCGACCGTGACTCCCATGTGCATGCGCGGAATTGACATCATCACTGCTCAGCCATTCAAACTCCTGCACACCCAGAAGGAAGATCGGGTGAAGATGGAAGCCCTGTCAGTAGTGACAGCACGCCGCTGCAGAGGTTATCTTTAAGGCAAGTCTTTCATAATGTGCTAGTATGTGATGCATACCAGCACTTTTTGATATTGTTATTATTATACAGGATTTATATAGTGCCAACAGTTTACTCAGCGCTTTACAATATAAAGGGAGACAATACAGCAACAATACAGTTCAATACAAGAGGGATAGGAGGGCCCTGCTCATTGGACTCATAGTAACTGTGGGGGATGGACTGGTTGGAAGAGTAGAAGATTCCAGTATTAGCTGAGGGCAGGATAGGCTTCCCTGAAGAGATAGGTTTTCAGAGATCGCCTAAAAGTGAGCAGAGTAGGCGATAGTCTGATAAATTGGCGTAGAGAGTTCCAGAGGATGGGGGAAGCTCTGGAGAAGTCCTGGAGACGAGCATGGGAGGTGGAGAAAAAGGGAGCTAGAGAGTAGGAGGTCTTGCGAGGAGCGGAGAGTACGGTTTGGGTGATATTTAGAGACAAGTTTGGTGATGTAATTTGGGGCAGAGTCATAAATGGCTTTATATGTTATTGTTAGTGTTTTGAATTTTATCCGTTGGGCAGCGGGAAGCCAGTGGAGGGATTGGCAGAGAGGGGTGGCAGATACAGTACGGTTAGTAAGGTGGAGGAGTCTGGCAGCAACATTAATTTTTTTTTTTTTTTAGTACCACTTTAAGAGCTTGCTGACCCACTTTTACTAACAAAAGCCACGCAGGGGTTTCCTCTGTCAACACAAACATAAATGACTTTCAGCCCCGTGGCTCTTTAGCAGCGCCACTGCTCAGGCCTTTTGTCTTGGTCCTCCACACCACCTCAGTGTTCCTATACTATCTCTGTATCGTGGCTCTTTTCCAGTTCACCGACTGCACCTGCACTGTGCAGCCATACATACTCTGGCTGCCTCAGGCAGACTCTCTGACTCCTGAGGAAGGATTGGGGTCCTCCTGATCTCTAAACAGAGATCTCCTGTCTCTTGGGTGGAGCCCTAAACTGTTGTCAGGTCCTAAATTATATACCAGCACTCAGTCTGCTGGTTTCTGGCAAGACCCGGGCACAGAACTGGCCACTACTCACAAAGCACTTCGAAGTCTCTGCGCTCCAGACCCGGATTCGGAAATTGCAAAGCCCAGACAAAGATGAAAAATCAACTTTCTGGAACCTGTCAAACTGTATTCTTTAGCATGCTTTGTTTTCTCATACATTTTCACAGTAGCAGGGCCTTACACTGTCACAATGGATTTACAAATATTCACCAAATCTGGCATCACTAAATGGCGGACCGCAGTCCGGATCCAGACAAAGTCACTGCCATGCCATTTAGGAGCCGCTGATTCTGCCCCTCAGCAGCTGCTAGCACTGTCATCTTCGCAGAGCTGACATTGGGAGCCGGCACAGAGCTGGATGGAGGGAGCTGCCCCAGTTAGCCGACTGGTTGCTAGGATGCAGGGAGGTTCTAGCAACCAATCACAAGCTAGTTAACAGAAAAGGTTGTGCAACTGCACCCCCTCCATCCAGAACTGTCCTTCCTTCCAATGTCAGCTCGTGCCTCCCGCTCTCCACCCCGTGTAAGGTAGGACAGGGAAGAAGGTTACTGTTATGAGAGAGGGGGGGGGGGAAGCTGGGGGTGATATGTAGGGGGGCAGGAGACTGCAATGTGAAGGGGGTGGGAGGGGACAGGAATGTGAAGGGGGTGACAGTTGAGGACAATGCGGTGAAGGGGAACTGATGTGAAGTGGAGAACTGTGCTAAAAGGGGGGGGGGGGGGTCTTGATGTGAAGGGGAGCTTTCATATAAAGGAGGGGAATTGTGATGTGCAGTGGGACTGAGAGGACTGATGTAATAATGGGATATGAAATGATTCACATCATTGTGTCCTGCATTCTGCGTGTAGACAGCCCATTCATTTCAGTGGGCTGCCTTATATGCAGAAATGCAAGGAAAGAAGGCTCCAACCTTTCATTTTAAATTGCACCGTACCGAGACACATAATGCTACAGCAATATGCGGTTTGGCATTTGCAAAAACACATCGCACTTGCCAATGCGCATTAAGGATCAAACATCATTCGGACCTCTGCTGGAAAAGAAAATTTACTGACTGGACCTCTGTGAATTTTAATGAAATACCCCTGTTCTAAATGCATATAAATGCAGGTTTGTCACAGCCAATGTGAATGAGGCCTTAGGGTTTAAATGATACTTTAATTCCTCACGTGTTTCAATGTGTTTTCAGATCAAAATCACATATATGATAGTTTTTCTATGCAAAACATAACATACTATAATTTGAAAATCAAATTTAAGTGAAAGAAGAAAAGGAATACAATTATTCTACTTGGCCTTATAATACTATATTAAGCAGAGTTGGACTTTTAGGAACAGTTAGCAAATAGTTCTAATATAAATGCACTTGGAATTAATAGCAGTTTAAATAGAGGGGTGAGTAAAAGCTACAGTGACAGGTCAATAACCTCTCATAATTATGTGCTCACAGTCCAGAACAACTTTTACTTCCAGAACTGGAGGTGTCTGCAATCTCAACTGAAGTGATCGATTTTACAAAGCCAGTTTCTCAGTGCCTGGTGTTGAAGGAAATGCAGTGAAATGTCAGAGTTGAGGCCGTGGCAATACAAGAAAGGGGAGGGGGGAGTGCAGATTGGACGGACACAGCCTTCCTGTGCTGGGAGAATAGGCGCGCCTTATACTCCATTCCAATGGGATGAGCCACAACAATCTCACATACAATGCCCGGAGCAGCGGGGGACGCACATCTGTCTGTGCTGCAGCAAGCGAGTTAGCCAACTCATGTTAAGAGTTGCTGCCACACTACCAAGTTATAAAGCTATTTCCACACAAAACCACTTCCTCTTGTGACATGCCCAAAGAAATTTCACGTTTGAGGGAATTACAAATGCGTCTCTTCAAGGATGTACATTTAGTTTTTTTAGTATGTAATTTATTAGGCAGATTAGAGTACAATTTGCAGTATCAATACATACAGGAGATTGTGATAACTAAATGGCCTACACATCCTGGGAGGCCTTGTGGTAACATACAGTGCATGGTGTCACATCATTGGGGGTTGGCTGCAAGAACCAGGAAGAGACAGTTGGCTCCCAGGGACATAAGGGAGGAAGATGGCGACAAGGGACCAAGTGAACAGCTGTGAACCGGAACATAAAGTAGGGCAAAAATGGATTTGCTGGGCATATGAATATCAATTGATATTCATATGCCCTGATATTCATATGATGAAGGAAAACTCGGTCAAAAAGGTAAGAGGGTGTAAAAAGAGAAAAGAAAAAAAACAAAAGTGTAAAAATAACACTAATTAGTAATTCTGTGCAGGTACAAGGTCTGCTCACATATTAAATCGGAGTTCCACTCAAAAGTGGAAGCTCCACTTTCCTGCCTCCCCCCCCCCCTTCCCTGCCACATTTGGCACCTTTTGGGGGGAAGGGGGGGGAGCAGGTACCTGGCTTTGACACTTCCAAGGTCCCAGAGGACTGCAGCCCATTCACGAAGCGCATTGTGCTTTGCACATGCGCAGTAGGTAACCAGCGGTGAAGCAGCAGGGCTTCACTGCTGGTTTCCCTTAGTCAAAATGACGGTGCCAGTACCCAACTGAAAAAATTGGCACGGTGTGGGGACACCACTGGATCCCTGGACAGGTAAGTGCCCTAATATTAGCTACAGAAAGTAACTAAATAAATGTAAAATAAAATCGTTTAAAACAAGTAAATATGATATACTTTCCTATCTATTTACTAATGCTAGCAGTATATGGATGCAAACAAGTCAATGTTGACAGAGAGTTCCTATTTAAGTACATGGTGGCCAAATCAAATGCATAAGAACTACGGATAAAGAAATCCAAGTCATATCAGTACAGGGGAAAGTATCTCTGATGTTCTCAGGTATTGGAACATGAAGCCCAATCACCCCAAATTTTGTCAAATTGTAGTGGGACAACTTGTTTCTTAGGTGATTCTGTATGAAGAGAACACTTTATTCGCTAATTGTCTCCAAGCATTGATAAGGACATTTCTATTTAAAAATAGTAGATAGCAGTGGTGACGAACCTACGGCACGTGAGCCAAGTTGCCCCAGGCAGCCAAGTATCGGATAACAGCGCACATAGGGGCCATGCGCATGCTCGGAAAGGAGTAGTTGTGCCAGGCGATGACGTCACAAGCTGCGACTCATTAGCCGCGAATATAGATAGATATAGATAGATAGGACTGGCTGTGAGTTTTAATACATTAATTTTTATTAACACAAGATTTTAGGTTGTGTTGGTGGTCAGTGGAACTTTGCCGCCTTGTGCTGGTGGTCAGTGGATTGTTTTTCTAAACTAAAACCTCAGTCTTCAGGTTTAATTGAAGTGTTGGCACTTTGCGATAAATAAGTGGCTTTTGGGTTGCAGTTTTGGCACTGGGTCTCTAAAAGGCTCACCATCACTGCTGTATAACAACCAGTTCTGTTTGATAGCAAAATGCTGCTAAAAACGCACAAGTTATTTACATATTAAAAGTTTACATTTTTGAACAAATTACATCTTTTTTGCTACGTTCTGTTTTGGCGCAATTACTTCACAGTTTCCCAAACCTTACAATTTTGCAAGTTCCATTTTTTCTTGTAACATCCTCCACAGTGGCCAATGGACGCACATTTGTTAAGCATGCCTCCTACGGTGAGCTTTGTAATTAATAATTACCTGCTATGCCAGGCTGCTGTAAGCCAAAGCAGTAAATTAAACTACACCACAAAATGCCCCTATAGCCAAGAATTATAGAGGGGGTTGTTGTGAGAAAGGGGAACTAGCTGTCTTTTGTTAGGACAGGGAATGTAGACAATTTTATGTATGGCTTCTGTGGTGGTAGTGGAGAGTTTCAAAACGGTTTTCTAACTGCTCTAGGAGAAAACCACAGCACATGAAGGAAATCCATACAAACACAGAGAACATACAAATTCTAACCTGATAGAGTACAAAGTATTAAAATGAACAGAAAACACCAAGTAGGAGATTTACTAAAAATCTGTTGCATCTCTGCATAGAAACCAATCAGCTTCTAGCTTTAGTTTGTTCAATAAGCTTTGACAAAAAAAAAAACCCTTGAAGATTATTGGTTTCTATGCAGAGCTGCACCAGATTTTGCACTTTGTTTTTAATACATCAATCCAAAAGTGAAAATACATAAATAAGTAAAATGCACCAGCAATGTAACCCACTACCGCACACATACCTGAATCACATTTTACCCCACGAATATGTGGGCTGCCTAAGGGCTCATTCACACGGCCGTAAAAAATGCATTTACAACTGTTTATTTATGGATCTGAATGCAGCTGCATTGTTTTTAATGGTGGCATTCACACTGTGCATTGTGCTCCAATCCAAAACACAAAATCCAAAAATCTGCATCTGAGTACTTACACTCACTGTCCTCTTTAGTAAGTACCCCTATTCAATTGCTTGGTAACACAAATTGCTAATCAGCCAGTCACAAGGCAGCAACTCAATGCATTTAGGCATGTAGACGTGGTGAAGGCAATTTGTTGAACCAAGCATCAGAATGGGGAAGAAAGGGGAATTAAGTGACCTTGAATGTGCCATGGTTGTTGGTGCCTGATGGGCTGGTCTGAGTATTTCAAAAACAGCTGACCTACTTGGATTTTCACACACAACCATCTCTAGGGTTTCCAGAGAATGGTCCGAAAAGGAGAAAATATCCAGTGAGCAGCAGTTGTGTGGACAAAAATGCCTTGTTGATGTCAGAGGAGAATGGGCAGATGGGTTTGAAATGAAAGAAAGGCAACAGTAACTTATGTCAATATGGACCAAAATCTCTGAGGAATGTTTCCAACACCTTGTTGAATCTATGCCACAAAGAATTAAAGCAGTTATGAAGGCAAAAGGGGGCCCAACCCGGAACTAGCAAGGTGTACCTAATAAAGTGGCAGGTGAGTAAACTTATACACATATACTAGGAGTCTCCAAACTTTTACAGTCCTTTAGACTTTAGGGGGGCCAGACTGTGCCCAGTGAAATAAACCATGCCCAAACTTTACTATTAGGAGGAAAAATAGTTCCCAATTGTTGGTGTCAGTGGCAGTAATAATGCCTCAAGGGCCAACAAAAGGGAAAGCAAAAGGGCCACAGTTTGGAGACCATTGGAAAAAAAAAAAAAAGAAAAAAGAAAAAAAAGGAAGAACAGGACCATGTTAGCGCATTTTAAAAACGGATCTATTTTACTGATCATTACACAGGAACTTTTGTTCCTTGCCTTAACGATCAGTAAAAGTGTTAGGGTTGTATTACGGCCGTGTGAATGATGCCTTAAAGCTGACATTTTGCCTTCCCTGGTCCCTTCCCCATACCAAAAAACAAGCTCATTAACTTTTTAAATAAAACCTGTTTTTATTTAACAACGGGAACTAGTCTATAAGTCATAGATCGTGGTCCCTTATGAAGCGCCCTGCAGCGTCCAATAATGTTCATGCCCCGAGAGTTGTTAGGGCTCACCTTAATTGCACTGTATGTCCCTGAGTTTTATGAGTGTATCAGAAACAAAGATGTTTCACATAAAGATGGGATTTATGGGTAAGGGAGACATTTTTCTACACACATCTTCATGTTAAATACTGCCACAATCTCATGCTCAAAAAAAAAAAAAAAAGAAAAAGTGAGATGTAAAAGAAAAACAAAAAAACAAAAACAAAAAAAAAAGTATAGCCCATAATAATCAGTCAGCTTCCAACTTTCTAGAAGAGTCCAGGTGTTCACACATTGGTCCCGATGTGTCTTTTTTGGCACAATACGCATGTTTTTTATCATGCATTTTAACATCCTATATTTTCTCATTTTGGTTCTTTTTTATCCAAATGGTTTTAATGCATATCTATTTTTTTTTTTTTTTACTGGTTTCAGTCTTTTCTTGAATAAATGCAAAACACATAAATGAAAGAAAATGAAACAACAAAATACAGGAATTTGTTAGGCACATAGGGGCGGCTGCTCAGCCTGCATGAAGTAATGACAGGCTGACAGCAGTCAATTGCTGTTCGCATGAAGCCATGCACCAAGTGATTACCTGCAGTTAGGGATGGATGCAGACAGATGTCTGGAGTCAATTCAGTGTCTGCAGTAATCAGGCTTGTGAAAGAGGCCTACAAATGTCATTTGCCTTGCTATAAGGCTAATAAGATGGCTTTAATGCTTTCTGTGCCACTGACCTGGAACAACCATATAGCTATGAAGTCAGTAATCCTGATCTGCATACTTTCTGTTTGGCAATTTATACTACTGAATGCATTAGCCAGACACCTGGTATTGTCAGAATCCAAAGGTCAGCAATGGTAGCCACCATAATTTTCTTAGTAAAAGTTTCCATTAATACACAACAACCCTGCCTACCCAGCTCCCTTTAATTCAAAGGAAGTACAAGCTACATATATAAATACCTAGGCTAAAAAAAACTGCTGAATATGTGTCCACTTGTCTAAGCATTTGGTCACCAGGCATCGACCAAACAGGGGGATGAAACCAATATTGTACATGCTGTATATGGAAGCTATTTTATCTGCCCATATGTATTTCTATTTATCCAGTCCTGGGATTTACACAGCTCTGCCAAACTAAACAGCCATATTGGTCACCTCTCTTTTCTCTACCACAGTTAGGCAATACAGCCAAAGATACCTCTTTGCCCCCAGCATATGACTGGAGAGTACAGGCGCATTAAGAGACTGGTGGGCTCATCACTCTGCATTCTTACTACCTCTTAGCATGTTCCTTGCCATCACAGACCAACTGCAACACAACCAATTTGCTCCCAGTGCTTACAGAGCTGCTGTTCATGGAATTACAGGAGGCTAATATCGGTAGTTACATTTACAAAATACACTAGATTGCCAAACGTTTTGGGACACCCCTCCAAATCAGTTGATTCAGGTGTTCCAATCACCTCCAGGGCCACAGGTGTATAAAATCAAGCACCTAGGCATGCAGACTGCTTCTACAAACAATTGTGAAAGAATGGGTCGCTCTCAGGAGCTCAGTGACTCCAAGCGTGGTACCGTAGTAGGTTGTCACCTGTGCAATAAGTCCATCTGTGAAATTTCCTGGCTACTAAATACTCCACAGTCATCTGTTAGAGGTATTGTAACAACTGGGAACAACAGCAACTCAGCCACCAAGTGGTAGGCCACGTCACATGACAGAGCGGGGTCAGTGCATGCTGAAGCGCACAGTGCGCAGACGTTGTCAACTGCTTGCAGAGTCAATAGCTAAAGACCTCCAAACTTTGTGTGGCCTTCAGATTAGCACAACAACAGTGCATAGACAGCTTCATGGAATGGGTTTCCATGGCTGAGCAGCTGCATCCAAGTCTTACATCATTAAGTGCAATGCAAAGTGTCAGATGCAGTGGTGTAAAGCACACCGGCACTGGACTCTAGAGCAATGGAGATGTGTTCTCTGGAATGATGAATCACGCTTCTCTGGCAATCCAATGGACGTGTCTGGGTTTGGCGGTTGACAGGAGAACGGTACTTGCCTGACTGCATTGTGCCAAGTGTAAAATTTAGTGGAGGGGGGATTATGGTGTGGGGTTGTTCTTCAGGGGTAGGGGTTGGGCTTGGCCCCTTAGTTCCAGTGAAGGGAACTCTTAAGGTGTCAGCATACCAAGACATTTTGGACAATTTCATGCTCCAAACTTTGTGGGGACAGTTTGGGGATGGATCCTTCTTGTTTTAACATGACTGCACACCAGTGCACAAAGCAAGGTCCATAAAGACATAGGTGATCGAAAGTGGGGTGGAGAAACTTGACTGGCCTGCACAGAGTCCTGACCTCAACCTGATAGAACACCTTTGAGATGAATAGAACGGAGACTGCGAGCCAGACCTTCTCATCTGACATCAGTGCCTGACCTCACAAATGTGCTTCTGGAAGAATGGTCAAACCTTCCCATAGACACCCTCCTAAACCTTGTGGACAGCCTTCCCAGAAGAGTTGAAGTTGTTATAGGTGGAAAGAGTGGACCAACTCAATAATAAACTATACGGACTAAGACTGGGATGCCATTAAAGTTCATGTGCGTGTAAAGGCGGTGTCCCAATACTTTTGGCAATATAGTGTACATTAGATGGTTCTAATGGAAAAACTAAATGTAAGGTTTTTTTTCATCTTCCCAGAGTTGATCTTTAAAGAGTAACTCCACTTTTGTTGGTGAAAAAAAAAATCATTCCCCTCTGGTTGATCTATGTACATTGCAGGGATTTTAACAAACTTTGTTGTAGATTCCTACCTTTTGCTATTCTAAAGAAACAGATGTTTGTGTCCAAACTGAATGTGAATGGGAGTGATTTCATAATTAGCAATCAGCTGCTGAACTTGCGAGGTTCTAATGAGGAAAGTGGCAGGGTCTGCATCCCCTTAGACATGATTTCACTTTGGAAGTATCCTACCAAGAATGAAACCTTTGTTGCAGAGGATGCTGAAAATTGGATTTGTATCTTAGTGCAGACTTCTAGGAAAATCAGTGAGCCAAATCACACATGCAGGAAATTACATTTCTGGGGGGTGTACTGTACACCATCTGTGTACAGAAGGCCTCCAGGTTGCTATATTGCATTTTACATAAAATGACAGTGCTACAGATTGAAAAGGAAAGGTACCAGTATTTTTTTTAATAACATTCAAATGCAATAGGTGTTGTGTAGCAATTGTGTATGATATATTTTAATTCACTTTTTTCCCACATGAAAGTGGAGTTACCCTTTAAGGCTCTGTGGTTGAGTAGGTTTACTTCTATAATCATCAGCTTTTTTTTCCCCCACAATGACTGCACCTATGCTTCAGAAAAATAAGTTCCTGTCATGAAGTTTAAGACAGCATTTCCCTTCCCAGTATGTTAGCAGTCTGCCTTTGATAGAGAGCAAGTGCCAATGCAATGACTCAGTACAGGATGTCCATTTACTCAGCATGACACTACACTGACTTCCCCATGTGTATTTCCATCGGGTAGGCATCAAAACCTGAAAGCGTATCCAAGCTGCAGGCCCAGAAAACTGCAGTAAGATTTCACGAAAGAGCAAAATGTGGGTACATGCGTAGAGAAACAAATGAGCAGCCGTGTGAAGTCCTAATAACACAAGCACATCTCAAAATATATTACATCAGCCTTTCCCAACCTTTTTACTTCAGATAAACACTTAGAATAACTTTCAGATCTCAGGGAGCCCCTGTTAAAATGATCTCTTTGAATGTCAATGGGAGGAATGCCACCCAAGCAGACAGCTAACAAAATGATTGGTGTCACAACACTGTCTCTGCCAAGTGGCCTTGGACCCAATATTATGTAGGGACCACTAGATGGGAGTTAAGTTAGCCACAGTTCATGGAACCCCTAACAACCTCTGGAGGCACCATAGGGTTTCACGAAAGCCTGGATGAGAATCGCTGCAGTAGACTAAGTACTTAGAATGCAACAGTCTGCTATATACAGTAGAGGGACTAATCCATATTCTACAGTACGGGTGTCAAACTGGTGGCCCTCCAGCTGTTGCCAAACTACAAGTCCCATGAGGCATTGCAAGATTGACAGTTACAAGCATGACTCCCAAAGGCAGAGGCATAATGGGACTTGTAGTTTCACAACAGCTGGAGGGACACGAGTTTGACACCCCTGTTCTACAGCACATAAGGGGAAGAGTAGAGTTGTGGTTACGCAGAGGCACTACCCTATGACTGAACACACCCACAAGGATCAGCTAATCTAGTAATGACAGCTGCAGACAGACATTTAGAATGGTGCATGGCTGCCGACTTCCATTAAAAAGTCTTCCTATATTTGTTTTAAATAAATTAAACCTGTACTGAACAGATAAGAGTTTGCTACTGCAGTTGTCGGTCTCTCTCAGGCTCCACTAGTAAATTGGAACAGGATTGCAGTATAAGTGACGCCAAAGCTGCTGGTCTACATACCTGTTTTGGGTGGAGCTGGGTTTTCATACAATGGTTCAAAGTGCAATGGTAAGCAGCAGCTCATAGCTACCAGTTATAAGATAGCATTCAACTGCATTTCAACAGAAGATGAATTAACTACTGAAGGTTGTCCTGGTACATTAACAGAATTCATTTAGCACCCACAATATTACGCAAGTGCATGTCCTTATTTCATACAGATGTTCCTGGTTACCATTTGCTAATCTCTTCTGCATGTTTGACATTTCCTAAGAGGCTCTGCAGCAGTTGTTTTCTATAGCATTAATGAGCTCTGTAATAATGATGAGGGAATAGAGTAAGGTGTATATACACCCAGAACACCTATATAAAATAGGACAAAAAAATATGTTGCATCTTACCAATGAGTGGCTACATTGGTTTCCTTTTTATTTTTTTCCAGTGGAACTTTGGTCAGAAAATTAAAATGGTTGTAGGGGCTCCAGGTTTTTTAACCTTTATGCATTCTAAGCATGAAAGTAAAATAAAAACATCTGTGTGCAGCAGCCCCCCCTGAAAACTTACCTAAGCCCCATCTCGATCCAGTGATCTGCAAGAGAGCCTCTGCTCTCCTGGGTGTCTCCCTCCTCATTGGCCGAGACAGCAGCAGTAGCCATTGTCTCCCGCTACTGTCAATCACAGCCTGTGAGCCAATGAAGAGAGAGTGGTGGCAGGGCCAAGCCACACTCCATGTGTGAATGGACAAACAGAGCAGCAGCTCTGGAGCAAGCCTGCTTGGGTGCCCCCACAGCAAACTGCTTGCTATGGGGTCAATAAACAAGGAGGGGCCAGGAGCACCATCGGGGGACCCAAGAAGGCGGAGGATGGGGCTGCTCTGTGCAAAACCACTACGCAGAGCGGGTAAGTATGACATGTATGTTCTTTAAAGAAAAAAAAACCTGACTTTAATATCGCTTTAAGTCCTGCTAGATCACTTTAGTCTGGCCCCTTTTCCAGTTATAGCTATATAACACATTAAAAATAAGTACCTACAGTGTTTAAAATCCAGTAATACACTGTCTCACCCTGCTCTCCACAGTTGCTCTCTTTTTAGGCACTGTGCTGAATTTGTAGAGGCCGATCTTCTGACAGCCTAAAGATTTACTGCTGCTCAGAGGCTCTGGACTTCAGCAAAATGGAAGGCTCCAGCAAGAAGAAAAAGGAACAATGCTGGAGACAATTTACAGGACACTCATTTTGGTTGTATAAATATTAATATGGAATGTATGTTTATTGCTAATGAACATTTTGTTTTTATCAAGTTGTTATTGTTAAAAGTTCCACTTTTTCCTCCTAATTTTAACCTGTTGATCCTGCCAATAACATTCCCTGTCCTAGGTTGACATTATTCACTTACAGTACTATATGGCATTGTCAGCCTAGAGCACGAATACACAAGGACTTGCCATCTCCTCCCTTCTCCTTGACATGGGATGACATGTAGAGAGGGGTTGTATACTCCACAGCTAGAAACAATGTTTACAGATAACAGTCAGCACAGGCAAAGAGCACAGGAAGTTTGCAGCTCACAAGATTTCTGGCAGGAGCAATAGGTAATTTCTTTTTGCAATTATAACAAAATGTTTTGTTCTATCTGTTCAAAATTTAATAGACCAAAATGGAACAAATAACAGCAGATTATTGTTAAAGTTAACATACATCTGTATAGAAGCGGTCAAGAAAAACACATCCACAGACTGTCCAACTTTCTGCATTCATTGCCACTTTATGGAGATATCACAAGTATCCTAAATCACCAATGTTAGTAAAAATGAATTTACAAAATAACACAAAGAATGAGTACTGGTATAGCTTTAGAGTTGAACTTGAATAACCAATTTATGAGCACACAATAGATTGGGATCTATAACAAACATGAGCAATACAGTTCAGTCAAAGCCAGAAAGTACTGTCAGTTCTCAGTTTAGCAATAAATAAAGAAAACAATGCAACAAGAGAGCCAAGCAGGACTCTACTCAACCTAATGGAACCTTGCAGCAACTGCTAAACTCCGCAAGGGCATTGTATGTACAGACTGCGCAAAAAGAACAAAATGTTGTGCATAGCATTTTTTTTTTTTTTTTTAACATTCTTAAAGTTTCAGCCAGCATTGCTGACATTTTTTAGGCCTCGTTAACATTTTGAATAGCAGGAATATGCATTCCCACTCCACAATTTGTTTTTGGAAATGAATCACACGCAATTCTGCACGTCTTGCATACGGAAGACGATTCACTTGAATGGGCTGCCCTATGCACGTTTGTCATGGCAAAGAAGCACAGGGGCCAAATTTTGTCCCTGAGCCAGGCACAATTTTACATGCATGTTTTGTTGCGAGGCAAAATTGTAGTGCTTGGGGTGCCACTAAAAATTAATGGCACCCAAGTTCACAATGAACGTTTTGCCACGGTTTGGAATCGCAGGCAGAAGTGTGCTGATTCTGCCCATGATTCCAAATTGCAGGGCCCAAAGCAGCTCTAATTTATATATTATATATATATATATATATATATATTACATTACATTCACATCAGTCCCTAACCCTCAAGGGGCGTACAATCTATGGTAAATTTGGGAAGGTTAAGCTCAATAACCTCAATGGAAGATCTTAGTGCCCATTATACAGTTGCAAGAAAAAGTATGTGAACCCCTTGGGATTACGTGGAGTTTTGCATGAATTGGGCATAAAATGTGCTCTGAACGTCATCTAAGTCACAACAATAGAAGAACACAGTCTGCTGAACATAATACTACACAAACATTAGATGTTGCCATGGTTTAATTGCACATAACATATAAACATTCACAGTGCAGGGAGGAAAAAGTATGTGAACCTTTGGACTTAATAACTGGTTGACCCTCCTTTGGCAGCAATAACCTCAACCAAACGTTTCCTGTAGTTGCAGATCAGACCTGCACAACGATCTGGAGTAATTTTGGACCACTCCTCTTCACAAAACTGTTTCAGTGTAGCAATATTCTTGGGATGTCTGGTGTGAATCGCTCTCTTAAGGTCATGCCACAGCATTTCAATCGGGTTGAGGTCAGGACTCTGACTGGGCCACTCCAGAAGGAGTATTCTGTGCTGTTGCAGCCATTGTTTTGTTGAATTATTTGTATGCTTTGGGTCATTGTCCTGTTGCATCACCCATCCTCTGCGGAGCTTCAGTTGGCGGACAGATGGTCGTACGTTTTCCTGCAAAATGTCTTGATAAACTCTGGAATTCATTTTCCCATCAATGACAACAATCCGTCCAGGCCCTGAGGCAGCAAAGCAGCCCCAAACCATGATGCTCCCTCCGCCATGTTTTACAGTGGGGATGAGGTTTTGATGTTGGTGCTGTGCCTTTTTTTCTCCACACATAGTGTTGTGTGTTCTTCCCAAACAACTCAATCTTGGTTTCATCTGTCCACAGTATATTTTGCCAGTAGTGCTGTGGAACATCCAGGTGCTCTTTTGCAAACTTCAAATGTGCTGCAATATTCTTTTTGGACAGCAATGGCTTCCTCCGTGGTGTCCTCCCATGTACTCCATTCTTGTTTAATGTTTTCCTTATTGTAGATGTGTCAACAAAAATGTTAGCATGTGCCAGAGATTTCTGTAGGTCTTTAGCTGACACTCTGGGATTCTTCTTTACCTCATGCAGCATTCTGCGCTGTGCTCTTGCAGTCATTTTTACAGGACGACCACGCCTAGGGAGAGTAGCAACAGTGCTAAACTTTCTCCATTTGTAGACAGTCTGTCTTACCGTGGACACATGAACATCAAGGCTTTTGGAGATACTTTTGTAACCCTTTCCAGCTTCATGCAAGTCAACAATTCTTGATCGTAGGTCTTCTGAGAGCTCTTTTCTGCGAGGCATGGTTCACATCAGACAGTGCTTCTTGAAACCAGTAAACCCAAAACAGCTGTGTGTTTTTTAAGGTTAGGACAGCTGTCAGCAACACATCCAATATCATCACACTGATTGTCAAGGTTGGCTCACTCCGGGCTCCAATTAGCTCTGGGAGAAGTCATTAAGCTAGGGCCTCACATACTTTTTCCTCCCTGCACTGTGAATGTTTATATGTTATGTGTAATTAAACCATGGCAACATCTAATGTTTGTGCAGCATTATGTTCAGCAGACTGTGTTCTTCTATTGTTGTGACTTAGATGACGTTCAGAGCACATTTTGTGCCAAATTCATGCAAAACTCCACGTAATCCCAAGGGGTTCACATACTTTTTCTTGCAACTGTACTATCTTGTTGCAGGAAGGCACGTGTTACTGAAATGCATGGTAAATGCATTGGCGTGATGCAGTGCTAATCATTCTGAATGGCACTCCAATGCACTGAACAATAGAAGGGTGCTGCAGCACAGTATGTGCTGTAGTGTGCTGCCAAAAAATGTTGCATTCACGGTTTTTCTGACAGCACATTACAACACAGGTTAATGCATTGCTCCAGGTGTCCATCAGCAAGTGCGTTGGGGTTCTATTCAGAATGAATGGCACTGAATCACACCAACACATTTAAAGTGGAACTAATGTTCTGCTGTTATTAACTGCGAACAGGCAGACACCTTACTGCAGAAAAGACAAGCAATGTCTCTTCTTCAAGAATATACACTTGCCTGCCTGCTCTCAGCATTCCCCGGCACCAGGGGACCATTTGGAAACTTGGGCACTGCTCGAGGGCCCGGGGTCAGTAGGGGGCCCCATGAGATGCCCCTGGTACCTTTTTCATAGGCTTTGAGTTTGGGCAAGGACACAGGGGCCCCATGAGTTGTCAGTCCGCCCCTGCCTGGCACATAAACTGAACTGAGTATGTGCAGCTCAGCTTACAGCAGCTGGCCCAGACCCTGTGTGCCAGGAGGACTAGCTCCTGCGCAAGCACAGAAATGACATCCTCCCAAACTGACCAATAAAGATGGATGAAAACCAGCACACAGAAGATCCCGACATCAGCAAGGGACAGGGAACTTTGAAGAAAAGGTGAGCATTCCTCACTTTAGCATGTGCTAAAGTCCACATCTTCCTTACCGGGGGCAGACATCTTCTCCCTGGCTTTTTCTGAATGCGAGGCCTTCAGCAGTCTTGATTGGCAGGCGTGGGATGATATACTGTAACTGTCCGCACATACACACAGGTGTTTATTCAACATCAAGACATGCTGAGCATGTACACTGTGCTGCACATGCACCCCCTCTTGCTTGCTCCCAAGATGGACTATGGAATTTGTAGTATGCATAAAGCAGTGCATGTGGCCCCAACTAAAGTGCGCTGCTCGTTCCTAACAAACGGACGTGGAAAAGAGAGGTTTAGGAGCTCACAGAGGATGTTATAAGGAGGCAGAAAATCACAGCAATTAAAATGGTAGAAAACTCACAATCTTGATTTTTACCTACAAGTAAGATTATAATAAAGCTTACCTGTAGGTAAAATAAATATCTTGTAAACGTCGACCATTTAGGAAGATATTCTAGGGAGCAGCAGCCAGTGACATCACTGGCACAAGCTTTGAAGGAACAGCATACCCGTGGCATTCCTCCAGAGCTCTGTGCCACAGCAGAGGTAACATCACCGTGTTTTGGCCATTCAGGCAGCGGTAGCCCGTGAACCCGGAAGGAAGACCGAGTGAAGATGGCAGCGCTGTCAGCACGCCGCTGGTGAGCTTTGTTCTCAGCTAAGTTTTTCATAATGTGCTAGAATGCGATGCATACTAGCACATTATGCCTTGCGGGTTTTTTTTTATTTATTTTTTACTACCCAAATATCATGAAAACTAGATTACAGGGCTATTAAGTAGTGGGTGTGTATGGATTATTTTAGAATAAGGATGTTGTTTAAATGTCACTTTAAGATCGGTTCTGAAACTGAAGCTTGCAGTAAGTTGACTTTACACCTTGGCGGTATGTTGTGTTAAGTCAGCCCATTCTTTGTTATTGGGTTTCCAACACAACTCAACCTGGGCCCCCCCACCACCCCTTTTTTCCTTTTTTAAACAACACAGTGCACCACAGCACACAGCAATAGGTCACTGTTCATTGCAATGTGCTGAACTGCAAAACAGGTTTGAGGCTTTGATAAAATAGAATACCTAGGTATGAAGTTGGCCTTAAAAAGATTTCAACGCTCCACTGAAAGCTTTGCACACACTTAGCATAGACTTGCACTGCATTGTTCTTTCACATAATGAAGCCTCTATGCAGAAGGCCTAAAGGTATAGAATACCAGTCTGTTTCCTGCATGGCTAAAACAACAAGTCCCTAGCATGAACCCTGACTGCAATACAACCAAACCATAACTGACCAAACCATTTAGGTTACCGTAAATATCCTAAAATAGCAGCATTTAGCACACAGTAAAGGTCAATGCAGCCCAGTCACAGAGCACAAGTGACACAAAATATGACAATGCAACACTCAATTGACACAGCTTTATTCATCGTCTTGCCCCATTTTCTGAGAGTTTCTACAACAGCTCCCAAAACTCAAATGCTTTCCCAGAATCAATAGTAGTGAATCAAAATCACATATCATGAGCCCTCACCTTTACTAAAGTAAAAATACCTGAATGAAAAATAGTATTTGTTGTGGCTTACACCAACTCTTAAAGAGAAACTACACTGTATCTGAACTCCACAAACCAAAAATGCTATTTAATTCATTTTTAATATTCAAAGCAAACTTGCCCATCCATCCATGTCTCTATGCTTTATTTTACTAAGAAATCATTTTGAAAAACACCCCCTTACCATTCCTACAGGAGATTCATGTAGCTTTTACTTCCTGAAATCCATCAGCCCTTAGCCCAGGCTTAGCTAAGAAAACCCCTCCTACCCTGCTGAAGACTCCTGGGATGTATGGCATCATTAGCCAAAGCCTGGAAATCAAGAAGTAACTGAAGAAATGTAAAAAAAAAAAAAATGTTTAAAACAATTATGATATACTTTCCTATTTACTAAAGCTATCAGGTAATGTTGATTAAGAGAGTGAAGGTCCGCTTTAACTATGCCACAATCAATAAGAATGTGTAGCAACTCCATCAAAGTCTGCTGATACGTGACATCACAAGTATAAGAAAAGAACAAAATCATAGATGATCAACTTCCCTGTCCCCACACCTGAGTGGCTCTGCCACAGCTCCCAAAAACATTCCCAAAATTGCCAGTAACAGCAGACTGAACATTAGACCTCTGCTAATTCGAAAGAACAGTAAACAAGAAAACTAGCTTTGGCTTGAAAGGGTATCTGTAGTCAAATCTTTTCTTTTTTCCTAGTGTGGAATGCAATGGGGGGGGGGGGGGGAGAGGTTAGAACTCCTGTCAGATTTTACTACTATTCAGATTTCTCCTGGAGAGGTTTCCCCTCACTTCCTGTCCTGGTGACACCCATTTAGGAACGGAGAATAAATCTTCAACATGAAAACAGACAATAAAAAGCTGACAAGGGTTCTAGCCTTCCTCTACCAAACATATTTTTCCTTCACCTGTGTTACTGTTGAGAGTTTCCCTCACTCTGATAAAACGGTCACCAGAACTGGAAGAAGAATTCTCTCCAACAAATCCCCAGATAGCATTAAAACCTGACAGGGGTCAGGCCATCCAGAGTACTTGGAATGAGTATCATTATCAATATGCAAGACAAAACTGGGACACAATGACCTGTCATCACCTAAGAGGTTCTACAGCAGCTCTCAGACTTCATATATTTATTCATGGTCAGTGGGATGAGCAACTTAAAACAGCAATCTTCTACATGAACTGATGGGCAATGAAGGCTATCCAGAGGACTTAAAAGTGTCTATATTATACAGTACAGTATTTATAAAGCGCCAATGGTTCGCTCAGCGCTGTACATTACAAAAGAGGGACATAACAATACCAATACAATGCAAAACATGAGGGGATCGAGGGCCCTGCTCTTTCGAGCTTACAATCTCTATAAATACATAAGACAGAATTGGGACACATGACCTTTCCCCACCTATGAGGTTCTGCAGCAGCTCCCAAGATTTCTAAACTAATTCATCAGGATCACCAGTAATAAAATGATCAACTTAAACTAGACAGATCCAACATGTGACTTCAACTTTACTCCACTGATGTAACAATTAGGAACTTTGTTCCTTTTGAGATAAAGATCTGACATGAATAAAAGCTGACCACTGTAAGCACCCCTGTCAATGCTAAATGGTTTGTTTCAACCCTTTAACTGCTACATCTGCAAAATAGCTTGTTCTGTTGAAAATAGACTTACTGGCTAGATCACCAGGTGAAAATGAAGGAAAGCTTAAAAAAAAAAAAAAAAAGGGGGAAGAATAAATGCAGCCACCACATTGCCAGTACATGAACTCGGAATTGGAAACTGCAATATAATGAAATGTTTGCTTTTGGGTACTGCTTTAAGATTTTCTTCTACTACTTGTGATCCTGAATATGTATAGAAAGTATGGGAGCTGCTGCATAACTTCCTGGGTTTACTGTAGTTTTGCCTTCATATGCATGGTTACATTTTCAAGGACTCTGTGGATAGCCCACATTGCCCATCAGTGCATGTAGCATGTTGATGTTGATGGTGGGGAATAGTACAGTTTTGGTGATAGGCCACTGCAGCTAAACTGTACTGCCTAAACCATCAACAGCAAACTGATGCATGCACTGACAGGAAAGGCAGGCCTTCCACAGAGTACTTAGATGTGTAACCATACATGTGAAGGCAAAACTAAGGTAAACCTTAGAGGTTCTGCAGCAGATCCAACACTATATACAGTATACTTCAAGATCATAGGGATGGGCAACCTAAACAACAATTTGCTGCATGCACTGATGAGCACTGCAGGCCATTCAAATATTTTGTGGACGTGTCACCAGGAAGAACTAAACTAAACCAAACCTGCAGCTCCAAACTTTATTCAGGATCAGTGGGATAAGCAACTTAGATATCTGCTGCATGCAGTGATGGACAATGCAGGTCACCCAGAGCACTTGGAAGTGTCACCATAAATATATAGGCCAGAACTGAGATACAGTTGACCTGTCCCCACCTGCAGTAGCTCCAAGACTTAGGACAAAAAGCACCCTGCATGCCTAGTGTAACTATTTATGTATAAATAAATACCAAGTGTTACAATCAACATGGAAGACAATACTGGGATACAGGGATCTGCTTCAACTTCCTCCTCTCATTTAAAAAGTCCAGAAGCAGCTCCCAAACTTACTAGATTTATTCATGATCATTGGGATGAGCAACTTAACAAGCAAATGGGTGCATGAATTATGGGCAATGCAGGCCATCCAGTGGACTTGGATGTGTCACTAGAAATAAATAGGATAGAACTGGGACATCGTAACCTGACCCCACCTAAGAGGTTCTGCAGCAGCTCCCAAACTTTCTATGGTTATTCAGGATCACTAGTAATAGAATTAGCAACATGAAGTAGAACTAAAATTAAAACTTTTTTCTTTCCATTTTGGATAGAGTTGGGGTCCTTTCCCAGGGGCGTTCCATTTTTTTTTTCCATCAGTTCAGTCACACTTTTTCCAAGAAAAAAAACAAATCAGTTCACAATCAGTTTTTTTACATCCTTTACCAACGCGAAAATGGATCGTATGTCCGTTTACATCCATTATTTCACATCCATAATGGCAAGCGACCTATACATCACTGAAATAAAAGGTTCACCTTTAGTTACACTTTAAACTAGACAGATCTAACAGGAGACATCAACTTTACTCATCTGGCAATGAAGGTCTTACACAGGACATGGAAGCATGGAGATATATATATATATGGAACTGGGATACAATAACCCATCAATACCCAAGAGGTTCTGCAGCAGCTCCCAAACTTCCTACACATATTCAGGATCAATTGTATACACTGTTGCTTGTACCAATGGTCAATGCAAGCCATCCATAGGGCTTGGAAGTGTCACCATAAATATACAGGACTGAACTGAGACACAGTGGCCTGTCCCCACTTAAAAGGTTCTGAAGACTTATTCTAGATCAAAGCATACACTGTTGCATGAACTGATGGGCAATGCAGGCCATCCACAAAGGTCCAAACTGAGACACGGTGACCTGCCCACATCTAAGAGGTTCTGCAGCAGTTCCCAAACTTATTTTGCTTTGTCAGGACAAGAAGCACTCTGCATGCCAAGTTGTCAGAATGTATTTATATACAAAGAAAAAAAAGCCAAGTGTTACAATTAACATGGAAGACAATACTAGGATAAAGTGATTGGCTACACCTTCCTCCTCTCATCTACGAGGTTCTGCAGCAGCTCCCAAACTTCCTAGACTTATTCTGGATCAAAGCATACACTGTTGCATGAACTGATGGGCAATGCAGGCCATCCATTGGGCTTGGAAGTGTCAGTATAAATATATAGGGCAGAACTGGGACACAGTGACCTATGCCCACCTAAGAGGTTCTGCAGCAGCTGCCAAACTGTCTATACTCATTCCAGATCAATCCATACACTGCTGCATGAACCCATAGGTAATGAAGGCCATCCACAGAGGACCTGGAAGTGTCAGTACAAATATATTGAACAGAACTGAGACACAAAGACCCATCAATGCCTAAGAGGTTCTGTGGAAGTTCCCACACTTCCTTTGTCAGGCCAGACAGCACCCTGCATGGCACGTGTTCCAATTTTGTTTATACACAAATAAATGCCCAGTGTTACAATAAACATGGAAGACAAAACTGGGATACAGTGATCAGCTCCATCTTCCTCCTCTCATCTAAGAGGTTCTGCAGCAGTTCCCAAACTTTCTTTGTTTTGTCAGGAAAGACAGTACCCTGCATAACAAGTGTTACAACTTATTAATGTATAAAGAAAGAAAGAAATGCATAAATAATACGGTCATCTGCTCCAACTTCCTTTCCCACCTAAAGAGGTTCTGCAGCAGCTCCCAAACTTCCCAGACCGAGTAAGTCTGCATACATCACTACATGTACTGATGTGCAATACAGGACATCCATAGAGGACCTGAAAGTGTCACCATATACAGAATATATAGGACAGAACTAGGACACAGTGACTTGTTCCCACTTAAGACATTCTGTAGCAACTCCTAGACTTTCTTTGCTTTGTCAGGACACGAAGCACCCTGCATGCCAAGTCCAACTATTTATATACAACAAAGTGTACAATTAAACATGAAAAACAAAACTGGGATCCAGTGGTCTGCTCTTGCTTCCTCCTTCCATGTAGGGGGTTCTGCAGCAGCTCACAAACTCCTCAGATTTAATGCATACACTGCTGCATGTACGGATGGGTGATGCAGGCCATCCAGAGGACCTGGAAGTGTCAGTATAAATGTACAGGACTGAACCGAAGTGTCCCCACCTAAGAGGTTCTGCAGCAGTTCCCAAACTTAATTTGCTTTGTTAGTACCTAGAGCACCCTGCATGCCAAGTGTTCATTTATGTACAAATAAACAAATGTCAAGTGTTACAGTAAACATGGAAGACAATACTGGGATACAGAGATCTTCTCAAACTTTCTCCTCCTACCTAAGAGGTTCTGCAGTAGCTCCCAAACATCCTACACCTATTCAGGATCAATGCATGTACTGATGGGCAATGCAGGCCATCCACAGAGGACCTGGAAGTGCCAATATACATATATAGGACAGGACACAGTGACCAGTCCCCAAACTTTCTTCGTTTTTCCAGGACAAGAAACACCCTGCATGCCAAGTGTTACAACAAACATGGAACAACACTGGGGTACAGAGATCTGCTCCAACTTCCTCCTCCTACCTAGGGCCCCATGTACACGGGGCGCTTTAATAACGCTGGTAACGTTAGCTGTGTAAAATCTCGTTAAAAACGCACGTTCTTCAGTGTTTCTTAGCATTTTTGTATTAGCGTTTAGCACCGTTTTGCTGTGTTTGTGTTTCTAGCATTTTATTTTTTTTACCTAAACATTTTTTTTTTTTGCTGAAAGAGTCAAAAAATGCTGGTTTATCGCGTTAGAGCGTTTTTACAGCTACTCTAGAAACTCACTGGTTCTGGGTTTTTTTCCAACCAAAAAACACTGATTACAGTCTATGTGTGCATGGACACATAGGATAACATGCCGGGGGTTTACTGGCTGTAGAAAAAAACACCAAAAGCCAAAACAGTAGCTGTAAAAAGGTCCAGATCAGTGGAATGAACAACTTAACCAGCAATCTGACACTTGTCAAAACGTCTAAAGCTTTTACAAGTGTTTAGGCGCATTTACAGGCATCAAACACATGGGCGTTAATTCACTTCACTGGCCAGAATAATATATTTTTTGCAAATCAACACTGGAGTGCTAACCGTGGCTAGCATTAACACGTTTAGGTGCATCAAGCGCTTTTTCGGCCAAAACGCTGCTGCCCCTGGACGCACTGGCCCTGGGTTTTTTTCCTGCTGGTAAACACTACTGCTACTAAAAGCTTCTAAAAATCTATGTGTGCATGGACACATAGGATAACAAGGAGGGCTGTTTGGAAGCAGTAAGGAAAAAAAAATGCCTGCGTACATAAAAGTGGCTGCAAAAACGACCTGTGTGCATGAGGCCTTAACATACAGCAGTGAAATGAGATACAATGAGCTGTCCCCACCTAAGAAGTTCTACAGCCGTTCCCAAACTTCCTTTGCTAGCACATAAAGCACTCTGCATGCCAAGTGTCACAATTCACTTATGTACACATAAACAAATAACTGCCAAGAGTTACAATAAACATGGAGGGCTATACTGGGATCCAGTGATCTACTGCAACTTCCTCCTTCCACATAAGAGGTTCTGCAGCAGCTACCAAACTTTCTTTGCTTTGTCAGGACAAGAAGAACCCTGTCTGCCAAGTGTCACAATATATTAATGTATAAATAAATGCAGAAATCATACAGTGATGAGCTCCAACTTCCTCCTCCCACCCAAGAGGTTCTGCAGCAGCTCCCAAGCTTCCTACTCAGGATCAATGCATTCGCTGCTGCATGTACTGATGGGCAATGCAGGCAATCCATAGATGACCCAACTGAGACACAGGTTCTGCAGCAGTTCCCAAACTTCCTTTGCTTTGTCCGGACAAGAAGCCCTCTGCATGCCAAGTTGTTACAATGTATTTATATACAAATAAACAAATCTCAAGTGTTACAAAGCACATGGAATACTGGCATACAGTGCTCTGCTCCAACTTCCTACTCCCACCTCAGACGTTCTGCAGCAGTTTCCAGACTTCCTGTACTTGTTCTGGATCAATGCACACACTACTGCAAGTACTGAGGGGCAATGCAGGCCATCCAGAGAGGACCTGGAAGCAGGGGCGGACTGACCATTTGGAAACTTGGGCACTGCCCGGGGTCAGTAGGGGGCCCCATGGGATGCCCCTGGTATATTTTTCATAGGCTTTTTTGAGTTTGGGCAAGGACACAGGGGCCCCATGATCCCCTATTGCCCGGGGGCCCCATGAGTTGTCAGTCCGTCCCTGCCTGGAAGTGTCACCATATACATTATATAGGACAGATCAGGGACACAGTGACCCCAACTAAGAGGTTCTGCAGCAGTACCCATCTCCTCCAGGGATGGGGATCCACTGCGGTGTATATAGTGATGGGGGGGGTCCCCTAGGGTGTACGCGGTGATGGGGGGTCCCCTGTGGTGTATGCAGTGATGGGGGGGTCCCCTGTGGTGTACGCAGTGATGGGGGGCACCCCTGGGGTGTACGCAGTGATGGGGGGCACCCCTGGGGTGTACGCAGTGATGGGGGGCACCCCTGGGGTGTACGCAGTGATGGGGGGCACCCCTGGGGTGTACGCAGTGATGGGGGGCACCCCTGGGGTGTACGCAGTGTTGGGGGGCACCCCTGGGGTGTACGCAGTGATGGGGGGCACCCCTGGGGTGTACGCAGTGATGGGGGGTCCCCTGTGGTGTACGCAGTGATGGGGGGGTCCCCTGTGGTCTATGCAGTGATGGGGGGGTCCCCTGTGGTCTATGCAGTGATGGGGGGGTCCCCTGTGGTCTATGCAGTGATGGGGGGGTCCCCTGTGGTCTATGCAGTGATGGGGGGGTCCCCTGTGGTGTATGCAGTGATGGGGGGTCCCCTGTGGTCTATGCAGTGATGGGGGGGTCCCCTGTGGTCTATGCAGTGATGGGGGGGTCCCCTGTGGTCTATGCAGTGATGGGGGGGGTCCCCTGTGGTCTATGCAGTGATGGGGGGGGTCCCCTGTGGTCTATGCAGTGATGGGGGGGTCCCCTGTGGTCTATGCAGTGATGGGGGGGTCCCCTGTGGTCTATGCAGTGATGGGGGGGTCCCCTGTGGTCTATGCAGTGATGGGGGTCCCCTATACACATTATATACTCCCTCCCCCAGGCCGCTGTGACTCACCCACTCCGTACTTCTCCTCTCTCTTGGTGGGGATCCAGCGGGTCATGGTCCTCCCGGCTCCGCTCACAGCCTCCCAGGACCATCCAGCTCGGTGAGGAGGAGGAGGCGCGGGGCCACAGGAACAATAGAAGAAGAAGAAGTAGTGAGGAGGATTACAATGTAACTTTGTGATCGGGAGGGAGGAGGAGAGAGCCCGGCCCGGCTGGCGTGTCAGGGATTTCCTGGAGGCGGGGAGGAGGCAGACAAGGTGTGAGCGGACGGGACACTGGACTCTGTCTCTCCCTCTCTCAAGCCGCCATTTCCAGCCCCCCCGTCCTGTTTTGGGGGAATGTGGCCAGAAGTTTGTTGTGAGGGGGTCACGTGGCTCCGGGGTGACGTCACGGTCTGGAAGCGGGAGAGAGGGAAGAGAAGGGGGATGAGGGGACTGACGGTGAAGGGACAAAGTTTTACCTCACACAGGAGGAGGAGACAGGTAAACCCACAGCCAGAGCCCCTATGAGGGCGGCGCCTGTCAGGAACTAGGATCGTTGCCTGTGGCAACCGAGGCTGTAACCCTGCACTGCAGCAATGGCGGCTGGTCGGTTGCCAGGGGTGACCCGACATGTTCTGTTTATCTCTGTGTATACGTTATATGGAGAAGCATTGCCAAATAGGTGTCACCCTGTGTGTGGGACACCACTACTGTTGTATTAGAGTAAAACTAAAGGCAAAACGGTTTTTTTTTTGATAGAGTAATGGAGAATTATAACCCCTGTCTGTGTCCCATAGGGGAGAGTTCCCTTCACTTCCTGTCCTATAGGCAAAACAGGAAGTGAAAGGAAATCCCTGCAAAGTGAGGAAATCCCTGGTGTTCACCAGAACCAGTGTCCCCATGGGAAGATTCCTCCTGTATTCTTGTTCTGGTGACTCAAAATTTGGGATTTTCTTTCAGCTTCCGGGAGAATGGTGAACAGGTCAAATAAAGCATTGGAGTAGCTTCAAAATCACATCAAATCCCATAATGCAGGAACCTTTGTGTCCTAAGTCGTATGTTAAGAGGGTAAAGTGTTGGGATAAAGGGTAGCCCTAACCCCATAGCCCTTACATAGGACTATGGACACGGAAAGGTTCCTGCATTAGGGCTCGTTCACACTTGGCTGTTTTACCAACGCCTGCCAAACGCCCTTATAGCGTTTGGCAAGTGTTGGTCCGGCATTTGCGGAGCGGTTTTTAACGCTCGGCAAACGCTCCGCAAATGCCGCATGTGCGGTTTAGCAGCGGTTGCTAGGCGTTTGCCGAGCGTTAATAACGCCCCACAAACACCTATAATGCAGTTTGAGTGGTGTTACCGCTCCGCAAACGCCCCGCAACCGCGTCGCAAAGGCCAGCCGGGCGTTTGCGGAGCGGCACCATAGACGAGAATAGGAGGCTTCAAAGCCTCCTGACTCGACCAGAGGCGCCCGTTTTGCCGCGACGCAAACGCTCCCGTTAGAACAGCACCATGTGCTGTAATGTGCAGAATTGGCAGAGGCGTTTGGGAAGCGGTAAAAACGCTTCCCAAACGCCTCTCTGCCGTCTGCACACAACGCTAGTGTGAACGTAGCCTTACTCTGATGCTTCTTGAGTGGCAGAGTGTAATGTCGCACTGCATGAATAGAACTGTCATACTTTGCTACTAACCACTTGGCAACCCCGCTATAGCGCGGTTGTCCAGTTCTGGGAGGGCGTCATATGACGTCCTCCCAGAACATGCCCCCAGCGTTGCGCACCCGGTGATCTCTGTGTCCTACGGGCACAGCTGATCATGTGCTGCGGTAAAAGGCCAATCACAGCGGCCTTTTGCCATGTGATCAGCTGTGTCCAATGGCACAGCAGATCACCAGGTAAATGCAGTTTCCGGTTATTGGCTGCACTTTCCTCACGCTATCAGAGCATGAGGAAAGTCTTGCTGATAACCAGCAATTGTCAGTTGTCAGAAAACAGATCGGCACCGATTATCAAGGCACTGATGATCAGTGCCCAGCAGTGCCACCCACCTGTACCCAGCAGTGCGACCCAGAAGTGCCCAGCAGTGCCACCCACCTGTACCCATCAGTGCAACCCAGAAGTGCCTAGCAGTGCCACCCACCTGTGCTGCGTATCAGTGCCCATCAGTGCAGCCTCATCAACGCACATCAGTGAAGGAGAAAAATTACCTGTTTGCAAAATGTTATAATAAAAACAAAGAAAAACCTTTTTTTTTCTTCAAATTTTTTGCTCTTTTTTTTTGTTTATAGTGCAAAAAATAAAACACCCAGTGGCGATTAAATACCACCAAAAGAAAGCTCTATTTGTGTGGGGAAAATGATAAAAATTTCATATGGGTACAGTGTTGCATGACCGCGCAATTGTCTTTCAAAGTGTGACAGTGCTGAAAGCTGAAAATTGGCCTGGACAGGAAGGAGTATACCTGGACAGGAAGGAGTATGCCCGGTAGGCAAATGGTTAACCAAGAAAAAAAAAAAGCATAACGCATCAAAAACACAACACTTGCGTTTTTAGTGCAGGTCTATTGAAGTCTATTACACGTAAACACAATCTGCTGACCCTTTCCAAAAAACACATCGGATCAAAACACATGCACTGTGTGCACAATTATTAGGCAAGTGAGCATTTTGACCAAATCATCATTTTTATGCATATTGTCCAACTGCAAGCTGTATAAACTTGAATGCTTTTTGGTTTTATCTATGTCAGGTAAATGTGTCTTTGTTCAATGAGGGAGGGGGTGGCCTAAGGAGATCAACACGCTATGGCTCCATTCACATCTAAGCATAGCGTTTTTTGCACATATTTTCCCACGATTTTCGTGCATTTTCATACAGTTTTTAGCCGTCTGAAATTTGTCGTTTTTGGCCAATAGAGAAAAATATCATCTGTTGCTTCATTTGTTGATAGGTTTTTCTGCTTCAGCTTTTCCATCAGCTATTATTATTATTATTATTATTAATAATAATAACAATTTATTTTATTACTTTATTTTTTGTTAGGGTGATAATAATAATAAATTAATAAATAAATGTTAAATACACAAGTAAATAAAAATAATCATGAATAAATACTGCATAATAATAAATAATAATTAACCCCTATCCTTAACCTCCTAACCCTAAAACATATATTAAACAAATTATTAATATTGTTATTATTAATAATAATAATAATACAAAATAAACACCTAAACCAAATAAAAATACATTATTTATAATAATAATAAAAACAAATAAATACATTTAAAATAAATACACAAATACATAAAAATAATCATACATAAATACTTGTAATAATAAATGAAACCTTAACCCCCTAAAACCTAAAAAAATTATAAAATAATAACTATAATTTTGTATAGTAGCATTTGTATTTATTGTTCGAGTGTTTATTATTATGATTAATAATAATAATTTCTTTCATTTTTTTTAAGGTTAAGGGTTAATTATTATTTATTATTTATTTATCATGATTTTTTTATTTATGTGTATTTATGTTATTTATTTTACATTTATTTATTCATATATTATTACTATTTTTTAAATATATTTTCATTTAAGCAGAAAATCGCACTTTTCTATGAGAATAAAAACACACCAAGAACGTGCAAATCTGCCCAATTTGAGCTACAAAAGTAGCTCCAAAACTTTTTTGAGCTTCAGGCATTCTGCTTCAGGCAACTTGGAGTGGAGATGTGAACCATCTCCATAGAGTAATATTGATATTTTTCCCCCTGAGCGTTTTGAAGTTTCGAACTTCAGGCTACAAAACGCTCAGGTGTGAATAGGGCCTATAACAAGGTGTGCATAATTATTAGGCAGCTTCTTATCCTCAGGTCAATTGTGGATGCAGCACTCTTGAACTTGCTAAGATATTGGGGTGTGATCAATTTTTTTGTTGCAAATAGTCAACAGGGTCTCAAGAAACGTGTTGAGAAAAAAAGACGCAAATGAACTGCCAAAGATTTAAGAAGAATCAAACGTGAAGCTATCAGGAACCCATTGTCCTCCAGTACTGTCATATTCCACAACTGTACCTACCTGGAGTGCCCAGAAGTACAAGGTGTTCAGTGTTCAGAGACATGGCCAAGGTAAGGAAGGCTGAAACCCGACCACCACTGAACAAGACACATAAGTTGAAACGTCAAGAGTGGGCCAAGAAATATCTGAAGACAAATTTTTCAAAGGTTTTTATGGACTGATGAGGTGAGAGTGACTCAACGGACCAGATGGATGGGCTTGTGGCTAGATCAGTAACTGGAACAGAGCTCCACTTCAACTCAGACGCCGGCAAGGTGGAGGTGGGGAACTGGTACGAGCTGGTATTATTAAAGATGAGATATTTGGACATTTTCAGATTGAAGATGGACTCAGAATCAACTCCCAAACCTACTACCAGTTTTTTGAAGACACTTTCTTCAAGCAGTGGTAAAGGAAAGGCTGCATCTTTCAAGAAGACTATGATATTTATGCAGGGCAATGCTCCATCGCATGCATCGAAGTACTAGACTGCGTGGCTAGCCAGTAAAGGTCCTAAAGATGAAAGAATAATGACATGGCCCCCTTCCTCTCCTGACCTAAACCCTATTGAGAACTTGTGGGCTCTTCTTAAATGGGAGATTTATGGTGAAGGAAAACAATACACCTCTCTGAACAGTGGGAGACTGTGGTTGCTGCTGCACAAATAGTTGATCATCAACAGATCAAGAAACTGATAGACTCCATGAATGGAAGGCTTAGGACTGTTATTGAAAAGATGGGTGACTATATTGGTCACTGATTTTTTTTCTTGAAATGTCAGACATGTTTTTTTGTCAATTTTGAGTTGTTTGTTTATTATTCCCACTTTAACAGATGAAAATAAACAAGAGATGGGAACATTTTCGTCTTTCATTTAGTTGCATAAAAACTCTGTACACTAATAGTTGCCCAAGAATTCTGCATATATAGATATTCTCCTAAGAAAGCCAAAACCTCACTATTGCTTTCTTATTCACGTTTGAGGTTTATTAACCATTTGGATTGACCAAGAGCACTGTTGTTGTTCAATAATGAAATGAATCCTCAAAAATACAACTTGCCTAATAATTGTGCACATAGTGTATATTTGAACTAGATCCATAGAAATTCATATTAAATGGACTGTAGTGCATTTCTGCAAACTGGACTAAAAAATGCGTAGGTGTGAACCTAGGGTAACAGAGACACAGACAGCTATAAAAACTGATGGGGTCTAAGCCCTCTCCACTCTGTCCAAAACTATATTAAAAGATTTAATTTTAGTAAGGGTCCTTTCACACTGATGTGTTTTTGCTGCTTTTTTACATTGCTAAAAATATTTCCCTTTAAATCCTGTGGGACTCTTTACACCACTACGCTCCGGGTGCAGTGCAATCTGAAAAGTCCTGCATGCTGTATCTCTTTTCAAAACTGCACAAAAATAAATCTCCCCATTGAAATGAAAGGAAAATGTGCTATACTCACCCTGTCCTCCGATCCTCTGGAAAACCGTGCTCCCCCACATCCAGTGGTGAACTGTTCCTGTTGTCCAAAGCCAATCTAAGGGCTTGATGATGTCAGGAACAGCCCATTCACAAGATCGCTAGTGTGCGAGGGGCACATGTGGCGAGGACCGATTTTGCACTCACAGGATCGGTGGATTAGGTGAGTATATCTCCACTTTCCAAACCCCTAGACAAAAACGAGCATTTAACCCATGCAGTGTGGGCACAGCCTGGGAAAATAACATTTTTGCCCACAATTATTTAAAGTAGAACTAAAGACAAAACTTTTTAAAATTCATTTTGGACAGAGTAAACACTTGCTGACCAGTCATGTACCTGGTACCTCATCGGTCTTCAAGTGGTTGTCCTGTCAAGTGGTGGGAATGTTTTTAAGAGCCCGTGGTTGGCTCTCTTATAATAGCAATCAGAGCAGCTAATTAGACGCTCCATTGCTATTACAAGCAGCAGGAGGGGACATCCTCCCCCCCACTGCTGCCGCCTTCCGGTGCTTGCTCAGGATCTCATGTCCCACTGGGAGACCTGAGCAACCAGTCATCGCATCCAGCAGCTGGTCAGAGAGCCATACAAATCCAGAACCAGCTTTGATCAGCTCTGCTCTATGGTAACCCAGAAGCGAGGACCTGTGATTACTTCCGGTTTATTCAGATGTCAATGGCGCCATTTGTAAAAATTCAAGACCATTCAACACCGATCTTGGTGTTTTGAATGCTTTTAAGTGCAGAGGATGGGTTTGGGGTCTTATAGACCCTAGATCCCCCCATAATGAGTACCGGGCACATGTCTATTGCTGTCACAGGGGATGTTTACATTCCTTGTTTAAAACATCACCTATGGATAATAATATTGACATGGTTTGTCAGTGTTAAACAGGGTGTGCGCAATTTTAAATTGTGACATGTTTGGTATCTATTTACTCGGGGGTTTTTTGCACTACAATTCAAAAAAGCAGACTTTTTTCCCAAAAAGGTGCATTTGAAAAACCACTGCCCAAATACCGTGTGACATAAAAAATTGCAAAACCCACCAATTTATTCTCTAGGACCTGTGCCTCAATAAATATATATATATATATATATATATTATTATTATACAGTATTTATAAAGCGCCAATAGTTCGCTCAGCGCTGTACATTACAAAGGGGGACAGAACATGTGACAGAACAATACCAAAAATTCTTTTGAACTCCCAAAGATTATTATATATATATATATATATATATATATATAATCTTTGGGAGTTCAAAGGAATTTTCCAGCAAAAAAAAACCAAACTGATTCTTACATGTGAACAAAAAGTGCCAGAAAAAGGTCCAACTTACCGTTCGAGTCTTGTTTGGTTAGCATGCTTACTGCGACAGTAAGCAAACATGTTTGGCTGCTTTCACACTGATCTGTTTTTTTGCCATTTTTGTGGGGGAAAAAGCGGAAGAAAAACACATGACCATTAAATCCTATGGAACGCTTGACACTGATCAGTTGCAGGTGCATTGCGTTTTTCAAAGTCCTGCTTGGTGTATTTTGGTGCATGTTTGGTACGGAAAAAAAATGCACCTCCTCATTGAAATGAATAGAAATGCATAAAAAACACGTCAAAACACTCCCACAGTGAAAACGCATAAAACTACACCCCCCCTATTGAAATGAATGGAAATACAGCAAAAATGCAGCAAAAAGCATCAAAAACGCACCCACAGCAAAAACACATAAAAAATGCACCTCTTCATTGAAATGCATCAAAAAAGTGCATAAAAAATATACCCACAAGAAAAATGAACCTCCCCACTGAAATAAAAGGAAGTGCATTAAAAATACACTTGCACAAAAACACATTAAAAACACACTTCCCCATTGAAAAAAGAATGGAAAACGCATCAAAAATGCACCTGCAATTCTTTTTTGGTGTGTTTTATGAGTTACATGTCAGGTGAAAAACACACCGGAAACACGTCAAAAATACACATGCGCGTTTTTGCAACTGAGCGGTGAGAAAGTAGCCTTAGAATTTTTTTTTTTTTTTGAATGTTCAAAAAAAAAAAATTAAGTGAAATGTGCATGAGCAGTAAGGGTAGTAGCAGAAATTGGTTAAAGAAAAAAATGGTGCTGAACCGCTTCAATACCGAGCACTATCATCCCCTTCCTGTCCAGGCCAATTTTCAGCTTTCAGCGCTCTCACAATTTGAATAACAATTGCAAAATCATGCAACACTGTACCCATATGACATTTTTTTCAAACAAATAGAACTTTCTTTTGGTGGTGTTACCCACAAACCTACAGGGCACTCATAGCCCTTTCCTGCCCAGGCCAATTCCCAGCTTTCAGCGCTGTCGCACTTTGAGTGACAATTGCGCGGTCATGCAACACTTTACCCATATGAAATTTTTATCATTTTTTTGTGACAGAGCTTTATTTTGGTGGTATTTAATCACCTCTGGGTTTTTTTTTCTTAAACATACCAAAAACCACTGAAAATTTAAAAAAACAAAAAGTTTTTTCTTAGTTTTTGTTATAAAATTTTGTAAATAAGTGATTTTTCTCCTTCACTGATGTGTGCTAATGAGGCAGCAGTGATGGGCACTGATAGGCTGTACCGATGGATACTGATAGGTGGCACTGATGAGGAGGCACTGGTAGGTGGCCCTGATGATCAGTGTACATGTCCCCTCCGTGGAAAGCCGATTACCGGCTCTCCTCTCCTCTCGAGCTGTCAGCGTAACAGTTTGAGAGGAGAGAAATGCCGATAACCAGCATTTCCCTATTTACATGTGATCAGCTGTGATTGGACACAGCTGATCACATGACCGAGCCGACATCTTTGGCTCTTTCCGTGATCGGTGATCCGCTGTGTCCGAGGGACACAGTGCATCGCCGATTGCCGCGCTGCGCGCTCCCTGAGCCGCGCATGCGCGGTGAGAATGAGTGGACGTCATATGACGTCCTCCCAGAACGAGAGAACCACCTTGTGTCCGTCATATTACTATATGGCGGGCGGGAGGTGGTTAATTACCACTGAGTTTTTTATTTTTTGCACTATAAACAAAAAATACCAAACGTTTTGAAAAAAAAAGTTTTTCTGTGTTTCTATTATAAAATTTTACAAACAGGTAATTTTTCTCTTTCACTGATGTGTGTTGATGAGGCTGCACTGATATGCAGCACTGATGAGCACTGATGGGGCGGCAATGGTGGGCATTGATGAGGCGGCACTGATGAGACTGCAGTGATATGCGGCACTGATAGGCGGCTGGGTTTTTTTTATTTGTTTTGCTAAATAAACGAAAAAAGGAGTGAACATTTTGATTAAAAAACGCATCTTTCTTTGTTTCTGTTATAAAATTTTGCAAATAAATAATCTTTCTTCAAACATTTAGGCCAAAATGTATTCTGCTACATTTCTTTGGTTAAAATAACCCAAATCAGTGTATATTATTTAGTTTGTAGGAATAGAGTCTGTTATAGAGTCCACAAACTATGGTATATATCTGAAAATCGATCATTCCTGATGGACTGACGGCCTATCTCAACTCTGGAGGCCCAAAAATGTCAGGACGGTACAGATATCCCCCAAATTAACCCTTTTTTGAAACGTAGACAGTCTGAGGTGTTTAATAAGAGGGATGGTGAGTTTTTAGAAGTTTTTTTGTCATAATGTTTTTTGAAAATGAAATTAAAGAAACTTAATTTTTTTCTTTTTTTTACATACTGTCACCAGTGCAGTGTAGCTTCATCATGTAACTGGTGTGGTGGTGATCAGGGACACTGACTGGTAACAGTATGTAAAAAAAGAAAAAAAAATTCAATTTTTTAAATTACATTTTTTACTTTTTTTTTTTTTTTTAATTTTTACCCCTGTGAACAGAGCAATACAGTGTTACCATTGTAACACTGTACTACTCTGGGTGTGTGATCAGAATTTTTGTTTTCTTTTACACATTATGATTGCTTATAGCAGTGAATGTATATACTGTATTGTTGGGATTACCGGTGATTGGCCACTGCTAATCACATGGTACAGATGAGCTGTGATTGGCCCTGTCTGTACCATGTGATCACTGTGACAAATCACAGCTAGCAACACAATTTTAACTGATGGATTGCATTAAAGGAAGCCATTCATTATTTACAGTTGTCATGTGATCTGCTGTGATTGGTCACATCGATGACATGGTACCGGCAGTGGGCCGACACAAAGGTAAGTCACAGCCGGTGACAGATCATGTCGCAGCGCACACACCACACACAAGGCGCTTTCTGGGAGGACATCATATGACATCCACTAGGAACTTCGAAAGTCCCGCCATGCTATCATTTTACAATAGGCCAGGCCGGTACTGGTTTATGTTGAAGGTGATCAGAAAAATGTTGCCATTTGCTGGAAAATTTCCAATACAATGATTGAGCCATCGATTGTTAGATCAAAAGAACATTTCAATTTTTTTATTATTTTTCATTTGTTTTTCTTCTCATCTGTGGCCACCTGAAGACTTAGATATTTAAGGCAATTTTAGGAAAAAACAAACAAATGTCATACTTACCTGCTCTATGTAATTTGCTTTGCAGCACTGATCCTCCTCTTCACGGGTCCCCTGCAGGCTCTCCTGGCCCCTCTATTCTGCCTAGTGTCCCTAGAGCAAACAACTTGCTATAGGGGCACCCAAGCAGGCTCGCTCCCGAGCCCCTGCTCTGTGTGTCTATTCACACACTAGCGCTTCTCAGCCCCACTCCCCACTCTTGCTATTGTCTCAGCCAATGAGGAGGAATGGTACCAGGAGGCCTGAGGCTGTCGTTCAAATTGCTGGATTGAGATGGGGCTCAAGTAAGTATTGCGATGGTGGGGGAGCTGTTGCACGCAGAAGAATGCAGAATAGAATGCATGAAGTTAAAAAACCTTGAGCCTTTGCAACCACTTTAAAGCTGGGTATACACTTAGTAGAATTATATTCTACGTTTTTCATTGTAGGAATGTTGTAGGAACGATCATGCATCTTTCTAATCATTAGTGGGTCAATTTGATGTACTGTGATCCTCTTCTTTTTGGGTCTCCCACCGGCAGTCTTGGTTCCCCCACCACTGAGCGCCCCCAATAGCAAGCCTCTTGCCAAGGAGGTACTCGATCCCAAGCTGTACTCCTGTGAATGGACATTGTAAATTCACACACACAGTGTTGCTTGGCCCCGCCCCCTCTCATTTGCTCACTGGCTATGATTGACAGCAGCAGGAGCCAATGCCTCCCACTGCTGTGTGAACCTATGAGGAGAGAAGGACCTGGGAGTGCTGCTGCTCTCATACACATCACTGGATTGAGATGGGGCTTAGGTAAGTATAAGGTGGGCTGAGGAGGCACAGGTGATCAAATGCCACCAAAAGAAAGCTCAATCCATGGGAAAAAAAGGACGTAATTTTCATTTGGGTGCAGCGTTTCATGACCGCGCAATTGTCAGTTAAAGTAACACAGCGCTGTCATGCAAGAAATGGCCTGGTCAGGAAGAGGAGTAAATCCTCAGGAGGGCAAGTGGTTGAACATGTCCAGTAAAAAAAAATCTAATTTCGTCATAAATTTAGGACAAAATGTATTCTGCTAGATGTCTTTGCTAAATAAAAATCTCAATATGTGTATATTAATTGGTTTACGTGAAAGTTATAGTGTTTACAATTGGCGGCATGTATACTGGGATTTTAAATTTTTTTACATTTTTAATAGTAATGGTGATCAGCGACTTATAGAAGGGACTGCGGCAAGCATTCTGACACTGAGGGGAACTGACTTGGTATCACTGACATCCCCAGTGACACCAGTACAGTGATCAGTTAGGAAGTGACGAAACGCGTCAAGGGACGTGATGTCGGGCGTTGCACGGTGACCGGAAGTGGCAGAGCGGCCATCTTAATTGAGGTTATTGGCGTTCCTGGAAGCTGCTCGTGAGATGGGAATTGAGAGTATAAGCGGTTTTATACTTATTTTAATGTAAACATACTTGATAAAGCCTGGATCTTATTTATTGGATATACTACACTATATGGCTATTTCTCTTTCTATGAATGAGTGCCTATGGATGGCTCTGGAAAAAACTATGACATGATTGGAAGTATGGGATAACCCGGCATCTGATATAAAGTTTGTGGGATAATCCTGATGATTGATGACCCACTGGATTATTCTCTTAGAAGGCTTTTTATCACATATTTGGGTAAGGGTATTTACTTTAGCCTCATTGAAGTGTCCATGGAGTGTTCACGGAGAAGTGTTTATACAGGAGTGTACACGGAGTGCCT
The DNA here is from genome assembly GCF_062004578.1 of Staurois parvus. NCBI lineage: Eukaryota > Metazoa > Chordata > Amphibia > Anura > Ranidae > Staurois > Staurois parvus. The sequence continues at coordinate 10,375,337 of NW_028317805.1, forward strand.
CACTAGTTCACGTGTCTTCACGTTGTGTTTGTTTTTTTGTGTTTGCACAATTTTTCACATATGTATATATGATTTAATCACTGATATATTGAGGATAATACACTATGTAGTTTTATTTTCATTTTTTGGAGGTACACGGCATTTTTGGAGGTACACAGAGATTATGGATCAGATTTTGTAACTATTACATTGAAGAATATATTTGGAAAAATTCACTGACACTAAAGAGGATTTCTGATTTATATTATTGGTCTTTCAAGGGTGAAAGTGTCACTTTTAAGTGTCAGTATATAGAGTATTAATTTATTCACAGTTTGCTATTGTTTTTGGATACCGATTTTGTATTTATCACACATTTAAAATCTGACAGAAATTCTCACCCTACCGTAGTTGATTCAAACCTGAACAACACATTTTGGATACAGTTGGCCTTTAATAGGGAAAAAAAAAGTACACAGACGGATTAATTTGTGTAGAATTCTGTAGCAGTTATTCAGTTCTTGGATCCGGGAGGCTCTTTATAGGCTCATTCAGGCAGGAAGTGAACTGCATCTTGGAGATTCACTGCTCTGTACTTTCTGTGCAGACAGACATGCTTTGCCGCATGAATGACAGGGTCAAGTCATTTCTAAAGATACATTCATTTGTCTGTGTATGTGCTCACTCTTTTTGTTTCTGTATGGCAACTCCATTCATCCTTATTGCTGATTGGACTTTTAATTCCACACCAAAGCATGTCTAGCTGCCATAGAACTATAAAGTGATGGGTTTTGTCCTTAAGATGCATTTTATAGTTTATTCTGAAGGAACGCCATAAGAGATTTGTGGATCCCCCATCTTCTCTGCGCAAGTTCCTAAGGAGCCAGGTGGTTTCACTGACATCACAAAAAGACATTGTATATTTTAATCAAGTTAATAGTCTGATTCTAGGATTCGTCCAGCATCACTGTATCTGCTGCCAATACTGACTTTTCCTGCACTCCCTTAAAGGGTAAGAAAACAGCAAATAAAACAAGCAAAATATATACAGTATATAGCGTAAACAATTGCTACACAAGCTATACTGTAATTGAATGTTATTAACCACTTGCCCTCCTGAGGATTTACCCCCCTTAATGACCAGGCCTATTTTTGCTACTCGGCGCTCCACTAATTCAACTGATAATTGCGCGGTCATGCAATGTTGCACCCAAACAAAATTTACGTCCTTTTTTTTCACAAGAATAGAGATTTCTTTCGGTGGTATTTAATCACCTGTGCGCTTTTTATTTTTCACGCTATAAACAAAAAAAGACCAAAAATTTTGAAGAAAAACAATATTTTTTACTTTCAGCTATAAAAAATATATAGTAAACTCAAACTTAGTTATAAATTTAGGCCAAAATGTATTCTACAAACTGTGGTATAAATACTGCAATTTACTCCATTTTTTTGCTATACAGCGCTGCGCTAGTTTAACGGACAATTGTGCGGTCATGCAATACGGTACATAAATGAAATTTACATCCTTTTTTTCCCACAAATTGAGCTTTCTTTCGGTGGTATTTATCGCCTGTGCGTTTTTTATTTTTTGTGCTATAAAAAAAAAGGCTGACAATTTTGAGGAAAAAAAAACAATATTTTGGACTTTTTGCTATAAAACATGTCCAGTAAAAAAAAATGTAAAAATCAAATTTAGTCATAAATTTCTGCCAAAATGCATTCTGCGACATGTCTTTGCTAAAAAAAAAAACCCAATACATGTAAATTAATTGGTTTACGTGAAAGTTATAGCGTTTACAAAAGATACTGGGATTTTTAATTTTTTTTTATACTAATAATGCCGGCGATCAGCGACTTATGATGGTGATCAGTGACTTATGGCGGCTATCAGCGACTTATGGCGGGACTGGCGGACATTCTGACACTGGGGGGGAACTGACTTGGGGTCACTGACATCCCCAGTGACACCAATACAGTGATCAGTGCAAAAAAAAAAACACTGACACTGTACTAATGGCACTGGGGAGGAAGGGGTTAACTTTATTATTCAGTGAAAGGGTTAACTGTGTGAGGGGAGTGTTTTACTAGGGGGCGGGGGTGTGTACTGCACGGGGGACACGCTGATCTGGAGAGATAAACTCTTCTCTCCCGATCAGCCTGTCAGGAGCTGTCAGGGAACTGACAGAGAGCAGAGCTACTGCAGCCCTGCTCTCTGTCAGTGATTGCCACTAATCGCCGGGACACAGCCGGTAACGACCGGCTGTGCCCCGGCGACTGACATTCGCGGCCGTGATCGGCGGGACAGATAGGACGGTGGCGCGCCTCACGCGTGCCCCCTACCTGTTTTGGAAACAAACGTTTTAAAACGTGGTTTTGCCCAGCCACGCCACCCTGCCAACGTATTTCTACAGTGGCTGGGCGGCATGTATCACAATAGTTTTCTGTAAAATGCAATGCTATAAAGCAGTGGTCTCCAAACTACGGCCCGAGGGCTGGATGTGGCCCTTTGCTTGCCCTTTTCCAGCACCTTGGGGCACTTTTTCTCCCACTGATAAGACACTATTCCTCTCACTGACACCAACAAGGGGGCATAATTCTTTCTACTGACATCAACAGCAGGCACTATTCCTCCCATTGACACCTACGGTGTGGCACTATTCCTCCCATTTACACCAACAACTGGGCACCATTCCTCTCACTGAAACAAATCATGAGGCATTATTCCTCCCACTGACACTAACAACGGTGCACCATACTTCCCACTTACACCAATGATGGGGCACTATTTCTCCAACTTACACCAAGAATAGGGCACTATTCCTCCTCCTAATGCCAAAAATGCTTTGTTTACTCCCAATGACGTAGGACAATTTCTAATCCCAATGGCCACAGTCCGGCCCCCCTAAAATCTGAAAGCCAGTAAACTGAACCTCTGTTTAGAAAGTTTGGAGACCCCTGCTATAAGGCAACCTGGAGGTGTTCTGTAAACAGATGGTGTACAGAACGCCCCCCAGAAATGTAATATCCTGTTTGTGTGATTGGCTCCCTGATTTTCCCAGAAGTATGCCCTAAGATATGTCAGATTTTTGGCATCCCGTACAACAAAAATGTCATTTTTGGTAAGATACTCCCAAGAGGATATCATGTCTTAAAGGGATTCAGACCCTGCCACTTTCCTCATTAGAGTCCTACAAGTGCAGCAGCTGATAGATACTTATAAAGTCACTCCCATTCTCATTCACTTTGCGCAAGGACACAGACAAACAAACAGCTTTGTCTTCAGAATAACAAAGGGTAGGAATGTGCAACCAAGCTTGTTAAAATCCTGATTGTTTTTTTTTTTCTCAACAAAAGTTAATTTACTCTTTAAAGCCCTTTGATAATAAGCCTGATGCAAGTTTCAGGTCAGTTGGGGTGAGAACTTACAGAGGGTTCAGGACCCTCTCCTGGCTCCAACATGGCAACTCTTGGGCCTGGCACTCAGGAGCTTAGATGTCTAGTGCTGCATCAAGGAAGAAGGAAAAAGTCACTCCCTCAACATACCCTTATTTAACAAAACTGTGGAATGGGAATGGAGCTGCAGGGAAAGGCTTTCATGTAAATCTGTTATTTTGTCTTGAATTGGTAAACGTACAAATTAAGATTTAAAAAAAAAATTGAAAACAAGCGTTTTGTAGCTTGAAGCTGAACGCTCCAAAGTGCTCAACAAGGCAAGTCCCATGCTTTTCAATTGTGTCTGTTCACATTTGAGAGTTCAGGTGCCTGTAGCTCAACACCCGAAGCTCCAAAGAGTACTAATTTTGAAGTAGGATGGGTTTTTTTGCCCTCTTGACATCAATGGGAGTACTGGGAAAAAAAACTTGCAAAAATGCACGTTACATGCTGAGGTATTTTAACACAAAAATGCATGCAGTATTTATCTCTTAGTGAATTGACCCCTATGAGGCCAAAAACTTGCAATCCTGTCCTAGCTTTTGTACAGGATTTCACTCATAGAAACACAAAAAAAACCCCACAAAATGTTCAAAAAGGGCTACATACACTACACTGTATAGAGACTAATGTTTCAATTATGAAACTTTAGTGACTGAGCTGCATGTGTTGCGCATGTTTGTTGGCTGCATTGAGAAAATGATTACAGCACCTCCTAGTGGTAAGGTGATGTACTGAAAGCCGTATTAAACCCAAAAGCAAACATTTATTATCCAGATGGCGACCACTATAAAGCAGCTTTACTGCTACAATGTGACAGCTGTGTGCAGAATCACGTATATATACAGTTAGGTCCATATATATATTTGGACACGGGCACAATTTAGTTTTTTTCAGGTATTGACCAAAACATATTTAAGCTTGAGTTATATAATGGATATGGGCTGAAAGTGCACACTCTCAGGTTTAATTTGAGGGTATGTACATCCAAATTGGAGGAAAGGTTTAGGAATTACAGCCCTTAAGAGTAGTCATCCCTCCTTTTTCAAGGACCAAAAGTAATTGGACAATTGAATATAATCATAAATAAAATGTTCATTTTTAATATTTTGTTGAGAATCCCGTACTGGCAATGACTGCCTGAAGTCTGGAACCCATGGACATTTCCAAAGACTGGGTTTCCTTCTTTCTGATGCTTTGCCAGGCTCTAACTGCAGCTGTCTTCAGTTGTTCTTTGTTTGTGGGTCTTTCTGCTGTTAGTTTTGCCTTCAGCTAGTGAAATACATGCTCAATGGGGTAAGATCAGGTGACTGACTCAGCCATTGCAGAATATTCCACTTCTTTTCCTTCAAAAGCTCCTGGGTTGTTTTTGCAGTGTGTTTTGGATCATTGTCCATTGTACTGTGACGCGCCGTCCAATCAACTTTGCTGCATTTGGCTGAATCTGGGCTGATAGTATATCTCTAAACACTGCAGAATTTATCCGGCTGCTTTTGTCTTCTGTCACATCATCAATAAACACCAATGACCCAGTGCCACTGGAAGCCATGCATGCCCATGCCATCACACTGCCTCCACTATGTTTTACAGATGACGTTGTGTGCTTTGGATTCAAGCCTTCTCCACACTTTTTCTTCCCGTCATTCTGGTACAGATTAATCTTTAGTTTCAGTTGTCCAATGAATGATTTTCCAGAACTGGTCTGGCTTTTTTAGATGTTTTTTGGCAAAGTCTAATCTGGCTTTTCTATTTTTCAGGTTTATGAATGGTTTGCACCTTGTGGTAAACCCTCTGTATTTGCTCTCATGAAGTCTTCTCTTGATTGTAGACTTTGACAATGATACACCCACCTCCTGGAGAGTGTCCTTCACTTGTCTGGATGTTGTGAATGGGTTTTTCTTTGCTATAGAGAGGATCCTGCGGTCATCCACCACTGTTGTCTTCCGTGGATGTCCCTGCCTTTTATGTTGCTGAGCTCACGAGTGCATTCTTCTTTCCTCAGAATGTACCAAACCGTTGATTTGGCCACTCCTAATGTTGCTGCTATCTTTCTGATGGATTTGTTTCATTTTTGAAGCCTTACAATGGCCTGTTTCACTTGCATGGACAGCTCCTTTGAACGCATGATGTAGTTTCACAGCATTAGATTCCAAATGCAAATACCCCACTTAGAATCCACTCCAGACCTTGTACCTGCTTAATTGATGAAGAAATAACGGAGGAGTAGCCCACACCTGGCCATGAAACAGCTTTTGATTCAATTGTCCAATTGCTTTTGGTCCTTTGAAAATGGGGGTTGGCTACTCTTAAGAGCTGTAATTCCTAAAAATTTCCTCCAATTTGGATGTACATACCAGCCCATGTCCATTATATAACTATAGCTTGAATATGTTTTGATAAATACATGAAAAAAGCTAAAATTGTGCCTGTGTCCAAATATATATAAACCTTACTGTACGTGATTCTGCATTTCCTGGTAGGGCATGATTAGGTGATTAGTCACAGCAGAAGCCAGATCAATGGGTGCTGGCCAATGGATGACCACCGGCACCCACTGATCGGCAAGGAGAGGGAAAGAACACAGCTCTGCCTATGTAAACAAGGCAGAGCCATGTCCTACCAGTGTGGATGTGTTGGATTTTGTTTCCCTGCGAAGCAGGGAATAACGACCAGCACATCCCTTAGTACAAATGCCTTATAGTATACATATAAACACTGGCTAGGCACACAGTTAACCATTTGATTGCCCTAGATGTTAAACCCTTTCCCAGCCAGTGTCATTAGTACAGTGACAGTGTACATTTTTAGTACTGATCACTGTATTAGTGTCACTGGTTCCCACAAAGTGTCAATTAGTGTCAGATTGCCCTCCGCAATATTGCAGTCCCACTATAAGTTGCTGATCACCGCCATTACTAATATAAAAATAAATACAAATTCCAGTATATATACCATAGTTTGTAGATGATATAACCATTGTGCAAACCAATCAATATATGCTCTTTGGGCTTTTTAACCAAAGATATGTAGCAGAATACATATTGGCCTAAATTTATGAAGAAATTTTGATTTGTAAAATTTTTTTATTGGATATGTTTTATAGCAGAAAGTAGAAAAATATATATATGTTTTTTAATTGTTGTCTTTTTTTGTTAATAGCCCAAAAAGAAATAAAAACGCAGAGGTGAACAAATACCATCAAAACAAAGCTCTTTTTGTCGAGGAGAAATAAATAAATTTAATTTATGTACAGCGTTGCATGACCATGCAATTGTCAGTTAAAGTAAGGCAGTGCCATATAACAAAAAATAACCTAGTCAGGAAAGGGGGGGGGATAAATCTTCTGGAGGTCAAGTGGTTATATTGCAGCTTACCAATCCTTAGATGTGATGGCTATATTAGTTTTCTTTTTTAGGCTGGTGATCCAGCTGGCAAGTCTGTTGTTTTTCCGAAGCTCTCCAGAAGAATGTATCAGTTTACAGGGATGAGACAAACTACTTATCACTGGCAGAGGTGCTTACAATGATCAGCTTTTATGTATTGAAGCAAAACCTTTATTCCAAGAAAAAAAAAACTTTGCTGTAACTGAATATAAAGTGTGAACTGGAGTTTGGCTTCAATTTGTAAGTGTATCTAAATCTGTTAGTATATCTAATACTCCCCTCCCCCCAGACTGACAATGCTGCTATCTACTGTGCCTCCTGTGTCTCACTAATACAGGAGGTGTGTTTCTGGCCAGATCACCAGTAGAAAACAGAGGAGAAAAAGTCAAAGAAAACTAATGCAGCCACCACATCTAATGACTGGTAAGCTGCAATGTATTACATATTGGTTTGGAGTTTAATATTGCTTGAAGGATAGGCGGAGCTCTTGCCACCTGCTGACAACAAGATGAGTCGGGTCCCATGCATGTGGACCCTGGTCGTATCACTGTCAGTAAAATTATAGCACAGCCAAACAGTGGTCATGATCCTGCTAAGGCTGCTGGCAGTAAATTGCAACCAATAAGCAGTTGTGTTACAATGATATGATCACACAAATGAAAGTTGAAGTTCCATTTGTAGCTCTGGCAAATATTTGAAGTTACTGACACTCACAAGGAATACCAGTGAGAGAATCTGAACTATATGCTGTCTGAGTTTGCATGCTGAAGCCTTCAATGATTTGTGCAATATAAATGATGGCACACATTTTTCAGTCTTTGCATATCCGCTTCCACAAGAAAAAAGCAAAAACAAAGAGACCTTTGTATATGTTGACGTAAAAGCTGAAGCTGTGCAGAGAATGTACATTAACACCAGCAGTAGAAGGAAACATAAGGATAAGGAATCTACAGGTAGGTATACTATACACTTACATACAGTATATGCAATGTTTTTGCTTAGGAATAAAGGAAAACAGTTTTTTACAGATGGAGAAAAAAAAACTGTCTCTCTGTTTATACTACCAATATCAGGGTAAATAGGTAAATCACAATGAGCTCTTCTAGCAAAATACAAATATACTATATAAAATGTCTCCTTTTTTGTAAGCATTGTATCATATACAATATTTTCAAAGCTTAATGTGACCCATGCCATTCTTCATGCTATCCCATTTTCCTGACAGACTCCATGGCAGCATACATATGGGTTAGTCATGCCCTCTCCTCCTATAGGACCCCACTCCCATAAATCTTTGCTCCTCGCCAGAGGCCGTGTTCCTTTTTTGTCCTCTTCCTATGGACCTAGTGCAAGTCTTACCTGGTTCCCGCATACAAGATGGTCCGCGACCAAGGCCTGGCAAGCCTCTCTGGGAGATGTGAGGTGACGCGCCGCTTATCAGCTCCACGGGTCCCCAGCTAAAGGCGGGGATGCGGCGGATGAATGCGGTGGCGGGAGTGGCAGAGCAGGCGTCCCCTTATCAAGTTCCAGTGTTCCCCAGCTAACAGCAGGGTGTAAAGGGGCAAGCAGGAGTCAGTGCCTGGAAAAGCTCAGGTCTGCCAATGGCAGGCGAGCGGCACTTGGGCCAGATAGCCTGCTAATAGCAGTTGGCCATGTAGCGCACGATCAGATGAGTCAGGTGGTAGTAGCTGTGCGGGATTGGTAAGCAGTGCCCTTGCACGTGTTCAGGTCTCATTTTGTGCTCCTTTTTGTCTTATTTTTTCTTTCCCTAGTGCTAGTGGGTGCCTGGAGCAATCCTAGGAAATCCTGTGGGCTGAATGCGGCAGCTTCCCCAAGTGCAGTGGTCCACTGTAAAGTTCAGTACCTGTCCCTCCTGCCCCCCCCCCCCCTGGTGGTCTGCTGGAATTTTGCATGTCATGTTTTTTTTACAGCTTGGTTGCCTTCGCAGCTGACCCGGCATGGGTGTGTCACTGCCTCCTTGTGGCCAGCCCCTGCGCAGTAGGTACGGACGGAAGGCTTTAGGCATTATTCCTCCAAATCGGGACCCACAGGTCTCCTTCCAGCTCCAGGCGTCATCAGAAAAGTTCTTGCTCCTCCTCCAGGCATCACGTTAAGGAGCACTCCAGCCGCTCCAATAGGAGAACTTGCTGGGGGTGAGATTCTCAGGTTCCTGACGACAGGTCATTATGTGACTCCTGTTTTACACAGGTGACCAGCGAGAGAGAAAGTGCCAACCTACAAGTAGAGACTTTGGTCACACAGGTCGTTCAAGAGTCCCTGAGAGAAATTGGGACTAGCTGCACCCGCATCCCATTGGTCGGGGGGTGCTCCCCTCCCAAAGATCCCCATGAGGGATTAGAGCCTTCACAACCTAGCCACATGTCAGCCGAAGCCTCAGACAGTGAGGCGGAGAGTAAAGATCCGTGTGTGGGCTTCAACTTCGCCTGGGTCTCGCCCCTAGTCAAATCGGTGAAAGAGGCCCTGAAGTGGGAAGAAGCCATGGAGTCTCCCCCCTAAACACAAGAAATTCTTTAAACATCTAAGGAAGGACAGTCCAAACTTTCCATTCCTGGAGGAGTTCATCGAGGAGTGGAGCAATGTCGATAAGAGGGTGTCCTTACTGAATAAAACAGCCAAGCTTTATCTCTTCAAGTCAGAGGACGTCAAACATCTACAATTGGCCCCTCTGGTGGATGCGATGAGACTAGTCAAGCACGTTACCCTCCCTCGCGAAGATTCGGTGTTCTTCAAGGACAACCTGGACAGGAGAATCGATTCCCAATCTGAAGCGAATCTACACTACGGCTGGGATGGCTTGCAAGCCGGCGCTTGCCTTAGCATTCTTGTCTATGGAAGTGTGGTCGGATAACGTGGATGCAGCCCTCAGAGGAGTTCCGGAAGAGGTGGCCAGGAATTCAGGTATTCGGGAGCTAAGTTTGGCATCTGCCTTTCTGGGGGAGGCCTTGATCGACCTTACCCATCTGCTGGCTCGGGTTATGCTGTCCTCGGTGACAGCCAAGGGTGCGTTGTGACTTCGGCCCTGGTTGGCTGATCCAGCCTCTAAGCAGGCATGCTGCAAGATCCCCTTTGAGGGTTCCTCCCTGTTTGGGAACAAACTGGACAGTGCTATAGCCCGGGCTATAGCCGGGAGGTCTGGTTTCCTGCCCAGGATCGACGTCTGCTAGGCCAGAAGAGGGCTCAGCCCAGAAGTCAAGGCTCAGAATGAGCTAGGGATGCACGCCTCTACAATCCAGCCTGCAAATTCAAGAGAAGCTGGAGGAGAAGCCGATCATCTTTTCAAAAATCCTCCACGGGCTTGACCTCTGGAGGTCATGAGGCCACAAAGTCCTGCTGAGATTGGGCCCGCTCAGGCAGGCCAGGTGGGGGCACACCTTCGCCACTTTTGGCATGTCTGGATGGCCTCAATCCGGGACGCCTGGGCCGTCAACATGGGCATGCTTGGGCGTTCAAGAGCCCTCCTCTCAGGTTTACCCCTATGGCCCTTCCACATTCCAAAGAAATATCACAAGTGTAATAAAAGCGCCACACCCTTAATACTTTAAAGCAGCAATTCCACCTCAAAGAAACCAAATAAATTTCTTAGTGCTATAACTTAAATCAAGGAATGCGCTAAAACCACAAACTATTCCTAATTTAGTGTAGAAACATTAGTGCAAAAGATATATATATCTATTATCAATTAATATCCAAAAATATCAAAATTATGTGCAAAACATAAGTAATTTAAATAATTAAATTTGTGAATATAAAAAAAAAAACAAAAATGTCCAATTCTGAATTTCTTCAAATGTCCAAACAAATCCTTTTCAAATTCAGGTGCTCTCAAAGAAATTGTGCCAAAATCCACCACCAAAAATAAAGTTGGGTAACTCACCAGAGCTCCATGCTGATCAATCTCTAGATCAGCAAAAAACGTTCCAGGAGCATTATATCACTCTCTCTTTTTATATCTCTCCACCGAGGTCATGTTTGGGAATGAAAGAGGAAAATCATGGTGCAGCCAGTTTTTTTATAAAAGTATCCAACAATTTAATAAAGATTTACACTCACAAAAAGGGTGTCTTCACCGACACCAGTATAACAGCATAAAACAGCAAATGGTATAACAGTCTCCTGTTCCCCGTACACTCACTACAGCGCTCGTGACTTAATTTTCTCCACAAACGTCAGCATCCAGTAAGCCCTACTAGTTTCGTCATGAATGACGTCTTCAAGGGGCGGTCTGCACCATGATTTTCCTCTTTCATTCCCAAACATGACCTCGGTGGAGAGATATAAAAAGAGAGAGTGATATAATGCTCCTGGAACCATTATATTGAGTGGTGGATACCTACCTTATGGATGAATGTGTAGCTATTGATCATCACACCTGAGAAGTTGATTCATTGCATCTGCTCCCAGAGCAAAAAGCGTTTTTTGCTGATCTAGAGATTGATCAGCATGGAGCTCTGGTGAGTTACCCAACTTTATTTTTGGTTGGTGGATTTTGGCACAATTTCTTTGAGAGCACCTGAATTTGAAAAGGATTTGTTTGGACATTTGAAGAAATTCAGAATTGGACATTTTTGTTTTTTTTTTTTTGTTTTTTTTTTTTTTTATATTCACAAATTTAATTATTTAAATTACTTATGTTTTGCACATAATTTTGATATTTTTGGATATTAATTGATAATAGATATATATATCTTTTGCACTAATGTTTCTACACTAAATTAGGAATAGTTTGTGGTTTTAGCGCATTCCTTGATTTAAGTTACATTCCAAAGAAAGAAGGGAAATCGTGCTGTCCTACGTGGACTCTCTGCTGGCGCAGGGCGCTATCATGCCGGTTCCGGAGGGTAAAGAATTTCAGGGCATGTACTCGTCCCTCTTTTTGGTCCAGAAAAGAAACGGGGCCTGGAGTCCGGTCATAGATCTCACCCATCTAAATTAATTTATACGGAAGTCAAAATTCAAGATGGAGACGCTGTTCACAATTCAACAAGCAATTCAGACAGGTGACTGGCTCCTGTCTATAGATCTAAAGGATGCCTAATTTCATGTGCCCATTGCAAGAGATTTTCAGAGATACCTCCAGTTCGCTATGGACCATCGGCATCTACAGTTCATGTGTCTCCGCCTTGGGTGTTTTCAAAAGTCTGGTTGGCGGTTGTTCCCTGATCAGAACCAGAGGCATTCGCCTGCACCACTACCTAGACAACTTGCTCCTACTATCCCAGGACAGAGTACAGCTACTACAGTACAGGGCCCACATCATTTCGACCATTCTCGAGTTTGGGTGGTTGCTGAATTTGGAGAAGAGCCAGTTGGAGCCCACGCAGTCTCAAATATTCCTCGGGGCTCATTTCAACATGATCGGCGCCACCATTTCCCTGCCAGTGGAGAAGATTTTGGTGATCGATCCGGCGCCAAATACTACCTGCCCTGTCTTCCTCACACCTTCAGACACTCCAGTGCCTGAAGATCATTGGCACCATGGTGTCCACAGCACCGATGGTGATGTGGGCACAGTGGAGAATGCAACCCTTCCAGAAGGTCTTCCTTCAACATTGGATTCTAGGCAGCATGGGCCAGGTTATTTACATATCTCCCTCCATGAAAGAGAGCCTTCCTTGGCTGCAGCAGAAGAACCTGTTCAATTGCCATTCGATTGCCCCCATCTCCTGGTTCACAATCACTACGGAAGCCAGCAACTCCGGATGGGGTGCTCTCTGTCAGTCAGAGATAGCTCAGGGCAGATGGAGCTTTACCTCCCACAGGTTGGGGTTGAATGTCCTGAAATTACAAGTGGCACTCTGTGCCCTACAGGCCTTTCAGCACCTAACATGGGAAATCAGTCCTCCTGAGGTCCGACAATACGACGGCATCCTACATAAGGAGACAAGAAGGGACCCACAGCCTGTCCCTCTTGCAAGAGGTAGAGCCCATCATGTCCAACATACCGGCAGTATATGTCCCCAGAGTCCAGAACTCGCAAGCAGACTTCCTTTCTAGGGTTCAATTGGACAACAACAAGTGGTCGCTCAGCACAGAAGTTTTCAAGTGGATACTGACCCTCGGGATCAGTCCGGAAGTCGACCTGTTTGTCTCCCGTGCAACAGCAAACTGGGGATGTTCTTCACAAGGAATCGCTGTCTCCAGGCCCTCAGGTAGATGCTCTGATGGATCAGTGGGGGTTTCGCATGTCCTATGCGTTTCCCCCGGTCCCTGTCATCTTCAGGTTTCTTCGGAGGCTCAGAGCAGAAGCGGTGGAGGCAGTGGCTGTGATCCCATACTGGCTGAACAGACCATGATTTCCCTTACTGGCGTAGCTCAGCTTTTGGGATCCAGTTCCTCTCTCTCTCAGGCCAGACCTGCTGTCACGGGGGGCCATTCTTCACCCTTGTCCAGCCCAGCTTCATCTAATGGTCTGGTTCTTGAGAGGGGGAGGCCTTAGGCTGTCCTGCTGAAGTCATCCCTACCCTAAGGAATGCCAGAAGACCAAGTACCAACAGGGTCTATGGAAGAGTCTGGTCTAAGTTCGTAGACTATATCTCGACTGTGGATGGATGCTTAAGTAATCAGAGGATTCAGGATGTCCTGGGATTCCTGCAATCAGGCCTGGACTTGCCCCTGTCGGTTAGCACCCTCTGGGTTCAAGTGTCAGCCATCTCAGCCTTCACTGGAGTATCATGGGCTGACCAGTCTCTGGTTTGACTTTTCTTCAAAAGGGCAGTAAGGTTGAGGCCCCAAAGGAAACCGAGGTTCCCAAAATGGGACCTGCTGCTTGTCCTCGACTTCTGCTCTGGAGGCGTGCCAGAATCAGCTGGGCCTTCCATAGTGGGGGAGCTCTCCATCAAGGTGGCCTTTCTGGTGGCAGTTACATCAGCAAAAAGAGTCTCCGAATCAGGAAACTTGTCTGTAAAGAACCGTCCTCCCCAGTGCCATTAGTACAGTGTCAGTGTTTTTTTTTTTTGCACTGATCACTGTATTGGTGTCACTGGGGATGTCAGTGACCCCAAGTCAGTACCCCCCAATGTCAGAATGTCCGCCGCAGTCCCGCCATAAATCGCTGATCGCCACCATAAGTCACTGATCACCGCCATAAGTCGCTGATCGCTGCCATTATTAGTATAAAAAAAAGCTAAAAATCCCAGTATCTTTCCCACCATTTGTAAACGCTATAACTTTCACGTAAACCAATTAATTTACACGTATTGGGTTTTTTTTTTAGCAAAGACATGTCGCAGAATGCATTTTAGCAGAAATTTATGACTAAATTTGATTTTTAAATTTTTTTTTTTACTGGACCTGTTTTATAGCAAAAAGTCCAAAATATTGTTTTTTTTCCTCAAAATTGTCAGCCTTTTTTTTATAGTGCAAAAAATTTAAACCGCACAGGCGATCAAATACCACCAAAAGAAAGCTCAATTTGTGGGAAAAAAAGGATGTAAATTTCATTTATGTACCGTATTGCATGACCGCGCAATTGTCCGTTAAACTAGCACAGCGCTGTATAGCAAAAAAATGGCGTAAATTGCAGTATCTATACCATAGTTTGTAGACGCTATAACTTTAACACAAAGCAATCAATATACACTTATTGGGATTTTTTTTACCAAAAACATGGAGCAGAATACATTTTGGCCTAAATTTATAACCAACTTTGAGTTTACTATATATTTTCTATAGCTGAAAGTAAAAAATATTGTTTTTCTTCAAAATTTTTGGCCTTTTTTTGTTTATAGCGTGAAAAATAAAAAGAGCACAGGTGATCAAATACCACCGAAAGAAAGCTCTATTTGTGTGAAAAAAAGGACGTAAATTTCGTTTGGGTGCAGCATTGCATGACCGCGCAATTATCAGTTGAATTAGTGCAGCGCCGAGTTGCAAAAAGAGGCCTGGTCATTAAGGGGGGTAAATCCTCAGGAGGTCAAGTGGTTAAATGAAAATCATACGATCTGGAATCGTATGACAAATATTTTCGTGCTTGTCCTTTCGAGTAATTTCAGACGATTCCTGTGCACTAACGATCAGATTATCATACGATTACTTTGAAAGCGTCATTGTTAATGTACATTCTCAACACATGAATAACAAATGGCCAATCTTATACAGTAAGAGGGCAAAAAACAGTTGATTGTGATAACACATGGGGAAAAAAAGACAACCATAGTAATAAACAGGTAGCAGGGGTGGGGTGTAGGCAATCTTTGTTACTACCAGGAAGAAAATGAATCTATTGCAGATGGCTGCAGAGAAAGCAAATAAAAATGAAATATTGAAACCATTATCATTCGCATGTTGTGTTTTGTAGGTAATTCTTCTTCATCCCAATGATTAGCAGGAACCTATTAATCTTGTGGTGCTCCTGAAGACGGAAATCGGTAAGCATACATCCTAATCTGTATGTAAAATAACCGTTTGCACACATTCATAACAAATATGTTGGTTATACTGTACAATATAATTATTTGATGTAATTATTAGTATTTTACCATAATACTGTTTTACCATTTGTGCAAAATCTTGCAGCTGTGGGTATCTGCTATAAATGACCCAGCCATCATTATTTAATGGGGATGTATAGGGTCTTTTTACAGTAAGTCTTCTCTTTATTATCTTCAGGACAAAAAAACTTTTTTTTTAAATACCCTAGTTATTTGATTTGTTAAATATGAAATATTGTATTTACTCTTTGCACCTAGTACGTTAAGCTCTATGCTCCTGTCCACATATTTAAACAACTAATCTTCACCACTTTAAATTGTAAAGTGCAGCGCTGATAAACTATATATATACACTGGATATATATAGGGGACTCTTATATCCAGTGTATATATATAGTTTATCAGTGCTGCACTTTACAATTTATATGCATGAGAGGTTTATGGTTTCCTTTTAGTGTATCAGCTGCTTATGTTCGCATCTTAGCGCTCACTGAACTACTTCTAATCTTCACCACTTTACTATATATCTGAATTCCTGAAGCTAAAATTATCCTGCCAATGAGTCAGAGGAGTCGGCCTTCCTTCCATACCCTTTCCTATGGCTCCATTTCCTGTTTAATTTAGAAAAAATCAAGCTCAACGTGAATAGCTACTGCTGTGCTTTAAAAAATACAGAATGCTCTGCAACACTAGGATTATGGGCATGTCCTGTATTAAATGTTTATTTGTAAAATAAATATTTTATTGAAATCATATAAATATGAAATAAATGTAAGGTGAAAAAGTAACTTTAAAAAGTAAAATCAAATCAACCCCAAACCATTTTCTTTTTCTGGTAATAAGAGTATGGATGAAATGCATAGATACCTTGCTACCGCATGACCATCCATGACCACTTTTATAAGTGTTCAAATGGGATACCATTTTGTAGAAAAAAAAATGACAGTGAAAAGTTGTTTGATTTTTTTACTTTGTCTACATACATTTGCACTCATATTAGTGCTATTGATAACATTCTCAGTGAAAAGATATAAGATGTGAACTGTGATTTGTTCTAATATAAATTCTCATTTAAAAAAATTAAAACTAAGGAAGATATATCTTTTATAAAATGTACTTGTTTAAAGATGTTCACACAGTAAAAAAAAGTAATTTTGTCTTTTGAGGATCAGTGTTTTGAGCAGTGTTTCTTTTTTTCATAAATTGGGTTCCCCTTACCTCCTTTATTAAAAAAATGTTTGTACAGCACTAGAGAAATTCTTCTTCATGTTCAGATGGCTTTGCCCTGATGTTTTTTTCATCTCATGCTATGGATGCTCCCGTTTTTTACTTACTACCAGTGTGTAGTGAAAAGTGTTTCTGGTATTAAGTGCTGCCTAGTTGATATATTTTGCCTCTGGACACAGTGTCTTTTACGTTCTGGGCCATATACTGTTAGTAGGCAGCTATACTGAAACTCTATAATAGGGGGGGTTCCTTGTTGTAGTAAATGTGCTCTTTGTTTTATCTTATTACAAATTACCACTATTGGATGTTTCTTTTTTATACAGGCATTTTTGAACATTGTCACTTGGGTGCCTTCTGTTTTGCTATGATTTTTTTATACTATATCTATCTGCTCAGCAATTTCAGTGAGTATGCCTATTTGGTATATACTGACAACTTAAAGTTTTACTAAATCCACAACAGTAAAATCAGTCTGTATATGCAGTAAAGCATGCTTGTTATACTCAATGTGGAACCTAAGGGGTTAATCCACATTGTGTAAAAAGGCTGTTTGATCCTGACATCTCTGATCCTACCCTTCTTCCAGTGTCCCCCTCTTATCTCCTGATAAGACATATGGGGTGTAGACACTCTGCATATGCTCAGTGTGGTATGTATTGCTAGAGAGTTTTTTTTTTTCTTGGGAGAGTGTATGTGATCAGCACAGAGCCAATCAGCACTGTCCAGACAGAGGTCAGGGGTCCTAAAGCAGAATGAAAACTCCTCCTACAAGCTTTAACCAGTGCTCGGCTGGACACTGATAGAAGTCACATGACTGCTCTAACTGCTGATAAAAGGTATTTAGCAGTTTATATTTACTAAAATAATTGCATTTCCATGTTCTGTATACTGTGGGAGACCAGATATAGTGAATGCAGGGGTCTGGGGTTTAGTAACACTTTAATTGGCTGCCTTTACACATAATTAGTGGCTGTATTATGCTATTTCAGATTTCAGTGTTCTTATGTTGCCCGCCTCATGTTCTGTGTGGTGGGGTTTTTACCCTACTGCCCCTGGGTCCGCCCCCAAGATCTTAATGGACGCACCATAAGTCACCACATTGATGTGAGCATATTCATATATTTGGTAAAAATGTATGATCTCCGGTTATATATGTTTATGGTTGTTAATAAGGTATTATTTTTTATGTATAGTGAAGCCCTCTTGTCTTGCTGGGTACTGAAGAAGCCATAGTGTTGGTGAATTGCGTTGACCTCTGACCATCATAACCAGAAATCTACAATTATTATATTGGTGCTCACCATTGCACCAGATATATACTGCCTATATTCATAGTAAGCACATCCGGTATTTATTAGCAGGGGCCTTCTTTTTGGTCCTTTTGGTTGATTATTTGGGGGCATTCTTTTTACTTTTCTATGTTTCTGTTTTAACCTATTTTAATGTTAATAAAATTTATGATGTGTTATGAATATGTATCATCCCCCATGCTGAACCAATAAAGTCTGGTATTTTTGTATGTTGGACTATTCAGTCCACATTATTTTTCTTTGTACAGCACGACTCACCCTCTCCATTTTCCAGCACTGCTCATTCCAGGTTGAATGGTGCCCAGTCTGGGCTCACAGTGCTGCTGCAGAAAATGGTGTTCACATATCTCTGAGTGCCATTCTGCACAGCAGAAAGGACCACATACCACTAGAGAAGAAGCAAATACATGTCATGTTATCAGGCAGAAGACACCTAAAAAGGTATCTGTGATGATCATTGTAAAAATTACATGTTCTGGTAGGTCATGGGGAAAGGTATTGCAGGCAATGGGATTGGAGTTCCTTTAAAGGGACATTTTCAATTCACCATGTTGATTTCAAACAATCCACTTTTGTAATCTGTCTGTCTGTAAACAGATATAGAAGGTATTATGCTCAGCATCTTTTTCGTATTTCTTTACAAACTTTAATGGTAGATTCTATGATGATCAGTGTTGTAGTGTTAAACAACAAAGGTAGAAATTCAGCTGCTCTGCTTGAGATGCCTGCCCTTTCACATGCAGGAAACCTGCAAACTACCAGAGACCTACTTGAAAATAGACCACATTTTCAAGAATGTAAAAGCTCTGACATGCATACAGTTTTTAAATAATGATGCGGTGCAGACGAAGAGTATTATTTATTTGAAAATTTTACCCAGAGGCCAAAAATCACCAAATCAATATAAACACACCTTACCAGCATTTATATATCCATTTAATGTGAATAAAAATCTTCCTTCAATTTGTATCTTTCAGTCTTATTTACCTGCTCTGTGCAATGGTGTTGCACAGAGCAGCCCTGATCCTCCTCTTCTTGGGACCTCCACTGTTTGCTTCTCCCCCCCTCCGCAGAGTGCATCCATAGCAAGCCGCTTGCTGTTGGGACACTCGTGCGGTCTTTCTCCTGAGCCTTGCTCTGTGTGTCCATTGACACACAGAGCACAGCTCAGCCCCACTCCCCGCTCCCTTCTCACTGGCTGTGATTCACAGCAGTAGGTGCCAAAGGCCCCCCTGCTGTTTCTGAGCCTATGAGGAAGTAGAGAGCCTCTGCGCTCATGCATGTCACTGGATCGAGATCGGGTCCAGGTAAGTATAAGAGGAGCTGCATTCAGAAGGATTTTTACTTTAATGCAGAGAATGCATTAAGATAAAAAAAAAATATTTAGCCTTTACAACCACTTTAGTGTGTAGTGAAAGTACCCCTCTTGTTTCTCTGCCCCTCCTTATGTTGGAGAAAATAATGTGTCCTGTAGTCCAACAGGGTAGAACTGAAGCAGTGCTGACAACACTGCTTGGGATTTCAGTGCAGTTGTCAGCTCCTTACAGGAAGGTAATAGGCCACTAGACCTATAAAAGATCAACAGTTTTTTCTATACTTGCAATGTTTTTGCAAAGGGATAAACACAAGGAAATATACATGTACTGCATAGATGTATTAAATAATTTATTTTTGTACCCAGACATATACATCAATGTTTAACTCTGACATGTACTATACATTTAATGGTAATCCTGTCTTGTAATGTTTAACATCCAACCTTCAAGATCAATCAGTCAGGATCATTAATATGTCACAGACGTTTTACATGGTGTGTTATGAAATGTTGCCTTTTCGCCCCCTGAAGAACAAATGCTATTGGTGTGTGCATGCTGACAAAAGAGTTGAGAGGTAAAATCGCGACTCTGATTTTTCAGTCAGTGTAAAGCCAGGCATACCTTGGATCTTTTTTTGGGAACTGCCCAGGGAATTCCCCCCATCCATAGTCTGCCTTTGAAGTGAAATCAGCTTTGCTGGGCCTATAAAAGATTTACGCCCTCTAAATATGAAACTACCCATGAAATGTAAGTTCCTATAAAAGGACTTCAGGCAGATGAGTAAGAGCAGCCTTCAGTTCAGTTATGTTTTCCTTTTTTGCAGACATTATGAATTCAGCTAGTGTATAAACCCGAAATGTATCTTCCTGACGACTTTAAAATCAGTTAATGTCAGACTTGCAGTAGGTGTGCTTCCTCTTTTAGAAGGTGGACAGGGATAGGTACCGGATGGATTAACAGGAGGGAGAGAGTCCAGAGTGGGCAACACCTGTGTACCATTGTAGTGGAGCTGACTGGTAGTCTGATAAGTAGGCAGGAAACAAGGTGGTAGCAGAGAGTCTGCTGGACCACAGGATTTCATGCACTACATTACAAATCTATGGGCAGATAAAACATTTCCTCTAAATGTGTTCCAATTGTGTAGATCAAGTGTTCTTAAATGGGGTGATTACATCCCTAGGGGGTATGAGATGGAATTTCAGGGGGTGTGACAAAGAGTGGCTTTGACTTAGTGATTAGTCACTCAACCAGCTGCCACTGTGCTTTGAGCATGGTAGTAGGGGGTTGTGTTGCGTAGATAGGAGTCATGTTGTTTGTTTAATCAAAAGGAGAGAATAACAGAATTAATGAGGATGTATAGTGTTGATAAAAAACAAACATACATACTCACCTCCTTGCTGCGGTATCAGTCTGATGCTGCAGCTGTCCTCTGTCAACTCTAAAGCTGGCCATACCTTTATCGTTTTTTGTTTAACCAGCTGGTTGAACAGAAGAACAAAGCCCTCGTTCACCCACTCGAGTGTGTGGATGGGATGGGAGAATCATTCCCGCTGTGTTATTGTGCTCTGTGGCAGGTAGACTTTCCTACCATCAGAATACCTTGATTGGTGCTGCTGGCTATAGCTGGCGGCACTGATGGTTCAGGAAAAACATGATTGGTTGGTTTAACAAAAGTCAGTCAGTAGATCGACTTTTGTACAAGCAGTCTGCCCATACATGGATCGAAATTCGGCCAGTCCCTGCTGAACTGTCCAAATTTTGATCCATGTATGGCCACCCTAAGCCTGAGAACTGAGCAATCGCATGACCACTGATGGCTCAGCTCTTGGTCGTCTCAGAGTCACCATTTTGTGCTCTGTCCCTCCAATGCTCACTGGAGCACTGGGCAGGGGAGGGGATGGCGCAGCTGGCTTTGGCATGCAGCCATGCACTGAGAGTTGGAACCAGTTGTCAATCAGACCTCTGGGTGGATCCCAACAATGTAATTGGGATCCTTTCAGAGCCTGGAGTGGCTCTGTGACATAAGCTGTTAGTTGGCCTATTCTGGGTCACAAGAGTGCAAAAGTAAGTGTACTCCTGTGACCCACAAGAGATGTATGGCCAAAAAAGCTTTGGCTATACTTTTCTTTTAACGTATACAATAAGTAAAATAAGTGATTGTCAGATTACTGCTTTTAAAATCATTATGAGTGCAAAATCTAGTGCAGCTCTGCACAGAAACCAATCAGCTCCTAGTTTTTTTCTTTTCTGTCAAAGCTGAAGTCAGAAGCTGATTGGCTACCATGCACAACTACACCAGAGTTTGCACTCTCCAGCTTTAGTAAATCAACCTGGGCGGCACAGTGGCTTAGTGGTTAGTACGTCTGCCTTGCAGTAAATGGGTCATGGGTTTGATTTCTGACCATGGCGCCTCCTGCATGGAGTTTGCATTTTCTCCCTGTGCTTGCGTGGGTTTCCTCCGGGTGCTCCGGTTTCCTCCCACCCTCCAAAGACATGCTGGTAGGTTAATTGGATCCTGTCTAAATTGGCCCTAATATGTGTATGTATGAATGTAAGTTAGGGACCTTAGATTGTACACCCCTTGAGGGTTAGGGACTGATGTGAATGTTCAATATATATGTGTAAAGCGCTGCGTAAATTGACAGCGCTATATAAGTACCTGCAATAAATAAACCCCATTGCATATTGTTTCACCCATAAATTCACAGCAGCGGGAGTTTAAATCTTCATCTTCAAATGTGATCTTACTTCTGTAGAGATGAGAACATTAATCATACAATTCCTTGGGGTATATGCCATAGAATTGGTTGCCAACCACTGATTTAGTTGTTAGCATGGTAATGCCCTTTAAAATCTGCATGTACAGTATGACCAAATTGCACACAAAATGAATGTCATTTTTTATTAATATGGTGGACCATACTGTTGTATGTTTAACCTTTCTGTGATGCGCCAACACAATCCTGATGCCAAATACATTTTGCGCAGTGATATTATTGTTGGTAAGAGCTTAGACCAGTCTCCATCTTTTGTAATCCATTTGCTAAAATTCCCAAACATTTACATTTATACTAAACTAAACCTTGTTTAACGAAATAACTTTTGTTTTCTCTTTCTGGAGTCAAGGCACTTGCCATCTGCAGTGGTGGTTTACAAATTACAGCGATTGTAAAAAAACTATGAAGTTGTTTCTTACCGCTGTAGAGGTTGTAAAAGCAGTACAGCACATAGTCACATAAACAGGAGTTCTCATAGGACAAAACCTCTTTAGAACACTGCATTTTCCAACGACCTCCGCCGAGAACCTTCAATAGATCAGCCAACCTTGTGTACTAAGCATATAATATTGTGATGCTGCATGGGTGCAGTAAATATCCCTGTGTTGCCCTGCAGCCTATAAAACACATTGCACTATTAATCCTGCTGACAGTGAACATGCGACAGAGGCAAGTTCATAAAGCAAATTGGAAACACAAATTCTAGAGCGTTCTAGAAGCATGGTTTATTTTCCTTGTGTTGCCCCTTATGCACTAACTTTTTTTATCATAAATAAACCCATCTGTTATATTAAGGTTCTAGAACTATGGTGGTTTCTCTCAGAATCTGTCTTTTTTTTCATAAGTTGTGGTATTTTTATGTGCAAATACAATATGTTCTTGTGACAGAGGCATTGTCATATGATTTCCACTTTGAAGAAGCCTTGCATCAAGCCTTATGCTTCATATATTACAGCAGGAGAAGCTTGCAGCTGTGAAATATATAGTCTCTGCCACCACTTAAAGGGAAAATATGGCATATTTTCAATGACCACATATTTTTATGCTTTTGTTGCAGGGTTTACCTTGATTACATTTTTGAGGTCACTTGCACATTTTTATATGCTTGAGCTTCCACTTTTTTGTTTCAAAGATTTGTGCATTTGCCTTTAGTGGGAGATTTGTATTTCACAGCCATTTTGCCTCCTTAGTTAACCACTTGAAGAACAGGCCTATTCTGTCACTTTTTGTTTACATGTAAAAATCAGTATTGTTGTGCTGGAAAGTTACTTAGAACCCCAAAACATTATATACAATATTGTGCAAACGTCTTAGGCAGATGTGAAAACATGCTGTAAATGAAGAATACTTTCAAAAATAGAAGTGGTATTTGTTTAATTTTATCAATTAAAAAATGGAAATAAACAAGAGAAATCCAAATCAAATCAAATCACCACCCTTTGCCTTCAAAACAGCATCAATTCTTCTAGGTATACACGGTGCTTGTGCACAGTCTTTGAAGGAACTCGGCATGTAAGTTGTTCCAAACATGTTAGAGAAATAACCTCAGATCTTCTGTGGATGTAGGCTGCCTCAAATCCTTCTGTTTCTTCATGTAATCCCAGGCAGACTCCATGATGTTGAGATCAGGACACTGTGGGGACCAAACCATAACTTCCAGGCAGGGGCGGACTGACAACTCATGGGCCTCCAGGCAATAGGGGATCATGGGGCCCCTGTGTCCTCTCCCACACCCAAAAAATCCCTGAAAAAAGTACCAGGGGCATCTCATGGGTTCCCCTACTGACCCAGGGCCCTCGGGCAGTGCCCGAGTTCCCAAATGGTCAGTCCGCCCCTGCTTCCAGGACTCCTTATTCTTCTTTACACTGAAGATAGTTATTAATGACACACACAAGCTCCACCCACATTGTGCAGGAAATGTACCTGTTCCCAGGACAGGAGGATACTTACACAGCGCTGATTTGCCCACCTGAATGTGAATGCAATACCTTATGATAATAAACGTGTTTTATGGTTTTATGCGATAGTCTCCCCTTTGTCTTTCTTTGCATGGCCATACTGAGAGGTATTATCGTGAGATTAAGAATGAGGAGGAATTGAAGGTGATACTTCTATCCAGTATCATGGTTTAACATCTTCCATTTCTGAGGGATTTGGTGGGTACATTCTCATGCCTTTGCGACCCTTATATAAGAGACCATATGTTCTGGTAAGAGTCCTACCATTTTCTGGTGGTGGAGCACTAAATCCATTGAAGACACGTGGTGATCCATTATATGGTTCACAGCACTGGGACTATTCATTTCAATATTTTGGACTCATTTATGTTATCACCTATATGGATGTGACAAATTCTGAGTTGTGACACTTGAGCGTGGCAATTTATCTATAATATTTGTATACAATTGACCTGATTGTCTTGCCAGCAGCTGTTTTTTTTCTTTTTTCACTATTTACACAGCATTTTTTTGTTTCTTTTATATCATGTACCAAGCCACCCTCAACACTTTCCTCTTTTTGACACCTTGTTTTTACCAAGGAGGTCGCTAAAGCTTTCTCAGAAGTCCACCTTACCACCTATCCACTGGACCCATTACCTCACAACTACTATGGTCACTCTCTTCTTCTATCCTATGCTCCCTTCATTCACATCTTCACTCTCTCCCTCTCTACTGGCACCTTCCCCTTTAAAGCATGCACACATCACTCCCATACTTAAAAAGCCCTCACTGGACCCCACCAGCCTGAATAACTTAAGACCCATCTACCTGCTCCTGTTTACCTCTAAACGCTTAGTCTACAACCATCTGAACTCCTACCTTCCTGACAACAACCTTCTTGACCCCTTACAATCTGGCTTTCATTTACTACACTGCACTGAAACTGCCCTACTAAAATTCAGTAATGATTTACTAACTGCTAAAACCAATGGCCACTACTCCATACTCCTGTTACTAGACCTTTCTGCGGCTTTTGATACTGTTGACCATCCCCTCCTCCTCAAAAAACTCAACTTTCTTGGCATTCAAGACTCTGCTCTCTCCTGGTTCTCCTCCTACATATCACACTGCTCTTACAAGGTTACCATTAACTCTATCACCTCTTCTCAACTTTCTCTAACTGTGGGGTCCTCTAAGGTTCTGTCTTCGGACCCCACCTCTTCTCCATCTACACCTCCTGCCTTGGTCACTTGATAAACTCCCATGGCTTCCAGTACCATCTCTATGCTGATGATACCCAAATATATCTCTCTACTCTTGACCTCACGCCTTCAGTCTCCTGTCATATTACTAACGTATTAACTGACATATCAGGATGGATATCGCACCACTTCCTCAAACTCAATCTTTCTAAAACTGATCTGATAATATTCCTTCCAGCCTATACTCCCTCCCCTGACTTCTCCATCAAGATCAATAATGCAACCATCAGTCCCTCTCCTCATGCCAGGGTACTAGGTGTAATCTTAAACTCCCATCTGTCCTTTCAGCCTTAAATCCAGTCACTGTCCAAATCTTGTAGACTTCAACAATGTAACATCTCCAAAATACGCCCCTTTTTAACCACTGCATTCACTAAGCAACTTATTCACTCACTTGTTATCTCACACCTTGACTATTGTAACTCCTACCTCATAGGCCTGTTTAATCATAGGCTATCCCCTCTTCAGTCTATCATGAATGCTGCTGCCAGACTCATTCACCTTACCAATCGTTCAGTGTCCACCACCCTTCTCTTCCAATCCCACCACTGGCTTCCCATTGCCCAAAGAATAAAATTCAAAACATTAACAATAACATACAAAGCCATTTACAACTCTGCCTCGAGCTACATCACCAATCTTGTCTCCAAAAATCACTCAAACTATCCTCTTCACTCCTCCCAAGACTTCCTGCTTTCTAGCAACCTTGTCTCCTCCTCCATGACTTCTTCAGAGCCTTTCCCATCCTCTGGGATTTCCTACCCCAATCTGTTTGGCTATCTCCTTCTCTGTCCACTTTTAGGCGATCTCTTCAGGGAAGCCTATCCTGCCCTCAGCTAATAACCAAATCTTCATCCCATACAGTTATTACCTTTTGCTCCATTGGCTCCTCCCTATTAGATTGTAAATTCCGAGGAGCTGGGCCTTCCTATCCCTCTTGTATTGAATTGTATTGTTGCTGTATTGTCTCTCTTGATATTGCAAAACACAGCTCAAACTGTTGGTGTTATTTAAATCCTGTATAATAATAACTAAACCCAGTGACAATCGCTCTCAGTCTTTTAGCACTTAGATTGTGGTCCTGCAAGCTGGAAAATCTTTCTGCAGGGTGAGGCCGAGAGTGTCATTGTCACGTATCAGTGACAGCGTGATGTGTGTTTGGCCAGCCATTTGTCACAAGTTGGTGAAGGTGACAGTGGTCTGACCTACATTTGTCACATGTTAGTATAGGACTCACCAGTATTGGCATGCCAGCCAGACAACCAGCATTTTCACGAAAATCAGCATTGGTCACCTTACTATGACTAACCTCATGTTAACTTTAAAGTGGTAATAAAAGGCAGAAGTTTTTTCCTTAATGCATTCTCTGCATTAATGTAAAAAAACTTCTTCAAGCAACTCCTCCCCAGCTCCTCCTTATACTTACCTGAGGCCAATCTCGATCCAGCAATGTGCACGAGAGCAGAGGCTGTCCCAGCGCTCTCCCTCTCCTCATTGACTCAGACACAGCAGTGGGAGCCATTGGCTCCTGCTGATGTCAGTCACAGCCAGTGAGGAGGGCATGGGGGATGGGGCTGAGCTGCGATCTATCTGTTGCTTGCTACTGGGCACTTGGCAGGGCGAGGGAATGGGAGCTCCGGCAGAAGACCCCAATAAGAGAAGAATCGGAGCTGCTCTGTGCAAAACCACTGCACAGAGCAGGTAAGCATAGCATGTTTTTAAAAATAACATTTTACCCTTTACAATCACATGAAGCCGATAAATGGAAAAAACAATTCTGAACTTTCATAAAACATACACAGGGACCCCATATGTGAGAACTTACCAGCCATATAGGACATTCAGTAAACTTGTAAATCGTTAAACCTGAACTCCGGTCTTGCCTTGCACAATTGTACGGGCTCCTCCCCTGCACTTTCACTGCACTATGTGAGATTCTCACATGCATTAAAAGCAGCAGCAAGTCAGATAGAGCCCACATTATTTACTGGCTGGAGGACATTCAGCATCATTTAGCTCTTTTGTCCACAGCCTTACTGTCTTTGTGCAGCTTCTTTCATTTATTACATTTCAGTTCTTTCTATTGCAGAAGTTCAGCATCACATGTGGGCATTACTGCAAATGCAGTCAGTCTAGGAATGCCCATACCTCCAGACTGACATCCATCCATGAAGGCATTTTGATATGATGATATAAATGTAAGCTGTCAGCACTGCATAGAGAAGCACAGAGACCCAGTGATTAGGTAACTAAATCTAAAGTAAGGTTTGTAAAGAAAATGGAAGGGTCTTATTTAATAATGTGATGATGATGAAGGGAAGGGGGGGAAGGGGTGGAAAAAGCAATATATATGTAGATTATTCTGCAGCTTTAAACCTGACAAAATAACCAAAATGTGTTAAGAAAGGTGCATATCACTTTCTTGTTGTTTATTAGTTAAGGGCGGGTAGGAGAAGCAAGAGCTAGACTTCCTAACTGATCGATATTGATCGGGCATACAATATAAGCAATGCGATATTCGACTCTCTAACAGTCGATTTGCATAAGCTCAATAAAACCCAAACCACAACAGAATAATGTGGCCCTGGCTGTAGATAAAGAAATGTTTCCTAGTTTTCACAGAGCTGGCCACATCTTCACATCTACATCAATACAAGAGCAGAAAATCGTTTGCTGAGCTAGCTGGAATTGTTGACCCTTACTCTCTGTTCAGCACATTCAGGATTGTGTATTCCTTCAGCCCAGACAGCATAATTCCCAACAACTCCAAGCACTGCATTTTAATTAATATATCAGTTTGTCACTGTGTTTGTTTTTCTCATGATGTACATATTCTATATGTAGAACAAATAGAATTTCTTTTCTCCAGTAAATCTCAATACAATTATTTTAGAGGCTGGATTGATAACTGATATCTACAAGCCAACGGTAAAGTAGAATTTCCAACAAATGCCCAATCTTTTTGATCAGCACACCCCTTCTAGACAGCACAGCAGGGCCCTTCACTCCCTCCTGTTTGCAGTGCAGTAGCACACTGGGCATCATTCTGTTAATATGTATTACAGACAGGGGCGGACTGACAACTCATGGGGCCCCCCGGCAATAGGGGATCATGGGGCCCCTGTGTCCTTGCCCAAACTCAAAAAAGCCTATGAAAAAGGTACCAGGGGCATCTCATGGGGCCCCCTACTGACCCTGGGCCCTCGGGCAGTGCCCGAGTTTCCAAATGGTCAGTCCACCCCTGATTACAGATATTTATATAGCATTGACAATTTACACATTATGCATCAGTCCCTAACCCTCAAGGGGCGTACAATCTAAGGTCCCAAACTCACATTCATACATACACATACTAGGGCCAATTTAGACAGGAGCCAATTAATAATTAGAGAGAACATGCAAACTCCATGCAGGTAGTGATATGCTTGGGATTCAAACCAACAACCATAGTGCTGTCAGGCAGAAGTACTAACCACTTAGCCACTGTGTTATCTTCTACTGTCAGTGTTAGGCCTCATAAAGACATGTTGTTGGCTAAACTGTGCATTTTTACCGCCCTAAACTGCAATCGGCAGCAGACATGCTGCAGTCGCAATGCTTTGTGCCCATGGCAAAAACTATCCAACATGCTGCAATCAGCAGGTGGTGATCCATTCAAGCGAATGGGAAAGTGCTGAAAATGCCCCGCAGCCATGTGCAATGCACACGGATGTATCATGTTAGTTGGCAAAATGGATTTAAAACAGGTGATGAGGAAGCATCACCTCCTCATCGCCTGTCAATCACCTCTGAAAAGCAATCTGAATGCTATAGCTCTTCAAAGGAGCTGTAGATTTAGATACACTTGTAAAACTACCCTTAGTTGGACATTATTATACAAAGCAGTAGTGCCTGACTGGCTGAAACTGCTGATCCACTACCCCTCCTCGCCCCAGTCTGAGTGCTGTTGTACATACCATGTCCATATTGTACAGGGCACTACAGGTGACTAAGATTAGTATAGCTTTGGGTATATTAGCCAGCAGTATGTGATTGTGTTTATTTTTAAATAATCTGTAACTGTATTAAATTTTCTTTGTATATATGTTAGTCTCTCAAATGCTGCTGAAGGTGTATGAATCAGTGAGGTCATTTTTATATTTCCTTCATTACTTGCCAAGTCACTTACCTGGAACAGGCATGTGCATATGAGGTGTCATAATTCTTGATGCACTCATGTTTATTCCAGGTCAGTGGCTCACCAAGTAGTTAAGGAATAATGAGGATGACAGTCTTGGAGCTTGCAATTTCTAAATCAAGTATGCAAAGGCAGCTACCATATTTCCATCCTGACAGATTCTTTCAAGGCCTTTCACTGTATCTGTACTGACACCTGCTGACATTCTAAACTAACACCATACCACTGAAGTGTTTACGGATGAGCAAATCAGTGTCTACTACTGAGATCTTATGATGAATCCAACTAGTTTCCATCTAATGGGTACTCTATTGTTTCATGATTCACACCATCTTTAAATGGCTCCTAAAAAGCCCCAGCATCCCCCCTGATCCATAGAACAGGAGTTATAGGAGTTGTTAATTTTAAAGCCCTGTGTACTAAAAGCTGCTCTTTTTTGTGGGGAAAAAAGAGGTTTATTTTGACTCAGTTTCTTTGCTATTGTAGTCCTGGGCACTGACTTTTTTTTCAAACTCGGTTTACTGAAGCTTGCAATTTTTTGGAGATAATTCAGTAGAGTTGAAACCTTTAAAAACAATGCACTCCCTGTGTGGCTGATATCTTTTTCAGTGGTTATTAAGCTCAGAGGTTGAATCAGGGTAATTCAGGTACAGAGCTCCCTCTAGTGAGTCATCTACAATTATCTTCACTAAACCCATAGCTCTTCTGCACATGGTCAGTTTAGTGTGTATTGCTAAAGAGTTTTTTTTTCTGAGAGAGTGCATGTGATCAACAAAGGGCCAATCAGCACTGTCCAGACAGAGGTCAGGGGTTTTGCATCCTCCT
Organism: Staurois parvus; assembly: GCF_062004578.1. Classification (NCBI taxonomy): domain Eukaryota; kingdom Metazoa; phylum Chordata; class Amphibia; order Anura; family Ranidae; genus Staurois; species Staurois parvus. The sequence continues at coordinate 10,405,418 of NW_028317805.1, forward strand.
ACAGCAGAAAGAAAACTCCTTCTCAAGACTGATATGAGAGACCAGATATGGTTAATGCAGGGTCCTGGGTTTAGTAACACTTTAATGCATTCTATGCATAAAGGTAATTAAGGTAAAAACCTATGCTGCTTATGTTCCCTCAGCCCCCCTTATACTTACCCGAGCCCAATTTTGACCCAGCGATGTGCACGAGAGCAGCAGTTCTCCTGGTTCTCTCCTTCCTCACTGGACAGATTGATGGCACTGCTGTCAATCAAATTCTGTGGTGAGGGAGCGGGTGGTGGGACTGAGCTGCACTGTCTGTGTTAATGGACGCAGACAAGGTGGCTTAGAAGCAAGCCAGCACGAGTGCCCCCATAGGAAGTAGCTACCCATGGGGGCTTTCGCCGAAGTGGAGTAGCTAGGAGTGCTGTCGGGGACCCCAGAAGAAGAGGATCGGGCTGCTCTGTGCAAAACAGAGCAGGTAAGTATACAGTAACATGTTTCTTATTTTAAAGGAAAAAAAGCCAAGCTTTAATGATACTTTAAAATAAAAGGAAAAATAAAAGATTAAGCATGCAAAATATGGACATTCCATGTACAAGTGCTTCATAGTAAAATGCAACAGTGTATCAAAAATGTCCTAAGAAATGCATTTTACTCTACTTCTAAGTACAATGAGAAATCTATTTTTCAGCTGTAAAAAAACTGAATACCACATGGTAATAAAAGTATTGTGTTGGTTATTCTTTTATGACTTGAGCCTTTTGTATGTTACATTTAGTTGTATTTTCAGTTGATCATTTGATTTGGTTGGTAAAGATGTTTCGGTTTGTAAGGGTGCCCAAAACTATTTGTTATGTTATGTATACTAGTGAGCTAAATCATCCAAGTTTAAAGTGATCTTAAATTTGTTATTTTTTTCAAATAACAAACATATCATACATACAGCGGTTTTGCACAGAAAAGCCCTGATGCTTCTCTCCTGGGGTCCCCTGCAAGCGCTCCTGTCTACTCCCCTTGTCCATCTGCCACCCTAGGGAGCCACTTCCTATAGTGGCACATGTGCGGGCTTGATCCCGAACCATTGCTTCGTTGCACAGGACAAATGCTTTTTGGACGCCATGGAAAGTTTCCAGGCAGGGCACAGGACAAAGCACTAGGGACAAAATGTATGTGAAATGGTTTGATACAGTAATGTTTTACTATGTGATTTTAGTGTATTTAGTGAATGTCACTTTTTCACATTTTTAAATTTCCCGCCATTCCGTCCCCGTACGTCCTGACGTCGCAGGGAACAGAACCCGGAAGACAGATGCTGGCATCAGCCGGAGGATTTTGCCGGGGACACTGCAGAAGGGACATCGCGGGAGCGCAGGACAAGGTAAGGGAAGAAGAGATCCCGGAGTAGCGCTGCAAGGTATTCCCGAGTGTAGCTCGGGGTTACCGCTTGTGGTACTGAAACTTTACCCCGAGCTACACTCGGGAATACCTCCAGGGAGGTTAATGACCAGTCCTCTTTTTACTATTCAGCATTGCACTATTTCAACTGACAATTACACGGTCATGCAGTGATGTACCCAAACAAATTTTTTTTAAAAAAAAAAGAATATTTTCTCATTTCTGTCATAAAAATATCCAAAAACTCACATTTCATCATAAATTTAGGCCAACATTTATTCTGCTACATGTTTTTGGTTAAAAAAATCTCACTAAGTTTATATTGATTGCTTTGTGTGAAAGTTATAGCGTCTACAAACTATGGTATAGATAATGGAATTTACACAGCTTTTACTTTCTGAGACCCATCACATTTCTTGAGGTGCTAAAGTACCAAGACAGTACAAACACCCCCAAATGACCCCTTTTCGGAAAGTAGACTCCCTAACCTATCTGCTGAGAGGCATATTGAGTCCATGTAAGATTTTTTTTTTCACAAGTTTTTGGATGGCAGAAACATTTTTTTTTTAACAAAGTTGTCATTTAAATTATATATTTCTCACACAATCCATGGGTATATGTGGAATTACACCCCAAAATACATTCTGCTACTTCTACTGAGAATGGGGATACCACATGTGTTAGAAGTTTTGGGAGCCTAACCACATACAGGAGCCTGAAATCCAATGACCACTTTGAAATCCTGAAGGTGCGTAACTTCCTCATTTCACTTCCTCACTATCACAGTTTCGGAGGCCCTGAAATGCCAGGATAGTAGCAAACCCCCCCTTTTTGGAAAGTAGACACCCCAAGGAATTTAAAAAGAAGCATGGTGAGTATTTTGCAGATCTCAATTTTTCTCACAAGGTTTTGAAATATAAAAAAAGGAAAGAAAAAATATGTTTTTGTTTTCTTCATATTCCAAAAACTTGTGGCAACAAACGAGACCTGCAGAATACCCACCATGCTTCTTATCAAATTCCATGGGGTGTCTACTTTCCAAAAAGGGGTCATTTGGGGGGTTTGGTGCTATCTTGGCATTTCAGGGCCTCTGAAACTGTGATAGGTAGTCAGGAAATAAAGCCCTTTAAAAGCCTAAAGGTGCTTATTGGATTTTGGGGTCCTGTACTTGGCTAGACTGCCAAAATGTCTCTCACGTGTGGTACCCCCATACTCAAGACAAGTAGCATAATGTATTTTGGGGAGCAATTACACATATAATCATGGTATGTGTGAGCAATAAATCATTTAAGTGACAATTTTGTGTAAAAAAAAAAAAATTTCACTCTTCTTACCACCTGAAGACCAAGCCTTTTCTGACACTTTGGGGTTTATTTACTAAAGCTGGAGAGTGCAAAATCAGACTCCCTTCTGCATAGAAACCAATCAGCTTCTAACCTCAGCTTCTTCAATGAATCTTTGGCAATGAAACCTGGAAGATGATTGGTTTCTATGCAGAAGTGAGTCTGATTTTGCACTCTCAAGCTTTAGTAAATAAACCCCTTTTTGTCCACATGAAAAAAAAACAGTATTTTTTGCTAGAAAATTACTTTGAACCCCCAAACATTATATATTTTATTAATTAAGACACCTTAGTGAATAAAATGGTGGGTGCTGCAATTTTTTATTTCACATAGTACTTGCGCAGTGATTTTTCAAGCGCAAATTAAAAAAAAAATACGTCTTTTTTACTTTTAATGCACAAAATCACGATATATTGGCCAATTATTTGGTAAGATGTAAAAGATGATGGTATGCCGACCAAATAGATACCAAACATGACATGCTTTAAAATTGCGCATGCCCTGTGCAATGATGGCAAACTGCATACATTTTTAATATCCATAGGCAACGCTTTAAAAGCCTTTATAAGCTACCATTTTAGATTTACAGAGGAAGTCTAGTGCTATAATTACTTCACTTGATCTGACATTCGCGGCGATACCTCACATGCATGGTGCAACCCTCGCGGGGAGGCCAGGGTGCTTTTTTTTTTTTTATTATTATTTTTACACTGTTCCTGTCATTTTTTTTTATCACTTTTAATGCTATCACTGGGAATGGAAATATCCCCTATAACTTCAATGGGCATTGTCATATATTCTTTTTTGAGAAATCTGGGGTCTATCAGACTCTAGATATCTCCTCTGCCCTTACATTATCTAATGTCACCAAGATAGGTGTGATCAGATGCTTTCCCAATTTACAAATGGCGCTGTTTATATCCTGCGAAACTGAAGTGATGAAATGCTCGTAGCTTTCGGTCTCTTAGACTATAGAGATGATGGGCACCATTCTGGTCTCCAATTAGCTCTATGGTCAGCTGGCAGAAACACCGGGTGTAATCTCAGGTTCCCCTGATGGCAGGGGACTGCCCGACAAGGCCGTGGAAGGCAGCAGAGGAGGAGGGGCAATATCTCCCGCTGCTTGTAAATGCAATTCTGCAGCTAATTAGCCACTAGAATTGCTTTTACATGAAAGCTGATCGCCGGCTGAAAAAAAAACGATACAAGGATGATGCCTGCAGCTGTAGGCATCATCCTGGTATAATCATTCAAAGTCCAGTGATGTACCAGTACCTCGCTGGTCCTTGTTGGCTATATATGCTGTGGTCTTTTTTTTTGTATACAGCCTGTGGGCTGAATGAAAAAAAGAAATCTCTTCCATAAAAAGTGTGTGGTATGCCCGCCATTAGAATATACCTCCCTGCATCCACCCACTTCTATTGGTGAGCACACATTAGGTCTCACAGGGCCACATGCGCCAATTCCAAGATTGTACAAATGTCTAAATAATGGCACGCATGAATAAAAATTGTCCAGGTATAAGTGGTACCCCATATGGAAAAAGGATGACACCAAGTCCCAAACTATCTTGCCATATCTTGGTATAGATACTGGAATTTTTTCTATACTAATAATGGCGGTGATCAGCGACTTATGGCGGCGATCAGCGACTTACAGCGGGACTGCAGCAGGCATTCCTACACTGGCGGGAACTGACTTGGTGTCACTGACATCCCTAGTGACACCAATACAGTGATTAGTGCTAAAAAAAAAAGCACTGACACTGTACTAATGGCACTGGGGAGGAAGGGGTTAACAATGAGCGGCAATTAAAGGGTTAACTGTGTGATGGAAGTGTTTTACTAGGGGGCAGGGAGTGTGTCAGGAATCAAGGAATGACCAGAAAGGTGTGGACTGACACAGGGAAACGCAGGTTTCAGGTATAGTATAATAATACAGGTTATTATTAGCCACCCAGATATATATATATAAACGCACAGTGAACAAACCAACCTTCCACTAATCTTAGTAGGTGCAGGAACACAGGCGTAGTCAGGGCTGGAGAGGTGGAACGGTCAGGCCGGCCGTAGGGTTCTGTAATGACCGTTTGGTGGTACCTCTAGTGGTCCCCAGGACAGGATTCCCCAGGGCGCGGAGTCTAAGTCCCAGCCTGCTTATTCACCAGGGCCCCTGATGGTGGGGATGGACTTGGAGCAGACAGGAACCAGGTCGCGGCCCCTGAGTACACCTGCTAGTGGTAGAGGGATCCGCCAGAGGTATGTGCAGGTACGGCTGGATCCGTGCAGGATGGATGGATGGCAGAGTAGTTAGCGTGGTCAGACGGGCCAAGTCAGCAACGTGCGGGCAGCAAGGTACCAAAGGAGCAGGCAGAGAATAGTCAAGGTCACAAGCCGGGTTCAGTAACTCACGGACAGCGCGGTACAGGGGATCAGGCAGAAGGATGGTCAGGCAAGCCAGGGGTTCAACAGGAGATGGTCAGCAGAGGTCAGAATCAAGCCGGGTCAGCAACGAAGCAGGAACACAGGATACCAGGTACAGAGGCTCATGGGAAAACATACACCAAGGCCCAGAGCACAGGCCTGGTCATGGCTCAAATACACCCCTCCGCAATCAGCCCCAGGCTTGGCTGACCGTGAGCCTCTGGCTGCCAAGAGCACCCGCTGGCCAGCTCCGGCACCGCAGCCCACACGGCAGGCGAGTCCCACCACCAGCGCTGAGAGCACCCGCTGGTCAGCTCTGGTACTGCAGCCCACACGGCAGGTGAGTCCCACCACCAGTGCTGAGAGCACCCGCTGGTCAGCTCTGGTACTGCAGCCCACACGGCAGGTGAGTCCCACCACCAGTGCTGAGTCCATTCCTGACAGTACCCCCCCCTCAAGGAGCGGCCTCGGGACGCTCCAAACAGTCCTTAGTGGGCAAAATGTTCCACCGCCCGGGTCAGGTAACTGGCTGAATATCTTACTGCCGGAGTAAACCAGCTGGCTGGGTTTCCTGCTGGTAGACTTCTCTTTGTGTAGGAGAACCCAGGAAGGCAGGTCACTGGGCACAGGATTTCCAGGAGCAGGCTGGGTATCAGTTATGGGCCAGTTTAACTGGACATCAGGGGCTGGCATGTCGGGCTGTGCAGCGGGCAGAGGCACGTCAGCGGGCACCGAGTCACCGGGCATGTCAGCGGGCACCAAGCCATCTAGCAGAACCGCGGGCACAGAGTCACCTGGCAAGTCAGTGGGCACCGAGTCACCGGGCATGTCAGCGGGCACCGAGCCATCTAGCAGAACCGCGGGTACCGGGTCACCAAGCACCAAATTAACTGGCACAACAGTGGGCACTGAATCAACTGGCACGACAGCGGGCACCAAGTCATCAGGCATCAGGTCATGTGGCTCAACAGCAGGCACTGGGTCCTCAGGCATCAGGTCATCTGGCTCGACAGCGGGCACCGAGTCATCAGGCATCAAGTCATCCGGCTCAACAGCGGGCACCGAGTCAACTGGCACGACAGTGGGCACCGAGTCAACTGGCATGACAGCGGGCACCGAGTCAACTGGCACGACAGCGGGCACCGAGTCAACTGGCACCGAGTCAACTGGTACAACAGCGGGCACCAAGTCAACTGGCACGACAGCGGGCACCGAGTCATCAGGCATCAAGTCATCCGGCTCAACAGCGGGCACCGAGTCAACTGGCACGACAGTGGGCACCGAGTCAACTGGCATGACAGCGGGCACCGAGTCAACTGGCACGACAGCGGGCACCGAGTCAACTGGTACAACAGTGGGCACCAAGTCAACGGGCACGACAGCGGGCACCGAATCATCAGGCATCAAGTCATCTGGCTCGACAGCGGGCACCGAGTCAACTGGTACGACAGCGGGCACCAAGTCAACTGGCACGACAGCGGGGACCAAATCATCAGGCATCAAGTCATCTGGCTCGACAGCGGGCACCGAGTCAGCTGGCACCGAGTCAACTGGTATGACAGCGGGCACCGAGTCAACTGGCACGACAGTGGGCACCGAGTCAACTGTGACCGAGTCAACTGGCAGGATGGTACAGTGAGTGGGAGCAGGGTACTGACATGTGGTAGATTGCTGGGTATACTGGGCTGTCACTGGGGGGGCTATCACTGGGGGTGCTGTCGGGAATGCAGGAAAAGAGCTTTGAGCAGAGGAATGATGAGAAACAGGACTGGTTCGTTGCAAGCTGATTGAGGCTGGGTGTAACAAGTCTGACCATGTCTGCAGTAAGGGTTGGACAACGCTCAGCTTACACAAGGCCTGTCTGGTCAAAGATTGCACTGCGTTTATACACTTCTTTAGCACATGTGGTGAACATGCTGAATAATGCTCCAAGAAGCAATCCGGATCATCCTCCAACAACCATACCAGTGATATTATTTGACTCGCCCTGAATGGAGGAAGAAATTCATGCCTGCTTTCGGGGGTACTAGATGAAGCCAACTCAACACAAGCCTGAATCAATGGTTGCACCTCAGAGAGCTCTAGGTCCTGACCTACTAGGGAATGAGCGACCCGTATGCACTCTAGTAGCTGATCCCTGGTATACTCCCGCAGAGTCTGATAGGCATATTCTCTGTCATCAAAGACTAGCATAGACAAATATATAACCTCATCAGGATGCATCCTTCACAACAAGTCAAGATGGCTTCCCTGTGCAGCCACTTCTGGTCAGGAAAGGCCTTGGTGTGATGTCAGGAATCAAGGAATGACCAGAAAGGTGTGGACTGACACAGGGAAATGCAGGTTTCAGGTATATTATAATAATACAGGTTATTATTAGCCACCCAGATATATATATATAAACGCACAGTGAACAAACCAACCTTCCACTAATCTTAGTAGGTGCAGGAACACAGGCGTAGTCAGGGCTGGAGAGGTGGAACGGTCAGGCCGGCCGTAGGGTTCTGTAATGACCGTTTGGTGGTACCTCTAGTGGTCCCCAGGACAGGATTCGCCAGGGCGCGGAGTCTAAGTCCCAGCCTGCTTATTCACCAGGGCCCCTGATGGTGAGGATGGACTTGGAGCAGACAGGAACCAGGTCGCGGCCCCTGAGTACACCTGCTAGTGGTAGAGGGATCCGCCAGAGGTATGTGCAGGTACGGCTGGATCCGTGCAGGATGGATGGATGGCAGAGTAGTTAGCGTGGTCAGACGGGCCAAGTCAGCAACGTGCGGGCAGCAAGGTACCAAAGGAGCAGGCAGAGAATAGTCAAGGTCACAAGCCGGGTTCAGTAACTCACGGACAGCGCGGTACAGGGGATCAGGCAGAAGGATGGTCAGGCAAGCCAGGGGTTCAACAGGAGATGGTCAGCAGAGGTCAGAATCAAGCCGGGTCAGCAACGAAGCAGGAACACAGGATACCAGGTACAGAGGCTCATGGGAAAACATACACCAAGGCCCAGAGCACAGGCCTGGTCATGGCTCAAATACACCTCTCCGCAATCAGCCCCAGGCTTGGCTGACCGTGAGCCTCTGGCTGCCAAGAGCACCCGCTGGCCAGCTCCGGCACCGCAGCCCACACGGCAGGCGAGTCCCACCACCAGCGCTGAGAGCACCCGCTGGTCAGCTCTGGTACTGCAGCCCACACGGCAGGTGAGTCCCACCACCAGTGCTGAGTCCATTCCTGACAGAGTGTGTGCTTCACTGTAAGCACACTGATCAATGCAGCCCTCCTCCCTGTCGGTGATCGCAGGTAATCACTGTGCGCCGGCGGATAGAGAGGTTGCGTGCGTGGCTCGCACCCCCTATCCGGAAATGCAGAATCATATATATATATATATATATATATATATGTGTGATCCTGCGCACAGGGGCCGCCCTGCAGCAGTAAATCTACTGTGGGCGGTCCTAAAGCGGTTAATAAAGGGATTGTGATGTGAAGGATCTGACGCTAGGTTTACACATTTGTTACCTGTGTTCTGCATGTAGGCAGCCCATTCAGTTTATTGGGCTGTCTTACATGTAAAAACGCAGAAAAAGAAGCCCATGAACCTTTTTTTTAAATCAAGCTGTACGTGCGGCATTTGCCAATGCGTTGGGGTGCCATTAAGAATCAAACATGCGAGTCGGACCTCTGCTGGAAGAAAATTTTAGTGACTGGATCTACATGAATTTTAATTCAACACCCCTGAACTAGATTATGCTGGATGTCCTCCAGCCGGGAAATGACTGGCAGCTTCTCATGCACACTGTGAAATGTTGGCAGTGTACAAAATTAAAGTATGCAATTACATTACAGGAAAGGAGCCTGAACAACTGTGTAAGACTGAAGGTAAGGCTGGAGTGTAGCTTTAAATGTGCCATGAATGGAAATGGGAAGTTTATAAATCTTACAATAAGAAAAAAAGACAACAAATATTACATTACTCACCTTACTGCAGATTAAAACCATCAGCTTTTCCTTGTTTCTTTCCTCCTAATAATAAGCGCGTGATCGCCTATTCAGAGTAACCATTTCAGCTTGTACAAGAGAAATTGTGTGAGCATAATTACCACAACCAGCATTCCTGCCGTCTAATGAGCCTGTGGGTCTCAAAGGACACACTTAACATTTTTATTCCAATTAGCTACATCAACATCCGAACAAAGGTTTGTTTCCCAGTAGAAATTCGTCGAGTTTAAAAGTGCAATTGTTATGCCAACATTCCCTCATCGGGTGCATTGGTGCTTATTCCGTGCGCCTGGAATATTATTGAAGTCACTCATTTTCTAGTCTTATCGTGATAAAATACGTACACAGTATACAGTCATGGCGACTATCTAAATACCCCACAATTGTATTTTTATTAAAATGTGCACCTGCCACATTCTTATTAAAATGTTAGAATGCCTTGAGAAAGGTGACCCTTGGGGACAAAAATTAGTGTGGCAGACTCTTAACTACATTGACAATACGCTTTGTAATAAGGTTTGGCAGACGCACAACTACCTCTGTCTCCGATTGTAATAAGCCACGCAGTCCATTTTTATACTTCCTTTACTTGCTGCTTACCCAGCCAGAAGATATGATTGTGGACGTAGATGTGTTAGTCACAAATTACTCTAGGTTCCCAGGATTCCTAAACAGTACAGGCATTTTTTATTATAATATCCTTCAAGCTTTCTCTCTCCAACACGGAGAGAGATGTCAGGGAGGTGCCAGAGTAAGTATTTTCCCATATATTCACACATTAATGGCGAACAGCCTGTTAGATTTTGGCTTCAGATGTAAATTAAATGTAACATGTTCCTATTGCAGCCACAAGACATAACTTATAGTTAAAGTATATGAAAACTCTCACCTTGTAAAACAACCCATACAGGTTAAAATAGAAATTAAAGACAAAGCATTTGTGTATAGATATTAAAAAAACACTATAAATACATTTATTTCCCTCTTTTATAAGTTCCTTGTCCTCTGTTCTTAGCTGCAGAGAGCTCGAGAAGGAGAAACATTAGCACACTAAACTTCTCAGTGATAGTCTGTGCAGGGGATGGGGGGCATGACAGCTAGAGAACTGACCACGCTGTGCTCATGTCTAGTGTGGTCAGTTTTTAAAAGGAAAGCAGGGGGACTGGCAGGAACACCAGGGATTCACAAAAAGGAAGCAATACAAAGAGAACAGGATTCTTTTTCATACAAGTACATGGTACAGCAGGCAGATATCAAGAACATGAAATGTTGGGTTTGCATATTCTTTAAAGTGTATCTATGCTGTCCTACTAGCGGTTAGCCGACTGCTAGCAAAAAAAAACCCGAATTTACTTCTGTGAATAGTTCTGCAAGACTGCAATACAATCACATAAACTGAAATTACAATATGTTTGTAAACATGTCTCTCACACATTCCATACAGTAGATATATTTCTTTCAAACAGCTATATACAAATCACATTGGATACATTTAAGTGCAAACTAGCTATGTATGTGAATTTAACAAATACAATGGAATAACTTACAGGCATATGTGTATCAAAAGGAGGAAAAAGGCCCTCACTGGTGTTCTTCAGGAAGCTAAATGGCTTTGCAGTGACAGATGGGAAATCTTTATTTTAACAGAGACACTTCCTGTTTGTGCTGAAAGAAATAATAAATACAGTTGTAGTTGCAGTAAATGGCCAATATATGGCTCCCTACTCAACACAATGATGATATATCATCTACAGAACAGTAGCCAATTGACTTCTAACTTCAGTTTGTTCAATTAAGCTTTGACAATAAAACCTGGAAGCTGATTGGTTTTTATGCAGAGCTGCACCAGATTTTGCACTCTCCAGTTTTAGTAGATCTCCCTCATAGAGTCTACAAACTATGGTGTACTGTATATATTTGAAAATTGATCAGTACTGATGGAGTACTGATGGCCTATCTCATTTCTTGAGGCCCTAAAGTGCAAGGACAGTACAAATACCCCCCAAATGGCCCCTTTTTGGAAAGTAAACAGTCTAAGGTATTTATTATGGCGAGTTTGAAGTTGTAATCACATTTTATCATAAATTTATCATAAATTTTTTTGTGAAAATTAAGAAATTAAATAATTGTTTTGTTTTTCTTACATACTGTCACCAGTATAGGACAGCATCATCATATGACTGGTGTGGTGGTGATCAGAGATCGTGACTGGTGAAAATAATAATTTTTTATCACATTTTTTTATTTTTTTTTAACTGTTATTTTTTTCTTATATACTGTCATCAGTGTAGTTCAGTGCCACCATAGTGACATTGTACTACTACTTTGGAGGGGGGGTGATCAGGGATTTTTTCTAACACTGTTATTGCTTATAACAGTGATGATCACTGTTACAAGCAGTAGTTTTCACTGTCATAAATGAATTTCATTTATGGCAGCTTGCTTACTATTGTGATGCTAATCACATGGTACAATTGATTACAAATCTAATTAGCATCCTGTTAAAGGTAGAGGGTGCAATTAGGAAAGGCAAAATATAGGCATATTAACCACTTGCCGCCTGCCTTCAGTACATTTACTACAAGCGAGCAGCAGCTCCTTGCTTCCTTCAGAGGCTGCCTGGTTACCCTGACTACCCAACTCCACCCCCATAGTGGCAGCAATCTTCTGAGATCAAAGAATTCTGCTGCAAGCTGCAGCAGTACATGTGACTGGCACCTTAGAATACCATTCATGTGCATATCCATGCAGTTTGAATGAGTTACCATTTGTGTGTGCTGTTTCCATTCTGTTGTCTTACTGCACTTAGTCTGGCGCCCCCTTGCTTTCTCTCTAATCACTACAGGAAACATCATATCGACAGCCCTCCAGGCAGCTTTCCTACTTGTGAAAGCCATCTGAGAACTATGATAAGCTCTTTTGATTTTACTAAATGAGGGTTGTTAATTGTCTTTTTCCAATAAATGTCATATTAGCTGCTACACTTAGTTTGCGCATTGTGCTCTGTGTACCTGTCAAGCAGAGCCCTCCCGCATCACACTATCACAGCTGCAGGTGCTTCCATCTTTGCCCAGTCTTTCTTCCAGTTTTGCGCTCTCCTGCTGTTTGGATAGCTGGGCTACGATGATGGTATTATTGCGGAAGCATGCTTTTTGGATTTATTTATTTATTTCAGTTACTTATATAGCGCCGTCAATTTATTCAGTCCCTAACCCTCAAGGGGCGTACAATCTAAGGTCCCTAACTTACATCCATACACATTCTAGGGCCAATTTAGACAGGATCCAATAAACCTGTCAGCATGTCTTTGGAGTGTGGGAGGAAACCGGAGTACCCGGAGGAAAACCACGCAGGCACAGGGAGAACATGCAAACTCCAGGCAGGTGGTGCCGTGGTTGGGATATGAACCAACGATCCTAGCACTGCCAGGCGAGAGTGCTAACCATTTAGCCACTGTGCTGCCCACTCAGTGTGCCCTGAATGCAGAACACACTGCGCATGCGCAGTGATGTAACCAGCGTCTGCTGATGTCAGTATGTCCTAAGAAGTGCACAATTAAAAGATGATCACTGTACCTATAGGTGAGCCTTATTATACGCTTAGCTGTAGGTACAAGTTACAATAATGCATTTACTACAGCTGTAAAGCTTATAGAAAGCTATTTAAGAGTTTAGTTTAGCACACATTGTAGGGATGTCAGTCCACATACACAGAAACTAAATTAGTCGCTATAATTAGTTACCGTTTGCCCAAACCCCTTACATTTTGCTTATTATTTTTGTTACGATTACAAGGGATGCCACCTGATCTCAGATGGAAGGTCATCAAGGTTGCTTTAAGATGACAATCCTTTGAAAGAAATAATATTAATTTATATTAGTTATTTTCATACCTCAGGCAAGACCATAGTTGCTTTGCAAAATGTATATGTCGGAGCTTGGTAAACAACACATGGCTTTTCTATTTAGGGATAACTATTGTACAACTGCTCATCACAAAATGAAATACACTGTGGAATGAGACACGATTCGTACTGAATTTCCTCATATTTCAGTCTGCAATAGATATATAAATGTGTCCCGCTGTCTTTACATTCCAGTGGTTTCAATCTTTTTTTTCTTCATAAAAATCTACAGTATGTTATTATCAGTGAAATAGTCCTTTTCTCAACAGAATCTGCTTCACGGGTGACCTTAAAAGATCTTATTTTGTTGAGGCCTAGTGTAAGCATCATATTAAAAGTGCAGATGGTCAGCTAGTGCATCTGTCTCTGTATCCTTTTCAAAAGACTCAGGCTGACTAAACATGTTTCTATTATGTAATATTGTTGAACTGTCATCTCCCATATAAAATTGATTGTGCTAAAATGGGAATATTTTGCATTTAACAAACAGGAGATGCTAAGCTTTGGCCTGAAAGCAATGTTAGCTCTGGAAATAAGAACATTGCTCATTTTGGAGATTGCAGTACAGGTCAGCACGGGGTAATAATTCCTTATAACGATGACAAGCACATCTCTAGGGGTTTCAAATTTGTAGCAAAACCTCAGTGCCATATACAGCATAACCTAACAGTTGTTTTCAAAACTACTCATTTTTCTTTGATGTCTGTTGCCATTATGACTCAAAGATTGCCTTGGCAAAACTAACATGTTTTATTTGGTGTGTGTGTGTGTTTTTAAAGCAGTATTAAACCCAAAAAGCCGACATTTATTATATTGCAGCTTACCAATTCTTAGATGTGATGGCTGATTTGTTTTCTTTTTTAGGCTTTCTTTATTCTATTTCCATCTGGTGATTCAGACAGCAAGTCTGTTGTTTTTCAAAAGCACACGCTCTACAGCAGAATGTATCAGTTTACATGGATGAGACAAACCATTTAAGACTGACAGGGGTGCTTGAATGATCAGCTTTTATTTATTCATGACCTTTCATCCTGAAATTAAAAAAAAATGTTTGCTTTAAGTGATTATAAAGTGTGAGCTGTAATTTGGCTTCAGTTTGTGTTTTTAAATCTGCTAATACAGTTAATGTTACCTTCCCCCCAGACTGACAATCCTGCTGTCTGCTGTGCCTCCTGTGCTCATTCATCAAGAGTGGGGGCACTGTAATACTGGAGGTGTGTTACTGGCCACATCACCAGGTGAAAACAGAGGGAAAAAGCCAAAGAAAAGAAAACTAATGCAGCCACCACAACTAATGACTGGTAAGATGCAATACAGTATATTACATTTTTGGTTTTGAGTTTAATACCGCATTAAGCACTTAATCATAACAGCTAGCAAAAGGGACCTGTTCCTATTATTTAATAAAAACTGAGGTCTCAGTTGCATACTTTTACAAATGTATGTAGAGGTCAGACCAAAGTGCTACTGTAACATAGGTAAAAACCACCATAGGAGCAATAATACCATTTTTTTCATTATTTTTATTACAACAGTTGTTAAAATACAGGTGTAGAGAAATACAAATAGATCATACCAATGGATTTATGAACAGTACTGATTATTTATAAAAGATTTCCACAGGAAAAAAACTTTGAAAACTCTAACAGCCAACTGTAACCACCTCCTTGGGATTAATAACCTATAATATAGGAACAGTCTTGGATCCTCGGTTATCCAAGTACATCCTGGTATAAAGGTGAAAGGTGCATTTTCAGATATGACATGTTTTATTCACAAACTGTATACTATATATGCGTGTGCTACAGGTTTCTGAGTCACACACACTGTATATAGGTTGTGGCTATATTTTTATTATTATCTATTTTAGACACTTTTGTTTTTTGAATTCATATCTGAAACAATAGTCTAGACAATATAGTAGCTAATTTTTTACAGGTACTTATATAGTGCTGTCAATTTACACAGCGCCGTACATATATATTGTGCATCCACATCAGTCACTAACCCTCAAGGAGCGTGCAATCTAAGGTCCCTCACATTCATACATACACATACTAGGACCAATTAACCTACCAGCATGTCTTTGGAGCTTGTCAGGAAAACAGAGTAACCGATGGAAACCCATGCAGGCACAGGGAGAACATGCAAACTCCATACAGGTAGTGCCATGGTTGGGATTCGCACCGTCAGCCCTAGTGCTGCCAGGCAGAAGTGCTAACCATTTAGCCACTGTGCGGATTGATTGAATGACCACCACAAAAAAGATAACACATTGGATAATTAATAAGTGATATACCAATTACAATCTAGTAACACAGAGCTGAGTTAACAGTGACAAAATTAGTGATTGGAGTGAAGTACAAATGTTTTGCCAAAAGCTCAACCCTTTGCAATGTCCATTGGTGGTACCAAGACATTAGAAAAACAAGTTTTGGCTGGACAGACACATGTGCTGCAGTACGTATATTTTTTTTAAAGTAGAAGGCCATAGATCCACTTTAAGGTGAAAATTTCCAGATCTATAGAGCCTTCCTTCCTTGTTCGGTGCTAGAATATTTATTGTGAACTGTTAAATGGAACATGGGGATAGGGGTTAAATACAAGGCCATTGCTTACTAGCTTCCAACCTGCAGATGAAAGGTGTCTACAGTGATGCTGTATTTCAGCATCTTTGAAACCACTGTAACGAAGCCTTGTCAAGTAGCTCTGTGCAGGTCACAATAAAGAGTGTGAAATAATAACTGTAAACCAAAGGTTTGTCATTGTAATTTCTTGTGTTCAGGAAGTCACTTTGTAGTATTTCAAATGGAAAAAACAAGAGAATCGCTTTAGGACTAGATCTGAAATATAGGAAACTGAATTTATCTAAATGAACTTCACAGTAAGATGGATTGCCAAATCTTTTCCAGCATGCAAAATCACAGATTGGTTTGATAATGATGGGGGAAAAAAAAGAATTCATAGACTCCCAAAATGCATGTACTATTCTCGGTTATGATTGATTATTTTTGTGATTTAATTCCTGCTTGTTACATAAAGAGAAGAAAAATGATGCAAGATGGATATACACATCTAGCCAGCTTGTATATTGTCATCACAATTACACTGTGATGTGACTGGCTCAATACTGTTCAACATGGCAGTAATTGCATGGAATATGGGATCAAATGTGATTGTCTGAAAGCTTTTTTTGTGTATTTCCACTGGCAGTATTTGTATTGTTATGCCTTTCTTAAAGATTAGACATCTGAGTATACTAACTCTGGATAAAAAAAAGTGTTGATAACTGGCATTTCTGTGCCTGGAAACATTATTTGGTACTCATACAGTACAGGGCAAAAGCTTCTTTTATTAAAGGCAATGGGTTATAGTATGATGGCAGTTTCAGGTAAGGACATTGGCAAACAATACTGCGCTAAAATTGTAAATAAAATGATAATAAAATCCTAATGTGTATAGGAAAAATGACAAATCAATCTATATACACCGTGTTCCAAATTATTATGCAAATGTTATTTTTCTCATTTACCTAAATAATTGATGTAAATAACAGTCAGCATAATTCTCATGTTATCAACTATTAAGAGTACAATTCACATTTTATTGAACAAACCTCCTAATGATAACAGTATTTTTTTAAACATAAAACACTTACTATGCACTGTTCCAAATTATTATGCACAGTAAGTTTCAAAACACTTTATAGGTTGTAAAGAACTGAAAATTGTCATTTGTTGTGTTTGCAGCATATTTACTGAAATCAAAAAACGATTTCAATCAAACTTTTAACAACATTTTTACTTTTTAAACATTTTAACAGGTCACGTTACATTTTTACATAGGAACCCTTATTTGATAGCAGCTTCACAAGTCTTGCATCCATTGAACTTGTGCGTTTCGGGACAGTTTCTGCTTGAATTTGTTTGCAAGATGTCAGAATAGCCTCCCAGAGTTGCTGTTTGGATGTAAACTTCCTCCCACCCTGATAGATCTTGTGCTTGAGGATGCTCCAAAGGTTCTCAATAGGATTGAGGTCAGGGAAGGATGGAGGCCACACCATGACTTTCTCTCCTTTTATCCCCATAACAGCCATTGATGCAGAGGTATTCTTTGCAGCATGAGATGGTGCATTGTCATGCATGAAGATGATTTTATTACGGAAAGCATAGTTCTTCCTTCTGTACCAGGGAAGAAAGTGGTCAGTCATAAACTCCACATACTTTGCAGAGGTCATCTTTACACTTTCGGGGGCTCTAAAGGGGCCGACCAGCTCTGTTCCCATGATTCCGGCCCAAAACATGACTCCACCACCGCCTTGCTGACATCGCAGCCTTGTTGGAACAGGGTGGCCGTCCACCAACCATCCACTACTCCAGCCATCTGGACCATCCAGGGTTGCACGGCACTCATCAGTGAACAGGACTGTTTGAAAATTAGTCTTCATGTATTTTTGTGCCCAATGCAGCTGTTTCTGCTTGTGAGCATTGGTTAGTGGTGGCCGAATAGAAGGTTTTTGCACAGTTGCAAGACTCTGGAGGACTCTACACCTCGATGTCCGTGGGACTCCAGAGGCACCAGCAGCTTCAAATATCTGTTTGCTGCTATGTAATGGTATTTTAGCAGCTGCTCTCTTGATCCGATGCATGGATCTGGCAGAAATCTTCCTCAATGTGCCTTTATCTGCACGAACCCATCTGTGCTCTGAATCAGCCACAAATCTCTTAATAGTGCGATGATCACGCTTACGTTTTTTGTGAAATATCTCATGTTTCCATACCTCGTCCAAGGCATTGAACTATTTCACTCTTCTCGGCAGCAGAGAGATCCTTTTTCTTTCCCATATTGCTTGAAAATGGTGCTCTGCTTAATAATGTGGAACACCGTCCTTTAGTAGTTTTTCCTTAAATTGGGCTCACCGGCCAATCTAATTATCACAGGTGTCCGAGATTGTTTTCAGTGATTAAAAGAGCCCTGACACACAATGCCATCCATGAGTTAAACTGAAAAACAAAATATTTAATCTTTGTGACACTTAAATAAAATTTGCATAATAATTTTGAACGCGGTGTATATGAATATATGCCACATAAATAATATTCCAGTCCATAAGTGTCAGGAAAGGCCTGCCCATGGTGCAGGTAAAGCTCCACGGCGTGCAAATATGCGCATGCGCAGAGTCCTTGCAAGCCGAACAGATGTGCAGGCACTTGGGCATAGGAACGTGCATGCATGCGGGCACGCGCCTGTCGCTATTGTTGGCGCCAAAAGGGCTATTTAAACTGTCTGCTGTAGTTGTCTCATTGCTGTATGGTCTTTTCACCTGCTCCTGTCTGATTGATCTTCTGTTACTGAACCTGGCCTGTGACCCGACTACTCTTCCTCCTTCCGCTATAAGCCTGATCTGCCTCACCAATATCGAACCCGGCTCGTCTGACCCTGCATCCTCGGCATGCTGTGCTATAGCATCCATCCATCCGCATGGCTACATCTGCATCCTGCTCTTGCCTGCAACTCATCAGCCCACCAGCTGTTACCGGACTGATCTCAGGCACTCATACCCCACCGTGCACCTGCGACCGCTGTTTCACCATCAGCGGTCCTTGAGCCAGAGTTGTACGGGAAGCATGCCTCTTCACGTCAGGCTCACTATCCAGGTACGTGACAATAAGTAAGAAAATGTGAACAAATAAATAAAAATAGCCAAGGCCCAGGTGACTCGATTAATCCCAGTTGCATATCATTCAAAAGGATTCAGTGAGGGGCAGGAAACAGATAAAATGCACACCCACCAGATGCGCAAAGGTATTGCGCAGTATGATATTAAATGTAGGTCTGCCAGGGATCCCTCTTAGGGTGGTATTAGATACAGCACAGGAAAGGTGGATTTCATCAAGGTTACAGGATGGTGGTTAAACCGGAGGTCCCCTTTAAGGACGTGAGTGCAGCCTCTTCCAGGTACTGGGATGGTCACCAGGGGGGGCTCTGGGGGATTTAAGTGCTCAATGCAGAGCGAAAAGGGAAATACCCATAGTGTAGTATTTGTAAATGTTTATTATTGAAGGAATAACAAAAGGGAATTTCAATGTAGTCATACATGTATAAAATTTTAACTCCTCATGGGTAATAGCATTCAGCATAAAACTGCTGAGAGCACTGACCAGCTGGCTGGTTGTAATGGCCGCCGGACCTCCGTGATCTAGTGGCGTGACATCACAGCGTTCAGGCTCCTCCTTGATACGTTTCGTACACCAATACGTTTTCAAAGAGGGTGTGCCATTGCAGCCTGACGTCCTATGTGTTCAATATATAGCCGAAAATGGCGCGTGCAATTAGCAGGCGCCATCTTGCCGGAGACCAGATCGGACTGCGCATGCGCGAAATGGCAGGCGCCATTTTCCGTTGGTCCGGTTAAATGGTCTTAGGTAGTTCTCGTATATAGCTGGTTAATGCGCATGTGCAAGTGCCATTTGCCATTAGTCCAGCACAGACGAAGCAGGCAGCTTTAAAGTTGATTTCCATTTTGAGTATCCTTTAATTACACTTTCAATATTTTTATGATAGTTTATATGGGTATTTACACCCACACAAATGAGCTGCCTGCTTCGTCTGTGCTGGCAATTTCTACCTGGTGATAATCTCATGAGAAGGAGCCCAGAGCCCTGGGCTGGTTAGTCTTGGGCTATGCCCCTTTCTTGTGTGGATCCCTCCAAAACCACCACCCCCATTCCTGGGGGTATTCCCTGGACACGGGTCCCTGCTTCTATAGCAGAGAAGGGTGGGCAGTGTGAGTACTTAGGCTAGGAGCTTTGTGTCACACACTTTAAATGATCTGTCACAGCCATGCTGCATTGTGTGACAATTTATTCCCTTGCTATGGTAATTGTGTTGCATCTTCTGAGATACATTCCCCTTGCTGTGGTAATTGTGTTGCATATTCTGTGACACATTCAGAGGGCAATAACCCACGCTGTGTGTATAGTCCTGCCACTAGAGGAGGTAGTTCTGTCCTCCTCAGTCCATTCGCCATCTTGAGGACTTGCTCTGCTACAGGACAAGGCATTCTGCTGCTCCAGTCACAACCAGGGGCCGACTGACAACTCATGGGGCCCCCGGGCAATAGGGGATCATGGGGCCCCTGTGTCCTTGCCCACACTCAAAAAAGCCTATGAAAAAGGTACCAGGGGCATCTCATGGGGCCCCCTACTGACCCCGGGCCCTCGGGCAGTGCCCGAATTTCCAAATGGTCAGTCCGCCCCTGGTCACAACCCTGCTCCATGTTGATGCTTGCTTCTCCACGTTTGCCTTTAATCGGTTTTCAAGCAGCCTTCAGTCATAACACACAGGATATCTACATCCTTTCTACTTTGCAGCAACAGGTTGTGAGTACTCACCAGGGGATCCCCTTATCCTCATGATGGATGTCAGGCACAAGGGAAATGGGGCGAGGGTGCAGACCCACACACACTGTGCACAGGACTATGATGAGCTTATTCAGGGTTTCTCTCATAACTGAACATTTGGACCTTAGTCTCCACGTATCATCTTCAGTCCTCCCTATTCCTCCTTATTAACTAGAGAGGCCTGTTCAGCCCTTATGGCAGACCTGATGGGGCAAATTTCTGCACTGATAGACACTGTGGAATGCACAAGACGTAGGTGCTGCCAGTCAGGGTTGCACCCTTTTAAATAATCACATTTTGTTGCTTTGAAGACAGACAGTTTTTGTTTTATTCAGCTGTATTTACTCAGAAAAAAAAAATCAAAAACAAAATCACTATGTTGGAAAAAGGATCACCCCCACCTTTTGCTCTAATTACAGCCTTTAGTCTGTTGGGATATGTCTCTACTAACTTTGCACATCTAGACTTTGCAATATTAGCCCGCTCTTCTTTGCAGAATTGCTCAAGTTCAGGTAAATTAAATAGTGACCGTTTGTGGACTGAAGTCTTCCACAGATTTTCAATTGGGTATATGTCTGGGCTCTGACTAGGTCATGCATGGACATTCACCTTTTTCTCCTTCAAACATTTTTGCTGTGTGATTTGGGTCATTGTCATGTTGGAAGGTAAACCTTCTTCCCACTGACAACTTTCTGGCAGAGGGCTGCAGATTTTCCTCAGGAATTTGACAGTATTTTGCCCCATCTATTTTTCCTTTTATCTTGACCAGTGCTCCAAGTCCCTGCTGCAGAGAAACACTCTCCCCCAAAAAATATTACCACCTCCATGCTTTATTGTAGGAATGGTGTTATTTGGCTGGTGAGCTGTATAGCATTTCAGCCAGACATATAATTTAGTGTTGAGGCCAAATAATTAAATTTTAGTCTCAGCTGACTATAACACCTTTTTCCATGTGGCCTCAAAATCTTTAAGGTGCAATTGTATTATTGTTGTCACATGCACACAATGACCAATCTTTGTCATAAATTCCTGCAATTGCTTCAGAGTTGCTGTAAACCTCTTGGAAGCCTCTCTGACCAGTTTCCTCCTGGCTCTTTCATCCAGTTTGGAGTGATGTCCTGATCCAGGTAGGGTCTCTTGTACTAAATACCTTTCACTTCTTATAACAGACTTCACTGTGCTTCTAGGCATTGAAAAAGCCTCTGAATTTTTTTTTATCCATCTCCTGACTTGTGCCTGTTCACAGCTTTATCCCAGAGATCTTTTGACAGTTCCTTGTCACCCATAGTTTATTGTTTGCTTCAGTTGCACTACCAGGACTAAAATGCTCCAGGAAAGCTCTTTTCATGCTGCGCTAATCAAAATGACCACAGCTGACCACAGTTGAAAGTCAAATGGCTTTGTGTGCCGTTGAGAAGGTGATTAACTACACCTGATTGAGTTTACAAGTCATTTTTAGGTGGGTGGTGATCCTTTTTCCAACTCAGCGATTTTGTTTGTTTTTTTGTTTTTTTTCTGACATGTTGGTGTTATATCTTTCACCTGGACGTTGCATTGAGAAAATACAGCTGGATAAAGCAAAAATTGTGTCTGTCTTCATTTCAGATTGCAAAGCAACAAAATGTGATTACTTTTAAGGGGTGTGATTCTTTACTGTACCCACTGTATCTGCAATGAATAGTCCCATTTCAGCTCAGGTGTATCAGAGTGTGTGGTGCTATCTTCAGGATCACAGGAAGCAGGGGACCCAGGAAACAGCAGCTCCTTTGGGGATAACTAACTACAGAAGCAGACAACCAAAGACATTCACAAAATAACTATTAGTGCACATTGTAATGAAGAATAAAATAGAATAAAAAAACAAAAAAATATTTTCCCAAAATATAAATTCAGCAAGACATTTAGTTGTTGTGTGCAGCTAATTATAAATTAATTTAAAAAACAGAAGAAGGATGCAGACTTAAAAAGGAATTTATATATTACACTGCTTTATTATGTAATCTCTCTGGCCATTCACAACACTTTGCTATTGGAAATTACTCTGACTGGGGGCATACAGCATTGCTCCCAACTGCCCCTGATTTGTAGGGACTGTCCCTCTTTTCATACCAAATCCCTCTGTCCCTCTTTCCTACTCATTTGTCTGTCTTTTTGATCTGATTTATAGACCTCTATAAAGAAATGTACTAAAAATGTTATACTGCCGTAAACTTTATATCTAGCCACTAAATTATTGCGTTTGTTCAATTGAAAATCTGGCATATAGAAAATGTAATGGTGAAAAAAATCATTTGTTGATTTAACCAGTTAATTTTTTTGTGTTAAATATTCAAGGCCCACATAACATGGTGCATCACAGGGTCGTGTCCTTTGCCTACATACCTTATACTTAAAAGGTGTCACTTTTTGAAAGCTCAGAAAGTTGAAAGGTATGATACAGTAAAGCAAGCCAAAGATGAATCGAAGCCTTTTCAGCCAGCGGAATGTGATGATTACTGCTAGTAATCACATGCAGGAAAATCCAACAGGCTGGTTATACCCAAGTCAATTGATGGATTGACTTGGGTACCATACATTTCAGCTGGTCCCTGCTGAACTGACTGAATTTTGATCCATGTTTGGTGGGATTAACTCAGGGACCAATACTAGTGCCTGCATCATAAAAACAAGCAGGAGTAGGTATCGTAAGGAAAAGTAGGCCAAAACTATACTGCCTTTTGTGGGTTTTGTGTCTGCATTAGTCCATGCATATAAGGCTGCTTTCACACTGATCTGTTTTTCTTTTGCTTTTGTGTTAAAAAAAGTGGAAGAAAAATGTGTGACCATGTGATCCTATGGAACTCTTCACACTGCTCCGTTGCGGGTCCACTGTGTTTAGTAAAATCCTGCTTGCTGCATTTTTTGCTGCAGGTTTAGCGTGGTAAAATAAAACACACCAAAAATGCACTTTTCCACTGAAATGCATAGAAAAGGCGGCAAATTCGCATCAAAACACACCTGTACTGCATTTTTGATGCAGTTTTTGAGTCACATGTTCTGTGTAAAACGCACTGCAAGTGCAGTAAAAATGCATTGAAAACGCATATGTGTTTTTATCACGTTTTTGCTATGGATCAGTGTGAAAGTAGCCTTATGTTTATGACTATTAAAACAACCCTATTGTCTCCCTCAAAAATTTGCCACAGCAGTTTCTTGCAAAAGAAGAGATATAATACTTACCTGTTTGGTGGACCATATCTTCTGCCTTCTTTTGATTCAAGCACTACAGTCTCCCTCAGACCTTTCACCATTCAATACTTCCGAGAGCGTCTGATGCCTGTGTCCTCCACCATGTGTTGTGGTTCCATCAGTTGATCCCTATTTCACTACAGGACTCATTAGTGATGTAGGGGCCAGAGGTGGAACCAAAGTGCACAGTGGGGGGCTCTGGCATCCGACATTCCTGGAAGTATCAGATGCTGAAGTGTCTGACAGGCTACAGCAGTTAAACAGAGAGAAGGTTGAAGACATGGTCCATTTGAGGGACAAGAATGTTGTCTCATCTTTTGTAGGAAACTGCTTTGGCCAATTTTTCTGGGTGAGTCATTTAAAGGGTTTTAAATAGTTTTACAACTTGTTCAGCTCAAACATCAGGTTCATGTAATAAAGTTTTCTTCGTTCTGCTCTGATTAAGTTCTGCCATCCTGTACCCTTTAATAGCAAAAGTTAGACGGAACTAGCGATGTGAGCAGTTGCATTGATTAAAGGAGATGAAAACCAAAGATGTTGCCTCTGAGCTCTGTTTTTTTTAATTACCTGAAATATACTGCATAAGTGTGAATAAGCGTTATGTCAGAATTAATAACTGATAAAGGTTTTCATTCACGTGAAGGCCTAGATGCGCTGGATGAAAGTCCAAAGAGGCTAGTTTAGGAAACTAGATTTACTGTGGTGTTTCAGCCACATTCGATGAACAAATAAAGCAAATAATAATTGTAAATCATTATTAGCACTTATAAATTCCTAGCTTGTTTAGGAATGCCACATTTGATCCCGATTTCTTCAAGTAACTTGTTTTCATTACTTTGCTTCACACATAATCACTGTTTTTTGCACAGCGTTAAACTCTGGTCTAAACAAAATGCTGTATATGGTTTCTAGTGCCAGAACTGTTTTCATTGTTAAATCTCCAATAAAAACATTTTTTTGCTTTGGATGGATTGGAGAAGAGCTACAACATCTGTCAGACTTTCTGTTGTCTTTTTCCTCACTTGAAGTCTGGGGTCAGAGATAGGAAATGATGGCATATACCTCCAATGGGGTATAAAAGAGCACCAAATACAATTTTAGTTCGGTGAGGAAACGTTAGAACCTTTACGTTATCTATTGCTGTCTGTGGCATCCTGTTTCAGAGAACCGTGTTCACTTTCTTACCCTGGTGTCACAGGGATAAAAAAAAAAAAACAACAAGAATTCTCCCCAGTGGAGTAACATACAGCAGTAAAAGCCTATTGGAGGTTCTATCCTGCCACATTTAAATTGGCTTTAATCATTTATCATTTTATGAAGCTGGAAGGACTGCAAATATTTAAATTAGATGTTCTACTAATACAGACAACCAATAGCTACTTATGCCTGGGTCTTGTGGTTGCATCATAACTCTGAACATTACAGCCCAACTAAAGCTTAGTTATTGTTTTTAACTCCTTGATTACTAGGTGTTTATAAACATACCTTGATGGACAAGGGGTTAAATAACTTAACAGCTTCTTATATTTCTCTTGGGACTCAGATGGTGAGATCCCTTGAGTGAAAGTCTGCACATCTACAAAAGCAGGTACAAGGGAGTTCCACTCTCTCTGCTCTGATTTTTTTATTTATTTTATATTATAGATGACATAGTAGGATAGGTAGGAATACTCTGAAATATTTCTGTTGTCACAAATAGAGGTATTGTTGATGGTTGGGACTGTGGACCCTCCATGCAGCCTGCACGCTACAGCTGACCTGGTACAGGGAAGCACAAGAGATGAGGATCTAAGAATGCATGGATAACTGGACTCACAAGGATGGCAGGAGTATAGTGTAGCACTAGGATACTGCCCTTGCAGGCAGGCAGGAGCATTAGCAAGAGACACTTACAGCAATGGGTTGCTGACCTCACAAGAGCACAGGAAAACATAGGCATCTTAGTTCAGTGGGATGCTGGGCTTACAGGAGCACAAATGTAATGGTATGCACAATGAACTTAGAGGTGCACTGGGTCCTAGAGAATGCAGGGTCACAGGATACAGTTGGACTGCATGAGGAGCCTAGAACAGACAGGATACCTCTTGGTACTGACCAGGAAAAACCCAGACTGTGTGCATGTACAGCGAAGTTGGGGGCCCTTGTAAGTTGAGGGCAGAGTCTAAGGCAGTGTTCTCCAAATTGCGGCCAAGGGCTGGATGCTGCCCTTTGCTTGCTTTTATCCAGCCATTTTGGGCACTATTAACCCCAATGTCAGTAATAGTGGGGCATAGTTCCTGCAGCTGACAACGACACTGAGGCACTATTCCTCTCACTGACACCTATGATGAGGCACTATTCCTTCCACTGACACCAATGATGGGGCATTATTCCTTCCACTAACACCAATGATGGGGCACTATTCCACCCACTAACACCAATGAAGGGACACTATTTATGTCACTGACATCAACTATGGGGCACCAATCCTCTTATTGATACAATGATAAGGCACTATTCTTCCCATTGATACCGATGAGGCACTCTTACTTCCACTGATACCAATGGTGGGTCATTGTTTACTCCCACTGATGCCAGGATATTTTCTTCTCCCGTTGGAGACCCCTGGTCTAAGAAACCGCCTTGTCTTCTCTCGAGCTTCTGATGAAGGAGATGAGCAGGCAGCTACTGGGAACTGAGGGCTGGTAAGAAGGTAAGAGTCCCTTGCAGTGCTGAGGCACAGGGATCACATGTCAGTAGATAGTACAGCCCATGCTGGAAGGTGTGCATGGAAACACACAGAGGCACAGAGAATGGGTAATAGTGCATTTGAACACAGAAAATATAGGAGTGAGTCCTAGCAGGAGGATGCTCAAAACTAATCTTAGAAAGTATTGTTTTTCCAAAAAGAGTACTTGATGCTTGATATAGACTTGCAGGAGAGGTAATGAATCAGTCAGCAGTAAGTGGATACAAATATGCTTAGAGCAAACATAGATCTATACTCAAACAAAAGTAAAAAAAAACCAACAGAAGTATACATAAATAAAAAAGCGGCAGATCCGATGGACCTTTGTGCCATCACAATGTTTCTATGAGTAGCATTGCACAGAGACAAACAGTAATCACTAGGAGCAGGCAGAAGTGTACTGGGACATAGAGCAGGAAACAGACTAGAAATACTTAGGAAGATACTGATGCACTAGTAGTATATAGGTGCTGGAAATGAACAGCAAGCTGAAACTCACAGGGGATCACAGAAGTGCAGTAAAACTGAAAAATGGCAGAGGTACCCAAGGGAAACCGAGGTACACATACATTGGAATGATCAGAAGATACAACAGGTGCAAGAATACAGACTGCAGGTAGGAACACACAGTGGAGTTTATTTACTAAAGCTAGAGAGTGCAAAATCAGGCTCACTTCGGCATAGAAACCAATCAGCTTCTAACCTCAGCTTGTTCAATTAAGCTTTGGCAATAAAACCTGAAAGCTGATTGGTTTCTATGCAGAAGTGAGCCTGATTTTGAACTCTCCAGCCTTAGTAAATAAACCCCAGAGAGTCATTGGGGATAGGCTGGTAAACACTGGGGGTACTTGAAGGCCCAGGAAGACACTTGAGAATACATTATGAACAAGGGAGTCTGGTTACAGGACCACTAGAAATGTACGCGGTCATTGGGAGTCTCTCAAAATTTCAAGAACACAAAGAATCTATTCAGAAAGCCAGGGACACGAGAAGCTTCTCCACTAGGAAGCACTAGGAATCTTCTCTACTAGAAAGCACTGGGGCATACTTTGAATATTTTTCACTCAGAAACACTGGGGAAAACTAGTAAACATTTCTGCTAGGTAGCACTAGAAACTGTATCCATTAGGAAGCACTAGCAATCTTCACAGGAATTCTGGGGTTACTGGTAGACCTGACGCTAGGCAAATTAAAGCTATGGAACAGCTGATCTTCGGCAATAGAAGTGACAGATTAGCAGTAAAGCTGCAGATCTGTAACACCTGAAGTATTGGGATGCCTGTCTTTACATGCACATGAACTTTGTGCAGGCCAGTCAAGTTCCTCCACCCCAAACTCACTCATCCATGTCTTTATGGACCTTGCTTTGTCTACTGGTGCTCAGTCATGTTGGAACAGGAAGGGGCCATCCCCAAACAGTTCCCACAAAGTTGGGATCATGAAATTGTCCAAAATGTCTTGGTATGCTGATGCCTTAATAGTTCCCTTCACTGGAACTAAGGGGCCAAACCCAACCCCTGAAAAACAACCCCATGCTATAATCCCACCTTCACCAAACTTTACACTTGGCACAATGCGTGGTGTCAGGTTCCCATTTGCAAAAAAGTCCTTCCTGTCGAGGTGATGGTGCACAATATTTAGGGTGAGGTCGGGAAGATTCGGGGTCTTGAGAAGGACAGGTGGTGGCCGGTGGCCTGGACAAAGACATGGAGGAATGTCAGGTCCCCTTAACTGCTGTTTGACAATCTCTGAGTGTGTGGCTTGTCTTTCTGTCCTTTCACTTCCCCTAGATTTTTGTAAGATCGGATTTTTAAAAAAAAAGGCTGCACTCATGGGATAAATGTTTAAATGTCTCTTAGCCTGAGGGTGTGTTTAGGCGGACTTAGGGCTTGTTGAGATACATTATAAAGATAATAATAATATTAAAATATGATTAGTTTATGATCAAAATAATAGCAGTGTGTTGAAAAAAGTGAATAAAGCTCAAAGTCCTTCTAATAGCTTTTATTTCCATACACACAAATGCATTGGGAACAGTACACATTCTATTCCAAATCAAAACCTGAAGAAAAATATATCAAATTTGTGTTGTTCCTCTACAAAAATTGAAGAAAAGTGAATATTAGACTGTTCAAAAAAAGAGCAGTGTTTGTATTCTTCTTTACAAACTCAAACATTCACTATATAAACTGAAAAATGTTTGAAGATTTTGCTTTCCTTTGAATTACTTAATGAATATTTAGTTGTATAAGCACTGTTTCTGAGAACTGCTGTACATCTGTGTTGCATGGAGCCAACCAACTTCTGGCACCTGTGAACAGGTATTCCAGCCCAGGATGATTGGACTACATTCTACAGTTCTTCTCTTTTTCTTGGTTTTGCCTCAGAAACTGCATTTTTGATGTCACCCCACAAGTTTTCTATTGGATTAAGATCCGGGGATTGGGCTGGCCACTCCATAACGTCAATCTTGTTGGTCTGGAACCAAGATGTTGCACGTTTACTGGTGTGTTTGGGGTCGTTGTCTTGTTGGAACACCCATTTCAAGGGCATTTCCTCCTCAGCATAAGGCAGCATGACCTCTTCAAGTATTCTGATGTATTCAAACTAATCCATGTTCCCTGGTATGTGATAAATAGGCCCAACACCGTAGTATGAGAAACATCCCCATATCATGATGCTTGCGCAACCATGCTTCCCTGTCTTCACAGTGTACTGTGGCTTGAATTCAGTGTTTGGGGGTCGCCTGACAAACTGTCTCTGGCCACTAGACCCAAAAAGAACAATCTTACTTTCATCAGTCCACAAAATGTTGCGCCATTTCTCTTTAGTCCAGTCAATGTGCTCTTTGGCAAATTGTAACCTCTTCAGCACACGTCTTTTTTCCAACAGTGGGACTTTGCGGGGGCTTCTTGCAGATAGCTTGGCTTCACATAGGCGTCTTCTAATTGTAACAGTCCTCACAGGTAACTTTAGACCTTCTTTGATCTTCCTGGAGCTGATTGTTGGCTGAGTCCTTGCCATTTTGGCTATTCTTCTATCCATTTGAATGGTAGTTTTTCGCTTTCTTCCACGTCTTTCAGGTTTTGGTTGCCATTTTAAAGCATTTGTGATCATTTTAGCTGAGCAGCCTATCATTTTCTGCACTTCTTTATATGTTTTCCCCTCTCCAATCAACTTTTTAATCAAGGTACGCTGTTCTTCTGAACAATGTCTGGAACGACCCATTTTCCTCAGAATTTCAGAGAGAGATGCACTGTAACCAGCATGTACAACATTTGCTGCCTTCCTTCCTTAAATAAGGGCAATAATTTCCACCTGTTTTTCAAAGAATAAATTACCTCACTAATAGATCTCCACACTGCCCCTTTCAATTAATGATTCAATTACACAGAATCAGCAGCATGCATGTCATGACTGTTGGGTCTGTTGGATTTCTATTACTCTACTACACCTGCTAGTAAATTATTTGCCGTGTAGAAATATCATTTCTACCAAAAACAGTGAATGATCAGGTTAGTGATGTCTGACTGCTATTATTTTGAACACAACTGTGTATATATATATATATATATATATATATATGTAAATACGTTTTTATTATGTTGTTTGTAAAATTGTTAATAAACAAAAATTTACACTTCGCACAATGCAGTCAGGCAAGTACCGTTCTCCTAGCAACCTTCAAACACAGACACGTCCATCAGATTGCCAGACAGGGAAGTGTAATTCGTCACTCCAGAGAACACTTCTCCACTGCTCTAGAGTCCAGTGGTGGCGTGCTTTAAACCACTGCATCCAACGCTTTGCATTGCACTTGGTGATGTAAGGCTTGGGTGCAGCTGCTCAGCCATGGATACCCATTCCATGAAGCTCTCTACACACTGTTGTTGTGCTAATCTGAAGGCCACACGAAATTTGGAGGTCTTAGCTATTGACTCTGCAGACAGTTGGCGAATTCTGCGCACTGTGCGCTTCAGCATGCGCTGACCCCACTGTAAAGGTAGAGAGCAATCAAAGACGTTTTTGAGTTAAGAATACACACTTGAATAGAACAGTTTGTTTTTTAAACCAGAGTTTAGCGTCACGTTAATATAATTGATGTGCTATATAAGTACGTGAAATAAAATAAATTATAAAATTGCTGCTGTGAACAAACCGCGAGCACCTTGTGTGCTCCTAGGTTTCTGACAAAAACAGGGCCATGATCATGGTATTTGTTGAAAGAGTATACCAAACAAGTGGCTTATTTGTAAAAATGTAGATGGAAAATTAGACATATTAGCATAATCTGGGAATCCAGGCTACAGTAACATCTGATCGTAAAGGTGGTAAAGAAAAATTGTAGCTTACATTGTATTGTTTTTGGCAACCCAAATGTACAATAATACCAGTGACTTGCATAATAGTTACATCTGCTAGGAAGATGCGCAGCAGCAGCAGCAGTCTTCTCTAAATATGATTTAAACCTAAACAGATGAGACATGTGTAGGCTGATTGGAACATGGCCTCATTTATCCCACTTTTTTTTTTAATGTGTTATGCTGACAGGTAAGGCAGCCCATGTATAATCCTTACCAGACAAATACAAAGTCTTTTTGAAAGCACTGCAGTGCAGCTCAAATATGAAGAGTATTCTATATGCATAACAAAGCAGTTGGAGTTATAAAAGGGGTCCCTACTAGCCTGGATAGCTGCCACATGTGAACAAAAGGCACAGTATCGCAGATCAGCAGAAATCCAGGCATCAATGCGAGGCTTAACTGATTACTACGTCAGTGCAGGCTTGCAGAAATCATAGATGCCGATGAATAGCGCATTTTCCTATAGCTTGTCAGAGATAACAAGGGCAACCAATTATAAGCATGTTGTGTCGGTTTTATTAAGAGAGAGGTGAGCAACTGCTTAATTTATGTATCAAGTGCGGTTGCCAGGCTAACAAGTAATGTTTCTGTGTACTTCATAATGAGCTGATGTCAAGAAACACAGACAGGTCAGTTAAAGAGACTGTGTACCCAAATTACATGCTTTTCATTTACTGATTAATGTTTAGAGCTGTGGATCTTTTTTGAGTCACAGATCCCATTAAGAATCTCATAAACGATATGGACCCCCTCCCCATAACCATTAACATAAACACAACTTTGCATACAATAAATATCTGTGCTTTCATGTATTGAATTTATTTGATTCCCTAATACATACTGTATATGGCATACACAACGTTTGAATAAAGTGAACAATCTTAACAAAAAACTCACTCCGATTATGGAGTGGCACAAGATGGCAGTTGTGTAGAGAAAAATGATACAAATTTAAAGGATAATCTCACTTCTGGGAACATGTTACATGTGCCACCCATTTTTAGGTTGGAACATGTAACATGTTTCTACTGCTGCAGCATCTTCCCAATCCGCCGACTTTAATGACAGCAAGCCGGGAATATTCTCGCATCTGCTGTCACAAATTTTTTAAAAAGGCAGCCGTCATTCATTCACAGAGTTCTATGAATGGGAAAACTACAACAACCATCAGCCTTTGTAGTTGATGTCTCGTAGTTTTCAACAAACTACCAGAGTGCTAGTGAGCGCTCTAGGTAGTTCATTGATTCTTCCTGTTATTGTGTAACTGCCTGTCCGTATGAGGTATGAGCACACAGTTTACACTGACGGTCTATAGGAGCCTTGCATTGCACCTGCAATGTGCTGATTGAGGGTGCAGTGCTTTACAGGCTCCTAATAAAAAATGAATAAATGCACTTTTTTTTTTACCTGCAAAAAGATATGCAGTTATTTGTTTTAAACAGTAAACTTAAAAGTTAACCGTATCCTTTAAGGCTTATAGACTTGCAGTTGGAAGGCAGCAAAATACATGGTTGAGACGTGTTTTTGCTGCCCACCAACTGCCCCCCTTAAGCTGCAATAGACAGTGGAGGGGGAAGTTTACATGACACGGCTGCAATGCTTCGTTGACCGTGGCTAAGTTGACCCAACATGCAGAGATCAGCAGGCAGCAAGCCCACCAAATGCTACACATTCTACTTAATGGGTAAGCCTTTTTGTGATTGTTGGCAAAAATAGTGTTGAAATAGGTGGTGAGGAGGTGTCGCATCGCTTCCTCACCATCTGTCAGTAACCTCTAGAGCACGATCCACAAGTGGATCAGGCTTCGGAGGCAAGGGAGATGTATACGCACGTCTAAATCTACCCTAAGTGGTAAACATGGGTCAACAGTTTCAGGGTGCATTTTCTTAATTTCTTTCAATGGGAAACCATTGATTGGGACAAGGAAGTGGGTGGGAGCTGTATAGTGAATGTAAAGGTTATTTTTTATCTGATCTTCAGAGGCCCCCTGAAACCCATTCGTGGACCAATAATGGATCGATGGACATCAGGTTAAGAACCCCTGGTTTGGAGTTTTAAGGTGAACCTGTAGCTAACACAGTAAGTGCCTGTGTCAGGCTATCAAATAATGAATAATGGCCCGTCTTTTAATTGGGACACTTGTTCCAGTGAGGATATCCTTCACTTTGGAGAATTTCTTGCCGTGTCCTATTGTGTTTCCAAGACATAAAGCAAAGCCTAATTTCCCCAACTTGACACAGACCGCATGAAAAAAAACCCATATTTTGGCTATGTACAGTTCTATAGAGGCCTTAATGTGAGACATTCATGTTTCTGCCGCATAAAGTCAACCTTTGTGTATGATATAATTCATTATCCAGTTGACTGTAAAACATTTTAGTTACAAATGTTTTTAATTACAAATGATCAGACAATATATACCATCAGGGGGTCTAAGTTGAAACCTGTGATTACTTATTCACTGCTATATATTAACTGCCAGTGCTAATTGTAACTTCCCAATGATTTATGCTCCCTGTAGACAAGACAATGCCTACTCACTCCATGCGAATCATTGATGCCTGCACTTCATGGAATGTTTTCATCTCTCCTGAATGTAATCTCTCATGGGAATAAATAACTGGTTTTAGGGCTGGTTCCTCCATCCATGATGGATGAGCATATAGGAGGCTACAAGCTTTATCTGGCAGTGCATTCAATCACTGTCTTTTAAAATCATTTCAAAAGTGGTTGAGATGGTAGACTAAAATAAACATCACTTATTAAGTATTATTTCTAGGTCACTTCTCATTCATTCATTCTTTATTTATTTATTTATTTATTTATCTGTTCTTCAAAACTCTTCATTAAGTCAGCTTTGGAGCATTACTATTCACATATAGGGTATATCTTTTATTTTTTTATTTTTTTTACAATTGATTGTATAAGAGCGGCTGCCAAAGACTGCCGAATGCACCTACTGATCACCAATGAAAACCGATTCATGTTTAGTATGTGGTCACCTATTTAATGGCAGCATTAATAGGTGGTGTGGGATCAATTTGTTGTACATTTTCTTGGGAATATCTGGGACATGTAGAAGAAAGAGAGCAGAGTCATCAAGAAGGACATAATCGGTGAACTTCTGAGAGATATGTACCTCTTCCCAGAAGTGTTCCAATTTTGGGCAGGATCAAAAGATGAAAGAGTCACCCTAGGCTGCTCTCCTGATATGGACTACAAACATGTCCTTATCTGTTCATCTCCATTATATAAGGGGCAGGGCAATTGGTAGTTTACAGAAGATAGCTAGGAATGAAGATATTCTCTAATGCAGCTCACAGGAAGTGACAGAAATACTTCATTTCCTGCTGGCAGGATCAACAGGTATTTTTTGTATTGGCTGAAAATGTTCTTAGCCTAAAAAAAAGAAAACTAATAAAGCCACCACATCTAAGGGCTGGTGAGCTGGAATACATTACATGTTTGCACTTAATTTTAGTTATCGTTTAAATCTGAAGTCTGCTAAATTTCTCCCTTGCAGTAGTGCTGTACCTGTGTAAATAAAACTGGTCACTAAGATTCCCCAGAAAGTAAATACATACCTTTCCTGATGCCCATACAGCTGAGCTCCCCAGCACTGCAGGACACAGTAGTGATTTGGAGGTCAGCCAAAGGAACCACTGAACAGTGTGAACCCTCCTGGTTAACACTCCCCGTAGTTACAGTATCTTATAAGACTTTTCTTTAGCATTCAGCACTGTGGCCAAACTGAAAGTGGAGCTTTGTTTATGGGCTTTACCATTCTATGTTATATAAAAAATCCCACATACTGTATGTTGTATCCTTGAGATTTTAACAATAATATTTTATTCTCCTAGATTGTAAGCTCGAAAGAGCAGGGCCCTCGATCCCCTCATGTTTTGCATTGTATTGGTATTGTTCTGTCACATGTTCTGTCCCCCTTTGTAATGTACAGCGCTGAGCGAACCACTTTATAAATACTGTATAATAATAATAATAATAATGTTAAGAATTAGGCCCCTTTATGATCAGTAGGGGATCTGTAAGCTGATCTCCTGCTGATCAGAGCATGCAGATGATAGCTCTATATCTGCTCAGTTTAGGCAGAGTGAACATGGACTGAGCCTGCTCTATTCTATGGATTAGCGGGGGTAAACAGACTCCATTGTCCGTTTACACCTGACTGCCCTCTGATTTGATCCACCTAGACAGAGAGGAATGGATCCCCTTCCTTCACTTTTTTTTTTAGAGACCGGATCAGATTGGAGGGCACAAGTTTGTTTAATCTGCCAATCCATAGGGGTGAATGGTGGGTCCGATCAGGTCCGTTTGAAAAACTGACATGCGGATCTGATCTTTACTCTTTGTGTGAAAGGGGCCCTACTAGATTTTTTTTTCTCTTTCTGATTAAAAGCTACAAAATAAAGGTGTATGCAAATAAATCTGCAACCAAATGCAAGGTCTGACTGTCCCTCCCCCATAAAATGTATACTATGTTGGGATAGCCTACAATGGTGCGAAACAGACCCATCCCCAAAACAAGATAAACATAGTTACATGCATAGTTGGAAAGGTTGAATAAATACACTAGTTCACCTAGTTCAACCTATGTGGGTGTGTGTTCATAGAAAAAATCAAACCCCATATCCTTGTATATTGTGTTTGTTAAAATGCCCATTTAAGCGTTTTTTAAACTATCAATACTTCCTGCTGATACCAACGATTGTGGAAGTGAGTCCCACATTCTTTCTGCCCTGACAGTGAAAAAAACCCCTATGCAGTTTAAGTTTAAACCATTTCTACTACAATTTCATTGAGTGGCCCCGTGTCTTCTTATACTCCCTAAGACTGAAGAGTTTTCTTCCTATGCTAGAATCAACATTGAGGTATTTGTGTATCGCTATCATATCTCCTCTCCAGTGACTCTTCTCCAGGGAGGATAAGTTTAATGTTTGTAGTCATTCCTCATAACTGAGGTCCTTCAGTCCCTTATTAGCTTTGATTCCCTTCTCTGGACTCTTTCTAGCTCCAACTCATCCTTCCTGAGAATTGGTGACTAGATCTGGACAGCCTACTCCAGATGTGAAATAAAAAGAAAGGATGTGCTGTTGCGCTTAGGAAAAAAATTCAACAAACCAAAAAACTGTATATTACCTATACAGTGGCAGTCCTAATTGTGAACTTGTATACATAAAATCTTATATAATTCATATAGACCGCGCTTAAGGTCAAACAATCAGCTAAGTAACAGTATACAAATAATAGCGATAACAATGGACAAAAACGTGTTAAATATTGGTATTCAGTCCCATGTGAATTTGGTGCAATAGTGTTGTATCCTTAACGGTGAACCTCCGTACTGAGGTGACAAGTGCTTCACTGTGCTCACACTGGTGCCCCACATGTATTTAAACTCACCGTCATCCCATAACCACCTATCTCTAGGTTGGTCAAATGCGCTTTTGGAACTATCCCAGTATGCAACGTGGTGTTGTTGACTGATGTTCCTTCACACCCTTAACCATGGTTACTAGTGGTAACCGGTGACCCTCCACATGGGACTGCATCAATAATAGAAAGCTCCTCTCCTCCACAGGCAGTAATTCATGTTTTCAGCATAAAATAAAACAAAACCAGACATCCCATAGTGTAAAACCATAAGAGCTTTAATAATGGGGTCAAACAATAAAAATGCCACCCACAAAAAAAGTGCCTTTCCTGGCACTAGGTGTATTCAGCCTTGTTGTATATGAATGGGAGTTAAAATGACCACCGCGTTCCAGCGTGCATTCCAAACGGCAGAAGTGATGTCAGCGGAGTTGCGTCATAAGAACTCGACGCGTTTCGACCAATAGATCATCTTCAGGAAGTGCCCTATTGGTCGAAATGTGTTGAGATCTTATGATGCAACTTCATCCGACGTCACTTCTGCCGTTTGGAATGCATGTTGGAATGCGGCGGCCATTTTAACTCCCATTTATATACAAAAAGGCCGAATACACCTAGTGCCAGGAAAGGCACTTTTTTTGTGGGTGGCATTTTTATTGTTTGACCCCATTATTACGGTTTTACACTGTGGAATGTCTGGTTTTGTTTTATTTTATGCTGAGAATATGAATTATTGCCTGTGGAGGAGAGGAGCTTTCTATTATTGATGCAGCCCCATGTGGAGGGTCACCGGTTACCACTAGCAACCACGGTTAAGGGTGTGAAGGAACATCAGTCAACTACTCCAGATGTGGCTGAACCAGAGTTTTATTAACCTTCCAATCCTAAAAAATGCCTGAGATCCTCAAGAAAAAAACCTTGTCATCACTCTTTTTACAGACCTGCATATTGTGGTGAAAATAAAATGCTGCTTTTTAATATACTTTTGTATATTCACAAGTTAAAGTGTGGTATTTCTAATTACCCTTTGAATATTCAGCAAAAAATCAGCTTAGTTATATAATTAAAGTGGCAGCTTAAATCTTAATTGCAGATGAGTGCTGCGTAAGGGATGTACCCTACAGAGTGATGTTTATTCTCCCATACTATTTGTAAATACACATTCTAAAGTTCTGCCATCAGTTTTCAAATCTGATCTCCTGGTTCCCATTGTAGTTACATAGCAACCATGCAACTCCCGCTGGAAGTCAAATTGTTCAGACAGTGGAAAAACAGTACATTCTCTGCAGATTATCATCATGTTGCAATTGTGTTTATTAATGTAAGCGTTATGCTTTCAGCAGCAACCTGGTCCAGAAAAAAACACAATTTCTTTAGAAAATGTTAAACTTTGCTCAGTCCTCAGCTGTGTATTTTCTGATGATAAATGACCTTCAAGAAACTTTTGGTGTAATGTATTTGTCAGTCAAGTGACAGACAATTTCAAAATGATTTGAGAATTATTGTAAGTGTTTAGGATTTTTGCAGCAAACGAGAAAGCCTGTCCAACGTTAATTTGGGAAAAAAAGCACCATGTAAAGTCGATGACACTATTTGGGGTTCATGGGACTACTCTTCTCTTTATGGTATGATGTACAAATGAAAAGGAAGCCCACCAAACATGTGTTTAAATAGTGTTTAACCAATTGCTTGCATTATTTTACAGCTATAATACAGTTAACAATATACACAAATCAGAACTACTGTTTTCCTCTCAGCCGGAGCCCAGTGAAGTTTGGAATAGCAAATTGGCAGGTGCTAGTAGGCTAGATTTTTTTTTATCATATCATCTTTTTCAGTCTAGCATATTTTGTAATCTTTAGAGTTGTGACTTTTATTGAAAAAAACGTATTCAACAATGTTCTGCGTATGTTATAGTGTGTATCATTTTTTATATTATCCAAGCTGTGCCTCCTGCTCATTGTATGCTTAGTGCCAACACTATTGAGATTGCGCTTGCTATTTATGTTATACTACTCTTCTCTTTTGTGGATTGTATAGATAAAGAATTTTAAATAATCCAAGATGAAAAGATAAGTGTAAAGAATAAAACTTGTATTACAAGGGTGATGGAACCCATTAGGGTGGCATTGGCCCTGGGATCACAACTGTCTTTTAGCACAGCTGATTATTTTAAGTACTCTACAACTAGGCGCTATCTCCAACTTTTGATTAGTGTTTTACTTTACATCAGACTTGTTACCATAGCTTGTTAAGGGAGATTCTGGGTGGTAAGTGGAAATGGAGCTAGCTTTCTAAATCCTCTACATGCTAAGCATTTTTGTGCACACAATAATTGAGAACAGTTCCTTGTATTAAGTGGCTTTTTTCTTTTGTTATAACGTATTTGTTTGTATTTTACATCTTATATCTTGTTTGTGGATACTTCACAATATTGCTGGTTTGAAAAGAGGACAATTTAAGTAATAAACGTACATCCAGATTTTGTGCTAATCTGTCTAACCTGTGTGATCTTTTTAGACTACACCACTTATAAAATTAAAACACTAACACTAGCCACAATGAGGTTATCGTACTGAAAAGGAAAGAAAATAGCAAAGCTAGCAATAGGATTCTAAACTTTTCCCCACTTTTTCAAAACTAAGAAACATTTGTTTTAGCATTTACATGCATACAGCGTTTATTTTAAATGTATTCTGTTGGCCTTGAATACCAAGGACTCCAGGTGATGGTAGCTGCCTGCATCCTAGCAACTGAGCATGCTAGGTGTCAGGGATCCCCTGCTTCCTAGCAAACAAGGATGCTGAGTAGTGGAAGCTGCCTGTGTCCTAGCGACTGAAGACACTAGGTGACAGGTGCTGCTTGTGTCCTAGCAACCATGGATGCAGATTACTCGAGGCACCTACATCCTGGCAAATAGGGTACATTTGTGTTGAACTCATGTGATGTTAGCACATATGTTGCTTGCATACAGTGTAAGTATAAGATTTACATAGAATCATATGCCTGTGTACATGAGCCTATATAGAATATCTGAACCCAAGAACAAAAAAGTAATATATTGCAGGTTACCACTCCTTAAATGTGGTGACTGCATAAGATTTCCTCAGGCCAAGTACATTTTCTGCAAGTACAGAAAAATCAGTAGAGCAGCTTAACACAGCTCTGCTTTTCTATAGACATGGTACAGTGAGTGTTGTCACCCTAGGACAGGAAGTGCAACCACCACATCTAAGTTACAACATATTATATTTTTGCTTTAAATGATTTACTCATGTACAGTTAGATCCATATATATTTGGACACAGGTACAATTTTCCAAAAGATGAACGAACGAAACCAGCGCTCCAGTCTTCATACAACCAAGGCGATGCCAAAATGCCAACCGAAGAGGTGCTGCCCTTTTAAGATCGGGGAATCTGACCACTAGTGGAAAAGAACAAACAAGGGCGCACTCTCATCGTGCATTACCGTGGTATAACACGTATTTTATTAAATGAAAATAGGATATATAATCACAAACGAATGTGATAAAAGGCAGTAAAAGTGGTCCACAAGAACAGTCACAATACATCTGTGTCTAATGGTGCAGATAGGCTAACGCGTTTCGGGAGCTAAACCTCCTTCCTCAGAGCTAGGAACAGGTACAATTTTAGTTTTTTTTTCTGGTATTTACCAAACCATATTCAAGCTATAGTTATACAATGGATATGGGCTGAAAGTGCACACTCTCAGGTTTGATTTGAAGGTATGTACAAATTGGAGGAAATGTTTAGGAATTACAACTCTTAAGAGTAGTCATTGTCCCTTTCTCAAGGGACAAAACTAATTGGACAATTGAATCAAAAGCGGTTTCCTGGCCAGGTGTGGTCTACTCCATCGTTATTTCTTTATCAATTATGCAGGTAAAAGGTCTGGAGTGGATTCTAAGTGTGGTAGTGCATTTGGAATCTATTGCTGTGAACCTACATAATGCATTCAAAGGAGCTGTCCATGCAAGTGAAACAGGCCATTGTAAAGCTTCAAAAATGAAACAAATCCATCAGAGAGATAGCAGCAACATTAGGAGTGGCCAAATCAAAAGTTTGGTACATTCTGAGGAAAGAAGAACGCACTGGTGAGCTCAGCAACATAAAAGGCATGGATGTCCATGGAAGACAACAGTGGTGGATGATCGCAGGATTCTCTCTATGGTAAAGAAAAACCCATTCACAACATCCAGACAAGTGAAGGACACTCTCCAGGAGGTGGGCGTATCATTGTCAAAGTCTACAATCAAGAGAAGACTTCACGGGAGCAAATACAGAGGGTTCACCACAAGGTGCAAACTATTCATAAAGAAGAATAGAAAAGCCAGATTAGACTTTGCCAAAAAACATCTAAAAAATCCAGACCAGTTCTGGAAACGCATTCTTTGGAAGGATGAAACTAAGAATAATCTGTACCAGAATGATGAGAAGAAAAAAGTGTAGAGAAAAGGCTTGGAACAGCTCATGATCCAAAGCAAACAACGTCATATTTAAAACATGGTGGAGACAGTGTGATGGCATGGGCATGCATGGCTTCCAGTGGCACTGGGTCATTGGTGTTTATTGATGATGTGACAGAAGACAGAAGCAGCCAGATGAATTCTGCAGTGTTTAGAGATATACTGTCAGCCCAGATTCAACCAAATGCAGCAAAGTTGATTGGACGGCGCTTCACAGTACAGATGGACAATGATCCAAAACACACTGCAAAAGCAACCCAGGAGCTTTTGAAGGAAAAGAAGTGGAATATTCTGCAATGGCCGAGTCAATCACCTGATCACAACCTAACTCAGCATGCATTTCACTTGCTGAAGGCAAAACTAAAGGCAGAAAGACCCACAGAAAACAATTGAAGACAGCTGCAGCTAGAGCCTGGCAAAGCATCAGAAAGGAGGAAACTGTCAGGGCAGGGCTGTGGAACGGACAGGTAGGCCTAGTGGCAGGGTAACGCACTGGCTGACGACAACCACCACCAACAGACCGAAGTCCCTCAGGGTGCGGAGTCTAAGTCCCAGGCTGCCCTTCACCAGGGCCCCTGATGGTGGGGATGGACTTGACGCAGCCAGAAACCAGGTCGCGGCCCCCGAGACACCCCGGCTGCGGTAATGGCCGCCGCCAATGGTGTGTAGCTGGTGAGAATGACAATAGCGTAGTCAGGCAAGCTGGGTCAACAACAACGGGACAAAACAGTACAGAACAGTAGACAGAGAATCACAGGTCACGGGCCGGGTTCAGCAACGGAAGGTCAGATCGAAGGAAAACACAGAGAATGGTCTAGTCACAAGCCGAGTCAAAGACCAGAAGAGTCACGAGCATATACACAGAGCTGTAGCAAGACTAAGACACAAGACACAAGTGCAAAGAGCATGTGCGGATCACAGGCTTATATGTACTCAGCCACACCCCTCTGGGGGATGGACCTCAGAGACCTGAAGGCATAAAAGCTTCCCACCATGCTCAGCATAAATCCAAGATGGATGCCAGCACATGGAGTAACATAACCTCTGGGAAAAGGTAGGACCTTGACAGAAACACAGTCTTTGGTAATGTCCATGGGTTCCAGACTTCAGGCAGTCATTGCCAGTAAAGGATTCTCAACAAAATATTAAAAATTAACATTTTATTTATGATTATATTCATTTGTCAAATTACATTTGAGCCCCTGAAAATGGAGGGACTGTGTATAAAAATGTGTACTTGATGTTTCTGTTTAACCCCTTGAATTAAAGCTGAAAGTCTGCATTGCAAATTCATTTGGATTGTTTCGTTTTAATTTATTTTGGTGGCATACAGAGCCAAAAGTATGAAACTTGTGCCTGTGTCCAAATATATGGCCCTAACGGTATGTGCCTGTTCACGCTAGGGGCTTTTATGTATTTTCCGTGTTTTTTCCCTCAGTGCCATCAAAGCGCATATGGTGCCCTGAGATACTCTATTGTTTGCAGTGGCACATGTTCACACCAGTGTGCTGTGTTGGAAAAAATTCCTGCAGGCTTAATTTTTGACACCTTGAATGAGTCTTTGCAAACATGTGTAAAACTAAAAATGTGTTAAAAGGCATGTGTCTGCTATAAGTGCCCTAACAGTGACATTGTCATAAATTCTCATTAAACTGCCAACCCAATGCTCACATAATGGAAATTTACAGTCACAACAAAGCATAGTAAATACCATACCAAAACAGACAATACAGATAAACAGTTAAGTGAGCTACTGCTGAAATCGCTCATTTTGCAGTTCAATGGTTTACAAACACAGGAAAGCTGAGCTTAAAAATAAACCATACTGTGCATGGAGTGCACAAGATCAAATCCAGCAACATTACATCTCCCAGCATTCTACCCATCCGAAGAGCAAAATGATAGAGTGGCAAGTGTAAACTTTTTTTTAATCCAGAAATATGGTTAGGAAGTCTATATATTGAGTGAAGCTCAAATTCTTCTGCAAATGAACAAGGGGTGCAAATTGCTGGGATGAAGTGACAGGATCTGAATTCTCATGCAGCTGTGCACCTGTATATGGGTAGGGTTCAGTGAGTAAGCAGTTATGTGTGAAATTCAATTACAGCCTTTGAAAAACATCTCTTTATCATAATGGAGGGGGTGTATACTGAATATACTCACTGCCAAATCAAATATTACCTGCAAAATTCTTTCACTACCAAGTATGGAAAAATATAAATAGAAACACATTTCAATCTATTACATCTTCTCTTACATTATTAAATAAGAATTTATACTAAGCACTGTTTGCATCTAAACTGATGACATGACATAACTACAAAGTAATTTCTGAATAAAAAACTACTACATTTGACGGGAATTTGCTTCTGATTTATTTAAGGAATATATAAAGCCAACAACAAAAAAAATGTGTTTCTTTATTCATTAAGGGGCACATAATTTGATATGACTGAGTTATACTGTCACCTTCAGGAGGAACTTGACACTGGCAAACAAAAAAGCTATTGACCAGCCAGATATACCCCCTACCACTCCCAATATGCTCCAGTTTTTTGCTAGTGTCCTAGGAAGATGGACTTT
The DNA here is from genome assembly GCF_062004578.1 of Staurois parvus. Classification (NCBI taxonomy): domain Eukaryota; kingdom Metazoa; phylum Chordata; class Amphibia; order Anura; family Ranidae; genus Staurois; species Staurois parvus. Next base: position 10,448,644 of record NW_028317805.1, read on the forward strand.
TTTAGGGCAGTTTTTCCCCTTTTTCTGCTTTTGCTATAACCATTTTTCTTTCTCAAATAATGTTTCCTCAATCAAAGCTTTATTTCCGTGCTACTAAGCACAACTATGTAGTTATATGAATCAGGAAATCCTTGGTGCCACCTTGGAGGCCGGTCCCAGGCTTAAAAGGAAGGAAGATGGTGGGGCCACCATAGAATATGGCCTTGGGAATTAGGTTATGCCAGTGGTGCTATGTAGTCTTTGGGTACTGTGTTAGTTAGCCATTGGCCATTTTACAGGTGCAGAGCCATGGCAATGCTTTTAGTGTGTTCAATCTCTCTTGGTTTTTATTAGTATGTTACAGGGAGCTCAATGCTGAGAACTACTACATTTTGGTGGCTTTTATTCTTATCGTTGTGTTCCTATTCCATCAGTCTCCGTGGAAAGGGTTGATGTGATAAGATGTTTTTTTTCTGCATCATTAACTGGAGAATAGAGTGAGCCCCTTGCTCTGTTTCTACTTTATGACAGAGACATGTGTCTGTTTTTGGTTTGTCCACCTATAGTGGCTTGGTCGTCTTCAGCTAATAAACCACTCTTACTTACACACCTGGTGGTGAGTAAACCAAGGTGTTACCTGGTGTTTACTATTATGATAATTGTGTTTAAACAATATGCCAGATTCCAAGCACACTAGGTTACAATCCATTGTGTCCTGTAGTGATCCTCCCAAAGGGACCTGACACTGACTACCTGGATTGTTGCCCTCTACTTGAGCAGACTCACTCCTCAGAGTCTTCCAGTACTCCGTCAGTTGTAGCCCCCTCTTCCACTTTATCCAAAGAAGTCTTCTGCAATCATGAATAATCTTTTAAGTTGCTAATATGCCTGTAAACATACTTCCTAACCTTCTCATTCAGACTGTGATATACTTGCAGCTGTAGCTGCTTTAGTGCATTCTGCTGTAGCTGTTCTCTCTGAATTGTGAACTCTCTGGTACGTAATGGATGAATTTTTTCCTAATGAGCCTCAGTTGGCTGAATTAGCTCCTAAGCTCAAAAAGACTAGTGCTGATACCAGTTTTGGCTCTCTTAAAAGCCATCACTTTAACCTATTCTCTATGCTCTTAATTAAAAGGTATGCGCATACCTTTTAATTAGGATTATTGTTGCCAAAATTTATTTTGGGTGGGATATGCTGCTGACACTTTGGTGTTTTTTGTAAGTGGCGCTTTTTTCTTTTTTAATTTGGTATTCTCTATGCTGACTGGAAAAATCCTGAAAAATTATTTTCTCCTTCCAAAGTTTTGCTGAATAATTCCTCTTTGATTAAGATTTTATTAGGTAGTGGTCTATACCCATCTTGAATCTGGCATTATCTCATGTCAAAACCCTGAACAGTGTTTAAGGATACCACTGACAAGTGTTTACAAACTCTTTCTAAATCCTTGTTTCTCAAAGACACCATACTGGCTCTAACTGATACTGTGCAAGTCACATTTAAAATAAAACACCTGGTGACTTCCATTAATGCTGTTACTAGTTTGGGCTCTCTTGAAGGCCCCAAGCCTGTTAAAACACTTACAGTTCTCCCGTCTATTTGCCACTGAAGTTTTTCAAGCTTGTGGATTCTATTTTCATATCCTTTGTGTGGGTAGACATAAATTACCCTGATGTAACCCCAGGCATGTCCTTAAGTTTCTCTCCGAATGCCCTTATTTGGTACAGTCCAAATTTGGGTGAATTTTTTAAGTTAGACCAGGGTTATCTATGGGTACAGTATGATGGTAAATATATACATCACCTTTGCGAGGCTGGAGCGTTTAAATCCTTTGAGCAATTGCAGGCTAAGTGGGGTATACCTAGTTCATGGCAATTTAAATACAGTAGGTCCAACTCAAACATGCTGAGGCAGTGTGGCTTGGGTGAGGTGTCTTTCACTAACAAGAAATTGGAAACCCTTCCATTACAGCCAGACCATAATAAACTAGATTCTAGTTATTACTCTGCCTTGACTCTGACTGATAGCAGACACTGCCCCTAGACCCAAGAGAAATGGTTTGTAGTCCTTTACGCATATGTGGATATGGTAATTTCTTGTAAAGATAAAATGATACAGTTACTCTACTTGAACCAAATGTAGTATACTCCGCAGCGTTTACTTAAAATGGGGAAAAAGATAATGCAACTTGTCACTGTCAGACCACTATTGGATCTTTTATACATATGGTATGTGAATATACTAAAATTAAGTTACTGGTCAAAAGTTACTACATTTATAGCCGATACTTTTGATTTTCCTAATGTGTGCAGTCTTCTAGTAGGCCTCTTGGGGGAAATAGAGGGCGAAATCATGGATAATGCTCCCAAAGTTTTTCTGAGCCTCCTGTTCTTTTTTTAAATTGATTTGCTGAATTGGGTACGTACAGATACCCTCAGCCTGGTGGTCTTGAAGAAATTGGTATATTTATATATTCCTCTTATATGAGATGACATATGAGGCTAGGGGGTGCCCATAAAAATATATAAAAAAAAGGGGTGCCCATAAAAAAAAGATGGGTGGAGCAACATTCATTATTACACTTTTTCTCTGGCTTGTTTTCTGCTCTTGTTATGTCAGGATTTTTAAATAAAACATTTATCTTTTTTTATAGTTTAATTTTACAGGACTTTTTTTCTGTTTTTCTAGTTTTGGGCGGGTTCACCAATTTCAGACCGAATGTATCCACCAGTAGGGTGTCCCAGGATGGTTCCCTGGACTTGACTATATTAGTCTTTGCGCGTGTTATTTCTGTTTTTGTGGTTTCCACCTATTTTTGAGAGCTTGCTGCCATACTCGGGGACCTACCAAGGTATTACAATTTTCACTTGCCCCAACCGGTGAGAGCTGGGCAGTAAGACCATATTGCTCTACCAATTCAAGACTTCAATCACTAGATTGTACTAGACTAGGTGTGCTGGACCCAGTCAATTTTAACACCTTCTAGTCCCACTTGGATCGACAGCGATCCCCCACATTTTCCCTTTAATATTATCTATATTTTAGAAACAGTGAAGTGGCAAGCGAGTGACCAGATATGATTATTGCACCGCATCCCTTAAAATTGCAAATATTCAATAGAGAAGATGGGACTTTCAGGGTGCACCACACAATAAAAGTTATATAATTTTTATTTCGTATTTTGGTAGAAAACACAAAAAAGGAAAAAATACAGAAACATAAAAACATAAAAACAATTCCAATTCTAAGAATACCAACTGAGATTCAAACTTGGTTAGGTAAATGTAGTATACTCCCTACATGTTTCGCCCTCACGGGCTTCTTCAGGGGAGATTTTTGGAGGTAATTTCTACCGCCAAGGCAGTCTAAAGGTATATCAAAGGAAAATTGTTCAATTACCAAACAACTTTAAATATACCAATACAAGGTATTTAATCAAATATATATACATATATATGGGTGTCGGAGATCACCGCCGCAATGGGCTCGGCGCAGGCACAGTGCACCGCCCTGTGCAGGAACGCGGGCACTGGGACCTGGCCGACCTCAACGAGCGAGTTCGCGCATGCGCAGTAGGGACCGCGCGCGTGTGGCACCAATGACAGCGCAGTGCGGGATATTTAAATGGCCCTGAGCTGTCATTCAGTGCCTTCTTGTCTTCCCTGTATCCTGTATCTGCGAACCTGTGTATTGTAAGTTGCTGACCCGGATTGTGCTCTGACCTTGCTATATTCTCCTGCCCAGACCCTTGCTTTGCCTGACCTCTCTCTTGGATGCCCCCTATTGGATCTGACCTGCTGTTGCTGACCTGGCGTGTGACCCGACTATTCTCTGCCCGCTGTACTCGTACCGTCCTCTCTGTTACCGACCCGGCTTGTCTGACTTCGCACCTGCTTAGCCAGCCATCCCTCCCAGTGGGGTCTTCAGACCTCCTCATATCAGACTCTCCCCCGTGGGAGCCCTCGGCGTATACCACTACCACTGATAGGTATACCCAGTAGTCACGACCTGGTCTCGAGGTGCTCCAAGTCCATCACCACCATCAGGGGTCCTGGTGAACAAGCACCTTGGAACTTAGATTCCGTGCTCTGGGGACGCCTATTCAGCGGAGTGCTAGTGGTACTGCTGGGCGGTCCCTTACAATGGGACTCAATGGCTCACCCTGGATGTGAAAGCTCACGGAGCAGTTTTTTCCCACAGAGTGTTGCTGCATATCACAGTGTGGTGACTATTTGCACTTTTGCCCACTATTTCCGACAAATTGGTCTCCAGGCTGTCTGTTATTCCTTAGACACAGCCACAGGACATCATTCAATGTATGAGTTATCGTATCTCCTTTTCCAGACACATTAATACCCTCTCATTCCGCATCCATTTTGTTAGCACCTCGCATGGGATTCCCTCACTTAGCAATGGAGGCGACAAGGTGAAGTGCAGCTGAGAAAAAAGGACCTAATAGTACTCATGTTACAGACAACACTAAGCAAAGATGGCAAAGTGCTCAGTGTGATAGCTATACTCCTGCACCAGATCGAGATACTGTATCGTGACAGTCCTCTAATTCTAACTCCCACTCATGTGCAAAAACAGGCACCTCAACCCCCAGGAATTGTCTATTCCTCACATCCTGGCCTATCTACAGTCTAGTCTGGACTACCATCTGGCTCTTAATACTCTAGAGGGACAGGTTTTTTCCTTATTCATTCTATTCCAGAAACCTTTGGCACCATACAATACATCAAGACCTTCATGCAAGGCATTGCTTATGTTAACCCTAGGACCTCCTATGTCTTCCTGAGATCTGGATCTGGTACTTTTGGTTCTTCAAAAACCTCCCTTTGAACAAATTTGAGATATCCCAAGGGGGGAACTCATGAATAAATTGGCCTTTATTGGTGGCTATTACCTCCATCAGGCATATCTTGGAGTTGGTGCCTCTTTCTTGTAAGGGTCCTTTTCTCTGCAAGGTAGTCTCTTCCTTTCACCTCAATGAGAATATTATAGAAAACAAAAAAGGTCCGGAGCACACATATATCAAAAAGTGCTATATATCAATATCGCAACAAATATTATGATCAATAAATGAAAGTCCCACACCATATAGTGTGCAAACAAATGCTTCTGGTGCTTAAAAAAAATTTCCTGCAATTTTTCCATGTGCTCCCCTATTTTGTGCCATTAATAATGCACTCACCGACCATCCATGAACCCTTAATTAGAAGAAGGTCATAAGCGCTCAGGGGTTTAAATCCCGGTGGTATTTCCAGATATCATCCCAATATGGTCATATCCCTCAGCAGCGAATCATCATATACCAATGCAGATAAATCTCATAGTGTAGTAGTTTTATTAAAATGAAGCAATATAAAAACAAGTATGCACTCACATGATCCAGTGCCCAATATCTCGGCACTAATACACTCAGCCGTAATGTGTCACTGCCTCTCCACACTGTAGAACCGGCATGCGTTCCAAATGCCGGAGTAAGTGCATGCTTGTTTTTAAATTGCTTAATTTTAATAAAACTACTATGAGATTTATCTCCTTTAGTATATAATGATTTGCTGCTGAGGGATATGGCCATATTGGGATGATATCTGGAAATACAGAGGGGAAACCCATTGGGAATTTAAGCCCTGGGCAAATTAGTGCTTATGACCTTTTAATTAAGGGCCATGGATGGTTAGTGAGTGCATTATAAGTGGCACAAGGTGGTGGAGCACATAGAAAAATTGCATGAAGATTTTGTGAAGCTCCAGAAGGATTTGTTTGCACATTATAAGGTGTTGGACTTTCATTTATTGATCATAATATATGTTGTGTTATTGATTTATAGCACTTTTTGGTAAATGTGTGCGCCGGACCTTTTTTGTATTCTATTGCATGTTGAAGTGTATAAACACTTTAAGGGGGCAACTAACACATAGTATGACAGATTTTCACAATTTTGGGATTAGGTTAAGGTTTAATTCATTTAATTGCTATTGAAGGCCTGTTAAGGGGAGGCACTCGGTTTTATTTTTCTTTCAATGAGAATATTGTCTTCCCTTCCCCACACCCTGCCCCAAAACAGGCCAAGAAGATTTCACTTTACTGTCTAGATGTGGTCAGAACAATTAGGGTCTACTGAACTTTAAATTAAAAGCCTGCAAACCTCACATAAGACCGAAGTTCGCAGAAGACATACTATTAGCCAAAAAACACATACAACTATGATTAAAGACTTCTAAGGACAGTTGGAAAAACAACCCAAAACATAAAATAAACAAGAACACCATCCACGTATCCTTAAACTGACCATTTATTGCAAAACATATAAGACAAAAAATATACATATATATCAGGCCCATTTAACCCCACCCACTGTGCTTCATCAGTTTCCTTCAGTGATTCCTAGTGTAACAAGTGTGGTGACATGGACAATATGACACCTCAAAATAATTGGGCCTTATGCCCAATGAAAATAGGTATATACTGTAAATATAACAAAGTATATACTGTATCACGTACCTGGTGATGGAGGCTGTCAGGAAAGGCCTGCCCACAGTGCAGGTAAAGCTCCACAGTGCACAAATATGCGCATGCGCGGGGTCCTTGAAAGCCGAGCAGATGTGCAGGCACCTGGGCATAGGTGCGCTCATGCGCACTCGCGCATGCGGGCATGCGCCTGTCACTAATGCTGGCACCAAAAGGGCTATTTAAACTGGCAGCTGTAGTTGTCTCATTGCCGTATGGTCTTTTCCCCTGCTCGTGTTTCCTGACTTCCGTGATTGACTCCTGTTGCCAAACCAGCCTGTTCCTGACTTCTGCTTGATTGCCTCCTGCCCTGACCTCTGGCTTGTCCTCGGATTATTCTCTGCCTGCTCCTGTCTGATTGATCTTCTGTTATTGAACCTGGCCTGTGACCCGACTTCTCTCATGCCTGCCGCTATAAGCCTGATCTGCCTCGCCAATATCGAACACGGCTCGTCTGACCCTGCATCCTTAGCACGCTGTGCTCCAGCTTCCATCTATCCCGTACGGCTACATTTGCATCCTGCTCTTGCCTGCAACTCATCAGCCCACCAGCTGTTACCGGACTGATCTCTGCCACTCATACCCCACCATGCACCTGCGACTGCTGTTTCACCATCAGCAGTCCTTGAGCCAGAGTTGTACGGGAAGCCTGCCTCTTCACATCAGGCTCACTATCCAGGTACGTGACAGAGGCCAATGGAGAGAGGGCTTCCCTTGAGGCTAAGTTCCGGACTCCCCTGAGAGTGGAACAGCGGGAGTCAGGCCCAAAGTTGCACAGGTCACCTGTAGGAGTGCTGGTTGGTGGTCCACTCAGAAGCACAGCTGGTACACGGAGATAGGTCTGCAGACAGGAGGCGCCTGTGCGTGGTATGCAAGCCCTTCCGGGATTTGGATGTTTACTGGGTAGTCGATTCAAGCCAAGGTCAGGTACCAGGTGGGAATCAGAGTGGACGTAGTCAGATGGGAAAGCGGAGGTCATTCACAGAGGAGCGAGAGAGAGTATCCGTAAGCCAAGCCGAGGTCAGATCAGGGGTAAATCAGAGTAGACAGGTCCAGGAGCAAGCCGAGTCGGTAACAGGAAATCACAAGTCAGAATCACAGGAAACAGGAACCAGGAACAGGGCACGGGGAGCTAGAGATCATCCAGCAACCAGAGGAAGTGATGAGCCTCCTTATAAAGGCCGTCTGGCATCAGACTGAGGCTGATGTGTACCTCTGCGGCCATGTAGAGTACTGGCAGAAATGCCAGATCTTCCAGAACTTCTGCCATGGACAGGACCCTGACAGTATATTGATAACTTGGAGCTCATACATAAGTTAATGTCCATGTGGTAACACACATTAGGGCATGTGCAACCAGGATGCAGGTTTGTATAAATTAAAGTGGTTGTAGACCTCAGACTTGAAATAGGAACAAAGCTTATCCTTCTATAGTGTGTACTTGTCTCAATAGCACCAAGTGTCATTTCTGTCTGCTGTTTCATTCCTCTGTTATCTGAATGAGTCACCTCTGACAAGTTTTCCTGACACAAAGAAGAAATGGTGTCAGGGAAGGGACCTCGAGCAGGTTGAGAGCCTCAGCTCTGTGACTGTATGCTGTGCGAACTGCTGAGCTCTGCAATGTGTAGCTTCAGCTCTTCGTCCCTTTTTCTGAAATCTCAGACAGCCTTATAAATTCAACACTTTGAACAGATGTAAAGAAGAGAAGACTGCAGATGTAGGAGCATTATTTTATCTCTGTGTAAAACGAGTCACTTCACTGGGTATACTATATGTAAGGATTTACAACCATTTTAATAGCCTTAAACAAAAGAGAAGCCACACTTTCTGGAAAAATCACTGGTGTCCACATTTATTGTAAAGGATGTACACAAGCTTGACTTTGACAGTCCCCGCCTTGGAACCAATCCTAACTACTAGCCTCACCCGAGAAGATTTTTTTCTCCTAAACATTTGCCAATGTTGTTATATTGAGGAAAGGCTTTTTAGGAAACAGGCTATTTGTCTGGTGGATCCAGCCATTTCCTACCTGAACAAGACCCTCATGGCACCCATGGAGGAAAATCCTATGTTTAAAGACCTGATAGATAAACGATTGGAGGCCCTCCTTAATCCCTTTAGGATGAGTCTTCTCTGTATGAATGCATGTGCAGGATGCTCTATTTTAAAGTGTAACTCCACTTTTGTTGAAAAAAAACCAACCCTATCTAGTTGATCAGTGTACATTGCAAATATTTTAACAAATTTTGTTCTGCTTTGAAGAAAAAGCTGTATGCTTGATTATATCAGTGCGCTAAGTGAATTTGAAAGGGAGTGACTTTTTCCTTATTGCCTAGCTGATGCACTTGCAGTGTTCTAATGAGAAACGTTGTAGTGTTGGCATACCTTTAGAATTGATTACCCTTTGTGAGTATCTTACCAAAAATTTATTTTTGTTGCAGAGAATGCCTAAAATTTGACTTCTATCTTAGTGCAGACGTCTAGAAAAATCAGTGAGCCAATTATACAAGCAGAATATGACATTTTATTTTAATTTTGCTGTTTTTTCCCCACGAACGTGGAGTTACCCTTTTAAATGCTGTTCAGCTGAAATCTCTTGAAAGAAACATTTCAAACCGTTTCCCTTTGAAAGCAGTACTTATTTTGGTCACTCCTTGGATAAAAACATCAAGGAAATCAAAGAAGGCAAGAGTACTGCTCCAGATGAAAAAAACTTGTGTCATGCTCTACTACTCGTGAGGTAAGGAAGAGTTCCTTTCATCCCTTCCAGTTTTCCAATGTTAAGTCTAAGACCTAAGCAACATACATTTCCAAGATGACAGCCTTCCAAATTAGCCAGGACTGAAGCTAAGGTCTCTTTACAGTGATGACTTCTGAAAGTAGGGGAAGGTCTGTTGTCCTTCTAGTCTCAGAAAATCTCAGACACCTGTTTCCATATTTTTGTTTCCAGGAGGTACTGTATAAACTGGAGTTTTATACTTCACCTTCTCCCCGCTTCATGCTGTCCAACTTCTCTCCTTCCCCATTATGGAGGATGTATCTGTTGGCAAAAAGCTTTTGAATCCAGGGGTGATTATCCCTGGTCCAAAAGGATATCACTTTACTCTAACCTCTTTACAGTTTCCAAACAGAATAAAAGAGTATGACCCACTCTAGATCTGAAAATTCTAAACTTGTTCCTATGAGTTCAAAAGTTTTGCAAAAATGCCAGTTCATTTGGAGCCTTCCTCTTTCAGAGGTATTTTTTTGGTCTCAGTAGACAGCTGTAATGCCCATCTACACATTACCATTTTTCTAAGTGATCAGCTTTGCCAGTTTGCTCACCAATCCCTTGGGCCTATTCACAGTTCCCTGGGTTTATTCACAGTTCCCTGAGCTTTCCCAAATTGCTTGCCCTGGTATTGGCTCTGTTCTGTTCTCAGGGAATTCACCTTGTGGGGTACCTGGATCTCCCATTAAATAACCAGTCTTCTTTGTCCCTGTCAGCCAACATCCAAACAAAGGTACAAGTTCTGCAGAGCTTTGGTTAGATCCTCAAACTTCCAGAAGTAATTGCTGACACATTTCACAGATTGGAATAACCGGGTCTGATGTTGGAAACTACTTTGTCCAGAACCTTTCTGCCTCAGGACAAATTTCTGTCTCTTTGTTCTCATGCCAAGGCCCACTGGACCCAGAGGAGGGGATTGGGCTTTATAATGGCTCCTCCTTCAAGGCAGTGCCATACTCTCAGTTTCAGTCTAGACCCTTGCAACTCAACATCCTGACAGTGTAGGACAAACATACTCAGTCCCTGGACCGCCTGTTGTCTCGAAGCCCCAAGGCCAGATTTTACTGGATATGATGGATTTCCAATCTGGAGTTGGAGTTAGGAAAAACTTTTCCTCCACAGTTGTAGGACGATCCCATGACAGATGTCAGCCTATTGGGCTGAACATTTTATCAGTACAGGAGACTTGATTGTTGGAGGACGTTTGACTTCCAATGAACATTTTGGAACTCAGGGCGATTCAGTTGTACCTTGCAGTGCCACAGCCACTGCCTACCTCAATGATCAAGGAGGCACCAGGATTTATGCCACATTAAGGAAAGCAGATTTGTTCTTCTCTTAGGCCGAACTGCATGTTCTAGTCCTGTTCACAGTCTACATCCCAGGCATGGAAAATTAGCTGACTTTCTCAGACAAAAGCATCTGGATCTGGGGGATTGGGGTCTCCTCCAGCAATCTTTCAATCCCTTTGCCACAGGTGGCGAATCCTAGAATAGCACCTTCTGGCATCCAGATTTAACAACAAACTGGACAGGTTTGTTGTCAGGTCCAGAAACCCTTGGGATAACGCTCTGGTGACACTGTGGGATCAGTTCAATCTAATTTACACCTTTCTGCCTCTCCAGATTCTGCTTCAACTACTTTACAGGTTTGAGAAGGAGGGCATCCCTGTGATCCTCATTGCATTGAATTGACCCAGGACAACATGGTATTTTGATATATCCAAGCACCTGACAAACATTTAATTGACTCCCTGGATGATCCAGACTTCTTGTTCCAGGGGCCATTGTTCCATCCTGTCTCTGACATTACCAGCATCGTTGTTGAAGCCATGGTCCTGAGGGACAAGGACCTTTCAGATTAATTGATCAAATAGGCAAATAATAAGATATTAACATTTTGTCTCTGAGGCAGAAGCTGGCAGGGGCCTGGAGTTGTATAAATTTTACTTGCTCTGGCAACCTTGGGGACCATGCTGCTGAGCACGGTAAACCACTTGCACATTCAATGTTCACCCTGGAACACCTCTGTCCCTACCAGCCCTCCACCTGGCACAGTGCCTTACAGTTTCTTCTCCTACTCTGCTGCCTGCAGTGGTGCAACCCTTGTAGAGTAATCCAGATAAAGGTTGTAGATGGAACATTTGTTAAATTGATTTTACAATATTTCCCATATTAATATTGATAATTTCTGATAATCTCCCAGCTATTCATGTCAAGATGTTTCTGGAGGAAGGTTATTCAGTGTTCTATAGTCATACAAGCTTAACCCTTTTCTAGAGGGATCCACTCTACAGATTTCTTTCAAAGAAGTAAGCCTAGCAAAAGACAGTAATTAAGGTTTGCATATACAGTTGGCTTGCCTCAGACACCACAAACTTAGAAAATGAACTAAAGACTCTAATGGGTCAAGCAGTTCTCAAACCTAGCAGATTTAAGATGACCTCCTTCCCTCTGATTGGAAGAGAAATGCCGTTTTCCTATCTTGGCAGGTTCTAAAACAGAGTAAGTGTAATAAGACAAGGGAAGATTTACTGAAACCAGAGCACCCAGGAATCTGGTGCAGCTGTGCATAGTAGCTAATCAGCGTCTAACTTCTCCTTGTTTATTAAGCTTTGACAATAAAACCTAGAAGCTGATTGGTTTCTATGCAGAACTGCATCAGATTTTGCACCATGCAGTTTTAGTAAATCTCACCCATAGACGTAGTACGCAGTGTTAAGCAAGCATTATTTCCTTTCACAAACAGAGACTTTAAAATTTAATGAGGCAATTTATAGATTAAAATAGAAAAAAACAGCAAAAAGTGTGAGTTGTTAACTATAGTGACCAACAGATTCAAATTTTCATCCTCATGAAAATCACTCAAGCAATGCTTCTCCTTTTTTTAAGTCTTACGAATTGCACAGATATAAAGCAGATGCAGGTACATTGCATTTTACTTTTTTTATAAGTTTCTCAGTAAATTTTGTGTTTTATCTGGAGTGCTACATTTTTTGGGCAGAACATTTTACACCGGGTGAAGGAAGACATTTTAGCAGGCCCTGAATTATTTTGTCTTGGCATCAGATGCGTTGGTTACTATTTCTCATGGCCACAATATGAATGGTGCTGCAGATGGTGCACACCAGCAGGTAGTTTGGTTTAACCAAACAAAACTTACTTTCTTTTTATTTGCTTTTACAATCTGATGCCAAATTGTAAAGGTGGTAGAACTTTGCATGAGCCTAGCTGCCTTGATTTACACATTCCCAACTGCAGAGGATTCAACAGCAAATGAGGCAATCAATCTATTTCTCCGCTGTCTCTAACCACAGTCTCAGAATCAAAGCATAGAGAATAGAGAATCACAAGGCAAACAATATGCAGTGACATATTTACATTTTCTACTCAAAGTGCACACTCTTTAGAACTCGAAGAATAAAAGAAAAAAATGAAAGCACAATGAAAGATTCCTCTCTACTCCTGATTATTTGTTTTATGAAATCATATATATATATATATATATATATATATTTTTTTTTTTTTTTTATTGCAGGCCTGTAGAATTTGTGGGGACAAAGGTTCCTTTATGAGTGCTGCTTAGAATAAGATCAGTTGAGCAGAATCCAGCTGCTGCTGTCTTGTCTGTAAAGTTCACTGATTCTCATTTTTGATAGTGAATAAAAGGTTATTATGATTATGAAAAGTGAATAAGAAATGTGACAATTATAGATTATAGTCCTGTGTGACATTTGCCCAAGATAACATTTTCTGTAAAGGCAATAAATACAAAAATGGCATTAAAAGTAGACAATCTGGCTGGCGAATTAATTTATGGGAGAACAGATATCAGTAAATTCCGGGAAAGCCAAATGGAAAAAGTAAATAGGCGCTGCTCCATTTTTACTGAGAATGAACACTAGGCCAGATAACTGTCAGTGCCTGAAGAAAGACCTGTTCTTGAGAACCAGTGATCTAAAGGAAATTAGGTCTTGATTCTCCAACACTCCAGATTCTGTCTTTAATTTTCAAAATTTCACTTTGAAGATGACAGCTGGGAGCTGATTGGGCAGTAAGACATGCCAGAAAGTATCAGCAGCTTAAAATAATTTTGTAATTAGATGGGGAAAAGTGCATGCTGTGCTGGCAATTTAACATAAAAACGCAAAAAGTACCCTCTAGCAGTCCACATAGCAAGTGAAACCACACCACCACATCAACATTCTTTGCATATGTGTTTCAACTCTAATCTGTGTAAGCACCCAAACTGAAACATATATATATATATATATATATATATATATATATATATATATATATTTGTAACCACCCTGCCCTAAGCAGGAGTGTCTATTTAAATCTAGTGATGTTAAGCTGCACTCGACTTAGCTGAATTGATAGTTTGGCTTCTCTGGGTTTCTGTTGGGCCCTGGTTACTGCTGTGGCACTATGGCTTTTGGCAATAGCATGAGCTTGAATATGTCACTATGTTACGGAGGGTACCTAGGTGAATTTTAAATGTTACCTTGCCAGTGGCAGAACTACTAGGATTGTAAAGGTCGTACTTGTGACAAAGTCCTTGTGTTTTGCCATCATGGGGGAGCCCAAGCAGTGGGGGTCCCCCACTGCAGCTGAAGCCGAGTGTCTGTTTGAGCCCAGCCAGCAAACTGCCCCCTCCCTGCATGGACAGGAGAGGAGAGAGGAATAAACCTGCTCCTCCTCCTCCTTCCCCTGTTCCACCTTTGCCTGGCCTATCCACTCTCCTATCCACTGCGTGCAGCTGTATCTGAGAGAAAGGAGAAGTGTGGGTAAGAAATGTAAAAAACAGCAGCTGGTAGCTACTGATAACTGGCTGTATGAATGATGCCTGAGCCATCTCTGTCCTCAGATGAGTGAACACTGGTCCCTGCAGTACACTGTGATCACTGAACTCTCCCCAACTGCCTATCTTCTCTCCCCCATCTGCCCCCCGCCTCCTCTGGAGAAAAAACAGGATCCAATTCCCCCATCTCACATTCGAGGTTTTGTACTCTGATATTGAGGAGAGTTCCCGCCATTAGAATATACTGATCAGAACCCCTGGCTATAGATAGCAGTGCTGATTAGGTGAAAATTTTTTATAGCAGGCTGGTTGAACAGAAGTTGACTGGTAGATCGATTTCTGTATGACCAGTCTGCCCATACAAGGATTGAAATTCGGACTGTTCCTGCTGAACCAGCCAAATATCAATCCATGTATGATCAGCCCAATTCCTAGTTCACACTGATGCAGTGCAGGATTTGCAGCGATTCCTGTGCGTTTTCTGCACTGCATCACAATCGCAGTCCATGCATGTGAACCTCTGCGGGTGTCAATGTTAACAACACACAAAACAGTTCGCAAAACACAGTGCAATTCGCTGAATTGGATCGCATGGGTGTGAACACCCATGTGATCCAATTCCAGTGTGGCAAAATTAATGGGCTTAAATTACACTGCAAAGAATCACATGTGATTTGAACAGGAGTGTGGTGCAGTTCCTGTCAGAATCACATGCGAACCCCTGTACTGCATCAGTGTGAACCGAAACTAAGGCAAAAATATCCTTTTTGTGTGCATAAAAACATACCAAATGGAAATGTTTATTGAAAAAAAAAAATGATCCTTTGTCCTGAGGTGTCACTTTTTAACAGCTCTGGAACTATGCTGCCGCAGTTCTGGAGCCAGTATATTAGCAGCAGTCCCCCTTACATCACGGTCCACATAGTTCCATTTACATCACTGTATTATATATTGAAAAAAAAAGTATCAAAAGCATGCTTTTTTGAAGGAGGGGGCCCTTCATGTTTTTTTGCACTGGGGCCATGAAGGTTCTAGTTATGCCTCTGTACCATGCTGTTTTAGATTATGCTATATGTGCAATAATACATTTTTATTTTATTAGAGAAAGCTGCCTCACTATTATTTACAACTAGGTAGGTTGTTGGGCACCTTTGCAGCTGTGATGACTCCAGACTACTCTGAGCCTGGGAGAGGGGGAGGATGGTAAAGACTTTGTTAGCCACTCCACCAGCTCCTTTGTGTGCTCTGTATGTATAGCATGCACACTGCTCAAAAAGAAATGTTTATGTACCCTGCCTCTTGATGCTGCCCCTCCAAACATCAATTTGGTCTGTGGCTACAGAAGTTGTTCACCTGCCGGAGTCTCTGCCTCTCCCTTTAGGCATCCTAGACATGATGTTAATAGAAGCGATTCTATGCCTTAAATCTGTGTAATTTTTATATATGTCTTGGAAAAAATAATTTTTCATTTAATATTTCAGATTGATATACAGTATGCTACTCTTTGCCCCCAAAAATGTCTCATATTGAGATGAGATACAGGTTTAGCAAATTCATACATTTTTATATAGTGCCTATATATAGTGAAAAACGACAGTTGCATTTAATATTTCTGACTGAAACACTCTGCCTCTAAATGTGTCTCCTAATAAAATGTATTAGATTCTATTCAGCTAATTTGCTCACTTCCTCATAAAAAGAAATCAGATTTGTTTGACAACTTCTGTTTTTTATGAATCCATGCTGTCTGTTGCTTAAAATATTTTTTTCTAGCAAGAACTCATCTATGTGGTTCTTTATTAAACTCTCCAGTATCTTCCCAACTATAGATGTGACAGTAAACTAACAGGTCTATAATTACTTGGTAAAGATTTTGATCCCTTTTTAAATATAGGCACCATATTGGCCTTACGCCAATCCAGTGGTACAATGCCAGTCATTAAAAAGTACCTAAAAATGAGAATCAATGGCTTTGAAATGACAGAGCTCAATTCTTTAAGGACCCATGGGTGTATGACATCCGGTCCAGGTGCTTTATTCACCTGTATTCTGTCTAAATATTTCCAGACCATATAATTTCTGAGCTAATGTGAATCATCTGGGGCTGTATCAATACCATGGCATTATGGACAAGACCTCCCCCATGCTCCTTTGTATACACAGAGCTGAAGAAGGTATTTAATAAATTTGCCTTCTCTTTGTCCCCAGTCACCCACTCTAGATTTTGTAAAGGGCCTACATGCTCGGACCTGACCTTTTTACTATTAATATATTTGAAGAATTTTTTTTGGTTTATCCTGCTATCTTTTGCAATCTGTCATTCGTTTTCAATTTTTGGAGACTTGAGTGAAATGTTAAATTAATGGTAAGGTAAGAGTAAATCAGGTTTGTAGAAACAGAAATTAGAATAATGGGGACATCGCCAGATTTATGATAGGTAAAATTATAAATTACATAGTGCTCCTTTACATAAATGTTTGATGCTCATGCAGTAAAAGCAGATGTCAACCAGAGCATCCACTGTATTTGTTAGGACCTGGGGATTAATGGATAAAGAGGATATTTAATTTATGTCATTTTATTTTTTTTTTATTTTTCCGTAATGGGGGTCTGGATTGAGGCAGTGAAGATTACTTTCATCATCCCCATGCAGCTCTGCAGCAACAGATCACTTCTATTGCAGTAATCTATAGCTTCAGGTGGAGGGCTGATAAAGTTGCATTGGCTTTGTCCTAGCCTCCAAATTGATAGTATGCAATGTCAAATCACATTCTTTGTAAGCACTATATGTTCTGCATTTACAGTTCCCTTTGTAGTATTCTTCCAAACATTCCAGCTATTCGGCTTGGTACGACAAACAAATTATGTTTGTCAGTGACAACTAGTGGTTCGAATGCTAATGCTGCCAGAGCCAATGGCACTCATTGTGCTGCCTGCTGTGTTCCATATCACATTTGTGGCCCAAAGAACAGTAGCCACACACTTTACATTGTTGGACCGTGTGTTGGATGTGAGGTACTGGTAAATGCTGATCGCTGGTGGGCTTTGTGTTGGTTGTGAGGCATTTAAAAAACATGTTATAAGTTTTGTATACACATCCTTTATCCTTCACCAGCACCCTCCTTTCCCTCCCAAGGTGTTTATTACTCACTCATCCTCTCTTCTGCTAGATCCCTAATGTGTCGCCTGCTATGACCCTGTTGTACAGGGAGTAGCAGGTTAGTATAAAACTTCTTTGAAGATAAAGGGGGTGCAGAGAAGGTGTAGTTAAAAGGTAATAGTACAAAAGTATATTTATCTTTTAAAACGTTAATTTCATGTACTGTATGTAGTACACGTGAAACAATTGATTTCCTGGAGCAATAACTTTCTGGCCCCTGCATGTAACACTTACTGCAGGAGGCAGGAAACTTAAAGCTGTATTAAACCCCAAAGCAAACATGTACTATATTGCAGCTTACCAGTTCTTCAAGTTTCCTTTCTTAGCCTTTTTTTCTTTATTTTCACCTGTTGAGCCTGCAACTAAATATGCTATTTTGTAACTTCCTTTAAAACAAGCAAGTTGTCCTGCAAAAGTGGCTGTTAGACAGTTGACACCTGACATTTAACACTCAGTAGATCACAGGCGCAATGTGGGCTCCTGTAGACATATCCTCCAGTTTTCAGCCCCTACCTCTGTATGTTTGAAAACTGGAGGACATGTCAGTGGACTATTGGAGCCCTCATCAGCTCCCCTGCAGCCCAATGAAACTACAGATCTGGTCTGAAATAGTAAGTAGGGTACACCAAGGCTCTATCCTAGAACCAATTCTGTCTAATTTTTTAATACATGAGATCAAGGTTGGCATAAATAGTTTGAGTTCAGTATTTCATGATGAGACAAAATTTGTCACCAGTATTCAGGAATGAAGAGGATGTATGAATGAGCTGACTTCATTTCTGGGATTGCAAAGATAGCCCAACTCCTCACCAAGCTCCTGTAGGCTGAAGAAGATGAAAAAGAGCAAGAGACCCAGAAAGAGTTTATCAATCCAAAAGGCCGAGAAAGTTCCAAGAGTCCATAGAGGGAGAATGGTCCGACCAATAGGAACAGACCTTTCTTCAGTTGAAATGGAGTCTGCCCAATGCACCAGTTTTGGCCTATGCTGATCATGTCAATTCCTATGAGCTACACATTGATGCCAGAAGAGAAGGACTGGGTGGTGTATCAAGAACATTTTAGACCTGTTGCTTATGTGAACTGAAGCTTTACCTCATCTGAGAGAAACTATCCTACCCACAGGTTGGAGTTTTTGGCTTTGAGATAGACTGTTATGGACGAGCTGGAATACCAGTACAGGGCAGAATTTGAGTTTAACACAGATAACAACCCGCTCACATATTTTCTTACCATGACCAAACGGGATGACATAGATTATTGTTGGTTAGTGGCACTGTCTGGGTTCTGTTTCAGTTTGAAATAACGCCCTGGACTCAATAATAGTGATACTGGTGCTGCCAGGAAGACCATAGGACTCCTAAGGAAGATTGGACTGAACTGAATTCAGAAGGAGTCTGAGACAGAACGCCTGGCACCCTGCCTGGGTGCTTCAGTTGGAGAGCTGATTCCTTGCCGCTGGTACTCATGAACAAGGTATTGTAGCTGGGCATTGCACCCAAGGACTAGATGGCATTATGCTAAACAATGCAAACTATAATACAGTAATATCATCAGTACATCTAATGAACAGCTAACAGTGATCTAATCAAACAGTAATCTAATTAAGAGCTAACAATAATCTAATTAACAGTAAGCTAGTGAACAGCCAGGCACTCAGGCCAGCCAGGAGCCCTCCCCAGGCAGCCTGGCAACAAGCCCACACCCCTGGATATACAATGTACATTACACATGCTGTCTTTCACTTTTATAATCTGTCTAATTGAAAAGGAATTACCAAGCAGAGGATCCTACTAGCCACACATTCTCCAAAGAAGGCTCAACCTGTCCACAAAGATGGATTAATTTACAGTTGCTGGATGGAATGGTCTACTGACTGGGTCCCTCGGATGAGCCCATAGAACGATGGCAACTCTTCCACCCCGAGAAACATAGGGAGACAGTGCTGAGTGCATTACATGATTAACATGGACACTTGGTACCTGGCAGAACATTCAGGTTAGCTAGAGATAATTTCTACTGGCTGTTTATGCATATTGAAGTCAAGAACTGTTGTCACTCTTGCCTCTGCTGCGTCTGCTGGGACATCTACAGAGTCAAGGTTGCATGGATTTGGTGTACATTGTTTTCACTCGTTATGCCGAACAAGTGATCAACAAGCTGCTACAGTCACCATAACATTGGTGGACATACTTTCACAATGGACTACCACAGGGAATCCATTCTGATCCAGGAAGAGATTTTGAGAGGAGGCTTATTAAACAGCACTTTGATTTTTCTGGGTATTAAAAAGACAAGAATGACACCTTACCGCCCTTAAGGGGTTTAACCACTTGCCTACTGGGAACTTATACCCCCTTTCTTACCAGGCCAGTGCTGTCGCACTTTGAATGACAATTGCGGGGTCATGCAACATTGTACCCATTTGAAATTTTTATAATTTTTGTCTCACAAATAGAGATTTCTTTTTGTGGTATTTACTTGCCGATGGCTGTTTTACTTTTTGAGCTATAAACAAAAAAAGAGCAAAAATTTTGAAAAAAAAAAAGTTTCTTTGTTTCTATTATAAAATTTTGCAAACAGGTAATTTTTCTCCTTCACTGATGTGCGTTGATGAGGCTGCACTGATAGGCGGTACTGATAGGCAGCACTAATGAGGTGGCACGGATAGGTGGCATTGATAGGCGGCACTGATAGGCAGCACCAATGAGGTGGCACGGATAGGTGGCACTGATGATGGGTACTGATAGTCGGCACTGCTGGGCACTGACTGACGGCACTGCTGGGCATTGACTGACGCAACTGCTGGGCACTGACTGGTGGCACTGCTGGGCTTTACTGATGGGCACTGGTGGGTGGCACTGCTGGGCACAGGTGGGTGCCACAAGTGGGTGGCACTGCTGGGCACAGGTAGGTGGCACTGCAGGCAGGTGGGCAGAACTGGAGGGTGGCACTGCTGGGCACCGATCATCAGGTCACTGATCATCAGTGCCCTGATGATCGGTGCCGATCCCTGCTCTGACAACTGCCCTGCTCTGACAGCGTGAGGAAAGTGCAGCCGAGAACCGGCAATTTCATTTCCCTGTGATCAGCGTGTCATTGGACACGGCTGATCATGTGGTAAAAGACCGAGATGATTGGCCTTTTACTGCATCACATGATCAGCTGTGTCTGTAGGACACAGCAATCACGGAGATCGTCGGGTGTTGCCCCCCGGGGGGGGTGAAGGAGAGCACGTTCTGGGAGGACATCATATAGCTCCCTCGCAGACCTGGCCGGCTGCAGTGCAGCCGTCATTCGGCTATCTGCGGTCGGCAACTAGTATATCCTACCCTTCTTGATATGTAAGAGACCCTTCCTTCAGAAAGAAATCAGCTTTGGGGCAGGCACATCTCAGCTGTGGTGAATGCCTACAACAGTGCTGAGAAGGTTGATTTAATCCATAGACTTATGTTCGAGAGGGAAGCTTGTCTGCCAGTAGATTTGGCCTTTGGCATCTCCCTAGACAGAAAGTCAGCTACAACTCACAGAGGCTATGTGGACAGACTCTAATAGAACCTGAAAGTGGTTCTAAAGGCCTAAGGTGTTTTACCTTAATGCAATGTATTCCTGAAGGTTAAAAATATTCAGTGTGCAGCGGTCCCTCCAGCCACCCCTAATACTCTAATACTCATCTGACCTAATCCTGGTCCGGCGATGTGCACAGAAGACTCAGCTTTCCTGGGTCTTTTCCCCTTCATTGGTTGAGACACAATAGTGGGAGCCATTGGCTCCCACTGTTGTCAATCACAGCCTGTGAAGAGTGAGTGGGGAGGGGCCCGAATCCCACTCTGCTGTATATTATGGACATAGAGAACAGGGCTCAGGAGCAAGCAAGTACCACTCCTGGCTCCTCCTTCTAGAGCAGTGCCCCCATAGCAAGCTACTCGCTACTCGCTAGGCACTGCTTAGGAGGGAAGAGCCAGAAGTGCCTGCGGGAGATCTGGGAAGAGAAGGAACAGGCTGCTCTGTGTAAAACCACTGCAAAGAGCAGGTAAGTATGACATATTTGCTATTTTTTAAGAAAAAAATTTTAGATGCTAGAGGTCTGCAGAAACAGGTTAGTTATGATCTGAGAATTCAAGTACATGACTTACAGCTTGGAGACAAGGTGTTGATAAGAAATCTGGGACCTCCTGGAAAGCCTAAGTTAGCTAACCACTGGAGTTCTCAGCAATGTACCATTTGCAAACAACTGCCTGACTGACCTACATACAACATCCACCCTGATATGAGGACAGGGCTTGTGAAGACCTGGCATAGAAACCATCTACTACATCTGAGTGAAGTCATCAGGGTGCCTGCAAGAACTGAGACTCCATCACCAGACCGTCTTCTTCCTGGCAAGTTCACTAGATCTCAACCACTGCCACCTGCTAAAGCAGAACAAGAAAAAGATGACAGTGATGATGACTTAATGTGGATTGGTTGTGATCTTCTAATCCTATGAATGCCACTCCATTCACCTGTGCTATGGGGGGTCGTTCCAGTGTGCTTAGGCCTGAAGCCCCATGGATGCCACTCCATCCACTTGTGCTCTGGGGGGGTGGTTCCATCGTGCTTTGACCTGAAGCCCCAGAGTTTGTGTCACAGATTTAAGGGGGAGAGGAACTTAGAGACTCAGAAGAAGGAATTTCTTAAAGAGGTACAAGAACTATCTTTAGCATCTTCTTCAGAATCTTCTCCAGTGTCTCATGAGTAGGAAAGGGAAACCCCACTCTTAGAGTTGCCTGAGCTTGAGCAAGAAGATTCAACCCCAGAGCCATCTAAAGCCAGGAAGCAGTAGGTCAAGAGAATGGTACGACCCTCATGAAGACTTACTTACAATTCACAGAGCAACAGTTCAGAAGAGATGATCCTAACTGTGCATTTGTCCTCTGACGCTTCAGAGCTACCCATAACAGCACCAGAGGTGAGGGTACCTTGCTTAGCCCCCGACACACCTTGGAGGCAGCCTCCATTGCCTGATGTGTTTAGGAAATGTCATAAAATCATTTTAGTTTCTTGGTAACTTGTTTAAGCTTGGATTTAGTTCCTTGTTGCCTTTCACCTCTTTGGAGGACCAAGGATTATTTGGTTGGGGAGTGTGTAACCTGGCCTATAGCTGATAACTGTTGTGGAACTTCTTTCTTTGTTGCTGCTGTATTATACTTATGCAGTGTGGATTGGATTAAAGTGAATATTCATAAATGTAGTAGTGTAGCAGCCATCTTTAATGAGACCACTATGCAATGCTTACCTATGGAGTGACTCCAGTACAGGGGCAGCTATCTTGCCAGGATCTGTGTCAATCCTGGAAGGATGCTGATTGGCTACTGCAACAGGTTGCCATTTGAAAGGTGGCACTTAAATGTGAGATATGGTGAGGTGAGGTTGACCTTAAAATTACTGAGTAGACCAAAGATGCAAAATTCTTTTAGATTTGAAGGAATGCTAATCCTAAGACAAATGATATACAGTAGTACATCATTTGCATGTAGGGATAATTTTTAAAAAAAATTTTAATCCTCCTATTGTAATGCCTTGTATGAATGGCTTATTGCGGATGGTAAAAGCTAATTGTTCCATATGATGACATAGAGAAGAGGCAATAACAGACAACCTTGTCTTGTGCTGTTATAGATTTTAAAGCATTCTGTGAGAGACCCATTAGTTCTAATCTGTGCCAAAGGGGTAGTATATAAAGCCATTATTGTGGAGATGAGGTTATCCCCGAGGATCAGCTGTCTTATTGACTGGTAAAGAAACTGCCAGTTGATTCAGCAGACAGAAGGCAATATTTTTTATTTCTTTTCTTGGCTAAAGAAATTAGGCTTATGGTCTTATTTGTATTATCACTGGCTTATCTCCAGCTAATGAGCTCTACTTGGTCCATGTGTATGACATTAGGTAAGACTGAAATCAGAGGACTAAAATTTATAACATAGTTTAATATCCCCTCTGCTTTGAGAAATTGGACATTAACTGCCTGGATTAGTTTCGTTCATTCCTGGCTTCAAATGACTTAGATCAGGTTTTGAGGAGGTAAAAGGATAGGGTTCATAAACTGAGTTAAGTTTGGAGAAGAATGGGAGAAAGTTCAGGTGCAAAAGGCTTACAAAAGTGATTAGAAAAAGCCATCAGAGCCTAGGCTTTGCCATTTTTGCAGAGCTTGATGGAAGTAAGAAATTAGTCTTCAGAAAATGGTAAGTTAAGAAATGTTTGCATTTCCTAATTTACAAGTGCGAGCGTATTTAAGGAAATATGAACAGCATAGTCAGGAGAGGAGATACATGGAGCCTCTTGGATAGATATATGCAATTATTTTTGGTCCGAATCTAAATTCAGACACATTTTTGGTTATTTGGAGATTTGTATACATCTGAATTCCTAATAGCAAAAGTAACAAATTTCGTTAAATTTGCTTCGTTTATTCATTTCTAACAAATTTCACATTTTCAAATAATTTAAATCGGTTGAAAATTTATCAACCAATTCGAATTCTATGTGAAGAATAGCTGGATGTTAAGCAGAGGGTTGGGAAGCCAGCTGATGACTCCTTATCTGTCAGTAGTTTCCCCACTGACCGTTCAATATGAAAGAGAGAATTGCTGGCGATAAAAGATTAAAAAAATGAAACGGTGTGGGGTCCCCCCCATCCATACCAAGCCCTTCAGGTGTGGAATTAATTTTAAGGGGAACCCCATGCCATAATTAAAAAAAAACGGCATGGGGTCCCCCTCAAAATGCATACCAGACCCTTATCCGAGCATGCAGCCCGGCAGGTGAGGAAAGGGGGGGGGGGGGAGTCCCCTCCTGAACCATAACAGGCCACATGCCCTCAATATAAGAAGGGGGGGTGCTGTGGGGTAGGGAAGCTCCTCCTTCTAAAGCACATTGTCCCCATGTTGATGGGGACAAGGGTCTCCTCCACAATCTTGGGCGGTGATTGTGGGGGTCTGCAGGTGGTGGGGCTTATGACATCATCGACTGGGGCATAACATCAGAATATTTGCTGTTTTTGATTGGGAATGTAGGTGCTTAACCAGTAAGGAAACACATTTATTACTACATTCATAGGAAGTTTTGAAGAATCTATCCATAATGTATAAGGAGGTCTGGTCTGGTAATTGTCTCCTCTGAGCTACCCACCATCATCCTTGGTGACTTCAATATCCCTATCAACATCAACAACCCGGCTACACCCCAACTCCTCCACTTAACCTCTTCTTTTGCACTCACACAGTGCACACAGTCCTCCACCCACACCAACGGGAACACCCTGGACCTCATTTTCTCTCATCTCTGCACCCCCCTACAACCTCACAAACACCCCTTTCCCTCTCTCTGACCACAACCTCATTATGTTCTCCGTCTCCTCGTCCTCAAACACCTCCCCCCCAAACGTCAGACCATCACCAATCGTAACCTCCGCAACCTGAACCCGGCCCCTCTCCACTCTGCAGCTGACCGTCTTTACGACAGTATCCTTCCACTGTCCTGCCCTGACCTGGCCACTACTGCATATAACAACTCGCTGTCAGCTGCCTTAGACTCCTTAGCACCCCTAACCACACGCAGCATTAGACCCCGACCGCTTCAACCCTGGCAGAATGACCACACCAAAAATCTTAAACGATGCAGTCGCGCGCTGGAGCGATTATGGTGCAAAACCAGATCCCCTCAAGCGTTCACCCTTTACAAATCCACCTTCCTCACCTACACCTCCTCCCTCCACGCCGCCAAACAAGCCTACTTCGTAACCCTCATCAATACCCTCTCCACCTGTCCTCCCTGGCTCTTCTCCACTTTCAACTCCCTACTCTCTCCCCCTCCACCTCCACCCAGTACCTCACTCACCGCCCACAAGATTGCCAACCACTTCCAAAACAAGATTGACGCAATCCGTAAAGACATCGCTAATGCTCAATCTACCTCCCCACCTAGCCTCCCTCCCACGATAACCCCCTCAACTCTTTCCTCCTCTGACCTCGCAACCGCCCTGTCCCCCACCACACCTACCATCCCACACACTAAAACCTCTCCAACACTCCACTCCTTCAGCCTTGCTACCACTGAAGAGGTCACTAAGTTCTTCTCAGAAGCCCACCTCACCACTTGCCACCTTGACCCTGTCCCCACACAACTCCTCCGGTCTCCCTCCTCCTCCATCCTACACCCCCTCACCCACATCTTCAATCTCTCCCTCTCTACTGGCGCATACCCCTCCCCCCTAAAGCACTCACACATCACTCCCGTACTCAAAAAACCCTCCCTGGACCCCACCGACCTGAGCAACCTTAGAACCATCTCCCTGCTGCCATTTTCATCCAAACTCCTCGAGCGCTTAGTCTACAATCGCCTAAGCTCCCACCTCAATGACAACAACCTCCTTGATCCCCTACAGTCTGGCTTCCGTCCCCTACACTCCACCGAAACCGCCCTACTCAAAATTACTAATGACCTGCTAACCGCCAAAGCTAATGGCCACTACTCAGTCCTCCTACTCCTCGACCTCTCCACGGCCTTCGACACAGTTGACCACCCCCTCCTCCTTAATAAACTATACTCCCTTGGCATTAGAAACTCCGCTCTCTTCTGGCTCTCCTCCTATCTATCCCAACGCTCCTTCAGCGTTACCTATAACGCTGCCACCTCCCCCTCTCTGTTGGGGTTCCCCAAGGCTCTGTCCTCGGGCCCCTTCTCTTCTCCATCTACACCTCCTCCCTTGGCCCACAGCTTCAACTACCACCTCTACGCCGATGACACGCAAATCTACCTCTCTAGCCCTCGCCTCACCCCTTCAGTCTCCGCCCGAATCACCTGCCTACTGAACGACATATCAGACTGGATGTCACTCTACTTCCTCAAATTAAACCTTTCCAAAACCGAGCTCCTAGTTTTTCCTCCAGCCCGCGCCCCCCCCCCATCACGACCAACAACGCCACCATCAGTCCCACCCCGCAAGCCAAAGTCCTAGGTGTCACTCTAGACTCAAATCTGTCCTTCCAACCCCATGTCCAATGGCTGGCAAACTCATGCAGGCTCCACCTCCGCAACATCTCCAAAATACGTATGTTCCTAACCCCAGACACTACTAAACAACTCATTATCTCACAACTTGACTACTGCAACTCCCTCCTCACCGGCCTACCTCATCACAGACTATCCCCGCTTCAGTCTATCCTGAACTCAGTGGCCAGACTCATCCACCTTACCAACTGCTCCGTATCTGCCACCCCCTCTGTCATTCCCTCCATTGGCTTCCGATTGCCCAACGCATTAAATTCAAACTACTAACATTGACGTACAAAGTCATTCATAACACTGCCCCAAACTACCTCACCGACCTGATACCCAAATACCACCCAACCCGCACTCTTCGCTCCTCACAAGACCTCCTACTTTCTAGCTACCTGGTCTCCTCCTCCCACACCCGACTGCAGGACTTCTCCAGCACTTCCCCATCCTCTGGAACTCACTACCCCAATCCATCAGACTGTCACCTATCCTCCTCACCTTTAGGCGCACCCTGAAAACCCATCTCTTCAGGGAAGCCTACCCCACCCTCACCTAACAGCCGATCTCCTCCACTCCTCCTACCACTCCATCCCCCACAGCCACTTCCTCCTGTGCCACTATCCCCTCCCTCCTAGATTGTAAGCTCGAAAGAGCAGGGCCCTCGAACCTCTCGTATATTGTTTTGTTACTGTATTGTCTCATGTACTGTCCCCCACTATATTGTACAGCGCTGAGCAAACTTTTTGGCGCTATATAAACACTGTATAATAATACTAATAATTGCAGTAACCAAGAGTGGGTGTTTGGGCATTCGACCATAATTAAATATTTGTTACACTGTCTATGTAGCAGGTCACACATTGAGATTTAGAAATCAATTCCCAACACAGGGTGGTTACTGTAGAGGCATGAGCACCTCTCCAAAGTGCCACATCCTATTCATAGTAGTATTGGAAAAAAAAAACCCTTATGGACTTTATAGGTACTACAACAAAGGTTCATGAAAGAATATCACTTTATTAAGCATACATAGACATAAACTGATACATACAATTATAAAATTGTTACAGGGTATAGACAACCCCTGCAACATACAACAATGTATTAACAGTGCAGAATCTTGTACTAACAGTAGGTCCCACAGTAGGAAATATACCGTGACTCTGCAAAAGTTAAGAGAAGATATTCTGATAGTAGTAAGTGCAATAACTCAACATGTTTCATGATAAATATCGCTTCTTCAGGAGCTGTAGGATGACTTCTATATGAAAGAATATAAGTTGATGAACTGCAGGGGGCCAATCGATGAGGGGATCCCCGCAAGACTGGAGGGGCAAGTCACACATCCCACGATAGTACCTAACATGACCTAAGATAGTATATAATAGTAATATTAGTATAATACTATATTTTCCGGCGTATAAGATGACTTTTTATACTTAAAAATATACCCCAAAAATCAGGGGTCGTCTTATACGCGGGGTATAAAATGTAAACCTTTAGTTCGTTTGCGTCAAGCTGGCGCAAAACGATCGTCCCTAATCTGTCAGCCCGCTGGATGTGCAGTAATACTGTACATACAGTATACAGTATACCGTGCTGAGCCAAGCTGTTATAAAACGTACCGGTACGTCCCTACTATATTCAGCCCGCTGGATGTGTGTATGTACGGTAGCTGCGGCTACATACAGTATATGCTGGGCCAATCACGGCGAGCCATGTATTCTACTAACGAATACAAAGCCTGCTTGGATTGTGACATCATCAGCCCGCCTCTCTAACTCAGCCAATCTGAGCAGGATTTGTATTTATTAGTAGAATACATCACTCGCCATGATTGGCCCAGCATATACTCGAAAATCAAGTAGCAGACATGGTGCAGGAGCATTGTCAAAATGGTTATGTAGTGACACGAAACAAGATATGTATGTTTGCATTTCAGTGGGCCAAATCTAACCCAGATCACAGCAAAGGATTTAAGGCAACTGTATCCTGTTGTACTAAGTTCTTGGAAAGGCATAATCTGGTACTGAGGTAAAAGACCAAAATTGCACAAAAAGTACCTGCAGATCTTGATATGTAATACAACAGTGCAAGGAACATGGCTATGCATTAAGTAATATCTTAAATATGGATGAAACTCCTATGAATTTCAATATGGTTGGAAATAAAACTATTCAATTCAAAAGGTGCAAAAACAGTGTTAATTAAAACAACAGGACATGAGAAGTCCTGTTTTATAGTGGTACTAGCATATACAGCTGACGGCGCCAAACTAAGATGAATATTTTTAAAAGAAAAACAGTGCCGAAAATCAAGTTCCCTGTTGGAGATTTTGTACATGTGAATGAAAAAGGCTGGATGGATGAAGAAGGGGTAAAGCTATGGCTTGATAATGTATGGAGTAGGTGACCAGGTGGACTTCGTCAAGTATGTAGCCTACTGATGTGGGATATGTTCAGGGGCTTTAACTACCAGCACAAAGAAAAGGCTGGCAAGCATAAACACACATGCTGCAGTTATTCCTACAGGATTTACATCGTTGGTACAGCCACTGGATGTGTGCCTAAACAAGCTATTTAAAGATCGCATTCGAGAATAGTGGAATGAGTGGATGGTTAGCGGCGAAAAGTCATCCACAAAAGGAGGAAACATGCGTGCTCCACAATTGGATGTTTTCTGTAACTTTGTCATAAAAGCCTGGAATGATATTGATACAGAAAAAGTAATCAAGTCTTTCAAGAAGTGTGGCATATCAAATTCATTGGATGGTATGGAGGACAACTACTTGTGGCAAGGTGAAGGGGAAGCCGAAGCTGAAGCCACATCATCTGATTTGGAATTAGATCCATATGATGACTGTCTTACAAATGTATCACAAGATGTCATTGATGAACTTATGATGTCAGAGGATGAACATGATGAGGATTTCGAAGGATTTTAAGTACTGGTAAGTCATAACCATTTCAATAAAAAATTGATGTTTTTAAATGGTGTTGTCTCGGAAGGGAGGTAGTCTTATAATGCGAGTATAGCCCAAAACCTATGTTTTAACTGGAAAATTAGGGGGTCATCTTATACACCCAGTCACCTTATACGCTGGAAAATATGGTAGTTGAATTTACTGGAGCAAGAATTATTATTACTTAATAATAAATATGAATCGGTGGAGAATCATGCACAGTACGAAGGCAAATATCAGGAAGTCAAAGATTATGTAGCCAACGTTAACAAAGAAGTTATCTCTAAAAAAACAGATCAAACTTTCTAAGGACCATATGGCCTTTATGGAGGGATGTGCCTATCATTGGGCTAATCCAATATACAATCATGGATTGCCGCAACAAGGCAATCCAAATTCGCTTTATAATGGGAATATAAATGTGGATGAGGACACTGAGTCTGACTCCTCCTCTCCCTGTATTCAACAACCACTACGAGATAATCGTACGCATGGACCACAGAATACCTTTCTTGCTCCGCATAAAAGGAATTATTATGGGGGTAGTTATGGCTCCTTTCACACTCCTAAAAGACGCCCTTATCAATTTCAACAGCTTGCCCTGTGTGCATCATTTGTCCCAGGTGCTTAGGTTGCTATGAGCAATGGGAACTCTCACAACATGCAATAACCACTGAAGCCAGGTGGCCATACAGGCTTTGCAAATCATCAACTCACAATCTGGTACGTCTAACTCACAATCCACTTTGAACACCCTTAGGATGGCCATTCCTTCGACACCTTCTCCGCAAATTGTCAGTTCACAATCACTAATCTCTTCTACTCAGTCACAGGCTGTTTTTTTTACCAGTGAATCCCTCACAAATGTTTATGAGACAGGCAACTCTGGATCCTTTTATAACCCACAATTCACAACCCTCAACACATCCACCTCTTGTGGGAATTTCACCAATTCTGAATTGAGTGTCATTAACCTTACCTCTTACTAGGCATGAATTAATGGTTCTTAGATATGGTCTTAGTTTTTGTCCCACAACTCAATTGGATCGTTATGAAATGATCAAAGACTTGTATCTTTTTACTAGGAATCTCACTTTAAAATTTTTATTTGACCCTGATAGACAAAGATTGAGACAGGACAAAGATCTTACTGAGCATATTAAGCACTTCACTATGGATGACTTTCGTGCTTTGCGTGACCTGATGCTAAAGTTTGAGGAGAATGGAAATTTAAATGATAGTAATAGAGATAATATCACTATGAGTTATGAAACCCAGGAGAACCTGCCTAAAAAATTCAAATGTAAATTTCAAAATTTCCCAGACCTAACAGTCAACACTAATATCTGGGCCTTTCTAACAATGACTATTAGTGATATCAAGCATATGAGTTTGATACCCACTATGATCAACCTTAATAGGAAACAACAAGAAGCCATTGCCAAACTCTAGAGCCATCCTGATTTATTCATCAAACCCTCTGATAAAGGAGGCAACATTGTTTTGATGACAAAATTGCAATTTGAACAAATGTGCAATGCTATACTATGCAATACATATTGGTATCGTTCCATTTCGAGTAGATTTGTGGCCCAATCTAATTTAGATTACAAAGATCTAATCAATGCGGCCTATATGGAGGCATTGATTGACAAAGATACCTATGAATTCCTTAATCCAAAACACCCTCGTGATCCTACGTTTTATGCACTACCCAAAGTTCACAAAAATCCCCTGACCCCACCAGGACGACATATCGTATCAGGGGAAGGTTCTTTAACTGAAAATACCAGTAGATTTATTGATTTCTTTCTCAAGCCCCATGTTGTGCGATTACCATCTTATATTAAGGATACTTTGGACTTTTTGAGACACATCAAAGGCTTGTTGGTACCTTCTGACGCCTTGCTAATGACATTAAATGTGGAGGCCTTATACTCCAGCATCCCTCACGAGGAAGGCGTAAGAAATGTGTGGATATTTCCATTCAAACAGGAACGTTCCAAATGGGAATTCAATAAATTGAAACTTTTGTTTTTTATTTTGACACACATTTGGTTCTTATTCAAGGGGTCCCACTACCCCCAGGTGCAGGGCGTGGCCATGGGCACTTGTTGTGCCCCAGCCTATGCCAACCTTTACCTGGGGGGGTGGGAACGGGACATTTTTTCCAATGAAGCTAAGGGTACTTTTCTTGATCATGCGTTATGTTGGTATAGATATATTGACGATATCTTTATCATCTGGACAGACTCTGTTGAATCACTAAAAACCTTTGTGGACAAGTTAAATGTTAATCATTACAATCTTAAATTCACACTTAACCATCATGCATCCACTATCTCTTTTTTGGATCTGCAGATTCACAAATATCAGAATAATTGTTTAGCAAATACCCTTTATCGTAAAACTACGGTGAGCAATACAATTTTGCATGAAGCCAGCGCCCATCCTCCAGCCCTAGTACGGAATATCTTATACGCACAGTATGTCCGTATCACACGCAATTTTACCCATGACAGGGACTTTAAGATTCAGGCCAACCAACTACGCCAACATCTTCTTTTAAGAGGATATTCAAAATCACTGCTATGCAAAGCTTACAATAGAGCTTTAGGACAATCAATGACTTCTCTCCTGTACCGGTCTACCAGGCATGGCAGTTTCCAATATCGGGTAAAATATATTACCAAATTTTCGTCTCAACATCAGGCCCTACGTGGGGTCTTACAAAACCACTGGCATTTATTGCTGGAGGACCCAATTGTGAAAAAATACATCAACAATTACCCTGAAATCGTATTTAAGAAAGCCTTGTCTTTATGTGACAAACTTACTAAGAGCCATTATATGCCTTATCCAACTTACATTAAAGCCCATTCTGCAGGGATGTTTAAATGTAATCATTGCAATCTATGCCCTCTGATCAAATCAGGCAAAGTGTTTATCTTGTCTAACGGGGAAATCTTTCGTCCCAAATTTCATGCGAATTGTGACACCGAAGGGGTGATATATCTTATGACCTTCAAATGTTGCACCTGCTATTTGAGCAAAACCATTAGAAGTTACGGTCTAGAATAAATGATCATATTTATTATTCTGCCAATGGCAAAATGATTACTCCAGTTAATAGACACCTAGCCCTATACCACAGATTTGAAACCACCAAGGTTTCATTTATGGTATTAGTAGTAATCTTGAAAGACCCCAGAGGTGGCAATTGGAATAAACACATATTTCAAAAAGAAGTGTTCTGGATTGAATGGTTAAATGAAACATACCCGCCAGGTATCAATGAAACCCTGTCTTATAAACCACTTTTGTAACCTACAATTGATGAGTACAACAATATTATCTAAATATAAATAAATAAACAGCGCAAATCAAACAACTCATTCAATACATGTTACAAATAAAATTGTAGTGAAAATAATCAATTTAAATAAAAGTGGCAAAAAATATTATGTTATTGTTCACAAAAAATATATGCATAAAGTCCTTTTATCCCAGAAAAAACATAAGTATAATGATTTCTCCCAAAAAACAGTGCTTCCACCATCCACCAGTGTGAAATCAAAATCAACCGCACACTGGTGGATGGTGGAAGCACTATTTTTTGGGAGAAATCATTATACTTATGTTTTTTCTGGGATAAAAGGACTTTATGTATATATTTTTTGTGGACACTAACATAATATTTTTTGCCACTTTATTTAAATTGATTATTTTCACTACAATTTTATTTGTAACATGTATTGAATGAGTTGTTTGATTTGCGCTGTTTATTTATTTATATTTTTTTGTATGTTGGTGTATTACACTGGTGCACAGCAGCAAATTTTCTATACTGAAAGAGTCTCTTTGTGTGCTGGGGTTCTGTGTTACAATATTATCTAAATGTTCATTGGCATAGCCATATGTGTATTATTTAGTATCTTCTTACTTTCTGATACATGAGGTTGTTGCACAATTGAGCCAGTACCAATGTATTGATTCTGGAATATACTCTATGATGTTTGTTACACTTGCTATGGTTGACTGATATGACATGCATCTGTGTGAGGGTGATAGTTCCCTTGGGTGAGGGGAGGCGTGTGGTCCCTATGTTGTGGGCCTTGTGATCGATGGGCGGTTGGTGGTGCCGCGATCAGGGTCCCTACCATGTGGGCGGGAGCTTTGCCCCGGTGTCCTATGGGCATCACTGCTACATGTGGTGGTAGTCCATGATGGCTGCTAGGTGTCGCCCCTAAGCGCGCTTCCCGCTATCCTTATGGTGGGTCGGTGCACGGATGTGGTGCACATGCGTGGTCGTACATGGCCAGGAACAGTGACGTCACAAGCCGCCCTTGACGGCACAGGCGTCCTGTGTTGGGATCCCATAAATGGGTAGGGCAGGTGGCGGCTCTTGCTGCTATGGTGGTGGCATTGTACATTCCCTTTGCATGATATGGTGGTGACATTCCAGACTCCTGGGTGGTTCCAAGATCTCTTGCAGTTTGCACTTTTGCACTTCCAAACAAGTACATTAAAACAGCAATTTGCTATAATGAATACAGGGATTCAGTGTTAACTATTGGTATGTACCTTTGGGGTTATACATGCATGTGTCACAATTCATAGTTATAGGCTATCCCAAAAGAAAACTATTATACTGCCAGTTTTAGGGTGCTCACCTAGGGTCCATGATCCATCATATGTAAGTAAGGTTTGATATTCTTCCATCTGCACTGCATTCGCTACTGGTGTCCTTAGTATCTGGCACCCCAGGAGTGGGGTGGGGGGCAAATGGGGCTAGTATAGTTTATAAACCGAATATGGTGTAACTTTCTTCCCCCTTTTCTGTGTCCTATGTGGAGATCTCTCTATATACAATATAGGCTCTTGTCAGTCTATATATATATGTTATATTTGGACCAGAACTGACTTCACTACATTCCAATAAGTGGGGAGTTTAGTCGGTCTATTATAATTAGGGTAGCACTAACCATTGAAGAGGGCCCCTCTACATTGTTTCAACTATTATATACTCCCTTATGTTAGGTACTGTCGTGGGATAGGTGACTTGCCCCTCCAACCTTGCGGGGATCCCCTCATCGATTGACCCCCTGTGGTATGGCCAAACGCTCCCTCCCATTGCCTTCATGCAGATGCATATACTTTAAGGTATTATAGCTGTTTAACTGGTCTGAGATAGATACATTTGGTAGCATATTTAATGTTTGTTCATCAACTTATATTCTTTCATATAGAAGTCATCCTACAGCTCCTGAAGAAGCGATATTTATCACGAAACATGTTGAGTTAGTGCACTTACTACTATCAGAATATCTTCTCTTAACTTTTGCAGAGTCACAGTATATTTCCTACTGTGGTACCTACTGTTAGTACATGATTCTGCACTGTTTATACATTGTTGTATGTTGCTAGGGGTTGTCTATACCCTGTAACAATGTTATAATTGTATGTATCAGTTTATATCTATGTAAGCTTAATAAAGTGATATTTTTTATGAACCTTTGTTGTAGTGCCTATGAAGTCCATAAGGGTTCTTTTCTTCCAATACTACTATGTAGCAGGTCAAATTCATTGATCTTTTGGAAAAGAGAAGATAATTTAAGTTAAGTTTATTTGGATCTGGCCTTTTTTTAAAGTCTTGTTCCATGTGATATAATGATTCCCCTGCTGGACACATGAGAGCCTTTCACTTGTGGGGGGAATCTCACTGGTCTGCTATAAAATTTGAGAGATAGCCTGTTTAATGTGTACAATGCAGACCACATCAGAAAGGAGGTTATTTTTCAGTCTCCAAATCCTTGCCCTACAAGGGAACTCATCTAGTGACGGTCTATGAATGATCAAACCATAATTTTGATTTGATACCTGTTTTAAGAGAAGTCTAAAAGGTTTTCAGTAACAAAAATACTATTGCTTCTGATATGTAAATTAGGATGTAGGATGGCACTCCTCCCATTTTTTTTAATGGATGTTACAGGGAACGGAATTGATTCTCCCCAATGGGGTATAAGGAATAAACATCTGACAGATGTTAACTCTTCCCCATTCTTTCTAAAGCTGAAAAAAAAGATATGTTGGCTTTAAGAAATATCTCTGATTAGTTCTTGGTAAGGTGGAGAAGGTTTAGAAGGCTTGTCAAGTATTTTTGTTTTGATTGTGTCCTGTTGGGGTAATTTCCCCTCAGTGCTTGTCCTGGAAATACAACAGGAAGAATGGAAATCCCACCTTTGACAGCTGTCACCATACCAGGTGTCCAAACTGGAAAATTTCCCCTGGCTTTGTGTTCCAGTGACAGACGTAAAATTTTGGATTTTTCATCCCTTTGGGGCATATTTATAAATCAATGAATCTGACATTCATCACACATTCTCTATGGGTAAATCTTCCAGGTCCATGTGTTTAAATGACAGTAGTTGATTCTCTGCCAGAGAATGTTTGGTGAAAGTTACATTCTCCACTATATAAATGGACCCTTTTCTGTTTTTGTGACAACGGTCACCTGAACAAATAGGATCTACTGCATTATCCCAAAAGCTTCACTTTATTGATAAAAACATAGTAGCATACTCACAAACCAACTGACGTGCCACAGCTTGTCATATTAAAACCACAAGTTCCAGCTTGCGGAGCATAATGATTGGTGGTAAAACATGAAAGGACCCAACCAGTTGACGCATTTCGAGGCCTTTCCCCTTCCTTAGAGCTATGGATGGCTCAGGATGGCCCTTAGGAAGAGTCAAGTCCTCAAAATGTGTCAGCCAGTTGGGTCCTTTCATGTTCTACTACCAGTCGTTATGCTCCATGAGCTGGAACTTGCAGTTTTATTATTACAAGCTGTGACACGTCAGTTGGTTTGTGATTATGTTACTACGTTTTTATCAATAAAGTGAAGCATTGAGGATAATGCACTAGGCTTGTGCACCCTCTTCTTTTCCCTGTCTTTGTTGTATTCATAGATGTTCTAGTCTTTGAGAGGGCAGCAAGGCGTGACTAATCCGGCAGATTCAAAAGTGAAGCCTAGCCATTATTATGATTTCGGGCCACATCTGAGCACAGGAGACTGTGTGGATTTATCCACTTTGTATCTGCCATTCACATGTTACATGTGGGAGACCCAACGGGGGGGGGGGGGAGGGTTCATGGCGACTAGGTGAGGGTGGCAGCTCACTAAAAGTAATCGGATACTAACAGCTCCTGCAGCTAATCATGGCCACTCACATGTAATCACTCATGAAGCTATTACCAGTAATGATCGGCCCTGGACACAGATTGCTTCCAAAACCAATCATCGCAGGTAATCCATGAGCAACATGGGAGCAGCTGCGATTAGTTGCAGGAGCTGTCAGCCTCCCATTGCTTTCAATGGGGCTGTTGCTCGCAGCTAATCTCTGGGAACCCCCACTGGGTCTCCTACATGGAATCGCTAATGTCCCCATTCGCAGGTGCGAATGAGCCTTAGTGGAAATACAGACAGTACCGATAGCAAGAATAACAGAGGTTAAAGTCATTCCACTCTATCTAAATAATTAAACAGCAAAGTTTAGGCTGGAATTACACAAAAGGTGCTTAATGGAACCTTAATATATCAGATTTTTGTATGGACTGTTTGTACACTTTTCAACAACTGGCAGAGCTTCTGGTAGCAGTGGGGAGGCAAAGAAGCATTGGGGTTGATTTACTAAAACTGGAGAGTGCAAAATCTGGTGCAACTGTGCATGGTGGCCAATCAGCTTCTAACTTCTGCTTGGTCAATTAAGCTTTGACAAGAAAACCTGGAAGTTGATTGGTTTCTATGCAAAGCTGCACCAGATTTTTCACTCTCCTGTTTTAATAAATCAACCCCCATATCTTGCATGCATGCACTTGGTATGCTTAAAGAGGAGTTCCAGGCTCCCCCCCAAAAATTAAAAGTATTTGTAGCTGCTGACTTTAAATATAAAGACACTTACCTGTCCAGGGGTCCAGCACTATCATCACATGGGCTAGTTCTTCACTAGCCTCCTTGTTCCTGGCGCTGGCATGACAAGTAAGGGAAACTGGAAGTTAAGCCTTGTAGCTTCGCAGCCGGTTTTATAGTGCGCATGCGCAAGCCGCACTGCACCTTGTGATTGGTCCTGTAGTCTTCTGGGACCTGTGAAGTGTCCCAGAAGACTGTGGGGGAAAGGAGGGGGCCGAAGGTCCAGCTCAGTACCCACTCACCCCAGTGGAGGAGGGGAGGGTGCAAACAAGTGGAGCTTACCCTTTTGGGTGGAGTTTTGCTTTAGGTATATGAATGACAGTCAGTTGGGTAGTTCAGGGTCCACATCAAAGGATAGGACTATACACAGAAAAGATTACCTCTGAATCTGGGTGCTGTTTTGCAACAATCTTTTTTATTGCAACATTCCATGACTTTCAAACCAACTTGTGTGTAAATTATAGAAAGTCGCAAACTCTAGGAAATCTCTGCAGTTGAGTCTTAGTGGTAATCTATTTAATTTGGGACAGGGCACAGCTGGAAACCTATTGGCTGCAGTAAGTAGCACTCCTGTTTCTTTTCCCATCCTCTATTTTTCAGTAAGCTAACATTCTTTCATATTGAGTGTGCATATCTTTTTTTTGCATAAATCACAGTAGATTTGCAATTGTAACAAATAACACATAACCACTGAAAATACATGATTTCTTATTTGTCCCTTTTACTATTTGTTTGGCGCTAAGCCTTAGAAAACTATAGTCATATAACAACTTCAATCAAACATATTGAAATGTTAGACAGTTTTAGAATGATGGAATGGACCTTATTGATTCTTTTAAACATTTTTTTGCTTGTTCATCAATATGCTTAGAAATAGAGCTCCTCAGGGTGTCTGGTGAGCAATCTAAACTGGAGTAACAAATTTTACAGAAATGTTTATACTTAAAAATAAATACTAACGGCAATGCTGAAGCAAAATGCTAAAAAAGCAGCCAGAGAATTAAATGAAGATTAAACATTTAAGCCATATCTAATTAACCGATCGCAACAATAAAAAAAATGGATTTTGTTTAATAAAGCAGATCAAAAACAATGATAACATGAATTGTGCAGCAACTTATAGCAACCAGTTTGCTTTGTTCAACATGGTTAGATCAATGTAAGATGGTTCTTAGTGGTTTCACTGGTTTACACTATTTTGTATATTGTTTATCAGTTATGCTGCTAATATTTATGCAGATAGTGATTGGTCAGAATAATATCACTGTACATGCTAAGTAATCATTAACATTTTGAATGCAAAACTACGTTTTAGGCATTTATAAAAGATATAATGCAGCTCTGTAACCAATTATACATCCTTAAAGGAAAAGTATAGCCAAAACTCCTATAGATCACAGGAGAGCAGTTCTTTCTGCATTCCTGTGACCCATTTTCAGCTAACAGCGGCCTAAAGCCCACTTTCTTGATGTCACTTACCCAGTCTAGACGCTGAAAAGATCCTGACCATATGGTCGGGATCCACCGAGAAGCCTGGACTGGCACTTGGCTCAGCGTCTCAGAAATCTGCCAAGAGCTTGAGCCAGCCACTCCCTCCCCCTCCACAACCCAGCGCTCCACTGCGTGGTGGAGTGGCAGAGCAAAGGGCTGGTGATTGACAGTCACGGCTCTCTGTTTAGAATGAAGGGGAGAACTGAGGAACCAGCGGTGTTTGATTGCTCAATTCTTAGTGCAGAGCTGGCGAGGGATGAATGCATCATAGGATCAATGCTGCATCCACCAAGGTGTATAATTTTTTTTGTAAAGCCCATCATACTTCTCTTTTAAAGTGATACTAAAGGCTATTTTTTTTTTAAATAAAAAGAGGTATTGCTTACTTGCTCTGTGCAACAATGTTGCACAGAAAGGTCTCTTACCTCCTTTTCTGGCAATCCCCCACTGGCGCTGTCTGCTTCTCCCTCTTCTGGGTGCCTACTTAGCAAGCTTTGTGTGCGTGCGAGCCCCCAAGTGCCGGTAAGCCACACTCCTGCTCCTTTCTCACAGGAGCTTGACAGTAGCAGGAGCCTGTGGCTACACTGCCCCAAGTGAGGAAAACAGTGCTGAAGCCTAGACAGCGCTGGAGCGGTGACAAGAGCCAGGTAAGTGTTTAGGAAAGGGGTGGGTAGGACAGGTAGTGGAGGATTTTTTACCGTAATGCAGAGAATGCATTAAGGTAAAAAGAAAACCCTTTAGACTTTGGTACCACTTTAAATGTATTTTTTTTTCTTTAATACAAGCAGTATATGTAGCTGAATTTGACCTGGAATCAGCACTCCCCAATCTGTATACAGCAGGGCTGGAGGGTGATGTAGAAGCAGCACAAGGAGCCAGTTGGTTTGTGATTAACAAGAAGTATTTGAATGGGGGGTGGGGGGGATGAGTGAGAGATGAGCTATGGGTATAACAATACTGGCCATTAAAGGTGAAATTTTTGGATTAAAGCTTTTTTATTTTCTCTTTTAATCACTTTTGTTATTTTTGGCTGGAGTACTGCATTAAAATGGTAAAGCCTGATAATTAGCTGTAACAATAGCAGTCTTCTTTTGTAGCTGGATGCCCTGTTAGCTAAATGCCTCTGTTGCATGTAGGCGTATTATCAAAGGACTTAGAAAGTAAGCCTGTAAAAATAAAGGTCATCAACTTTGGTTCCGGCGCCACATGAGCTAGGAGCGGGACCCGCGGCTCCGTGCACTCCTGCTTAAAAAAAACAGTTCCCTGTACTAAAAGGCACAAAAGTGCCTCCTGATCCACCCTGCATGGATCAGTATCTGTTGCCGGCCCCACCCGGCTCCGGTCCCGCTGCACGGCCTCAGGGAAGCAGCTCTCCCCCTCCTGCAGCCAAGATGGATGAATCTCACAGAAGCAGCAGCAGCATGGGCAGCAGCATGGAGACAGGACCAGGTATGGCAGAGGCACAGACACTGACTACAGTCACACTGGGGCATGCTGACACCCTTAGTCCAACAGATCAATATGACAAGATTGCACAAGCTGTCGCATCCCTACTGTTACCTACTATTACTATTACTCAGGCTGTGGACAGAGCAGTATCACTGGGAATAGAGCAACTTAGAAGGGACCTGAGAGACAATGCCAAACGTATAACTGAAGTGGAACAGCGCCTTTCTGACTTAGAAGGCGATTTTCAGGCTATGCAAGCGGGTGCTTTACATTCCAAATGCACGCAGCAAAGCATTTTGGAAAAACTCGACGACTTCGAGAACCGTGCGCAATCTGCGGGTCATAGACCTTCCAGAATCCTACAATTCAGGCTTCCAATCCGAAATATGCTCTACGCACATTCCCACGGCACTTGGCATCCTGACACCTTGTCAAGTTGAACATGCACACCGCCTTGGGGCGCCTTCAAACGACAGATGCACACTGCGCTCTATGATTAAATATCTTAATTACGCTGACCGCGTGGCCATCCTAAACTAGTTTCGCAACTCTCGCTCCCTACAACTAGAGGGCCATAAATTATTACTACTCTTAAGAAGTCTCCCAAAAACGAAAAGCGTTCCAGCAAATATGTGCTACATTATACCAAAAAGGGGTCAAATTCACCCTCGCATACCCTGCTATATTTCGTTTCACTACGCCTACAGGCATGGGCAGACCGACCATTTGGAAACTCGGGCACTGCCCGAGGGCCCGGGGTCAGTAGGGGGCCCCATGAGATGCCCCTGGTACCTTTTTCATTGGCTTTTTTGAGTTTGGGCAAGGACACAGGGGCCCCATGATCCCCTATTGCCCGGGGGCCCCATGAGTTGTCAGTCCGCCCCTGCCTACAGGGAACTCTAAATCATTCACTCACCCAGAGGAAGCCCTTCAATACCTGCAAGCCAATCTCTCTGATATTGTGGGCCCTCTGAATTCCCAACATTCACCCCGAGTCCCAGGCCCGAGAGACCAACGCAGTCCGCGCAAGGACCCACCTAAGCGGCAACGTATCAACTTCTATTCGGCTAAGCTATGACCGCCCTGATTGGGCAAATGTCTACTAGTTCCAACCAATTTCTCATCACCGATTGACCTGTCTGTCACTTTTTCAGGTATTCAGTCCTCACACGGTTTCTTTTTTTTGTGAGTTACCACAGTAGGGGTGGCATCCACCTCACTCGAGAATTTATCTATATCCTTTTGCTGCCCTATATTATTGTATTATTATGCTATTACATTGTTGTTATGGTCATGATCTTACAGAATCTTAAGCGTCTATGACTCAGTTATGATTGTTTGTCTCTGCCATGTTTCACAACTATGTTTTGACCACCATGACGCTGCCAGTATTGCGGTTTGCTGATCCCTCCCGCACCTGGTGGCTAGTGTCACAATTGGGGATCCCTCTACTTATCGACCCCAGCAATGCAATACCTTGGTGCAGGTTTCACCTCCTATCAGCTCCGGTTACGCTGGTCAAAGTTTAGAGGTAACATGCGGAAAAATGTGAAGTGCAGATTGCTATTACGGTTTAATGCTTTTTTTGTTTACTCCATGGGCCCCTGTTGGGCTATTGAAGTGTCCCCTTTCCCTTCTTCCCATTTGTCTACTCTTTTCTTCTTACCCGGAGATCCCCTAACACCCCAGACACCAACATCACACAAAAAAAGCCTGGAAGATAGAGCTGAGTTCGCCAAGCTAATACCACGTAAAGATGTTCCTTATTCCCATCCACTCATCCCTACACTTACATCACCATGACACACATAATTTCATGAAATGTCAAGGGCCTGAGATCACCTCATTAACGTGTGGCCATACTCCACCATCTTAAACTGCTAAAAGCAGACATAGCGTTTCTCCAAAAAACACACTTGACTTGCGAAAAAAACACTGCTCACCTATCTAATCCAAATCTGTTTTGGGAAATGGGCAAGGCAGTGCTTCGCGGCAGAATCATCGCTTATACTTCCACTTATAAGAAAAACCTCCTCCGTAAATACACTGAGGCGAGCAATTATCTTAGACAGACGCAGAAAGATCTAGTGGATCTTAACTCACACGAAAATAGGAAAGCATGGCAGGACGCTAAACACCAATTTGATACCTGGCCAGCAGCCCAGGAATCTATATACCAATGTCATCTTGATCTGATCATTATCACAAATTTGGCAACAAAACGGGTAAATTGCTAGCACGTAATTGCAGAAAACCTTTTATTCCCGCCACTTTGCATCTCTAAGGGACTCCCAGGGCACGTTGAAGAGCTCACCAAAGAAAATCATTTCCATCTTTGAAAATTTCTTCGGGAATCTATATGACTCAGATCCTATAGATGTCGCTCTTGCCAACTCCTTTTTGAAACACATTTCTCTCCTGCAATTAGACCCAATCACGCTTCAATCCTTGAATGCCCCGATATCTCAATTAGACATTTTAATAGCTATTCAATCTCTTACGAATGGTAAAGCCCCTGGGCCTGATGGCTATACAGCAGAATTTTACAAACTCCTTGCCAAAACCCTTTCCCCTACTTTACAGACAGTATTCCAAACAATTCAGGAGGGAGGAGACTATCTCTCCTCTGGATTCCAGGCCCATATCAAACTAATAGCAAAAAAAGACAAATACCCCACGGATCTTGGATCGTATCATCCAATATCCCTCTTAAACCTAGATGCAAAACTTTTATAAAAAATTATCGCAATTCGACTAGCCGCTA
The DNA here is from genome assembly GCF_062004578.1 of Staurois parvus. Taxonomy (NCBI): domain Eukaryota; kingdom Metazoa; phylum Chordata; class Amphibia; order Anura; family Ranidae; genus Staurois; species Staurois parvus. Next base: position 10,491,546 of record NW_028317805.1, read on the forward strand.
TTTTACCTCCCCTTATTCACCCTTCACAAGCGGGCTTCGTACAAGGTCGCTCAGCTGCTTCGAAAATACTCAAGGTATAAACAGTCTTGAATCAGGCCAAACATGATTCGCTCCTAGACACAGAGATCATTTCATTAGATGCTGAAAAGGCCTTTGACAATGTCAGTTTCGACTGGCTTTTCTTAACCCTATGGAAATTCGGCTTTGAGGGCCCGTTCATGCACCTAATCCAAGCTATGTACTCGGCACCAATAGCTCGCGTCATAGCGGCAGCCCATATATCCAATCCCATACGACTTCACAAGGGCACCAAACAAGGATGTCCCTTATCCCCTTTACTCTTCAATCTAGCCCTGGAACCTTTGGCACGCTTTTTATTATTTCACTCTGACCTTCATGGAATCTCAATTGGTCAACAAGAACTGCGAATTTCCTTATTCGCAGACGATATAGTAATTTTTACCTCTGAACCGTCCTTAGATCTGCCATACATTCAAGACATTTTCTCTGACTTTCGCCTCTGCTCAGTGCTCCGCATAAATTTTTCTAAGAGTGAGGTTCTTCCATTATATCACGCCCGCCCTCCCGTGTGGTCCCAAAACTCGCTATTCAATATCGTTACTAGTCACATCACATACCTAGACATAAAGATAGGGAAACTAGCATCATCTCTATACACGCTCAACTATACACTTATAATCAATAAAATTATAGGAGAATTGGAGATGTGGAAGGATCTACCACTCTCACTTTTGGGCAGGTCGCATCTTTTCAAGATGGTGAGCTTCCCAAAACTTTTATACCCACTCCAGACTATACCTCTCCTCCTGAGGCACAGCGATATAAGAAGATTAAACCAGGCACTATCCAAATTTTTATGGAGCGGTAGACGCCCACCCATAGCATTACATAAAATGTTTCTTCCGCGGAGTGAGGGGGGGGTCCGGCCTTCCTAATGCACGAATTTACAATCTTTCTTGTCTGCTACGTACATGCCTAGACTGGCTTACCCAATCCTCCAAATACGCCGACTACCATCTTGAGTCTGCTATGGTCGATCCATTTAGTCTCACGGCCCTCTTACATTCAAATGTAAACATTCTGCCATCCCATTTAAAACATAACTCACTCATTTGTAACACTTTCATCACATGTAGGGAAGTCAGACGTAAGTTGGGGGTTTCACCATGGCTCTCTCATTTTCTTCCTATTCATCATAATCCCTCTTTTCCTCCCCCGCAACTATATGCAGCTTTTGAAACCTGGGTTACACATGATCTCACTCTTGTGCAGCACCTGTTTGATACCTCTACTGGCTCCCCAAAGCCTCTTCCTAATATTCAACAAACTTTTAACTTACCCTCCCATCATTTTCTTTACATTCTACAAGTGAGGAATTATGTCAACTCCGTTGCTCAACTCAAATCCACTAGATTCTGCATGGCAATAATAGATGTACTGACAAAATCCCGAAAATACAAAATATCAAACATTTATGGATCGTTAAATCTTCATTACACGAAACCCCTGGAATCATCTACCTCAGTGCATTCTTGGGTCAAAGACTTTGATAATGCTTTCACAGTTGAACAACTACTATCAGGTTTCAACACCAACCTGTGCCTTTAACCTCAAAGAGTTCTGGCGTGAACAACAGTTCAAGATTATGCATCGTGCCTATATGCCCTGTCTATATTCAAAAACCAACCCGGCTATGTCCACATGTCCACCCTGAGGTTGTCTCAAACCTTCATTACACCACAGATTTTGGCTATGCCCATCCATATCTGTCTTCTGGAAGCAAGTGATCACCTTTATAATTTTTGTCACCACTTTCCAACTAACCAGTGATCCATTGCTTCTTCTCTTCGGCAACATGGAACAATCAGTTACAGGAATCTCCTCCTCTCAACTATTAATTCTCAAAAACAACAAACCATGGATATCTACCTGTCTCTTGATAGCAAGAAGGGCCATATTGCGGAGATGGGTCTCCAACTGTCCTCTGAATTTAACTGACCTAAAGCAAGACCTCAACTCTCTCCTATGCCTAGACAGGCCCAACCTAGTCTCCTCACCATCCAACTACAGATCGGATCAATACTTCCGTACAGGAGCAACTATTCTTCCTCCAGGATTCCAGAGTCTTAGGCCATTCTACAAAGCCTCTCCAATGATGTAATATTGCTCTACCTACAATATGCATCTGTTGTTTATAAGTCATGCTATATTATTTACTTGTAACATTTTTCTTTAGCATCTACCCTCTCCCCCTTTCCCAACCCTCCTCTTTCCTTCCCTAACAGGGGTTTGAACCCTCAGTATGATACAGGACATCATGTTATTTGTACATCTGCTGTCAGTATGCATCACATGTCTACACCAAGCAACTGGGTTGATCACGTCCTCCCTTTTATCCTTGGTGGAATTCAAAGTCACGGGACACCCACCTCTCTGACCCCCACTTACTCTACTATTTTCACTCGAACTTAGTTCCAGCTCAACTGCTTTTCTATTCCTTCAGGCTATATGGTTCCCAGTGTAGTGTTTGCTTATCTCTCTTTCAAACCCCCCCCCCACCTTATTCTTATCATTCTTCCTACTCTACAACATGGGCCTTAGCTGTCTCATCTGCTTTTTCTCTCTCTTCTCACACCTTCTCTTCCTACTTTAGCCTTTCTTTATTCCTTATTCTTTTTGCTTTCTCCCACGTGTATCCTCCTCTTCATAATTTTCTTCTGTCTCCATCTTTAATTATATATCTTTTCTTTATGTTTTTGGTGGATATCGGCCGACATCTCTATGCACCCTGCTTATCCAGAAACAGATCCCAGACCATACATTTTGTAGCCTTCACTCACTTCATCATTCTTTGTTTCTAACTTTGAGATCTTTTTTCTTCTCACTCACCTTTTATCACAGCACCCCTTAGTTACTGGTCTACATCTGCTCTGGTTTGGGGATTCTCTAATCCGAATGCGCCTTACTGTTCTCATGCGATGTTCTTTCCTGTAGAATGTGATTGGAGATTTCTACATCTCTATATTGACATGATATCCCATATATGACGCCTGTTTGTTCGCCACAATGTATGTCTTAAAAAACCCAATAAATATGCTTTAAAAAAAATATAAAATAAAGGTCATGTATTCTCTGTTTCTAAGCATCGCCCTCTGTGAGACAAAGATTGATGGACACAGAACCATGTGATATGCGCATCTAAACACACATTATCATAGCGCATGTCAGTGCATTATATACTGGCTGCTACTATACAGTGTGTTGGGGTACCATTCATAATGAATGGAACCCCAAAACACTGTACAATAGCATCCAGTATATAATGCACTACAGTGTACCACAAGGCACATAATATGCATTGTTAAAAAAAAATGGTTGTATGCTTTTTTGCTTCATCGTGGTGTGTTGGCAGCCGACTGACTGAAAATGTATGTGCTGCCTTAATGCAATGTACATTAACGAGATATTTAAATATGAATAGGACCTCAGTGACGTCACTTAATGATTTTAAAAATCATTCAAAACTAAAGGAACGTCTAAGAGGAACATTTTTACATTTTCTCTAACATTATACCTCTACACATTACTTGGTGCAGCATGTATTTGCAAGTTTTATGGAGCCCATATTTTTCAGAGTGTTTTTATATATATATATATATATATATACACAGAGAGAGAGAGAGAGATAGAGAGAGAGAGTGGTGATGTCACCCTTGTAAAACGCTGTAGTTTACATTTGGGAATTGGCAATATGAATACTTAAACTCCACACAGCAAACTATTTATCAGTCTGCTTATTGCATATATTGTTCCAGAAAACGTGCTGATTCAGAATACTCTCTACTTCCTTCTCAGTTTGCCTATATTTGATAAAAGTCTATGTAGCCTATTTCATAAAACGCTGTAGTTTACATTTGGGAATTGGCAATATGAATACTTAAACTCCACACAGCAAACTATTTATCAGTCTGCTTATTGCATATATTGTTCCAGAAAACGTGCTGATTCAGAATACTCTCTACTTCCTTCTCAGTTTGCCTATATTTGATAAAAGTCTATGTAGCCTATTTCATGAGGCTTCACACACTGCTTATGGGTTTGATAAAAGTCTCCTGTTACATTATAGAATGCTGTGTATCTTTGCTGTTGTGCTCCAGTGTAAGGCTGCCTTGAGCACAAAGAGAAGGCATTTGGAATCTTGGGAACCCCTGGCCTGCCTTTTCTATGGCTAGGTGTCAGGGCATTTCAGATCTGCAGCACAAGTGCTGACCCCTACAGTAATTCCTTTCATCCACTAGATGTCCTCAGTGTTCCTGTTTGAATGACCAAAGGATCATTCAAATCAAAAGACAGAGAACATCCTGTGAGTGCAAGGCATCATGGACGCACCCCCCTGTGATGTTCATGTCTAATTGAAAAGCATGAGCACAGGAGAATTTTTTTTTTCTACTTAGGTGTAATGAGAAGTCTCCCTTTAAGATAGGGTGTTAAACACAAATACCACAGCATGTCTTGCGCACTTAGGTGTGCCTTCTTAAGAAAACATATATAATGAAAATAAATTAAATTGCTGCTTTCTTGGCTATATTTATTAGTATCCTGCGGTATAATTTAATAGCAAAGCCGTGATATGCTTGTAGAGTAAATAAATGAGCTGTATTCTCTTCCGCAGTGAGAGGTCTGAGTAAACAGTGATGAAAATCTGTTGGGGGATATTAGAGATGCCTTGTGGTTGAATGCACAGGTTCACAACTAATTTAGTTTTTTTTATTATTATTTTTTAAATTTATAGTTGGCGCACATTAATGGTTCTTTATCAAGCATATAAAAAATGGGTTTGTATCTCCTATCCAAAATGATCTATGCTGTATGTCAGTCTTTATCATACTATAACAGAACATCAGTGGTTGAGTGATAGTGTGAGGCCTTATTATTGTGTCTTCATTATAACTCAGATAATGACCCAAGGATTACTTGGTCAGTCAAGGTCTGATCCTCACATTAATCAGCATGGACTGCTGAGTATGATGAATGACTGCAGAAACTTCATGTGACAAGAGGTTGGCTTTTAAAGGCAAACTGTCACATATTCTCAAGCAGAGCTTGCAGTTAATGAAAAATCTCTCTGAAAATTGTATGTGTTTTTTTAAATATTTTCTTGCTTGCTGTGCCAGACGTGGCTCCCCCCCCCTTTTTAATTTTTTTTTAATTTCCCCCATCCCCTCTTCTTGCATATCTTCAATAATTATTAAAAACCCAATCCACACTACCAAACTGGGAAGCCACATTAATATCACTCACATTGGACAAGCAAATAAAAAGCAAAATGCATAAAAACACAACACTTGCATTTTTGGTGCATGTTTGGTGTGGGTCCATTGAAGTCTATTACACACAAAACGTCCCTCACGCTTTCCAAAAAATGCACTAAGTTAAATGCATGTGACGTAACGCGTAGATGCGGCGTGGTGACGCACTTCTGGTGGAGCGCCATCTTAGTACACCAGCGTGCATGCAGTACACCCATGTGTAGTGGTGTAAGAAGCCTGATTATTTCTACATACATGTGAGTTTACACTTGGCGTTTTTACTTGGAATCACAATAAAATACAGTATTGCACTATGGAAGATCTGTTTTTTATCATTTTGTGGTCCTAATATGGTGTGCATATACGGGCACACTTACGGTCACCTGTGCATGGAGGAGTAATTGGAACTGAAGGAGATACCAGTAAGGGGCAGTGGAACCTGACTGACCTGGAGATTGATTGCAGGATCCGTGGAGATCCAAAAAGCGTGTTGACCCTTGTGGGTCGCAGCATGAAGGTGAGCAGGCATGCCTGCTATTTAGTATTCACATTCACTACTTGCACCAGCACTTGAGCACTTTAATGAAGAAAAGCTATTGCCACACATCTTTTGTCATTAATGATCATGCTTTATTTGGACAATTGGTTATCATTTATGTTTTAATAGTGTGCTTTAATAATGTGGATTACTACACTGATCACTTGCAATATTTGTTACATATCCCTGTATAGGGACCCACTTCTATATTTCACTTTAACATCTTGGGTTGGTCCCTTTGGGGACAGGTATTGTCACCTATCAGGTTCCAGAATAGGACCTGAATATTGCACTATTTATCACGTGTAAGACACTTTATAGATCCTGTCAGATCTAACACTATATGTATATGAAATATTAGGATACATCTTGTATTTTTATAAATTATTCTCTATACTCTGCATTCTATATATTAAGAATTATTGTGGTTTACATACTAACTACCTTTGTAGATTTATGGCATAGCGTTACACCATTTTTGTTTTATAAAGATAAATGCACAGATGTGAACTAGCTCCAAAGGAAATCATGTTAAATGGACTGTAGTGCATTTCTGGAAATTGGAAAATGCACTTAAATCTGCATAAGTGTGAACCTAGAGTAAAAGATTATCATACAGTTGCATACTGTATAACAAGGGGGAACCCTGTAGGCTGTATGCTTACCTGTAGTACATATTAAAGTGGTTCTAAAGTCAAAAGGTTTTTTTACTCTAATGCATTCCCTGCATTAAGGTAAAAAAAACCTTCCACTAGTTGTTCCTTTCCCCCCTGCTCTCTATGAGGAGAGAAAGGGGAATGTATTTGAGCTCTGTTATGAGTGTCTATGGAACCAAACAGCCAAGTTCAGTAGCATGCCTACATGTGTGTAGAGCATATGGCTTGTTATAGAAGCATACGCAGAGGAGCCGGACGGGGACTCCAGAAGAGAAGGAAAAGGACCGCTCTGTGCAATATCCTGACACAAAGCAGGTTAGTATACCTTCTTTTTTAATTTAAGGAACAAATATGAGCCTTTAAGCAATGATGTATAGTTGTATTTAGAAGCAAATACAATGATAGTGCTACTACCTATATATCTGGATATATATTATTATTATTATTATTATTATACAGTATTTATAAAGCGCCAATAGTTCACTCAGCGCTGTAGATTACAAAGGGGGACAGAACATGTGACAGAACAATACCAATACAATGCAAAACATGAGGGGATCGAGGGCCCTGCTCTTTCGAGCTTACAATCTAGAAGGGATGGGATAGTGGTACAGGAGGAGATAGCTGTGGGGGATGGAGTGGTAGGAAGAGTGGAGGAGGTCAGCAAGTTAGCAGGGGGTGAGGTAGGCTTCCCTGAAGAGATGGGTTTTCAGGGTGCGCCTAAAGGAGAGGAGAGTAGGTGATAATCTGATGGGTTGGGGAAGGGAGTTCCAGAGGATGGGTGACACCCTGGAGAAGTCCTGGAGGCGGGCATGGGAGGAGGAGACCAGGGAACTAGAGAGAAGGAGGTCTTGTGAGGAGCGGAGTGTGCGTGCTGGGCGGTACTTGGATATTAGGTCAGTGATGTAGTTCGGGGCAGTATAGTGGACAGCTTTGTACGTCCGTGTTAGGATTTTGAAATTTGATCCGTTGCGCAATCGGAAGCCAGTTGAGGGATTGGCAGAGGGGGGTGGCGGAAATGGAGCGGTTGGAAAGGTGAATGAGTCTGGCAGCCGTATTCAGGATCGACTGAAGCGGGGATAGCCAGCGGCGAGGCTGGCCAGTGAGGAGGGAGTTGCAGTAGTCGAGTCGTGATATGATGAGGGAGTGGATGAGCTGCTTAGTGGTTTCTGGGGTTAGGAACGTGCGAATTTTGGCGATGTTGCGGAGGTGGAGTCTGCACGAGTTTGTTAAAGATTGGACTTGGGGCTGGAAGGATAGGTTGGAGTCCAGAATGACACCAAGTACTCTGGCCTGCAGAGCGGGTTTGATATTGGCGTTGTTGGATGTGATGTAGAAGTCAATGGGGGGTGGGGTTCGGGCTAGGGGGAAGACAAGGAGCTCGGTTTTGGAGAGATTCAGTTTAAGGAAGTGGAGCGACATCCAATCTGATATGTCACTCAGTAGGTGTGTGATTTGGGCAGAGACCGAGGGGGTGAGGTGGGGGGTTGAGAGATAGATTTGTGTGTCGTCGGCATAGAGGTGGTAGTTGAAGCCGTGAGAGTGTATGAGTTGGCCAAGGGAGGAGGTGTAGATGGAGAAGAGAAGGGGCCCAAGGACAGAGCCTTGAGGGACCCCAACAGAGAGGGGGAGTGAGGGGGAGGTGGTTAGCATTATAGGTAACGCTGAAAGAGCGTTGTGACAGGTAGGATGAGAGCCAGGAGAGAGCAGAATCTCTGAGGCCGAGGGAGTGTAGTATTTTGAGGAGGAGGGGGTGGTCAACTGTGTCGAAGGCCGCAGAGAGGTCAAGGAGTAGGAGCACTGAACAGTGGCCATTAGCTTTGGCGGTTAGAAGGTCGTTGGAGAGTTTGAGTAAGGCGGTTTCGGTGGAGTGTAGGGGGCGGAAGCCAGACTGTAGGGGATCGAGGAGGTTGTTGTTGTTGAGGTGAGAGCATAGGCGGGTGTAGACGAGGCGCTCGAGGAGTTTAGATGTAAGTGGGAGCAGGGAGATGGGTCTGAGGTTGTTCGGGTCATTGGGGTCCAGGGAGGGCTTTTTAAGTATGGGGGTGATGTGTGCATGCTTCAGTGGGGAGGGGAAAGTGCCGGAGGAGAGGGAGAGATTAAAGATGTGGGTGAGGGAGCGTAGGATGGAGGGGGAGGGAGGTCGTAGGAATTGTGAGGGGATAGGGTCGAGGGGGCAGGTGGTGAGGCGGGCATCAGAGAGGATCTTGGAGACTTCCTCGATGGTAGTAAGGTCAAAGGTGTGGAGTGTTGGGGGAGCTTCAGTATGAGGAATGTAGGGTGGGGTGGGAGTGGAGGTCAGAGCAGTGGTGGGGCCGTGGGAGAGGGGTGATGAGGGGGTAGCTGAGTGAGGGGGAACGGGGTTGGAGGGAGTTTGAGCAGTGACGAAGTCCCTGCGGGTAATGTCGAGGGGGAGGGGGGATGAGGGGGTAGCTGTGTGAGAGGGGACGGGTTGAGAGGGGGTGTGAGTTGCGGCAATGTCCTTGCGAATTGTGTCAATCTTGTTTTTGAAGTGATTGGCAATCTCAAGGGCGGTGAGTGAGGTGCTGGGTGGAGGTGGGGGTGGAGAGAGTAGAGAGTTGAAGGTGGAGAAGAGTCGGCGAGGATTGGAGGAGAGGGCCTTGATGAGGGTCAGGAAGTAGGCTTGTTTGGCTGCGTGGAGGGAGGAGGTGTAGGTGCGGAAGGCAGATTTGTAGCAGGTGAAAGCTTGTTGGGATTTTGTTTTGCGCCATAGTCGCTCCAGGGCACGACTGCGTCGTTTGAGGGTTTTGGTGTGATCAGTCTGCCAGGGCTGGAGCGGTCGGAGTCTGATGTTGCGTGTGGTTAAAGGCGCTAGTGAGTCAAGGGCTGCTGACAGCGCGTTGTTGTAGGCAGTCATAGCCAAGTCGGGGCAGGACAGGGGGAGGATGCGGTCGTGGAGTTGATCAGCTGCAGAGTGGAGGGGGGCAGGGTTAAGGTTGCGGAGGTTACGACTGGTAGTAGTGTGACATTTGGAGGGGTAGGCGTTGGAGGACGAGGAGATAGAGAAGGTGATCAGGTTGTGGTCAGAGAGAGGTCCCCGATTCAGAGAGACTGCAGGTCCCCGATCCACAGTTGCTCAGCTGTTTGCAATACCTGGTAGAAAAAGAGCTGCGCGACCGTCGTTGCTCTTTAAAATCTTGCATTTATTAGAAGACCACAGTGTAAAAATTGCAAATACAAAAAGTTGACACGTTTCAGCCTACACGGCTTTAGTCATAACTAATAGCTAAAGCCGTATAGGCTGAAATGCGTAAAGTTTTGGTATTTGAAATTTTCACACTGTGGTCTTCTAATAAATGCAAGATTTTAAAGAGCAACGAAGGTGGTGCAGATCCTTTTCTACCAGGTAAAGCTGTGTTTGCCTCCATTGTAGGCAGACATTTTTTTTCTGTTGTGTAGGCACAATCTGAAAAAACTTGAGGACTCATGCACATGGAATTTGAAGGTAAGCAGCGTTTTTTCTACCAGAATTTGGCAGAAAAAACACCTGCAATGTTACAATATGTATGCACCTGTTTGCACACATTTATGCACATATGGTGTTTGAGTATAAATGCATTCTACTGGCCAGAATATTGATTTATTATGGCCATTGGAATACATTTATATGCATGCGCACACATTTATGCACATTTAGATGTGACTACGCTCATACGAACATGTTTTTTTGCTACTCAAAAGCTCCTCTCAGATTCGCACCTTTGGTGGGTTTTTTTTTCTGCCTGCAAACTCTCTTCTACAAATATGCCTGTAAACGCCTATGTGTGCATGATCATATAAGCTAACATAAAGTTGATTTTACAGGAATAAAAAAAAACAAAACTCTGAACGCCTGTATAAGACGCATTTAAGCTCCGTGTGCATGAATCCTGAATGTTGTTTGAAAATTAGTATTCTTAAAAGATCTAGGAGTTTTAATCACAAACAATTACATTATGTCAGCATCATTAATATGTGAACTGTTGTTGCTGACCTCCTTCAGAAAATTTTATATAGAACATACAGTGCTTCTCAAAAGTAAGTATATTAAAAAAAACCAAATAATTCAAACTATAATGCATACAGCCAAAATTAATGCACTAAATCAATACATCAATGTATCAAAAAAAGCAAAATAATCATAAACAAAATGCTGTGCAAATCAATAAAGGTGCATCAAATCAATATGTCATTAGGTCATTCAACAAGCAGTACAGTAGAAAAAAATAGAGATTGTGCAAAATCAATCCAGTATATAGTAAAATATTCATAAGTGCATTCAACCAACCATTGTTTGTCAACAAACATCTTCCGCAAAGTGGGAAATGTGATAGCAGGTATTCAGTGTGGTAGAGTGCCTGTGCTTCATTGACCAAGTGAAAGCATACTTCATATAAAGTTGGATTGAAATTATAACACGTCCCCTTCTCTGAGCTAAAGAAGATGCAGCAAGCGTTCCTAGACTTCACTTGGGGCAATGGTAGACATAGAATCTCGAGACAAGTATTACTGGCCCACAAATCTCAAGGGGGATTGAATTTCCCAGACCTTACGAAATATTATTTAGCCGCTCTACTCCGCCAATTGGCCTCTTGGTCTAATTTACAATCTTGTCATAAGTGGATAGACATTGAACATCTTTGTATAGTTCCCATTCATACTAGCTTTTTGATATGGTCTCAAAAAGTGAAGTTTGGTAATGCTTGACTCCTGACATCTATGGTTCATAGCAAAAATATCTGGGCTTACCATAACGCTAAATATCACGTACCGGCTAAGTCCTTGCAGATAGTTTCGTGTGAGGGTAATCCCCTTCTACCTTCTAGTCTTAAGCGACCGGTAACGTCTCCCTGGTTAACAAACAGCCTTTTTCGCTACATTGATATTGTGCATCAGGTATCTGGGAAGTTGATTACCTTTTCTGAACTACAGTCTAAGACTGCTTTACAATTTCAGGAATTTATTCTCCTATCTTTAGATACAGCACTATGCACAAATGTTGGCTGATAAGCTTGTTTTTTCTAAATGATCCCCCTTCGAGAGAATATGCCTGGATGGTCCTAAGCGTCAGCATCTCGTTACAGACATACATCTTTATATGCTACCCCTTTCCCCAAAAATGGCTACATACATAAATGGGAGTGCATGCTGGGCCAAACTATGGAATTTGAGGAGTAGGAGAACATCTGGGATAATGCAAATAAAACCTCTTTATGTACCCTTTATAAGGAGAAATATTCTATAATCTTTTTTAAATGGTACCAGTGAGACGTTACATGAAATTAATCCTGCCCTACCTTCAGAGTGTTAGCAATGTGGTGAATCAATGGGGACGCTATATCATATTTATTGGGCATGCCCACAAATTAGTCCTTTGTGGGAAACCACTAAATCTCTTTTGCAGTCAGTTTTTGACTTTTTGGTTCCTCTGTACCCAGTTCATTTTATACTTGGGCTTCCTGTTCCAAATATCTCCAAAACTGACGTTAAATTTGTTAACCGTGTTCTCGCAGTGGCTTGGTGTCTGATTGCTTTGAAATGAAAATAGACCCAACCACTTTCTTGGGCAGATTTATATAAACATATTCATGATGTTTACAATATGGAGTATTTGACTTTCCATTTAAATAATAGGCTTTCTCAATTTCATAAGATTTGGCATCCTTGGAATCTTTTGGAACAATGACCATTAAATGCCTAGTTAGGGTGTTTTGGTTGGTGTGGGGCTATTAGGGGTGCCCGGTAGGGTGTACATTACTATTATCCTTTCTTCTTTTCCTCTTTTTCCTCCTTGAACTTTTCTTTTTTGTGACACACTTAGGACCAGTGACATTGCATGGGGGGTGGGGGCTGCCGGTGCTCTCGCCCCGGGTGCAACATTTAGAGTGGCATAAAATGACATAACATGTGTCATCCAGGCAGAGTGAGCCCACTCTCTGCTAGCCAACATGAGTCACACTGGATGAGAGAGAGCGCGCTCACGCTAGATTGAGAGAGCAGGCTCACCATAGGCATGTGCCTGGGTTCACCCCCCTCTCTGTGACTATCTGTGTCACCGGACTGGCAAGGTCTGCCTTTGATTTTCTCCACTGGCTGCAGTGTCCCTATAGTGCCCTGCACACAGAATTCTGAGGTTTGCAGCCAGCAGGGACTTTGTCAGCTGTGCAGTATCTCCCTGTGCAGCTGTCTGAGGAGGTGGTGGGCAGGGTGGGGGTGTGGAGAAACTACCCCTCCTACACACTCACAGGTGGCTGCTCTGGCTGATTGAGCAGCTGAAACTGGGAAGGAGGCGGAGCAGAGATAGCAGCCCAGGAGTCTTCTACTTCCAGTCATTGGGTAAGTGTCTGATGGGGAGAACACTACCTTCATCACTACAGAAGTTCCCTCCATGCTTCATCTGTGCTGCTTCGACCCTTACACTCAGTGCTCACTGACTGGCTGTCCTCATCACATACTGCCCACTGACTGGCCGCCCTGACCGCACACTGCCCGCTGACCTCACCACATAGTGCTCGCTGACAGGCTGTCCTCACAGCACAGTGCTCACTAACTGGCCGTCCTCACTGCACACTGTCTACTGACTGACCGTCCTCACTGCACACTGCTCACTGACTAGCCGTCCTCACCGCACACTGCCCGTTGACTGGCAGTCCTTACCACACACTGCTCACTGACTGGCTGTCCTCACCGCACAACGCTCACTGACTGGCTGTCCTCACCGCACAATGCTCACTGACTGTCCGTCCTCACCACACACAACTCACTGACTGGCTGTCCTCACCACACACTGCCAACTTACTGGCTGTCCTCACTGCACACTGCCCACTGACTGTTTGTCCTTACCACACACTGCCCACTGACTGGCCGTCCTCACTGCACACTTCTCACTGACTGGCCGTCCTCACCACACACTGCTCACTGACTGTCTGTTCTCACTGCACACTGCTCACTGACTAGCCGTCCTCACTGCACACTGCTCACTGACTGGCCATCTTTACAGCACACTGCTCACTGACTGGCTATCCTCACTGCACACTGCCCATTGACTGGCAGCCTTCACTGCACACTGCTCACTGACTGGTCGTCCTCACCGCACACTGCTCACTGACTGGCTGTCCTCACCGCACACTGCTCACTGATTGGCTGTCCTCATTGCACACTGCCTACTGACTTGCTGTCCTCACTACACACTGCCTACTGAATGGCTGTCCTCACCACATACTGCTCACTGACTGGCTGTCCCCAGCACATACTGCTCACTGACTGGCTGTCCCCATCACATACAGCTCACTGACTGGCTGTCCTCACCACACACTACCTACTGAATGGCTGTCCTCAGCACATACTGCTCACTGACTGGCTGTCCCCATCACATACAGCTCACTGACTGGCTGTCCTCACCACACACTACCTACTGACTGGCTGTCCTCACCACACACTACCTACTGAATGGCTGTCCTCAGCACATACTGCTCACTGACTGGCTGTCCTCACCACACACTGCCTACTGACTGGCTGCCACTGCTTAGGGCAGCTGTTTTCAATTGTCTATAAGTTGGCAAACTCTTTATGTCCATCCTGCACAACATTATCGACATCATAGCTCGATAGTTCATTTGTTTTTATTCTTTCTCAAATAAGATGATCTTCATTGGTGTACCACTGTTTTGTGATTGATGTCTATTTTAGATGACTCACTCATTTTCTTTGGTTTGTGCTCCGTCTTCTGGATTACTTTGTGGGTGTTATGGCCTATTGTATTATTTTCTCAATACATATGCTGCCTTTTATCCTTCCTTCTCGAATGTTGTATAATCTAACCATGTGTCATGTCACTATTTTGTAACTGTTTTTGTTATTTTTTTGTCTATTTTATGACAAGATTTGAATAAAAAAGAAAGTTTAAACATTTATATATATTGTATATAACACCTGATGCTTAAAGGTTGAGTTTAATCAAAAAAAGATTTTAAAAAATCAGCACAAGGAATGCTATTTACAGTCAATGTGACTTGTTTCTTGTGCTGATAGTTGCAGAGTTAATTGAAATCTTTCATCCTATGATTTCCCCTGTACCCCCGCCATCATAATCATTTAGTGCGGCAGATATTAATAAAGCTGAGGGACCTGTTATATGTACTCATCAACAGTGCCAACTGTGCATGCCATTTTTGCCCACCATCTCCTTTCATAGAAGCTGTACTATTCCTTCTATGAAATAAACACAATCTATGAGTAGAGGATGGGTGGATTAAAGAATACGTAAACCCAACTTTTCATATTCCTGATATATGTCTGCTGTACCATGTACTTGAATGAAAACGTATCCTGTTCTCTTTGTATTGCTTCGTGTGTGTGAAATCCCTTGCGTTCCTGCCAGTCCCTCTGCATTCATGGTAAAACTGACCACACTAGACATGATAGCACACCATGGTCAGTTCTCTAGCTATGCTATAACTCAGACTGCTCTCTTCCAATGATCAGACTTGTCCTGACACCCCCTTCCCCCCAAATACACATACAGCCTTTCACTGGGAAGATCAGTGAGCTGCTGTTACTCCTCCCTCAGCTCCTTTTGCAGTTGAGAACAGGGGATGTGTGATAACTTATACAAATATTTATAATGTTGTATCTATACACATATGTTTTGCCTTTCATTTCTGTTTTAAACTGAATGTGTTGCTTTACAAGGTGAGTGTTTACAATCCCTTTAATGAACGGTCCGCCTCCTTCTTTCATAAATTGTTTTTCACAGCTCTCTGCAATCCCTTGATGGCAGCTGTAAAACTCAACCTTACCTTCAGAGGTTTGCCTGGATTCGAAGATGTCACTCCTCCTTATCTTCTTGGATAGATTTTTGTTAAATGGTTGACAGCTCAGTCACTTTGGTATGGCAGTTAACTGTCAGTGAATTAAAAAAAACACATATTCTGCAAAAAATAACCCCTGCACTGTGACCATGGATGTTACTAACAGCCAGATTTCAGCAAGTGTATGGTACACATGTTCTGTAAAGCCACGTGCCAGTGGGTCTGTGAAAAAATGAATAGCAACCAATTCAAAAGCATCTTGTGACTACTTACTAAATGTTCTTTTTTAACTAATTCTGTGGCGATACAAAGACTTTAACATTTGTAGAGGAGTGGGGTCCTATCTAGATGGTTGCTGGGCAGTGCTCCCAGCCGCCCTTACTTGTTTACCTAGGGGTATTTAAAGTGGTTGTAAACCTCAGACGTGAAAGTATATCCCTCTGTGGTGTGTGCTTGTCTCAATTCTATCACGATCAGAGGGTAAGACCACCTGGGACTGTAACTCAAGATCTAGTGGGCCATTGTAAACAGCTAAACAGGTACACCCGGGTACGGATCGCAGGAGCAGTGTGACCACACACAAACGGTGATGTGTCAGAGTCGCAGGATCTGAGGAGCCACCCGGTTTTCACCAGAGCCACTGGAGGTGTGGATGTTGTACTGCAGGCAGCCCCCAGGTTGCAGCTCCCTAACATACCCGTGCGGACACAATACAACCAAATAGCATGCTGGAAGGACACAGGGTACACACAGGATACAAAGAACCAAAGTAACCAACTGCAGCAATCTGGGAAGGGACTGCAGGGTAAACAAACAACAAGAAACAATGCTGAAAAGAACACATACAGCTACAGGGAAGGAAGGAATCCATGGAGAGAGAGCAAAGGGAATACAACTGCACAGCCAGGGGTAAACACTGAGAACAAAGACAGGATCAAACACACAGTCAAAATGTGAGAATACTCAAACAGCGGCGAACACCACAGGGACCAGAGTGGTCCGGCTTCTACGTGAAGACACTAACACATAGGTGCAAAGGCTTAATAAGCCTAGGTTCAGGGCGCATTGGCAGGAACCCAAGCAACTCGGACAGGAGGTAATACCTGGCGCCAGATCAATATGCACTGAAGCGTGACAAAGCCAGAACACCAAGAGTCATTTCTGTCTACTGCCTCAATCCTCTGCTATCAGCATGAATCACTTCTGACACGTTTTTCTGACACCAAGAGAAAAAAGGTGACAGGGAGGGATCTCCAGCACACATCTTCTGATTGACAGCCTTAGCTCTGTCCCTGTGTGCTGTGTGAAGGGGGTATATCCCTTCCCTCCAATCAGCTCCCAGAGCTCTCCTAATTGAGCTCTGTAGTGTGTAATTTCAGCTCCCCACCCCCTGTTTTCTGACAGCTCAGTCAAGCTTTATAAATAAAGAGAATGTTGCATATAACAGGTACAACTCTCCTTCTGCTCTCAACCAAACTGTCAAACCATCAAATGACTGGTGTCATAGCTGATCACAAAGGATAGCAGAGTTTAGTTCCGCTTTAAGGACTGGTGAATGAAGTTAGTTGGTTTGTTCAATTTGTTCTGCACTAAAAGTAAATTAAGGAGGAACATAATTTGTACAGAACACACATCAATACCAAACATGTGAGTGCCTGGAGTGAAGGGAAGGAGACCTAGTACCCCTTTCTATAGAAAAGATTGTTGGGGGAAGCCTAACTGAACTGTGTGAACAATGCATCCCTCTGATCCCTCTGCATCCCTCTGATTGGAGCTGTGTGAATTTGAAAATGGTATACTGTAGTACTGTGAAGAAACATATACCTTTGCCAGATGTTGAATTTTGTGAGCTTTATTTATTCCAAGAAAATAATTTACCTTTATGAATAACTACCCCCCCAAAGCTTTTGTTTATTTACTAGGGTTGTCTCTCTACCAAAGATGTGTTTGCACTTGAGTTCTCTAAAGTGGAACCTGACCTTTTCAGTTTAAAAAAAAAAAATTAAAAACATTTGTTCCTTTGTTTTATTACCATCTGTGTCCCTGTATCAGCAAATTCCTATTAGCCAGCTGGTTCAGGGAAGTGTGCATGTGCATGTATCTGTGCACACTTTGACATGAACATTAGCCAGGAGGAGTGCACGCTTTTCTGTATGTGTATCAGGGTGCATGCCCAGAATTGGCATTAGCTCCAGACAGCCAATTTAAGGGATGCTGTAATGCAATGTCAGTGCTGACTGGTCTTCAGCTGTATCCCGTGCCCAGATTGTGTGCTGTAAATATTTCCTGATACCAACCTGTCCTGCCCTGACCTGATCTTGGATTCTGCTTGTACCAGCTCTGACCATGGCTCTGTCTACAACTCTGATTCTGTACCTCCTCTGCCCGCTTGCTGATGACCTTGGCTTCCTATGTGAATACTATTCTGCCTCTGATTTGACTTCACGCTATTACCAAGTGCCTGCACTGGCTGCATCTAGCATGAGCTCCAGTCATTCTTGTGTGCTTCTGTTGCAGACTCACTGGGAGCAATAATGGACTCTGCCTTCTCAATCTGCAGTGCAATCAGAGTTACCTCAGCTGGTTATTCTCACAGTGCTACTGTTCTGGACCAGATTTTCTGTTGGATCTTCAGAGTCTGACCCTCAAGCCCAAAGTTCTGCCATCAACATCCACCGACACTTGTGTTACTCTTGTCCCTTGATGCCAGGGCCGGATCTAGCCTGTCTGCTGTGGGGTGCAGTAAAAAATGTCAGGGGGGCAGAGGATTGGGTCAGCAGTTTGTAGGGTAGTGTGCAGGTGGTTATCAAAGCAGCGTATAGGAGGCAGCAGGGCAGTGTGCACTGGGTCAGCAGGGCAGAGGATAGGGGTCAGCAGGGCAGGGTACAGGGCGTTAGGAGGTAAGAGAACAGGGAAAGGCAGAAAGGAAGGACAGGGTCACATCTTGCTTGCTATTACAGCTGCACTGCCATTCTAATCAGGGAGTTTCATAGGTTAGACCTGTAATATAGCAGCCAGCTATGCTATGTGTAGATGTAATCTGTGTCTGTAAAGGTTATCTAGCGCTTACGGTGAAGACGGCAAACTGCGCCCCCCCATTTGTGAGTTTCATGTCTCAGCATTAAAAAAAACAGCACTTAACCTCTCCCACAAATCCTCCCTGCTAGCATAAATCCCTCCAATCCCCCTCCTAGCAGAAACTAATCCCCCCATATCAACTTCTAGTACAAATACTCCCTCCAAGCTCAAATACCTCTCTTAGCTCAAATCCCCCAATCTCCCCTTCTAGCATACCCCCCCCCCCCCATTGTATACAATTCCCCTGACATGTGGCCCACTCCCCAACCCTCCAGGAGCCGTGAGGAGGTGTGAGCTGTGTTGTGCTCTCCCATCCTGTTATAAGAGCACTCCTCTATTCCTCTATACAGCAGATGAGAAGGGATCGCTCTTACATCGGATCGTTCATACACTCTTTCCTTACCTGCAAACTATCTCCCAGCAGTAGAACACAGGGGTAGGGGGTGCGTACAGTCAGTGTACAGCCCTATGTATGAGCGACCCCTTCTCATCTGCTGTACAGAGGAGCGCTCTTATGACAGGGAGGGAGAGCACAGCACGGCTTGCACCTCCTCCCTGCTCTCTGCCGCTGTCATTTGTCCTGTCACCATCACTACACTGTACCACACTGCCCTTAAATTCTCCTGGCCCTGAGTGCGGGGATGGGGAGAGGGGCTCATAAGCTAGGCACAATGTCTGTGAGAAGGCCAGCCTGGGGGAGCACAACTGAATTCTGGGGGGGGCACAGAACCCCCCTTGATCTGGCCATGCTTAACACTATCTCACTTCCAGTGGTGCTTTGCCAAGATACAGGCAAGGCCAACCTTATCATTTCAGTCTCCTATCTCCCACTTGAAACATGAAGTAAGGGCACACAGAAAGCAATACAAAGTGACAGAATCTTAAACAGTATTATCTCTTTGTGCTGTCCAAAAGATCATTCTGATTATTGTGACATTCCACTATGAAGTTGGCTTACCATAAGTTCCTTTTACAAATGTTCAGCAGTTTTCTCAGACAGGCAGTCAGAAAAAGTTTCTTTCCATTGTGACAATTTTATCTTATACACTCCTGAATTTGAGTGGAAGTTAATTGCTATTTTATAAAAACTAAGTTATAGTTTGAATTTTGTGCCAATGATTCTAGATTTTCTGTACTGTTACAAAGCAAAAGAAAGAAGTTTGTTACCCTGAACATGATCATTATAATTTGTCTATTCTCCTCTCCACTGTGAGATGAGGTGTGCCAGGTTGGCAACTTGCAGTGCATTAAAAGCTTTCATTCCTGTTCCACTGAAAGAAAAAAACACCAAAGATCAGTTGCGGAGGAGGAAGATGAAAGTTTGAAGCGACCCTCATCAAGCAGGCACTGAAGTGTTTCTCTATAACCTTTAAGATATATTTTGTTTATCAGTAGCTGGATGGATCTCCATTGTGTGATCTTTGTAATCTATACTTATTTTCTGAGTATGAATTTGCAGAATTGCTATGCCAAAGATATCGCTTTTTAGTCTAAAAAACAAAATTATTGTAAATGCAACATAATGGAAGATTATACATAAATTACATTGTCATCTTTTTTTATTGAGAAAAATATAGTACTGCATATGTTGACTAAAAGCTTTTGGTTACATTTGGTCTGTAATAATACAATTTACTTGCCATAATAGGAGGTTGAAGCAAAAATAATGCCTCCACTATCATATCTTGTCAATAGATGGCAGCACTCATATATTACAAGTCCTAACACATTGTGTAGTTCTCATCTGTCATCTCCATTGGTAGTCAGTCATCACATTTTATAGTTGCTTCATCTTTACATTGAAACCCTGTGCTGGATCCTAATCCTAGACAGTGTGATTTAAAGTAGAACTATAGACAAAACATCTTTTTTGGCTAGAGCACGAGGCACGGGTTATAACCTCTGTCAGATTTTTATTTCGCCATCTGTGTCCCATTACAGAGATTTCTCTTCACTTCCTGTCCCATAACAAAACAGGAAGTGAGATAAAATCCCTGCAAATTAGGGAATTTCTTGGTGCCCCCAGGTCACCAGAAACAGTGTCCCCTTTTATTGATAGATACGGTAAAAAGGACAAATAGGGTGAATCTCCTAACAGGGGCACATACATCAATAAAAGCTGACAGTGGTTCTAATCCCTCTCCACTCTATAAAAAAAAAACATACTTTCAGCAACGTGCTTTGATTGATGTTCCAATAGCAACATTCAGTGATATATGCAAGCATTTTATGGTGATAAGTGTGTTGATGTGATTGCTTAGTGTGCATAGCTGGGCCAAAAGATGTAAAGATGGCAGGGAGGATCTATCTAAATTGTGTCACAAACAAAGCAACTGATGACCTTCACAGGAAGCATATTAAAAAAAATGTATAAGGACCATTGGGTAACTTAGAAATACATTTTTGACAGAATAGGCCTTTCACAAGAGCATCTTGGATACTGGAAAGTTTGTGCCTGATGGGTTAATAGAACAGGAACAGAGCTCTGGAAACTATTACAAAAACAGGGAGAGGGGGAAGAACTAATCATCAGTATTGCCTGTGAATATCCACACTGATCTTTACCTATTACTTACTGGTAGAGGCAGGGCTTTGCTGTCTCATGTCAGAGCCTCCAGCAAGGAGAACTGTGAGCAGCACAGTAATGACATCATCAAATCTCACTCCAAATGTCTTGAGACTGCCAGTCAGAGACAGCCGTGCCTTAGATCTCATACTGTAGATATACAGCTATGAGACTATATACACAAGAGTGAAGAATGCCTAGGCACCTTCACTTACCAGGAAGTGAATTTCAGGAGGAATACAGAACAGTACTCTTTTAGAGTACTGGCACAATTATCATTTCTATATGTTCCCTATAACATAGCAATTAGCTTTTTGGATTCAGGTACACTTTAAAATACCAATTCAAAAGGACAAACCAAATTTTATTGTTCAATGTGACAGCTAGGCTACAGGCTTCTCAGACTACTACAAAATAAATTGAGAAGATGAATTTCACCAGCCTACAGCATTCACAATTTGATTTTCTTTTTTTCAATTTCCTGGATATTACTTTGCATCCAGTGAAGAAGTTGACAATGTTTTGATGATTTCACAAAACCTGTTTATCATTGGCAAGGGTGCATACAGTTATCCGCTGACTATAAAAATGAAGATGCATTATGTACAGGGCACCAGGGATAGGTCCTGAACTGGTGGCATATTTCCCCACTATTTGGGTTATGGTCCCTTTAAGGGGGCCATGGGAACACATTTTTAATGCTCAGGGGTTCCACTTCTCACCCATGCAGGGTGGAGCGGAAAGAACTGATTTGCAGTACTCTCTTGAATGGTAAGTTCTCCTTTTGGACCCAGAATTCAGAAACTCAGAGACTTTAAGTGAGAAGGAGTCTCTAACCCTGATTACAGAGACTTTGGTTCTGAAAGGATTAACTCATCTTCAGGAGAGGCCAGAAAAGTGCTTGTTTTGAGAGTACAATAAAGACTGGCTGGTGATCCTGGGCTCCCCAAAGTACAGTAATTTAAAAGCATATTCTGAGATTTATTTCATTTCTAAAATATTGGAGACACTACTTTCTATTTAACCCTTATAATTGCTAGGCTGTTGTTGAATCCACCAGCAGTCATTAAGTCCAGAGGGTCAGCATGACAGCTGAGCAATTGGGGATATCAGAATTAGAGAAGCAGAGTTTTCTACTTATGAAGATGGCAGTCTTTATTTAGGTTTTTGAATCAGAATGCCATTCACTATGTACTGTATGTCCTCTGTGGCTGGAGAGGACACTGTTGAATTTCATGTTAGAAAGTGCTATCTTGTTTGCACATGAGAAATAACATGTATGACGCAGTCTTTCACTACTATTAACACATTTTTGTATTTCTAAATACAAAAATAACATGGTTTTATCATCATGGTTTTATCATTAAACATGGTTTAATCATTGAATTGGCGAAGCTGAAATATGAGAAGGGCGATATCGAAATGTAAAATTAGATGGATCTATGAGTTGAATACTGTAATTGCGAATCTAGGTATCAATTCAATCTTTGGTGTTCTGAGGTTTCATTTAGCCCCCACTGACAATCGAGGACAGCATATATGTAGGAGATTTTTAGGGGGGTTTGCACATTTTCACATGAAGTGCCATATAGGAGCTTATTTGGGAGAGGACCTAGAATCTTTGTCCCTTGGACTTATTATGGGGGAGTCTAAAAAACACATTTTTTCACATGCTCCCAATGAAGTCAATGGGGCCAAAAATGCTATCTTCTGCTTCACAATTAGCTCATGTACATTTTCTATCTTCAGATGTTGAACATCAGGCACCTAAATGCTCAAATGTGGACAGGAGCAATTTAAAAATATGGAATTTGGCTTGCTGGGCATTTGGAACTTTAAGCTTTAGGCTACAAAATGCTCAGGTATGAACGGGGGCTTATGTGTATGATATGTTTAAGTTTGATGATGTGTTATTACATAAGTTTATTACAATTAGAAGATACATGTTTGCAGATAAGGGAGCAGTTGTCAAGGTCCTACCTTTTCCCTGTGGTTATGTTACTTCATGTGCTGGTGTCCATCTTGGATTCTGCTGTGCATGATGGGAGCTCTTTTATGCCTTCAGGTTTCTGTGGTCCATCCTCCAGAGGGGTGTGGCTGATGACATATAAGCCTGTGGCCCGCACATGCTCTTTGCACTTGTGTCTTGTGTCTTTGTGTCGCTGTTACTCTGTTCTGACTCTCGTGACTCTCCTGGTATCTGATTCGGCTTGTCTTGACTATTCTTTGTATTCTCCTTTGATCTGACCCTCTGTTGCTGAACCCGGCTCGTGACCTGTGATTCTCGTCTGCTGTCCTGTACTGTTCTGTCCTGTTGTTGTTGACCCCGGCTTGTCTGACTACTCTTTTGTCTCTTCCACCAGCTACACGCCATTGGCGGCGGCCATTACCGCAGCTGAGGTGTCTCGGGGGCCGCGACCTGGTTCCTGGCTGCGTCAAGTCCATCCCCACCATCAGGGGCCCTGGTGAAGGGCAGCCTGGGACTTAGACTCCGCGCCCTGAGGGACTTCGGTCTGTGGGTGGTGGTTGTCGTCAGCCAGTGCGTTACATTGTTAGGCCTGCCTGTCTGTTCCTCAGCTCCTGCCCTGACATTACACAAGTGCCATGAACCCTGACGGTGCAGGCACGCCTTCGCTCCCAATGCTAGTCGCCAGACTCGATCAACAGGATCACCTGTTGGATCAGTTCGCTCAGGCGTTGCAAACTCTGCTTGCACGCACCGCGCACCTTACTCCTGGTGTTATTAGGCCGGTTGTCGCTCCGGTGGTCGCTTCCGCTGCTGTTCCGCTTGCTGTGCCTACCGCCGCGGCTGATGCGGCACCCGCGGTGTCCAGAGGTATGACCGGTTCAGCCCCTCTTCCACAGCGCTTTGGGGGTGAGCCGAGTCAGTGTCGTGGGTTCCTCAACCAGGTGGGTATTTATTTTGAATTAATACCCCACGCCTTTCCGTCTGAGAGGTCAAAGGTGGGGTTCCTCATCTCACTACTCTCAGACAAGGCCTTGGCCTGGGCAAATCCCTTATGGGAGAGGAATGACCCGGTGATTCAAGATTTTTCTGGTTTTGTCGATGCCTTCCGTAGGGTATTCGACGTACCGGCTCGTTCCGCCTCGGCGGCCAAGCTGCTCATGACCATGCATCAGGGTTCACGGACCGTGGCCGAGTACGCTATAGAGTTTCGTACCCTGGCGGCAGAGGTCGGTTGGAACAATGAGGCTCTGGTGGCTGCGTTTTCTCAGGGTCTTTCTGACTCATTGAAGGACGAGATTGCAGCTAAGGAACTGCCTGTGGTGTTGGAGGAGCTCATCTCTTTCCTGATCCTGATTGACACCAGGCTCAGGGAGAGGCCTTCACTCAAGGAACGCCTGCGGAGGCCTTCCAATCAACTGGCACCTGCGTTTTCTGTCCCACCCGTTCCTCCCTCTCCTCCCACGCCTCCTGGGGATAGCTTGTCTGGTGGGGAACCCATGCAGCTGGGGTTTGCTCGCCTTTCCGAGGGGGAGCGGGCCGCTCGGCGTCGGGAGGGTCGCTGCCTGTACTGTGGCCTCGGTGGGCACTTTCGGCAGTCTTGTCCGGTCCGTCCGGGAAACGCTCGCACCTGAGATCATGTCGGGGACAGATCTTGGGTGGAGTCCCCGGCGTTCCGCAAGGATAAGCCACTGATCACCGTGGTCCTTTCTTGGACAGGGGGCTCGGTGACGGCCCAGGCGTTGGTAGACTCTGGGGCCGGTGGGTTGTTCTTGGACAGCTCGTTTGCTGCGCAGCACTCCATTCCCCTGCAGGCTCGTGCTGTCCCATTGGTTCTCGAAGCAATAGATGGCAGGCCCCTGCAGCCGCCGCAGGTTACCCACGAGACCCTGCCAATAGAGGTAGCCATTGGGGCTGTTCACAGGGAGTTGGCCTGTTTTCAGGTGATTTCTTCCCCACACTATTCGGTGGTTTTGGGGTATCCCTGGCTCCAGAGGCACAATCCAACCTTCAATTGGCAAACAGCCGAGATTCTCTCATGGTCTCCACAGTGTGGGGCCGGGTGCATCCGGGGGCCGGTTAAGGTATTGTGTGCCTCCTCGGACTCTGCGTTGCCCACCGACTATGGGGAATACTGGGACGTGTTCGATAAGGTACGCGCTGGTACCTTACCACCGCATCGTCCTTACGACTGCGCCATATCCCTGCAACCCGGGGCTACTCCTCCGCGTGGCAGGGTGTACCCTCTCTCGGTTGCGGAGAATAAGGCCATGGAGGAGTACGTGGTGGATGCGCTTTCCCGGGGGCACATTCGTAAGTCTACTTCCCCAGCAGGAGCGGGGTTTTTTTTCGTAAAGAAGAAAGGTGGGGAATTGAGGCCCTGCATCGATTATAGGGGTCTCAATCGGATTACCATTAAAGATGCATATCCAATTCCTTTGATTTCTGAGTTATTCGACCGCCTTAAGGGAGCAACGGTCTTTACCAAACTCGACCTTAGGGCGGCGTACAACCTCGTACGGATCAGACAGGGGGATGAGTGGAAGACCGCGTTTAACACCAGAACTGGGCACTACGAATACCTGGTGATGCCCTTCGGATTGTGTAACGCGCCCGCGGTCTTTCAGGAATTCATAAACGATGTCCTTCGTGATTTGTTGCAGCAATGCGTAGTGGTTTACCTGGATGACATCTTGGTTTACTCTACCTCCATGGAGTCCCATGTCCAGGATGTTAAGCAGGTGCTGCAACGATTGCGTGAGAACGGACTCTTTTGTAAACTCGAGAAGTGCGAGTTCCATCGATCCCAGGTTGCCTTTTTGGGCTACATAATTTCCGCGGAGGGATTTTCCATGGACCCTCAGAAGGTTGCGGCAGTTCTGCAGTGGCCTCGTCCCAATGGTCTTCGGCCCATTCAGCGCTTTCTGGGTTTTGCCAACTACTATCGGAAGTTCATCAGGAACTTCTCCACATTGGCAAAGCCTCTCTCTGACCTAACCAAGAAGGGGAGTAACCCTCACGAGTGGCCATCCGAGGCCATCAGAGCTTTCGAGGCTCTGAAAGCTGCCTTTGCTTCGGCTCCGATTCTTTCGCATCCCAATCCTGGGTTGCCCTTCGTCCTCGAAGTTGATGCTTCCGAGACGGGAGTAGGGGCTCTCCTGTCTCAGCGTCGGTCACCCGATGGACCCCTACTTCCCTGCGGGTTCTACTCCAGGAAGCTTTCCTCGGCTGAGTGCAACTACCAGATTGGAGATAGGGAGTTGTTGGTCATCATTCTGGCTCTCAAGGAATGGAGGCACCTGCTCGAGGGTTCCGCGGTTCCGGTCCTCATTCTTACCGATCACAAGAACCTGACTTATCTTTCGGAGGCCAAGAGATTGACACCCCGCCAGGCCAGATGGGCTCTGTTCTTGTCACGCTTCAACTATGTGGTTTCATATTTGCCTGGTTCCAAGAACGTCAGGGCTGATGCGTTATCACGGCAATACTCTGAGTTGTCCAGGGAGGACTCTGAGCCAATCTCACTTATACCTCCAGATCAGATCCTGGCTGCCATTCGCACCAGTCTGACCTCTCCCCTTGGGGAGCAGATTTTGGCGGCTCAAACTGATGCTCCTCCCGGGAGGCCGGAGGGTAGATGTTTCGTACCCGAGGGATTGCGCACCCGCCTGCTGCGTACCTACCATAACGCCAAAACTGCCGGGCATCCAGGGAAGAACCAGCTGTGTTGGGTCGTCTCTCGCTTATTCTGGTGGCCAACCCTCCGTGCCGACATTGCCTCTTATGTAGCGGCATGTTCGATCTGTGCCCAGAATAAGTCTCCACGGCATCTCCCTTTGGGTCTTCTGCAACCCATTCCCAATGGGGAGCGTCCTTGGTCACATCTAGGGATGGACTTTATTGTAGACCTCCCGGTGTCTCGGGGTCATACGGTCATCCTCATGATCGTCGATCGGTTTTCCAAGATGTGCCATTGCATTCCACTCAGGAAATTACCCACAGCGCAGGAACTGGCCACGGTCTTTTCCAGGGAGATTTTTCGCCTGCATGGGTTACCTAAGGTGATTGTCTCAGACCGCGGGAGTCAGTTCGTGTCCAGATTCTGGCATGCCTTCTGCTCCCAGTTGGGTATTAGTCTCTCCTTTTCATCAGCCTACCACCCGCAGTCCAATGGGGCTGCGGAGCGTTCCAATCAGGCCTTAGAACAATTCCTTCGGTGTTATATTTCAGACCATCAGGATGATTGGGCCGATCTCCTGCCGTGGGCAGAGTTTGCCAGGAACTCGGCGGTCAACTCCTCCACCGGGATGTCTCCCTTCATGGCCAACTATGGGTTTCAACCCGCGGTATTACCTGAGAGGTTCTCACCACAGGACATTCCGGCTGTGGAGAACCATCTTGCTGCCCTGCGTTCTTCTTGGGGGCAGATCCAGAGGGCCTTGAAGGACTCAGCTCAGCGCCAGAAGTTCCAGGCTGATCGCAGACGGTTGCCCGCTCCTTCATACCAGGTCGGCGATCGGGTGTGGTTGTCTACTCGCAACCTCAATCTTCGGGTGCCCACACCCAAACTGGCTCCCCGTTTTGTCGGTCCTTTCCGCATTCTCCACAAAGTGAATCCGGTGGCCTATGCACTTGCCCTTCCGTCTGGGATGCGGATCTCCAATATCTTTCATGTTTCCCTGTTGAAACCTCTGATCTGCAATCGCTTCACTACCTCTCTTCCTCGGCCCCGTCCTGTCCGGGTTGACGGTCATGAGGAGTATGAGGTGAGCCGGATCCTGGACTCTCGATTGGTGCGCGGTCAATTACAGTTCCTGGTTCATTGGCGTGGTTATGGTCCCGAGGAGCGTTCCTGGGTTCCTTCCGCGGATGTCCATGCTCCTGCCCTCCTCCGCGCTTTTCATACCCGCTTTCCTCAGAAACCTTTTGTGGAGCCGCGGAGGGGGAGGGGCCCTTGAGGGGGAGGTACTGTCAAGGTCCTACCTTTTCCCTGTGGTTATGTTACTTCATGTGCTGGTGTCCATCTTGGATTCTGCTGTGCATGATGGGAGCTCTTTTATGCCTTCAGGTTTCTGTGGTCCATCCTCCAGAGGGGTGTGGCTGATGACATATAAGCCTGTGGCCCGCACATGCTCTTTGCACTTGTGTCTTGTGTCTTTGTGTCGCTGTTACTCTGTTCTGACTCTCGTGACTCTCCTGGTATCTGATTCGGCTTGTCTTGACTATTCTTTGTATTCTCCTTTGATCTGACCCTCTGTTGCTGAACCCGGCTCGTGACCTGTGATTCTCGTCTGCTGTCCTGTACTGTTCTGTCCTGTTGTTGTTGACCCCGGCTTGTCTGACTACTCTTTTGTCTCTTCCACCAGCTACACGCCATTGGCGGCGGTCATTACCGCAGCTGAGGTGTCTCGGGGGCCGCGACCTGGTTCCTGGCTGCGTCAAGTCCATCCCCACCATCAGGGGCCCTGGTGAAGGGCAGCCTGGGACTTAGACTCCGCGCCCTGAGGGACTTCGGTCTGTGGGTGGTGGTTGTCGTCAGCCAGTGCGTTACATTGTTAGGCCTGCCTGTCTGTTCCTCAGCTCCTGCCCTGACAGCAGTCTTCCATTTGCTATATATTACAACTATAAATGTCACAGTCCCAGTCCTGATGACTTTGTATAGTGCAGAGTTTTTGATGTGCCCTGTGTGGTAGATTTGAAAGTTGTGTGTAAGGCCGTATGTTTCATCCATCTACCTTTTCTGGGATACATAGACTGCTGAGGCTTAGTCTTAACGAGATTACCAGGTGGCCTGTTTAGCGTTTGATGCATGGTACCTTACATCCTAATGCTTCGTACACACTATAAGAATATTGTATGAAAATTTTCGTACGAGGACTGATCGTCCGATAATCGGATCGTTAGTACACAGCTTTCGAGAGCCAATCACTACAATTTGTGCGACAATATCCGAAGAGACAAGCGCAAAAATGTTTCTCGTACGATACCAGATCGTACGATTTTCGTTTAATCAGTACAGTAGTCATCCGAAAATACAATACAAATACAATACATGACATCACTTTCAAAATTATTTTCTTTCATAGGAGAATTTTTGTATCTTTAATAACTTTTTCACTTTCGATGTGAGACTAGCAGACGAAAAAAAATGGGCGATCGTTCGTCCGATATTCTCATCGTGTGTGTACGGGGCTTAAGCGTGTATTGACCGCTTACTCCCTGTGTGTTGGTGGAGGTCACTCTTCTTTCTCTATCCTGCATGGATGGAAGTGAAAGTGCCACAACTTTTATCAGTTTTCCAAAATTTTAGTGTTTCCTCCAGAACTGGAATAGAAATGTTAAAACCATTTGAATAAAAGCTGAAAATTGTAAGCACCCCCAGCAACCCCTGTAACTGTTACTTATGCTTCACAGCTTGTTTGTTTGTTAAAGTAATGTGAAATTAAAAAAAAATGAATGTATATACTGATTGATATCATTAAAAGGCATTGACCACACACAGTTAAGAATAAAATATTTTATGCTATAGTCATTCTATAAGCAATTCTGCAATGAAAATTGTAATTTCTATGTAGGCTATTTTGCCATCTTTCTTTCCCATTGCTGGTTGACACTGCTTCAGCTGTGATAGGTGAGCAAATAACAGAGTCTAAGCGGCAGCATAGAGAGATAGGCGTCTGCTATTCTTCGTAGCTAAGCAATGCTTCACAAATTGTTTCGTTTGTTTTTTAAATTTAGAAGAGTCGTTTGTACAAAATGGCATGCTGCCTGGAGCAACAATATAATTAGATTGTTTCCTACAGTCACTAACTTAACTGGAACCCAATCAGTTCAAAATATAATGAAAAAAATGAACAATCTTTTAAAGTCTGATTTTGAACAGGAAGGGTCAATGTTATTAGTATTTAGGAAAACAACAACATTGAAGCAAAGCCAATATTAACAAAAGCAAAATGATGAGCAAAGTGATGAGTGTTGATGTAATACATGTGTGTACAAATATTAAAGGGACATTTTAGTTTCAATAACATTTCCTTCTGTTCACTATAGACTGATGTACACAGGTAATTTTTTCTGTCTGAGCTGCTTTTCTTTCCCATAGAACTCATTGTGAATATAAAAGAAACTCAAAGCAGCTTGATGCAAATCCTTGATCAACCCCAAAGCAATTCAAATCAACTCAACTGTACATCAAATA
This sequence comes from Staurois parvus, assembly GCF_062004578.1. Lineage (NCBI taxonomy): Eukaryota > Metazoa > Chordata > Amphibia > Anura > Ranidae > Staurois > Staurois parvus. The sequence goes on from NW_028317805.1 coordinate 10,521,688, forward strand.
ATTCTGGAAGCACCCATAAACATTTTGTTGAAGCTTTTTGACACAAGATCTGAAAATGCTTTTTCTAATTATACCTTATGATTACCTAATGATTTAAAGAGATCCTGTCACGTTCTCATAAATATGTTCAAGCAGCTCCAACCTTTAATAGAAGAGGATAAATATTTAACTCTAAGTATTATACTGACAATTTCAATAAAAGCAAAAACCCTTTACTGGTTCATTCATATTAGTGTGTATCAGCATCCCATACAAAATTTTGAGAACATAAACACAACATTATCAGGACTTTTTAGGTAGATTAAAAATATTCTAAAGTGTATATGTGCCTGCTCTATAATACCCCAGCTGCAGACCAAAAAATGTATCCATAGATTACATTAGTGCTGACCCTTATGATCAGATTATGTTAAAGAGGAACCATCCTTGGGAAGTCATATTATCCAAATTCCTCCGACACTTCACATTCTTTTAATAAGATACATATTGGATCTTGCTATGAAAAACTACTGAATACCTTAGGAAAGTTTAGTGGGGTTTACATTGTGTCTAGAAAGTCCTTATAGGAGGCTTTGAAGGATAAGTTCACCTTTTGTAACATTTTATATGTTACACCCATGTTCATGGTGTAACATGTTATAGATGCACTAGCCTCTGCATCCCCCCCCGTTTCCTCATTTTGACAGGGAGTAGGGGAATATTATCCCCCGGCTTGCTGTCACAATCTAAAAAAAAAAATCATAATCATACAAGTAATATATGTGATATCAAATTGTTAGGAGTAGCATATTTATCAGCTCTTAACAGTCAGCCATACTTTGTGTCACAGTTTGGGATCAGGCTTGAGGGCCAGTGGTTGTAGCAGTAGAGTAGATCATGAGTAGTCAGCTGGAATTATACAAGCAGATCCCCCTAGCAGATGAGGTGGGCTCACCCAGAGCTCCTGATGGTGGAGATGGGTTTCGCTGCATGCCTATGCCAGGTCGTGGCTACGGATTGCCCCAGCAGGAACAGAGCAAGCAGAGGTTGAGTAGCAGACAAAGAAAACACAGAAGCACAGTAAGTGAACAAACCTAAAGGTTAGGAACGAGTAGTATCTGAATGAGATCAGACAGAAGCGTAGTTGATGAACAAGCCAAAAGGTTATAGCTCAATAGGATCCGATGGAAACATAGTCGATGAACAAGCCAAGGGTCAATAGTGAGTGGTAATGAAGATAAGGACAGCAGCAGGTGTACAAGGGAACACATACCAGCTGGAGAGTGCGCAATAATCTGGCAACCAGGAAGTGCCGAGTTATAGATTAACCGCCTCCTGCCGGCCATATAAGGAAATGACGGGTGAGCGGTGGCACTCTCATTCTGGCAGGGCATCATATGACGTCCTCCCACTTTAACTGCGCATGCATGCCCCAGGTGGTGCACTGTATGGCGATCGGCAGTGCGCTGTGTCCCTGGGACACAGTGGATCACTGATCACACTAAACAGCCGATGTCGTTGGCTCTGTCATGTGATCAGCTGTGTTTAATCACAGCTGATCGCATGTAAACAAGAAAATGCCAGTTGTTGGCAGTCCTCTCCTCACGGTGACAGCGTGTGAGGAGAGGAGAGCCGATAATCGGAATTCCTCAGAGGGCAAATATATACTGATCATCAGGGCACTGATGATCAGTGTAGCCCCATCAGTGCCACCTGTCAGTGCCAATCAATGCCACCTGCCAGTGCCCATCATTGCCACATACAAGTGCCCATCAGTGCACATCAATGCCACATATCAGTGCCCATCAGAGCTGCCTTTCAGTGCCAACTATCAGTGCCAGTCAGTGCTGCCTATCAGTGCCACCTAACAGTGCATATCAGTACCGCCTATCAGTGCCCGTCAATGCCGCCTAACAGTGCCAATCAGTGCCGTCTGTCAGTGCCATATAAACGTGCTGCCTTTCAGTGCTCATCGGTGATGCCTGTCAATGCCCACTAGTGCCACCTATTAGTGTCTCCTCATCAGTGCCCATCACTGCAGCCTATCAGTGCCCTTCACTGCAGCCTCATTAGCACACATCAGTGAAGGAGATAAATTACTTATTTACAAAATTTTACAACAGAAACTAAGAAAAAACTTTTTTTTTCAAAATTTTCAGCCTTTTTTAGTTTGTTTAGCAAAAAATAAAAACCCCAGTGGTGATTAAATACCACCAAAAGAAAGCTCTATCTGTCTAAAAAAAAGATACAAATTTTGTTTGGGTACAGTGTTGCATGACCGCGCAATTGTCATTCAAAGTGCAACAGCACTGAAAGTTGAAACTTAACCTGGGGAGGAAGGGGGTAAAAGTGCCCGGTAGGCAGGGCCACTGATAGGGGGAAACCTCCGGTCCTCCTGTAGGGGGCCTGGGCACACAGGGGGCCTGGAGAGGGAGGCGGATCAGTGTGGTGTGGCAAGTACTGGAAGGAAGCCCTCTGTATTTCTCTCCTGCTGGGTGCCAGGAGAAAACAGGGGGATGTGTCAGGACTGAGAGCGGGCCCCTTCCTAGGGCTGTCTTAATGCACAGGCACCTCTGGGAATTGTCCAGGGGCCTTAAGTGCATTGGGGGGGCCTTGTAGTTTCCTGCCAACAGTTCCTCCTCTTTCAGTACAGGTCAGTTCCGTTATCTGTGCCTCTCATCTCTAGCTGTCTTCATTGTTCTCTCTGTCTTGGTCTCTTCACCCCACCTCAGCCACTACCAGGTCTTGCTCCCTTTCATCTTCACACTGCCTCTATCTCTCAGATCATTGTTAACCCTCGCTCCCTTCTCCCAGCCCAGCAGTCCTGCTAATTTACAGCCTCAGCCCCCAAACGGCTGGAAATCTCTTCCTGGAGTCCCCTCCCTCCTCCTCTATCTGCTTCTTCTCTGGAGGCCCTTCACCTTCACACGTCCCCTCCATACACAAACACTGCAAATGGCTGGATTGGCCCTCGCTGCACACTGCCCCACACTGTCTCTGTACCATTATTATATAGGATTTATAGAGCGCCAACAGTTTGCGCATACTTTACAACATGTACTATGCAACGGAGATCACTCCCCAGCCAGCCTATTTGCTTTAATTATACTTCCTCACCAGCCGGCAGTATTCCCCATGTCCATTCCTGACTATCCTTCTCCAGTCCCCTTGATCTCTGGCTATTTACCTCTCCTCCCCCTTCCCTCATGCCAGCACAAATCCCCCTCCTTTATTCATATACAGACCAGGATCTCTCAGTTTCACCCCAGATATTCTCATCCCTCATCAACTACACCCCCTCCTTCTCCCCCACACCAGCCCCATCGGCCCCCAAGAACCCTTGGCAGAGCATCTTAATACTGCTGCTTGCATGGACAGAATGTGTACGGCTCCAATCCCTGCTGACCCTCCTCCTATTCATCCCATGTGATTGGCACAGTAAACATCCTGCCAATACAAACAGCAGCAGTAATAAGATGCTCCACCTCGGGGTTCTTCCTTAACCCCAGCAAAGCACCAGAACAGAGCTAGAAACTCTGTAGGGGAAGGTAGAGTGTAAGTTGTCACTCCAGTTGTAGATTTAGCCCAGTGACAGCCTGCCAGAATAGATAGGATCAGTGACAGCAGCTTCCCTGCACAGCTCTGCTTGAGGAGACCATATACATTACTGCCCCTATGCTGTACCCTCTTGCCCCCTGTACTGTGTCCGCCTGCCTTCCCTATACTGTGGCCTCCTGTCCCCCTGTACTGTTATGTTTTGTTTGTGTCTACTAATAATGATTTTTGTGTATTTTTTGTGAAAATATTGAGTTGATATTTTGTAGAGGGGCCCTGTCAGGTAGGTTGTATGGGGCCCTGTGATTTCTAACATTAGTCCTGCTGGTAGGCAAGTGGTTTTAAATGAAGTTTATGGAAAGAGCAAAGGCTCAAGATTCACCAGAAACAAGACACAAAGCAAGGCTGTTCAAGAATTCAGGCAGGGAGCTGTCCAGCATCCCATTGGCACAGCGTGACTGTCAGGAATCTAGGAATGACCAGAAAGGTGTGGACTGACACAGGGAAACGCAGGTCTTAGGTACAGTATAATACAGTTTATTATTAGCCACCCAGATATATATATATATATATAAACGCACAGTGAGCAAACCAACCTTCCACTAATCTCAGGAGGTGCAGGAATACAGGCGTAGTCAGGGCTGGAGAGGTGGAACGGTCAGGCCGGCCGTAGGGTTCTGTAATGACCGTTTGGTGGTACCTCTAGTGGTCCCCAGGACAGGATTCCCCAGGGCGCAGAGTCTAAGTCCCAGTCTGCTTATTCACCAGGGCCCCTGATGGTGGGGATGGACTTGGAGCAGACAGGAACCAGGTCGCGGCCCCTGAGTACACCTGCTAGTGGTAGAGGGATCCGCCAGAGGTATGTGCAGGTACGGCTGGATCCGTGCAGGATGGATGGATGGCAGAGTAGTTAGCGTGGTCAGACGGGCCAAGTCAGCAACGTGCGGGCAGCAAGGTACCAAAGGAGCAGGCAGAGAATGGTCAAGGTCACAAGCCGGGTTCAGTAACTCACGGGCAGCGCGGTACAGGGGATCAGGCAGAAGGACGGTCAGGCAAGCCAGGGGTTCAACAGGAGACGGTCAGCAGAGGTCAGGATCAAGCCGGGTCAGCAACGAAGCAGGAACACAAGATACCAGGTACAGAGGCTCATGGGAAAACATACACCAAGGCCCAGATTACAGACCTGGTCATGCCTTAAATACACCTTTCTGCAATCAGCCCCAGGTTTGGCTGATTGCACGTGTGAGCTTCTGGCTGCTGAGAGCACCCGCTGGTCAGCTCTGGTACTGCAGCCCACACGGCAGGTGAGTCCCACCACCAGTGCTGAGTCCATTCCTGACAGTGACAGACCACAGCCAGACACTGCAGAGTTTTCAGTTCCGGACATTTGTCTTATGATAGTAATTTTATGTTCATATATGAATAAGTAAATAATAATAATACATGTTTTAATTAAAAAATTATGTCACACTATGTACCTAAAAAGCCTTGATAATGTTGTCCTGTAGTGACAAAGCAGACAGCAGGAGAAATCACAGTGCCCAACAGAGGACACGCTATGCAACATATCGAAAATGTCATATAGCAGCAGTGCTACTAGCACTGCAGGAGAGTGAATAATGGTCTCTGGAGAGGAAAGTATTTATTCTCTTCTTTTACAGGGCACATCTGACTCTTTTTTAATGGAATCAATAGGGTTTCTTTAAGGAACAGTCCTATTTACTGAACAAACATTGTGGTCTTTGTGCTGACAAGAGCAAGTAGTTGCTTTAATTTGCAAAGCGCCTGAAGGAATTTGTGTTCTTGCTGCTCACGGCAACCGATCTGATTCTCCCATTTACTTTGCTATACTACACAAAGCTAATGAAGGAAAGGCATGAAAAAATTATTATAGGCATTGAAAACAATTTTGAATTCAAGCGCTGATAGGTAGGTCCATTTATATTTAATGTACATTAGCCTTGCTCCTTTAGTTTCTATTTACTGTTTTTCTCAGGTATTATTGTTAGATGTCATTACATCATTGGTACATCATCAGTCAGCAGGTAGAAAGTCTACTTTTCATACTAGGACAGAACCTTGGCAAAAAGGTTCCCTTTGGGGCTTTAGAACTACTTGATTCCTTCTATAGTCTTTGATCTTACTCAGGTCTTTTTTCAGCATTTTGATTATTTTTCTACTCGTGTGCAATTTGCTTGGCTGTTTCTGATAATCAGCTGACGGTTTCCTGTGTTAAGACTCTTCCTGAATGCTGCCTGCCCTGACCTCATCTTGCACACTGATTTTATTTTTGCTTGGTGTCTTGCTTCAGGTTTATCTAGGTAAATAGGCTGTTCACTCTGCAAGGCAATTTTCCCCAAAGCTTAGTGAATGAGGTGAAACTCTACAGACTTCATGTGCAAGCAAACATGCTTTTTTTTTTGTTGTTCATGATTGAGTATTCTTTGCAAATTGAAATTTCACCACATTCGCTAAGCTCTGGGGATATCCCCTTGCAAACTGGAACTTCCCTTGCAAAGTGACTAGCCTATTTGCCTTTAATAAAGTAGCCTTCTTGGGTACACATCTCTTCGACACTTGTGCGGTCTAATAACTTTAAGTATACATTCACACTATGTGCGGTGACCAGTGTTTTACTGTAGTGTAAAATGCTGGTCACTGCAAGAACACACAGAAAATGATTGTTTTCTGTGTTTCCCATTCCACACTGCAATGCAGCCTGGAGCAGTAAGCTGTGATATAATGCAGATGTGCACCATACAGGATCATATGTCAATGCACAGCAGCGCAGCACATTGAGCTGCTGTACAGTGACATGAATGAAGGGTACATTTGTATACATCAGATAAAGCTGAGTGAGGGAAAAAAAAGGGAGCCATGTGATGACCTGAACCCAGGACCTCTACTGTGCCTGACAGAAACTCTTCTTGCTGAGCCACCTGAAATGCTGGACAGCTCTGTCTTAGATTCCTTAGACCACATGGGGTTTATTTACTAAAGCTGGAGAGTGCAAAATCAGACTCACTTCTGCATAGAAACCAATCAGCTTCCAGGTTTCATTGCCAAAGCTTCATTGAACAAGCTGAGGTTAGAAGCTGATTGGTTTCTGTGCAGAAGGGAGTCTGATTTTGGACTCTCCAGCTTTAGTAAATAAACCCCCATGTGTCAAACACAATGCCCATGAACTGAATTTGACCCACCAGGCCATCTCATGTGGCCCTAGCACAGCTCCTGCAGCTTGTTTCTGCCCTACCTTGTCTCAGCATTCAGCAGCAAAGAGAAAGACAGAACTCCTCTGCCAGATCCTGATCCTGATCCTGCACTTCTCCATTAAAACACGGAGAGGCTCATCTCTGCCCCCCATCTCAGCAGTCAGCAGCTGAGAGGAAGACAGAACTCCTCCCACAGATCCTGCATCTTTCTGTGCAGTTGCAGCACCCCCTCAGCAGATTTCGGCAGTTGACTCCAGGCCTTCTCTGGTCCTCCTCCAGACCCTGCACTTTCTTCTTCCCAGCTCCATCCCCCAGAAGTAGCATAAGGTAGAGGGGGTGCACTGTGATGTAAGAGAGGGCAGGGGACTCTTGACTTCTGATGGTGGGTGGGAGGCTCTTTACATCTGATGTAAGGGGGTGGGGGTGCTCTAGACATCTAGTCTTACAGATTCAACTGGCCCTTTAAAGGGCGACCATAATGCTGATGCGGCCTGAAATGAAATTGAGTTTGACACCCCTGCCTTAGACAATCTTGCATTGCAGCTTGTTTTTGGTGAACCTTGAACTCTTTGATCCTAGCATGAACTTCCTATTCAAGCCAATGCCTTTGCACTTCTTGTTTGCTAGATTATTGTGCTCTTTCCAGCCAATATCTCCCTCTTGTAACTCCTACTGCCATCCATATCTTCTCTACCACTTGTTACTGACCATTGGCTTGTTCCGTGACTACACTTCTGCTTGATCCTAACCTGCAACCACCTTGTTACTGACCTTTGGCTTGTTTTCTGTTTTTTTTTTGTGTGTTTATGTGTTATGTGTGTATATATATATATATATATATATATATATATATATATATATATATATATAAAATCTGCAACAGTAATACAAAAAAGGAACCATACCTTAGGGGCTGCCAGCCTGTCAGAACACTTCTTGTTCATCTCTTCTGCGGGGGGATCTAATTTGTTTAGGAAGCACTTGGGTAGATCTAAGCTGGCAAAAAAGTTTTACATATTAAAGCTGTAATCTATTTTCTGGTGATTTAAATATAAGCCAGTTATTCATTATGTTTTTCCATAAATCTGTTATCTGTCCTAATATCTCACATTTTACTTTCAAACATTAATACTTGAAATAAAGAAATAGATAAATATATATGTATGTATATATATATATATATATATATATATATATATATATATTTACATTATATACTTATTGAATAATTTATTCTGATTTCTCTTGCAATGTATGTGTTTCACAACTCAGATGTAAACTCTTCTATTGTATGGCTCGTTATTTTCCAGCAGCTTTAAATGGTATTGTTAATTCCCTTTCCCTTATCTCATTAGGTTTTCTTTATATAACAAGCTAATTATTATTACTATAAAAATATGTCAACTCCGTATTGAAGAATTTCTAAACGTTGTACCCATCTGCCTGTGAAAAAAAAAAAACACAAGTAAATCAGGAGGATGGCTTCTTGCACATTCTTTAGTAGCTTTGAAATATATACCAAAAATGAGGAGGGTATATCAATTTATTTAATGCTTGCCAACATATGTATCCAGATCAAATTTTCTTGTACAGGAAATGTTAAGTCCTTTTCTGAGGATGATAAACCTTAACAATACAAAGAGAATATGCATGATTGTGGATGGCACTGAGAACAAAAATGCAATTTCATTATGAAAATAAGACAGTTTTTTTGTTCAGTGAACCGGGTTCTCCCTCCATTGATGACAGCAAAAATAAATTGGTAAAGCTGTAGAGACATTTCATTGCAAAGATGGGACAGGAAATCTTCAAGTCCACTGTATACATGGATGTAATTATAGGTTTGCATTTATAGAAATATATGTCTTCCTAAAATTTTGGAGGTGTATTTGTATTGAGAAGGGGGGGGGTTTGTTTGGGTGAGAGGCAAAGGAAGTAAAGCAATTGTCTGCTATAAAAACCAAAACACCTTATGTTCATATTTCCTGGACTACATGAGAGATTGATAGAAAAAATAATGGCTTTAGGCATAGCAGACCAAAATAAAATGGCAATAAGAGACATTGTACATGTTATTTCTTTTTCCTCTCTTCCCTAAAAATTTAAAGTGGAGTTCCACCTGAAAAAAAAGAAAGTCAGCAGCTACAAAAACTGTAGCTGCTAACTTTTGTAATACAGACATTTTCCTGTCCTTTGGTCCAGTGGTGTCCTCATGACTGCTGGTTTCCCTGGCCATCTTCTCTCCCTGGCGCCAGCATCTTCAGTGTGGGCACCCAGCTTTGACAGCTTGTGGATTCACAGCTGGGTGCCCACTGCACATGCACTAGAAGCGCTGAACTTTGTGAATTATTATTATTATACAGGATTTATATTGCACCAACAGTTTGCTCAGCGCTTTACAATACAAAGGGAGACAATACAGCAACAATACAGTTCAATACAAGAGGGATAGGAGGGCCCTGCTCCTTGGAGCTTACATTCTAGGAGAATGGCCCCGTAGTCTTCTGGGACCTGTTGTGTGTCCCAGAAGACTACGGGGAGAGAGGGGGGAGGACAACTTCCAATTGCCTTAGGCAATTGTAGCGGAAGTGGAAGCAGGCACCTGCTCCCCCCCCGCCCCGCTTCCCAAAGGTCCCAATCCTTAATGGGGAGCGGGGGACAAAGACTTGAAGCGGATCTTCCCTTTTTGGGTGGAGCTCCTCTTTAAAGTGAAACTTCACTCTTTCAATCAACATTGACTGCTTTGTAATCCTTATGCTGCTAGCATTAGTAAATAAATAGGAGAATATATCATGTTTACTTGTTTTAATTTTTATTTACATTTCTCTATTTAGTTCCTGGTTCTTTTGCCTTGACAAAATATGTCATACATCCCAGGAGTATTCGGGGGAAGGGGGGTGTTTCTCAGATGAGCCTATGCCTGAGCTAAAGGCAGATGGATTCCAGGAAGTGAATGCTACATAAATCATATGTTCTTACTCAAGATGGCCACTTCCAGAAATGCAAGGGTGTGTTTTTCAAAATAATTTTGCAGCAAAATAAAGCATGGGGACATTGATGGATGTAGGAGTTTGGAGTTTTGTAAGAGTTTGCTTTGAGTATTATAAATTAATAAAATTAGTGTTTTTGGTTTGTGCTGGTCAGATGCAGTGCAGTTCCACTTTAAAAATTAATAATTCTGAAGGAAAACCTTGCTACTGCTCCAGTGAATCTCATCTAGTCAAACATTATACAGTTCAAAGAATAAATGCACCTTAAAACCTGTTTCTGGCATGTCTGTGTCAGTGTATATTTGTTAGGTTTTCTGCCCACTGTCCCTCACCTGCCATTAGCCTTTGAAATGAAGTCAGAAGGGAGTTTATTCATAATGGATGGACATAATTAACAGCAATTATTCTATCCCAACAGCCCTTAACCTTAGCCATGTAGAGATGGGGTAATTGCTGTGGTTTATATAAAGCTGAACAGATAGGCTGCCTCCCATCCTAACCTATGAGACTATGAGACTAAAGGCATCCAAGAAAAGGCAGAGGGAGAACTCAAACAAGCAATAACATGGACAAAATGGCTTTAGCAGAAAAATAGGTAGTTACTTTCTATTAGGAATTTGTTGAAAATCAGGTTTTACAATGGCCAATACTCTTTTCAAGGCATAGTTATCCTTTAAGAAAATCTGAAGCTCTATATTGTATGTCCTATTGTATTATATGTATCTTGAAAGGTTTGGCCTCATTTATCCAGGTCATAAACACTCCCCAAGGCCACTTTATTAGGTACACATTGCTACCCGGTGTGGTCTTCTGCTGCTGTAGCCCATCTGCTTCAAGGTTCAATGTGTTGTGCGCTCATGGATGGTATTCATAGATTCTGCATACCTTGGTTGTAACGAGTAGTTATTTGAGTTAGTGTTGCCTTTCTATCATCTCAAACCAGTCTGCCCATTCTCCTCTAACCTCTGACACCAACAAGGCATTTTTGTCCACACAACTGCTGCTAACTGGATATTTTCTCTTTTTCGGACCATTCTCTATAAACCCTAGAGATGGCTGTATGTGAAAATCCCCTTTCTTCCCCATTCTGATGCTTGGTTTGAACTTCAGCAAGTTTTCTTCACCACGTCTAGATGCCTAAATGCATTGAGTTGCTGCCATGTGATTGGCTGATTAGCAATTTGTGTTACTAAGCAAGTGAACAGGTGTACCTAAGAAAGTAGCTAGTGAGTGTATAGCTAGTAGTTGTCAGTCACATTCAACAAGTCTAGCATAGGGTGTAAACTCTGCAGATTTATTAATTATTGTATAACTTTATACTGATGGGAAGCTAGATAATTTATTATAAATAATTATGGAGAAGAGGTGGAATTAAATAAGCTGGTTCTGCTTCCCACTCCTTTTCGGATATGTAAATCAAATTTTTTTTGTTTACAGTTTTGTGTTTTCTTTTGTAATTGTTTTTTTGGGTTTGTCCACTACTGTATGAGTACTTTGTTATTTTTTCTTTTCTTTTTATATTTTTTTTACATGCTGGAAATAAACTTTTGGGGTTATATTGTATAGCATACAGTTGCAAGAAAAAGTATGTGAACCCCTTGGGATTACGTGGAGTTTTGCATGAATTGGGCATAAAATGTGCTCTGAACGTCATCTAAGTCACAACAATAGAAGAACACAGTCTGCTGAACATAATACTACACAAACATTAGATGTTGCCATGGTTTAATTGCACATAACATGTAAACATTCACAGTGCATGGAGGAAAAAGTATGTGAACCTTTGGACTTAATAACTGGTTGACCCTCCTTTGGCAGCAATAACCTCAACCAAACGTTTCCTGCAGTTGCAGATCAGACCTGCACAACGATCTGGAGTCATTTTGAACCACTCCTCTTCACAAAACTGTTTCAGTGTAGCAATATTCTTGGGATGTCTGGTGTGAATCGCTCTCTTAAGGTCATGCCACAGCATTTCAATCAGGTTGAGGTCAGGACTCTGACTGGGCCACTCCAGAAGGCGTATTCTGTGCTGTTGCAGCCATTGTTTTGTTGAATTACTTGTATGCTTTGGGTCATTGTCCTGTTGCATCACCCATCCTCTGCGGAGCTTCAGTTGGCGGACAGATGGTCGTACGTTTTCCTGCAAAATGTCTTGATAAACTCTGGAATTCATTTTCCCATCAATGACAACAATCCGTCCAGGCCCTGAGGCAGCAAAGCAGCCCCAAACTATGATGCTCCCTCTGCCATGTTTCACAGTGGGGATGAGGTTTTGATGTTGGTGTGCTGTGCCTTTTTTTCTCCACACATAGTGTTGTGTGTTCTTCCCAAACAACTCAATCTTGGTTTCATCTGTCCACAGTATATTTTGCCAGTAGTGCTGTGGAACATCCAGGTGCTCTTTTGTAAACTTCAAATGTGCTGCAATATTCTTTTTGGACAGCAATGGCTTCCTCCGTGGTGTCCTCCCATGTACTCCATTCTTGTTTAATGTTTTCCATATTGTAGATGTGTCAACAAAAATGTTAGCATGTGCCAGAGATTTCTGTAGGTCTTTAGCTGACACTCTGGGATTCTTCTTTACCTCATGCAGCATTCTGCGCTGTGCTCTTGCAGTCATTTTTACAGTTCGACCCCGCCTAGGGAGAGTAGCAACAGTGCTAAACTTTCTCCATTTGTAGACAGTCTGTCTTACCGTGGACACATGAACATCAAGGCTTTTGGAGATACTTTTGTAACCCTTTCCAGCTTCATGCAAGTCAACAATTCTTGATCGTAGGTCTTCTGAGAGCTCTTTTCTGCGAGGCATGGTTCACATCAGACAGTGCTTCTTGAAACCAGTAAACCCAAAACAGGTGTGTGTTTTTTAAGGGCAGGACAGCTGTCAGCAACACATCCAATATCATCACACTGATTGGAGTCAAGGTTGGCTCACTCCTGGCTCCAATTAGCTCTGGGAGAAGTCATTAAGCTAGGGCATCACATACTTTTTCCTCCCTGCTCTGTGAATGTTTACACGTTATGTGCAATTAAACCATGGCAACATCTAATGTTTGTGTAGTATTATGTTCAGCAGACTGTGTTCTTCTATTGTTGTGACTTAGATGACGTTCAGAGCACATTTTATGCCCAATTCATGCAAAACTCCACGTAATCCCAAGGGGTTCACATACTTTTTCTTGCAACTGTATTCACATATTCCTTATTATGTTCAACAACTACAAAAAGGCAATCATTTTTTTCCTTTTTGATGTAAAGATGATTTCACCTGATTTCCAGGCTAGTCTTACCTGCTTTGCCAAAAAAATCAAGCTCAGATTATACACACAGCTAAATGATTCATAGGACTTGCTCATCCCACAGTGGTGTTTTGAACAAAGAGAATAGAAATATAAACAAAATATTGATTTGGATCCAAAGGTTATTCACATGTTATATGTTGTGTTAACCACATGCCGCCTAGCCACTGTATAAATACGGCGGCAGGGCGGCACGGCTGGGCAAAAGCACGTTTTAAAACGTGTGTTTTGTAAACAGGTAGGGGGCGCGCGCGAGGCGCACCGCCGCCCTACCAGTCCCGCCGATCACAGCCGCGGATGTCAGTCGCCGGGTCACAGCCGGTCGTTACCGGCTATGTCCCGGCAATCAGCGGCAATTGCTGACAGAGAGCACAGCTGCAGTAGCTGTGCTTTCTGTCAGTTCCCTGACAGCTCCAGGACACGCTGACCGGGACAGAAGAGTTTCTCTCTCCCGATCAGCGGTGTTCCCTACAGTACACATCCCCCGCCCCCTAGTAAAACACTCCCCTCACACAGTTAACCCTTTCCCTGAAAAATAAACTTAACCCCTTCCTCCCCAGTGCCATTAGTACAGTGTCAGTGTTTTTTTTTGCACTGATCACTGTATTGGTGTCACTGCTGATGTCAGTGACCCCAAGTCAGTACCCCCCAATGTCAGAATGTCCACCACAGTCCCGCCATAAGTCGCTGATCGCCGCCATAAGTCACTGATCGCCGCCATAAGTCGCGTATTGTTTTTTTTTTTAGCAAAGACATGTCACAGAATGCATTTTGGCAGAAATTTATGACTAAATTTGATTTTTAAATTTTTTTTTACTGGACATGTTTTATAGCAAAAAGTCCAAAATATTGTTTTTTTTCCTCAAAATTGTCAGCCTTTTTTTTATAGCGCAAAAAATAAAAACCGCACAGGCGATTAAAAACCACCGAAAGAAAGCTCAATTTGTGGGAAAAAAAAGGATGTAAATTCATTTATGTACCATATTGCATGATTGCGCAATTGTCTGTTAAACTAGCGCAGCGCTGTATAGCAAAAAAATGGCGTAAATTGCAGTATCTATACCATAGTTTGTAGACGCTATAACTTTCACACAAAGCAATCAATATACACTTATTGGGATTTTTTTTACCAAAAACATGTAGCAGAATACATTTTGGCCTAAATTTATAACCAACTTTGAGTTTACTATATATTTTTTATAGCTGAATTTATCAGTTGAATTAGTGCAGCGCCGAGTAGCAAAAAGAGGCCTGGTCATTAAGGGGGGTAAATCCTCTGGAGGTCAAGTAGTTAAATATGTATTCCACAAAAGATGGTATGTGATATTAGTTCTGATTATATCAGGTTAGTTTAAAGTGGTATAAAGGCAAAAAGTTTTTTTTTTATCTTACTGCATTCATACAATAAAGTTAAAAAAAAACCTTCTGCATCAGCTTCTCCTGCAGCCCCCTAAATATATACTTGAGCCTGATCTCAATCCAGTGATGTGCACAAGAACAAAGGCTCTCTCAGCTCTTTCACTCCTCATTGGCATCCTACTGCTGCCAAATCAGAGCCTGTGGCGAGGAGTGGGGGGCGGGGATATACTCCGTTCTGGGTGTTTTATGGACACACAAAGCAGAGCTTGGGAGCAAGATTCCAGCGGTGCCAGCAAGTGGCCTGCTTTGGGAGCATTTCGCAGGAGGGTGGAACCCAGAACGCTGGCGGTGGGACCCCAGAAGAGGAGGATCTAGTCTGCTCAGTGCAAAACCTTTACACAGAGCAGGTAAGTATGACATGTTTTTTATTTTAATTAAAAAAAACAAGTTTTACAATCACTTTAACTGCTTGCCAACCAGCCACTTTATAAAAACGGACACAGGGCGGCACCGCTGCACAAAATCACGCTTTAAAACATAATTTTGCAAAACAGGTAGGGGGAGCGCGTGAGGTGCTCGACCGCCCTAACCGTGCCACCGATCGAAGCCACGGGTGTCAGTCACCGGGTCCCGGCCAGTCATTACCCGCCGGGTTCCAGCGATTGCGGGCAAACAGTGACACAGAGCACAGCTGCATTGTTTTCAATGCAGCTCTGCTCCTGAGAGCGGAGTTTAGCTCTCGGGATCAGTGTGTTCCTGTGAAGTACACACCCCCTGCCCACTAGTAAAACACTCCCCTCACACAGTTAACCCTTTGATTGCCTAAAAACTTAACCCCTTCCTCCCCAGTGCCATTAGTACAGTGTCAGTGGTTTTTTTTGCACTGATCACTGTCTTGGTGTCACTGGGGATGTCAGTGACCCCAAGTCAGTTCCTCCCCAGTGTCAAAATGTCCGCCACAGTTGCTGATCACTGTCATAAATCGCTGATCACAGCCATAAGTCGCTGATCGCCGCCATTATTAGTATAAAAAAATCCCAGTATCTTTCCCGCCATTTGTATACGCCAGGGGTGTCCAAACTTTTTTCAAAGAGGGCCAGATTGGATGAAGTGAACATGGTGGAGGGCCGAACATTTTTCAGAACATTCTTTGAACCATTACAATTAAATGCAAATAAATTATTTTATGCCAAGTTAATTGCAAACGACATACTTTTCATTTCATAACATTAAGATCAACTGACAGCTGAGTTTTCACAATGTATTGAAAATAAATTTAAAAAAAACTTACCTGCACTAATGTGAAGGGTGAAAAAGTTAGCTGGAGCTGAAGTCTCTGCTCGGCAGCCGGGTGGGGAAGAGAAACACACTTCACGCTGGAAGCCCGGCCCTGACGTCACCGCCCTCTGTTGCTCCCAGCGCGGCGCAGTCACGCATGCGCACTGCTCTCAAGCAGAAGACTGTCTGCCACAGAAGGGAGGGCCGTGCGACAGCCGCATTTACACAGACCAGGGAGAACGCGCCGCAGTCAGGCATGCGCACTGCCCTCTGCTCTCAAGCAGAAGACTGTCTGCCATTTACACAGAGCAGGGAGGGCTGTTGGAGGGCCGTATTAAACCGACCCCCGGGCCGTAAATGGCCCGCGGGCCGGACTTTGGACATGCCTGGTATACGCTATAACCTTCACGCAAACCAATTAATTTACACGTATTGGGATTTTTTTAGCAAAGACATGTCGTAGAACACATTTTGGGTGAAATTTATGACGAAATTTGATTTTTAAATTTTTTTACTGGACATGTTTTCTAGCAAAAATGCCAAAATATTGTTTTTTTTCTCAAAATTGTCAACCTTTTTTTTATAGCGCAAAAAATAAAAAACGTACAGGCGATCAAATACCACCGAAAGAAAGCTCAATTCATGGGAAAAAAAGGGCGTAAATTTAATTTGGGTGCAGTGTTGCATGACCGCGCATTTGTCAGTTAAAGTAACGTAGCTACGTAACACAAACCGCTTCTGTAACTGCTTCCTGACCGCCCTATAGCAGAAATACTGCTACAGGGCAGCATGGGTGCGCAAAATCACATATATATATATACATGATTTGCGCTCCCGTGGTTTGCATGCCCCTCCCAGATAGCGTCAGATTGCCGTCAGTACACCAGTCATCACATTTAACTCCTTGACTGTCAAGAAGACGCTCATGCACAATAAACCTCCATTGCTAGTGTTGAGTCTGAACGGATCAATATCTTTGATCAGATCAGCACTATACCAGCGTTCACATTAGTATAGCGTCCCCAAAAATGCATCGTTAGCGGGATCAGCCCCGGCACCTGCCAACACCTGCGTTTAGCCCCTTCGCTTACCCCCCCCTTCTCCCCCAGCAAGTGCAGTGTCAGTAGGTCACTGTCACTTGATACATTGCACACAAAACCGCAGTGTTCGCAGAATCAGGCCTGATCTCTGTTAGCACTTGCCGATAGATTTTGATGACTCTCATATGCAGCAGAGTGCCAGTACTAGTGCCGTGCTACCTTTGGTGTACTGGCGAGTACCAGCGGTCTAGTACATCTTGGTCTTTCACATATCTCTTAGATTGTAAGATCCCAGGATCAGGGCCCTCCTAACCCTCTTGTATTGAACTGCATTGTTGCTGTATTGTCTCCCGTTATACTGTAAAGCGCTGAGCAAACTGTTGGCACTATATAAATCCTGTATTATAATAATAATACCAGCACTGCAGTATGACTTGGTGACGTGGCGCGTCCCATAAATCCAGTATAAGCCGGTGTGGTGGCGATCACAAGTATTGTCCCGCAGCCACCAAGAATTCGCACATAGGCCCATAGAGCTCCTAGTATTTTTCCGGATGTGCTTGCAAATCCCGATTGACAGCCCACAAATTCTGCAGCATCCGTACTTCCCCCATTCACTGCCCAACCCGGAATTCAGGTGGAAATAGCAAATTTAACTACTCCCTTTGATTTTTGGAGCTGTTTTTCGCGGAATATTCGTATGCGTTGATTGTGGATCAAAGCAATTTATATACACAACAATTTATTGCCGCCAACCCAAATTCAAACCTTACCAGACCAGTCGCATGGAAACTCATTACGGTTTCCGAATTTAACTTTTTTTGGGGCCTAACCCTCAACATTGGCATTACTAAAAGAAATGAATGCGGTTGTATTGGTCCACAGACCCGATTCATCATATGCCCATGTTCTCTGCTGCAATGGCCAGGCATAGATATGAGAGTATAATGTGTTTTATGCATTTCAACGACAATACACTCTGTCATCCTCAGGGTGACCCTAAATTTGATTGGCTCCACAAAATTAAGCCCCTCGCAAATCAGCTTAACCAAAAATTTGCAGATGTCTATACTCCCCAGCAAAACATCTGCGTTGATGAGTCCCTAATTTTTCTGGCCTCCTTGCATTCAGTTTCTCCCCAGCAAGCATGCCAGATATGGGGTCAAGATGTAGAAGACCTGTGGGAGGACAACAGGCTATACTTATAGGTTTCGGATTTACGAGGGAAAAGATAGTCACGTGGAGCCCCCTGGATGCCCAGACTACATGGGGAGCAGTGACAAGATAGTTTGGGACTTGGTGTCATCCTTTTTCCATATGGGGTACCACTTATACGTGGACAATTTTTATTCAAGAATGCCACTATTTAGACATTTGTTCAATCTTGGAACTGACGCATGTGGCAAAGTGTGACCTAGCGTGTGCCCACCATACGAAGTGGGTGGATGCAGGGAGGAATATTCTAATGGCGGGCATACCACACACTTTTTCTGGCAGAGATTTCTTCTCTTTTTTTCATTAAGTCCACAGGCTGCAAACAAAAAAAAAAGAACATAGCATATACACCCAACAAGGACCAGCGACGTACTGGTACATCACTGGACTTTGAATGGTTATACCAGGATGATGCCTACAGCTGCAGGCATCATCCTGGTATTGTGCAGCTAATTAGCTGCAGAATTGCTTTTACAAGCAGTGGGATATGATGCCCCCCCTCCCCCCGCTGCCTTCCACGGCCTTCTCAGGCAGTCCCGTGCCATTGGGGGAACCTGAGAATGCAGCCAGTGTTTCTGCCAGCTGACCATAGAGCTGATTGGAGACCAGAGTGGTGCCAATCATCTCTATAGTCTAAGAACTCGGAAGCTACGAGCATTTTATCACTTCAGTTTCGCAGGACATAAACAGCGCCATTTGTAAATTGGGAAAGCATCTGATCACACTGATCTTGGTTTGATTAGATAATGTAAGGGCAGAGGAGATATTTAGAGTCTGATAGACCCCAGATTTCTCAAAAAAGAATATATGACAATGCCCATTGAAGTTATAGGGGATATTTTCATTCCCTGTGATAGCATTAAATGTGATCAAAAAAGAAAATGAAAGGTACACTGTAAAAATATTTAAAAAAATCAAAATAACTTTAAAAAAAAAAAAAAACTCTTCAGGTGGTTAGCAGAGTGAGTGATGTGTGGCATAAACTTCTAATGCTGGGCATAGAATGCCCCCACCCCCCAAAACGACCCCTTTTTGGAAAGTAGACACCCAAAACTATTTGCTGAGAGGCATGTTGAATCAATAGAAGAATTTATTTTTTTACCACAAGTTTTTGTAAAATGACCAAAAAATGTTTTACACAAAATTGTCAGTTAAAGTATTTAGTGCTCACACATGTCATGGGTATATGTGGAATTACTCCCCAAAATACATTCTGTTAATTCTCCCGAGTATGGGGGTACCACATGTGAGAGACATTTTGGCAGTCTAGCCAAGTACAGGACCCCAAAATCCAATAAGCAGCTTCAGGCTTTTAAAGGACTTTATTTCCTCATTACACTTCTAGACTACCTATCACAGTTTCGGAGGCCCTGAAATGCCAGGATAGCACCTAGCCCCCCCCCCAAAATGATCCCTTTTTGGAAAGTAGACACCCCAAGAAATTTGCTAAGAAGCATGGTAAGTATTTTGCAGATCTCATTTGTTGCCACATGTTTTTGAAAAATTAAGAAAAAAATAAATTAACTTTTTTTTTATTCTTTTTTTTATATTTCAAAACCTTGTGAGAAAAAATGAGATCTGCAAAATACTCACCCTGCCTCTTTTTAAATTCCTTGGGGTGTCTACTTTCCAGAAAGGGGTCATTTTGGGGGGGGGGGTTTGGTGCTATCCTGGCATGTCAGGGCCTTCGAAACTGTGATAGGTATTGAGGAAGTGAAATGAGGAAGTTACGCACCTTCAGGCTTTCAAAGTGTTCATTGGATTTCAGGCTCCTGTATGTGGCTAGGCTCCCAAAAAGTCTCACACATGTGGTATCCCTATACTCGGTAGAAGTAGCAGAATGTATTTTGGGGTGTAATTCCACATATACCCATGGCTTGTGCGAGAAATAAATCATTCAAATGACAACTTTGTGTAAAAATAAAAAATGTTTTTGTCATTTTCCAGAAACTTGTGGAAAAAAAATAAATCTTCCATGGACTCAATATGCCTCGCAGCAGATAGCTTAGGGTGCCTACTTTCCAAAAAGGAGTCATTTGAGGGTGTTTGTACTATCCTGGTATTTTAGCACCTCAAGAAATGTGATTAGCAGTCAGAAAGTAAAAGCTGTGTAAATTCCATTATCTATACCATAGTTTGTAGATGCTATAACTTTCACACAAAGCAATAAATGTACACTTATTGGGATTTTTTTAACCAAAAACATGTAGCAGAATACATTTTGGCCTAAATTTATGACAAAATTTTAGTTTTTTTGGATATTCTTTATGACTTCAAAGATTTTTTTGTTTTTAGCGCCAAAAATAAAAAGTGCACAGGTGATCAAATACCACCAAAAGAAAGCTCTATTTGTGTGTAAAAAAGGACATAAATTTCATTTATGTACCGTATTGCATGAGCACGCAATTGTCCGTTAAACTAGCGCAGCGCTGTATAGCAAAAAAAGGCGTAAATTGCAGTATCTATACTATAGTTTGTAGACGCTATAACTTTCACACAAAGCAATCAATATACACTTATTGGGATTTATTTTTACCAAAAACATGTAGCAGAATACATTTTGACCCAAATTTATAACTAACTTTGAGTTTACTATATATTTTTTATAGCTGAAAGTAAAAAATATTGTTTTTCTTCAAAAAATGTTTTTTTGTGTTTATAGCGTGAAAAATAAAAAGCGCACAGGTGATCAAATACCACTGAAAGAAAGCTCTATTTGTGTGAAAAAAAAGGACGTAAATTCCGTTTGGGTGCAGCATTGCATGACCACGCAATTATCAGTTGAATTAATGCAGCCTGAGTAGCAAAAAGAGGCCTGGTCATTAAGGGGGGTAAATCCTCAGGAGTGCAAGTGGTTAAGAATCACAGGACATAAGAGATTGTAGCTATGCTTATGTTTTAATGCAATATTTTAGGATATAGAATCTATTACCTCCCCCTATTTTTAAACATATATTTGTTTACCGAAAATCAATAAATGAATTCCTAGAACTAAAATATCGCTTTCTAATTTGTATCACTGAAAGCTCACTACAGCTACTCATATTGTTTTATTTTTAACCCAGTTAGCAGATGTTATAAATCACATTAGAGGGTATTGATGTGGGGCTGCAGAAATGATGGGAGTCCGTTGATTAAATCCTAGGGTTGTCTAATGATGCTGACTGAAATATTTAAATGCTGGCTGGGCTCTCATTGGGATCTTGTTAAAGCTTCTTCGCTGTCTTGCCTTGTTTGGCTTATAGTAATTTAAATTCTACCACTGTTGTTAAAACCTACTTTTCAATTAAGATGATTTGCCCGAAAGGTAAGGGGATTTGTAAAGCCTATATTTGTTCGAGCTGAAACAGAAAAAAATGAATTTTACTGAGCAGCATAATGTTTTATACTTGGTATTGTTAGGGAATGTTACCTACGATCCATGACCTTTTATTCATTCCTGTTCTGCAGTGTGTATCAAAGACCATTTCAGTTCTCTGAATTCACCTAGCTTTGCTCCAAAAGTCTTCCATAGCATCACTCAAAAGAAGCATGCCTTGCATTTAAAATCATCCAGCAAAAATAAAGAATAGATGCACTTTAACCATTTACCCTCCAGAGGATTTACCCCTCTTCCTGACCAGGCCATTTTTTACAATACGGCGCCACGTTACTTTGACAATTGCATGGTCATGCAATGCTGCACCCAAATGAAATTTACGTTCTTTTTACCAACAAATAGAGCTTTCTTTTGGTGGTATTTGATCGCCTGTGCGTTTTTTACTTTTTGTGCTATAAACAAAAAAAGACCGACAATTTGAAAAAAAAAACAACAATATTTTTGACTTTTCGCTATTAAACATGTGCAGTAGAATTTTAAAAATCAAATTTTGTCATAAATTTAGGCCAAAATGTATTCTGCTACATGTCTTTGCAAAAAAAAAATCCCAATACGCGTAAATTAATTGGTTTACGTGAAAGTTATAGCGTTTACAAATATATACTGGAATTTTTTTTCTATACTAGTAATGGCGGCGATCAGCGACTTATAGCGGGACTGCAGCGGGCATTCTGACACTGGGGGTAACTGACTTGGTGTCACTGACATCCCCAATGACATCAATACAGTGATCAGTGCTAATAAAAAGCACTGACACTATACTAATGGCACTGGGCAGAAAGGGGTTAACATGTGTGGAGATTAAAGAGTTAACTGTGTGCTGTGTGCTGTTTTATTATGTTGGCCGTGTACGTGTTTCACTGTAAGCACTCTGTTTTTTATGGCTCTGCTATGCAGAGCCATACAAAGCAGTGTGCAGGAGCTGACAGGGGAGAGATCTGTGTTGTTTATACACAAGTCTCTCCCCCGTCGGAGATGCTCGGCGATCACCGGGTGCCGGCGAGAAATCACCGGCCATGACCCGATGATTGACAGCCGAGGCTACGAATGGCACGGGACTACAAAATTACGTATACATACGTGATTTTGCGCACTCGTGCCACCCTGTAGCAGTATTTCTGCTAACTGCAGCTGTCTTCAGTTGTTTGTGGGTCTTTCTGCCTTTTAGTTTGACTTGACCATTGCAGGTGATTAACTTGACCATTGCAGAATATTACACTTTTTTTCCTTCAAAAGCTCCTGGGTTGCTTTTACAATGTGTTTTGGATCATTGTCCATCTGTACTGTGAAGCGTCATTCAATCAACTTTGCTTTATGTGGCTGAATCTGGGCTGACAGTATATCTCTAAACACTGCAGAATTCATCTGGCTGCTTTTGTCTTATCATCAATAAACACCAATGACCCAGTGCCACTGGAAGCAATTCATGCCCATGCCATCACACTGCTTCCACCATGTTTTAAATGACGTTGTGTGCTTTGGATCATGAGCTGTTCCAAGCCTTCTCCACAATTTTTTCTTCCCGTCATTCTGGTACAGATTAATCTTAGTTTTATCCGTCCAAAGAATGCTTTTCCAGAACTGGCCTGGCTTTTTTAGATGTTTTTTGGCAAAGTCTAATCTAGCTTTTCTATTCTTCAGGCTTATGAATGGTTTGCACCTTGTGCTAAACCCTCTGTATTTGCTCTTGTGAAGTCTTCTCTTGATTGTAGACTTTGACAATGATATGCCCACCTCCTGGAGAGTGTCCTTCACTTCTGGCTTCCGTCCCCTACACTCCACCGAAACCGCCCTACTCAAAATCATTAATGACCTACTAACCGGCAAAGCTAATGGCCACTACTCAGTCCTCCTACTCCTCAACCTCCTCGCGGCCTTCGACACAGTTGACCACCCCCTCCTCCTTAATAAACTACACTCCCTTGGCATCAGAGACTCCGCTCTCTCCTGGCTCTCCTCCTAACTATCCTAACACTCCTTCAGCGTTACCTGTAACGCTACCACCTCCCCCTCTCTGTTGGGGTCCCCCAAGGCTCTGTCCTTGGGCCCCTTCTCTTCTCCATCTACACCTCCTCCCTCGGCAAACTGATACACTTCCACGGCTTCAACTATCACCTCTATGCCAATAAAATGCAAATTTACCTCTCCACCCCTCACCTTACCCCTTCAGTCTCCGCCCGTATTACCCACCTACTGAACGACATATCAAACTGGATGTCGCTCCATTTCCTCAAATTGAACCTTTCCAAAACCAAGCTCCTAATTTTCCCCCCAGCCCGTGCCCCCCCAGCCCGCGCCCCCCCCCATCCTCTCCATCACGACCAACAACGCCACCATCAGTCCCACCCCGCAAGCCAAAGTCCTAGGTGTCACTCTAGACTCCAACCTGTCCTTCCAACCCCATGTCCAATCGCTGGCAAACTCATGCAGGCTGCACCTCCGCAACATCTCCAAAATACGTACGTTCCTAACCCCAGATACTACTAAATAACTCATTCACTCCCTTATTATCTCATGTCTGGACTACTGCAACTCCCTTCTCACCGGCCTACCCCAACGCAGGCTATCCCCGCTTCAGTCTATTCTGAACTCAGCGGCCAGACTCATCCAGCTTACCAACCGCTCCACTTCTGCCACCCCCCTCTGGGACTTCCCCCATCCTCTGGAACTCACTACCCCAATCCATCAGACTGTCACCTACCCTCCTCACCTTTAGGCGCACCCTGAAAACCCATCTCTTCAGGGAAGCCTACCCCACCCTCACCTAACAGCCGATCTCCTCCACTCCCCCTACCACTCCACCCCCCACAACCACTTCCTCCTGTACCACTATCCCCTCCCTCCAAGATTGTAAGCTCGAAAGAGCAGGGTCCTCGAACCCCTCGTGTATTGTTTTGTTACTGTATTGTCTCATGTACTGTCCCCCATTGTAATGTACAGCGCTCAGCAAACCTTTTGGCGCTATATAAATACTGTATATTAATAATAATAATGTTGTCAATTAGTTTTTCTTTACCATAGAGAGGATCCAGCGATCATTCACCACTGTTGTCTTCTGTGGACGTCCATGCCTTTTTTATGTTGCAGAGCTCACCAGTGCGTTCTTCTTTCCTCAGAATGTACCAAACTGTTGATTTGGCCACTCCTAATGTTGCTGCTATCTCTCTGATGGATTTGTTTCATTTTTGAAGCCTTACAATGGCCTGTTTATTTTGCATTGACAGCTCCTTTGAACGCATGATGTAGGCTCACAGCAATAGATTCCAAATGCAAATACCACATTTAGAATCAACTCCAGACCTTGTACCTGCTTAATTGATGAGGAAATAATGAAGGAGTAGCCCACACCTGGCCATGAAACAGCTTTTGATTCAATGCCCAATTACTTTTGGTCCCTTGAAAAAAAGGAGGGTGACTACTCTTAAGAGCTGTAATTCCTAAACCCTTCCTCAAATTTGGATGCACATACCCTCAAATTAAACCTGAGAGTGTGCACTTTCAGCCAATATCTATAATATAACTATCGCTTGAATATGTTTTGGTAAATACCTGAAAAAATCTAAACTTGTGCCTGTGTCCAAATATATATGGACCTAACTGTATATAGTCCTACAGAACAGAGAGTGCACAGTCCAAATGTTTATCTGCTTGCTTCACTATTAAACAGGATTTTTTTTTAGAGAGAAAAGACAGGGAAATTCAAAAAAGGTCCTAAACCAATTTTTCGGTGTTAATAGTCATTGTTAATGAATTGCGCCAAAGTTAACCATTTGCACCATTTTTATTCCTATCTGCGAGTCGTGTGCCAAATTCAACTAGTTCTTACTTGAAACACTTTACCATTTTGGCGCATATGGCTTGTGACAAATTCAAAATGAAACAATGAAAGTTTGTCTATTGGAAAACTGGAGCTGATTAAGGCCAACTTTTGGTGCACAGAGAGATTGAGATCAGAATAGATCCCCAAAGATGTGTACATATGTAAAGGTCTGCTGAAAAAAGTAAAGATTAATCAGATTAGGACTTGGTCTAGTCTACTGAGTGTCAGTTAGTGGCAGTGTTATTGTCAGTGTCATTTAAATAGTGTCATTATTTAGTCAATTATGTAATTATTTAGTAATTTCAGTAGTGTCATTTACCCACCCCAATACCAGACACTTTCACCCCCTTTCTGCCCAGGCCAGTTTTCAGATTTTAGCAGTTATACTTTGAATGCCAATTACTCAGTCATGCAACACTGTACTGAAATGAAATTTTTATAATTTTGTTGAGACAGAGAGAGCTTTCTTTTGCTGGTATTTAATTACCACTTTTTTTTTTTTTTTGCTAAATAAACGAAAAAATATTTTGAAAAAAAGAAAATGTTTTTCTTTGTTTCTGTTATAAGATTTTGCAAAGAAATCTTTTTTTTTTATTACATTTAGGCCAAAAGGTATTCTGCTACATTTCTTTGGTAAAAATTACCTAAATCAGTGTATAATATTTAGGGCCAGTTCACACCAGATGCAATCCTGTGCTTTTTTTCTGCATCAAAAATGCACATACAGTAGGTTTATATGGATTCCAATGGCATAGTTCATGCAAGTGCAGAAAGTTCCAGTGTGTTCCTATTCAGAAAAAAAAAATAGAATGTGCCGCATTTTTTATGCATTCCACTGTAGTGGAACAAATACAAAAAATGCATCTGAATGCACAGAAACGCTTTAAAACACACCTGAATGCACGTCACTTGCCTCAGTCACACTAGTGTGACTTTTGATGGGCACAGAATCACATGACAAGGGAAATCACATGGTTTTCAATGGTACCCTTCAATTTCAGTAGACTTCTATGTTAAACACTTTTTTTCACGTAAACAAGCATAGCACAGGCTGCCCTATGTGCAACAAACGCCCTAAACTAGCCCCAAGAACCTTTTCAGTGGTAGAGCAGTGTGCGTTTTGGCACGATTATAGCACGTTTTGTTGCTCAACAAATACATGGCAAAACACTCGACTGCTGTGATTGGGATGTCATAAAAGACTACACTCACATCTATGCATTTCCAAACACACAAAAAACATGCAGTAACATGCACAAATCCGGAATATTGCTGCACTCCTTGTTTCTTTATTGAAGCATGTTCCTGTCATACCTGTGATGTCATTTTAATGCTTCAATAAAGAAACCAGCAAGTGCAGCAATATTCTGGATTTGTGCATGTTACTGAATCTCACAGAACGTGCAGCACCCTGGGTTCCAGTTCACTCCAGGTGAGAGTCACTCATGTAGAGTGGCATAATTTTGGCTTTACTGAACAGAAAACGAGCACTTTGCTGCACATTTTGGGAATGTGCTGCAAAAAGACATTGCACTTTTGTTGCCTTTACGGAGACCAATCACCATGAGTGTTTCTGAAATTTTGGTAATTTGGTAAGTCTCCATGGATGATGTTACCTTGATAGTTTCCCCCCTCCCAAAAAAAAAATGCCAGTTCTCCACAGAGATGTGTATGCCAGTTAGAGCAGCATCGCTTAAAGTTGTAGTACCAGTTCTACTCAGAACAGCATTGTGCCAAATTTCAATAGAAAGATTAGAGTGCCAGTTCCCTTTAGCATGCGATAATCAGACCGGCATCATACCAAAGTGCAATAGGAAGGTTAGTGTGGAAGAGCAATGCAACATTTTAAAAGCAATGCGCCAAATACAATAGAAAGCTTAATGCTTTAGATCCCATCAAAAGAGCTCACAAGGTTTTAACAGCAATGCCTCAAAAATAGAAAGCTCAATGGGCCAAAGTTACTCAGAAGAGTGCGATAAAGTAAACTGCATCCGTGCCAAAGTGTGATAAAAGTTTTATGCAGAAGAGGTGTGAGATAAATATAAAAGTATTGCACCAAAATCCTATACTTGGTACAGACAGGTACATGAATTTGGTGCATTCTGCGCCACTTTCTTTCTGCCTCTCAGACACTTTCCTTAATTCTTTCTGTGCCAGTCTTTATGAATTCCAGGGATAGAGTTTAACCATTGGTTAAAGAACATATCTCTACTGAATACTGATACTGGTGTACAGTAGTTGCTGCGCAAAATTACATGAACAGTGTATTCCAACACCCAGGCATTTCCAGATGTAGGCTCTCTCTCCTTTACACAGAAGCCACCGTGGGAGACCGAACCAGAGCGGCTTCAGGATAGGTAAGTATAAAGATATTTTCTTTACAGGGTTAGATAGAATAGCTTTAGAATGGGGGTGGAAGTCGGTTTAGCCTTAGTTAGGTTTTGCTTGAACTTCTAATTTAGAACCTTACTAAAGGAATACCAATATCCCGTATTACTATACTGACCAGTAGTACTAAACCCAGTCCTGCCTTTGTTGGGGCCCTTTAGTCTTTGGGTGGAATGCTCTAAAACAGTATATTATAATCCAAAAAGTCAAAGGATGCTGTTAAAGGAAAGAGCCCAAGGTAACCTCAGTAAAAAGGAGAAATACTATCCCACTGAGTAGGCAATAGAGAGTCAGTGACCAGTAGGGCTCTCATCATTGTGATTGGTCTTTGGGGCCCCATCAGGCATGAAGGCCAGCAAAAGATCCCCCTCTTGAGTTTGCTTCTGGCAGTAACACCAGTTGGTCTTCTCCATGAAGAGAAAACCACCAGCGCTAAAGCAGACCACAACACACAGCAGACTCTCACTGGAACTAAATTTGCTGCAGTCTTTCACTGAAACAGGATCAGCAACAGTTTGTCACCAAAACAGGATCAGCTGCAGTCTCTCACTTGAGAAGAAAGAGAAGTGCGCCAGACTAAGTGCAGTATGAATATAAAAGTTTATTGCACACAAAATTATAAAAACTCACAAGAAGTGGGTAGATATCAGGCATCAATATATAAGGAGGAGGATGTCATCTGTGCTGCACCTCACAAATGGATGGCTGTAATGTCAAGGTGTTGCACGGCTGGCGCTGTAGGCGGGTCCCACAGGAGGAAGCGAGGATGGCAGGCGCAGTAACCGGGAGTCGCGGCGCAGATAAGAACCGGGATCCAGGGCAGGCACTGCTGATCTCTCACATCAGCGTGGGTACAGTAGCCAGCTTGAGGCACATCCAAGATGGCCACCGGGCAGGAAATGACATCAGAACGTTGCTGGGAATCCTCCAAGGGGGCGGTGACGCGTTTCTAGGCAACCTGCCTTTTCATCAGACCTGATTGGCTAGTGGAATGAGCCAATTAATAAGGAGAGGAGGAAGGGGTGGGGCAACTGAGGGCGGGGTAGTGAAATTAAAAGAATGTATAATGCATACAGGCTTAACAAGCAGTGGTGGAAAACATAAGAAATAAACGGTGAGCAGCTGCTTTCTGTAGAACATGTGAAAGATAGGAAGAATAGAAGGAAAGGAAAGAAATGGGGAAAAAAAAAAAAACGCATGTACAAAATAAAAGATTACACAGGAAATATTTAGTTATAAACGTTAGTACTATGATGTGGATTGTTTTTTGTTTTTTTTTGGTTTTTTTTTTTGTGCTGCTTTCTGACGAACATGTTTTCCTTATACACTGTATAATTTAATTCCATTACCTTAAACAACCACTTCCTTTTTCCCATTATTTCCAATATAGTATATATTTCTGCCCATGTCCATAATGATATCCCCAACATTATCTTCATTTCCACATAGTACTACTAATCCTACTATCCTTTCGGATATAGAATCATCTAAGTACTCTACTCTAGAGGAGTTATACAATCTTTTTCCTGCTTCCTTTTTTCAACAATCTTTTTCACTATCAAAACCTCTAGTTCAAAAATGTACCCTTGTTATGAAGAAAATAGAAGATTCTATTAATCGTACCAACCAACAATGGTGGGACAGTTTCTTTCTAAAACGCTATTCCCTGGCCATGATTTCCCCCCGGGGCCTACGTATTCTTAATACCTGTTCCTTTAAGGATCCTGATCTTTGCTCTGAATGGGCCCAAATTGCAGAAATTTGTACACAAAAATGGATCAAACTTTTAATCATGTATAGAGACGATAGGTTCCAGATACTCAAAAATACTACCTTACAACTTATTTATCAACTTCAGTCTCTTACACCCACACTTCCACTAATCTGGCTTAAAACACTTAAACGCAATACTAAATATAGGGAGGACTCGCTCCTAGGTACCAAATTAGGCAAACTTAGGAGAGACCTGGATGATTATAACCTTAATAGAGTCTTCAATTGGAAGAAACCTAAAACTGTCATTCCCATTTCTCCTCCTTCTTCCCTTCCCCCCATCCCCAGTTTACTACATATATCTTTACCTCCCAAACATATACCATCCCTTTTAAAAAATACCACTACTCGTAACCATCCACCATTTCGTTCCCCTGGCATTATTAGTAATAAACCTACCTCCTCCTCCAGATGGCATAGTAGGCCAGTCCATCCAAAATCATTACTCCCTAGGTACAGCCATTCCATCACAGTACCTACTAAACATCATTTATCTGTTCGGCCCCACTCATCACTTCATACCCACCACATCCCCGATCCTATACCCCAACATACCACACACCGCACTACCCATACCACCAACCATATTAGTCATATATCTACAGTTAATGCTACCACCAATTATTCCCCTGAACAGCCCAGCAACATTGAGGTCCCTTTTTTAGATCAGACCCCCCGCTCCAGCCTATTAAAAAGAAAACACGACGAAGAGGCAGGAGAGGGGGTCGACACAAACCCAAAAAAACCTGTCAAAATCAGGAAACTATAAAAGTTTATAACCTTTCATCCATCACATTAACAGATAGTGAACTGTCACTACTAAAAAGAGGCCTCAATTTTGCACCGACTACTACACCTAATCCTTTTACCCTATTCAAAGACCTCAATAAATTCACCCGCAATCTTACTCTCAAAAGACATTTTCAGCTACAGGCCCTTAAGAACGCCAAAACATCATCTCTATCCCCTAACACCACCATTGTGGAAACAGATCCTTCAATTGACCCTCAGGCCCTAGACTTACTAATGGAACTCTGGGATGACGGAGACCCAGATGACACCTTTCTTCTGTCTCAATATCCTCCAGATTCTCCCCGTATTAGACATACAAATCTAAAACCTCCATCCACATTCAACCCAACTTATAATAAGGGTCCCTACATAGAGACTTTTTTTCAAATGGTACACTCTGATCTCAAAATCCTCTGTTCTGAAAACACTAAATTTACATCTAACCTCAACCACTCTGAATTCTTAGCCCTCAAAACCCTTAGCAATAACTCTGATATTATCATTAAGACAGCTGACAAGGGGGGAGGGATAGTCATCCAAGATAAGGTCGATTATTTTAATGAAGCCAATCGTCTGTTGTCTGATTCCAACACCTACCTTAAATTAGCCTCGGACCCTCTTCCTAAATACATTCTAGAATCGAATGATATCATCAAAATTGCCACCCAGGAAGGAATTCTCTCTAAATCAGAGGCTTCTTTTTTCCAGAGAGACATATTCAAAACTCCATATTTTTATCATCTCCCAAAAATCCATAAAGACCTTGATCATCCGCCTGGCCGCCCTATAGTTGCAGCTATGGAGAGCATTACCACCAGCTATTCGCTCTATATTGATAGCTTTCTCCAACCTCTAGCCCAATCACTTCCCTCCTATATTCGGGATGGTGTACATCTATTGGAAATTCTTGAGGCGTACTCCTGGGAACCTTCTTACATCTGGGTCTCCCTTGACGTTAGTTCCCTATACACCTCTATCCCTCACGATGTAGGACTAGAAGCTGTTCTACACTTCCTGTCTTTGGATGCTTCCCTCCACCCTAGCCAGATTAATTTCATCCTCACTGCTACAAAATTCTGCCTCCAGCACAACTATTTTTTGTTTAATGATAGTTTCTATTTACAAAAAACGGTCACAGCCATGGGCGCTAATTTTGCACCTAGCTATGCCAATCTCACCATGGGCCTCTGGGAAGATCGCTATGTCTGGAGTAATAACATCTTTGCTGCCCATTTGGTGTTCTATGGTCGTTATATAGACGACATTATCATCATCTGGGACGGCCCTGTCACTTCTCTTGCATCTTTTATTCAACACTGTAACAATAACCCATTCAACCTTTCTTTTACCCACGTTATGGACCCTACCTCACTAAGTTTTCTTGACCTGGAACTTAGCCACTCGGACTCTAATATTATAGCTAAAAATTACACCAAACCAACCGCTGGTAATTCCTTTCTTCATTATACTAGCTGTCATCATCCGAGATGGCTCAAAAATATACCCAAAGGGCAGTTTTGCAGACTTCGACGCAACTGTACCTTACTTAAGGACTACAAAGCCCAAAGCATTGAATTAAAACAAAAATTTACAGAAAAAGGATATCCCTCTGAGTTAGTGGAACAAGCATATCTCAGCTACTTATCAGACACGATCCCCCCACCTAAGCCGCAATCATCGAACAACAACAATATCCGTTTCATTACACAGTTCCATTCTAAACATCACAAAATGGAATCCATCCTGAAGAAACACTGGCCTATCTTACATCAAGATCCACACCTTAAAATGATTATGCCTCCTACCCCCACATTTGTATATAGAAGAGCAATTAACATTAAGAATAAAATTGCACCTAGTAAACTTCCCCCCCTGAAATCCCCTCTTATTCACAATAGACCGGTACTAATCCCACTTATTGGGATGTTCCGCTGCAACAAACCGCTCTGCCTCACGTGTGCCCATGTGAAGCATGGCCAACAAAATTTTACAATTAATGGAAAAGTCTATCCCCTCCAAGCCTTTTATAATTGCTCTTCCACATATGTAATTTATTGTTTGTCCTGCCCGTGCGGCCTTTTATATGTGGGACGTACCATTAGAACACTGCGAAAAAGATTTGGAGAGCACCGGAGGTCAGTTGATGATGGCATTACTAAATATAGTGTTCCCCGCCATTTTTCAGAGTTTCATTCTAAATCCTCTCTCCATCTACAAGTATGGGTCATTGAGGCTATACCAGACCATCTCCCCCCAGTTGAACGTTTCAAATTATTATGCCAACAGGAGACCTATTGGATTTTTACTTTAGATACCCTTGCACCTAGGGGCCTCAATGAAGAGATTGAGATACACACGATTATTTAATTTTTTTTTTTTTTTTTTTTTTAATTTATTTTAAAAAATTATTTTAATTTATTCTTCATATCTTTTTTATTATTTATTATTTTTTATCGTATATACTTCAATTCCCACCACTTCCCTTTTTTTTTTTTTTTTTTTTTATTTTCCCTGATTGTCTCCCCCCCCCCTTCATATTCCACCTTCTTACCTGCCCATCTTACCCTTTACAATCCACATCATAGTACTAACGTTTATAACTAAATATTTCCTGTGTAATCTTTTATTTTCCACATGCGTTTTTTTTTTTTTTGTTTTTTTTTTTCCCCATTTCTTTCCTTTCCTTCTATTCTTCCTATCTTTCACATGTTCTACAGAAAGCAGCTGCTCACCGTTTATTTCTTATGTTTTCCACCACTGCTTGTTAAGCCTGTATGCATTATACATTCTTTTAATTTCACTACCCCGCCCTCAGTTGCCCCACCCCTTCCTCCTCTCCTTATTAATTGGCTCATTCCACTAGCCAATCAAGTCTGATGAAAAGGCAGGTTGCCTAGAAACGCGTCACCGCCCCCTTGGAGGATTCCCAGCAACGTTCTGATGTCATTTCCTGCCCGGTGGCCATCTTGGATGTGCCTCAAGCTGGCTACTGTACCCACGCTGATGTGAGAGATCAGCAGTGCCTGCCCTGGATCCCGGTTCTTATCTGCGCCGCGACTCCCGGTTACTGCGCCTGCCATCCTCGCTTCCTCCTGTGGGACCCGCCTACAGCGCCAGCCGTGCAACACCTTGACATTACAGCCATCCATTTGTGAGGTGCAGCACAGATGACATCCTCCTCCTTATATATTGATGCCTGATATCTACCCACTTCTTGTGAGTTTTTATAATTTTGTGTGCAATAAACTTTTATATTCATACTGCACTTAGTCTGGCGCACTTCTCTTTCTTCTCCATTTACCACAGAGTCCGGTTTACTCTAGAAAGTGCAAGCCTCACGACGGTGTCTACATTGCAGCGTTGTATATATATGTATACACATATATATACCATCTATCTCAATCCAGTACTGTTTGCATCACAAGGCCTTTTTTCCCCTCCTTTCCCTACCCCCCTCCCCTCCCCCCTTCCCTTTCCTCACCACTAAAGCTGCATCATCTACTTGTTGCCCCTTTATTACTGGCATGTACGATTATATATCTTAATTTCTGTTTACTGGATTATTTTGTTTAAGGTTTGCTGAGTGAACGTTATGTCCACTACAAATTCTCTTGCGCCAATTGCATTTTTATTTTAGTCTCTCACTTGAACAGGATCAGTATCAGGCTCTAATGGAGTTTAGATGTTAGTGCTACTCACAGCAAAGTTCCTCCACAGGCAGTCCGGCACAGGTAACAGAAGAAGCTCACTCCTTGCAGCTTCCTGTCCATGTCTGCTCACTCTGTGCTTGGTTTGGCAGTGGGTGGGATCTTGCAGCCCAAAAGTTCTTGCAGTCTGTATTAGGGAGCAGGGGTGAGTGTTCCTCTTCCTGCCCTTGCTCCCCTCTCCCTGCTGCACAATCCTATCCCACAGCAGGAGACATAGGAACTGCAGTGGTTGGTCTTTGGATAGCCCAGATCATGCAGCTGATGCCTTCCTAAAGGGCTTCACATGGATAAGGAGTACAAATTTTGACAATGTATTCTTACAATTGCCTGTTATCCACATATTGCCCATTTGTTGCCCACCTTTTATCAAAACAACATATTTGTTGCCCACATTTTGTTACAATTGTCCATTTGCTGTCTGCTTATTTTCACAATTGGCAGTTTGCTGCCTGCATATTGTAATGCTTACCCATCTACAATCACATTATAACTATTGACCGTTGCTTATGGGTTGTATGCAATTGCCCATTTGTTCTCCATATAATGTCAGGGTTGACATTTTTGCCTGCATTGTCAAGTCACAGCTCTTTAGAGGATCATATTCCTAAATTGTAGCCCCCTGTAGGCCTTTCATTGCTGCTATTGTCCTCATGCTTTACCATGACGCACTGCATGTGGCACTATGAAACTATCTTTTATTTAGCACTCTCTTATGATCTCCTTGTTTTGGAATGGCACATTACCTATGCCAATACTGTATATGTTTTGGTATGGGATATTATGAATCTTCACTAATCTGTTCATTAATAGTAGACATTAAAATTTATTGGTATTACTAAATATAATTTTAACATATAGAGGTGCCATATATTCTAGGTACACCACTGAAAGGTGGTTTTATGTATTTACCTAAGGCTGTGTATATAATTATATAGATTACATCAAGTTTTAACATAACTAGTGTTGCACTTTAAGCTTCACATACACTTCACCTTTTATCTAAAAAGTTGTCCCTATGACACCAATGTCATGCTGACTAAGTGACAGTCACTCCGAGTGAGAAATTATGACAGCTCTGAGAATCCTTTAATCAACCGCTTGATTCATGCAAATGTCTTTCCTTCCAGACAAATGCAGAGGAAAGCGATTTTTAATTTCCAGGTACCACACAGCTCTCCCTCATTTTTTTTTTCTACATTGGAAAACGTAAGTTTTGCATTTAGAAATGACATTAGGAAATATTCCCGTAACTTGTCGAGACAGTATGTACCATAATGAAATAACATCCATATTTTATAATGGGTCTGATATTTTTATCACTCATATCATTATCCTTTTGATTTCAAATTAATTTTACGTCCTGTCAAATAACCGTGTCGTCACCATGGAAACCATCCAACTCTCCACTGTGTACTCGCTGTGTCTGTGAACCTCTGAATATTCACAACATGAAAGAATTGGATTACTTTACATTTCATTTCAGATTCCTTCACTCCTAGGACTCCCACTAGACTGTGGAGATTCAGTTTTCAAAATTAAAAGTACACATGTTATAATGCTTCCTGCCTGCTTGACCCTTTAGGAAATCACAGCAATATAAGCCTTATATTGCTGCGTGTAATTAAACACAAAAGATGGGCAAGGGATAAGCTGCATTTGATATATCCCAGCACTAGGTCTGTGTAAGCACAGGACTATGACTCACACACATTTCATGTATTATAAATCATGCACACACTTTTCCTCAAGTGCAAGTTTTTAAGTTCATAGAATTTTAAAATTTAAAGTGACTTTGTCCCCAAAATGAATGTTCCAGTAAAAGCTGTACCTGAAAAAAAGGAAGTAAACACTTATTTTGCCGACGCTGCTGAACTCCGCTGCATTTAAAGTGGAACTCCACTCTCTCAATCAGCATTGACCATCTTGAATCCTTATGCTGCTATTATTAGCAAATAGATAGGAAAGTATATCATATTTACTTGTTTTAAACAGTTTTTTACATTTCTTTAGTTAGTTCCTGGTTTACATACTGTACCTAGGTATATGATGTCATACATTCCAGAAGTCTTTGGGATGGGAGGATAGGTTTTCTCAGCTACGCACACCTTCCTGTCTGCATGCCTGAGCTAAGGGCAGATGGATTTTGTGAAGTAAATGCTGCATGAATCATCAGCTCTTACCCTAGATGGCCATGATCAGAAATGCTAGAGGGGGGCTGTTCTAAGTGGTTTCTCAGCAAAATAAAGCATGGAGACATGGATGGATGGGGGAGTTTGCTTTGAATAATAAAAATGAATTAAATAGTGCTATTGATTTGTGGCGCTCAGATACAGTGTAGTTCCACTTTAAGAGAAATTCCCTGAAGTTTATTCAGAAACCAAGAGTTCTGGTAGTGTTAAGCAGGGTATACGTGGACGTTTTTTTTTTTGTTCAACCAGAGGGTGTAATATTTTTCCTGCTTAGAAATGGCTGAATGTTATATTCACAAAATATTATGAAGAGTTGTGAACATGCGCTTTTAAACATACATTCACCATTTCTATGGTAGCTCTGTTTTTTTTTTTCTAATACAAAAAAAAAGACTCCCTTTCACATATAACCAAACTGGAATCATCAGTGAGCATGAAACCCTCTGCCATGTTGATATCAACGCATATACCCTCCTTCATCACAGAAGAAGGGGCGCTTTCAGAAGGATGCATTAAAAAAGGAATACCCATCCCAAAGCACCACTGCCCATTGATGTGAAATCTGTAATAACATCGTTTCAGCACTATGGAGAGCTCCTCCGGCAAATTCTCCCACCAGAACATTTTGATGCGTTATTGCAAAAGTGACATTTGACAAGTATGCCCGTTCATCTTGTGTACATTCACCCTATCATACATTGTGGCATACAGGACAGAATAACTGCCTGGAAAACTGTAACTTATCAAACTTAATTTATTCGAAGTAATCTCTGTTATGACTTTTCAAAATATATATTTTTTAATAACATTTAGTAAGCCCTGTTCTGCTTTAAAGTGTATGTAAAGCCAAAACATTTCATCAGTTTGGAATAGAATGATGCAGTGTTAGAACCCCTGTCAGTGTTTTTTTTACTACTGTCCCCTCTGGAGAGATTCATCCTCTCTATTTGCCCTTCACTATTTGTCCTGCTGACGATTTTCACTAGTACAGAAAGTGATGGGAAAAATAAAATCTGTTGTTACAAGAACAAAAGGTGAGGTCAAATGTCTAAGGGGGGCACCAGTTCCAGTGAGAAAGTCATAGGTCGCCACCTCACTGCCTGTTTTAGCATTGTATTGGGTGCACCACCACACCACAAATATGTGCATTGCATGAACTTGCACCGCAATCCCAATTGGTTGAATATGGCGAGATCATTTTTGCTGCAAACACAGCTAAAAGCAAAACATTGCAGTTTCAGCATGTGAACACCCCTGTCTTCTGTCTTTGTAGCTTAAGGTAGGTAGTTGGGTGTGGCTCAACCACTTGTTTTTACTACCCTCAACTGCATATGTAAATGAGCCCTAAGAGAGGATTTCCCCTAACTTTGGAGAGATGTTCTCTGACAGATAGCAAAAAAGAGGTATTAATGTGTGTGTAAATGTGTGTGTTTTGGGGGGAGAGGGCATAAAGTAGGGAAGGGTTAGACCCTCTGTCAGTTTTTATTGCAGTCTGTGTCCCCACGATGGTGTTTTGTGTATCTATGCTGAGACCTTGCAAGAGGCACCACTGCCACTCTCACCCAAAGGACACCAGCACACAGTCACTAAGGCCTTGAGCTAAGGTCCGTACTCACAATGTCACAGGATAGCAGGATGCCTCCTGTCAGTACCCACCAGACACTCTACAGTGATGGACAAGCTAATTCCCACAATGCCACAGGACAGCTAAACCCTTTCCAACATCCACCTGACACTCCGTGAGCTCTCCAGACCAGATCCTTAGATCCAGGAAGATTTAGAAATAGGCCCACCAGCCATGCTACAGATGGAACCTTGATGACTGTCAGCTTGAATTAGTAGAACTGCTATGGATGGGGGGGGAGGGTAGCCTCCCCCACCCAGCTGGATGGAATCCCTTCAACAGGTAGACCCTGCTGTTCTAAAGCTCAGACTATTTATATGTCTCTCCAGCCACCTGCTGGGCACACCTCCCCAGACTGAAGTGCAATAAATGTTCAGGTTGCTCATGTATCATTCCCGTTCACTATGTTCTAGAAACATCTAGAAAGCGGGGGAAACAATCAAATCTGCAGCCTGGGAGATCTAGAACAATTCAAATCAATCAATAGCTGTTCCAATGATTACAGAGGAGCCAAAAAGAACTAAATTTACCCAACATCCTTGCAACTTATCTAGGAGTGTGCTACAGACTACAAGGAGAGTCATAATTTTGCCCCCTTTGAAAATCATTACTTAGACTTCATGTGGAATATGCAGTTTAATTTTGGTCACCTGTTCATAAAAAGGATATGCGAAAACTGAAGAACATGCAAAGAAGAGCAACCAGACTGACAAGAGACATGGAGATGTTCAGCTATGAGGAAAGATTAGATGGAATGAATTTATTCCCTCCTGAGAAAAGCGATTAAGGGGGGATATGATCACAATGTATAAATACATAAGTGGGGGGTGCATGCGCGGACGGCTCCGAGATGGACACTCACTGAGGAGAGCTCTCTCCACCCACCAGTGATAACACGGCTCACTCGGGCCCCAGGGGACATCTGCATTACAGATACATAGATAAGGGTCACGCAACCCTATACCATTATGACCCGCCGTCGCAAAGCTCCGGGGCACCCAGGGAAGCTCACAAACTTCTTCCCTGCTCTCAGCCCCTGCAGCCAAGATGGTGCCGGATGCATGACAAGCAGCCTCTCCTCACATGAAGGGGACAGCACAGCATATAATCCGGACCCCAGGCTAAAGGCACCACTGTACCCAGGAGACCCGGGTGAGTCCTCTCCCCTGTCTCCTACTACTAGTAGTCCTGCTAAATCCAGACCTAGACTGGACACAGACATCACCTCTGACTGACAGCCTTCCTTCTCAGCTACAACTCCTGAGAACAACTCTCCATCTTTAATTGAATCTTTTCCTGCCTCTGACCAACTTATCACAGACATTTTGCATAACGTTCTGATGGCAACATTATCCCAAATCTCAAATACGGTACAAAAACAAGAACACTGTATTCGCCATATTGAGAACAAAATGGGAGAAATGTGTACCGCGTACAATGATCTCATAGATGCACACGCAGACCATGAAGCTGATATTGAGCAAATCAATCTCAAACTGGCAGACCTTGAAGACAGCTCCAAGCGAAACAACATCAAATTCCGCGGTATCCCTGAATCCATTACTATGGACATCATAGTCCCATACATCCAACAATTCATGAAACACCTCATCCCCACACTCACAGATGTAGAGCTCGTCATAGACCGTGCACACAGAATTCCCACACTGTCATTCCTACCTGCCACAGTACCCAGAGATACATTGGCGCGCATACATTTCTATCACATGAGAGAAAAAATAATAGAAATTCTACCTCAATCCCAGCAACCCAAACAAATGTCAAATTATTTGCTGACCTAGCCAAAGCTACACTCCTCAACCGTAAGAAGCTTGTCACCATAACAAAAGCACTGCGGAACCATGGAATCGGTTACTAATGGGGTTTCCCCACAAAACTAACCGTCAAACACCAAGGAAGGCTTTACACGTTCAAAACCCTACAAGCAGGCATCGAATTCCTGAAAACATGGAACAACATTCTGGTGGACTCTCACCAACCCGCCTCTAATCATCTGCAACAAATGGACGCTGTAATTATAATGGTCATAACCTCGCATCTTCCTATATATTTTAACACCCAACAAACTGGGCATCGCTTCACAAACAGCTAAAGCTGGCAGACGGCCCCTTTCTGAACATTCTCAAATTCCAAGTTTTCTTCCAGCATAATCTCTACAATGAGTCATGCTTGCTCAAGCCTCCACGTTATGCAGATGCAAACGATGCTACACATGTTACTTGTATTTTTTACAAGTCTTTTTTATTCCTCTCCCCTCTCCACACTACCAGTCAACCAATTCAAAGTTGCTCCCCTCAAAGACCTCCAATACAAGATGGAAAACCTCTCTCACAACAGCGACCGAATCAAGCCCACAACATCACATCTTTGGAAGACCACCACCCATGTGATAAAGAAACTCAACCTTCTCCACAATTCATGAAACATCATCACTACTCCATACAATCCACCAACAACCAACAAAATGATTAATATATCATCGTTAAATGTCCAAGGCCTCAATTCTCCCTATAAGAGATCCTTACTCTTGAGAGAAGCTCGCTCCCTACAAGCTGATGTCCTATTCCTACAGGAGACCCACTTCGCCTCCACCAAGATCCCCAAGTTCAATATCCATCACTTTTCTTCAATATATATGGAGACAAACTCCAAGAAAAAGAATGGTGTCATTACAGCCATAAGAGACTCCCTCCAATTCCAATACATCTCGGAAACAGCAGACCCACAAGGCCGCTACCATATCCTGATATGCAAAATCAACAAAATCCTGTACACCTTGGTCAATGTCTACGGCCCAAATACCAACCAACTCCAATTTTACAAACTCAATTCAACTATCTCCCATCACAGAAAAGGCAGGCTACTCATTGGCGGAGACTTCAATATCATCGGCAACCCACTTCTGGACTCTTCCTCCAATAAACGCTCCTCCAAACAGACCCTCAAACACTTTTTACACACCAACGATCTCTACGATGCCAACACAGCACAGAAAAGGATTACACCTACTACTCCCCATCCCACCTATCCTACTCCAGAATTGACTTCTTAATCACAGACAAATGGACTTTACAACATGTCACTTCCTCAAAGATCGGCACCGTCACATGGTCAGACCACGATCCAATCCCTATCACCCTCGACCACAATCAACACTCTTCGATCCCTCGAATATGGCGACTGAATCCAACCTTACTGAAGAATCCAGACCACAAGAAACATATATTGGATGCACGTTTTTAACTCAATGATACGCCTGACATATCTATACCCATACTATGGTCCACTTATTAGGCATACGAGAGGTATTCTTATACAACTAAATTCCTGCATTACCAAACAAAGAAACCAACAAATCGACAAACTCCTCATATTAATCAAATCAAAAGAAGAAATGAACAAAAAATCCCCAGATCCCTTAATCTCTTCCTTTCTCACTACAGATAGAAACAAACTAAGATCCCTCCTATTATATAAGTACGACCTTAATCTCCAAAAAATTAAAGTAAAATTTTACTCATTAGGAAACAAAGCCAATTCATTATTATCCAAAATGATCAAACAAAAACGCCTAAAATCCAAAATATCCTCAGTCCAACACCCAACCGCTCATACCCTAAATACAAATCCACAGGATATAGCCAATGCTTTCGCAAAATATTACCAAAACTTATACAATCTCAAAAACGACCCTGACACTATTCAACTAACACTCGCATTCATACAACAATTCCTACACACAATTAAACTCCCTCAACTTTCTCCTTCCCAACTCACCGCCGTCTCTCTCCCAAAGAAATAGAAATAACCATCAAAACACTCCCACTCAATAAATCCCCAGGAAATGATGGATACACAAACGAATATTACAAACAATTTGCCCCAGACTTGTCACCCTACCTGACCAAACTTTTCAACCATGCCACCACCACAGGCACATTCCCTAAAGACATGCTACAGTCTATTATAACGACTATACCAAAACCTGGCAAGATCCACAACTTATCCAAAACTATAGACCAATCTCCTTACTCAATACAGACATAAAACTCTATGAAAAAATCATATCCCGTAGAATCGTCCCTTACCTCTCTACCTTAATACACCTAGACCAAGTAGGATTGATTCCAGGCCGCCAAGCACCTAACGCCACCAGAAGACAAATATCCCTTCTTCATAACCTAGAACTTACCAAGCACCCTTCCCTACTCTTATCTCTAGATGCAGAAAAAGCATTTGACCAGATACACTGGCAATTTATGCAACTCACCCTACAAAAATTTGGCATCACAGGATGGATGTTGACAGCCATCTAATCATTATACTCACACCCCTCTGCTAGAGTACTAACGGATGTAACACTATCTGACCCTTTCAACATCACAAACGGTACCAGACAGGGCTGTCCACTATCCCTGATAATATTTGCACTGCTCATTGAACCCTTAGCTTCTAAACTCATTTGCTGGCATCAAACACCTTAACACGGAACATAAAGTCAGTCTATTTGCAGACGACGTCATATTGATGGTGACCAACCCAAACAAATCCCTTAAAACGATTCGCACCCACCTCCACAATTACTCGACAGTTTCCTATTACAAACTTAACAAACCCAAATCCTCGATACTAAATCTTCATACACCACTCCAAGACCAAATTCTACTAACTAAACAATTCCCATTCTCTTGGGAAAAAAACAGTATTCCCTATCTAGGAATCAGACTCACTGCAACAATAGATCAACTATACACCTCGAACCACAACATACTCCTCGAAACTATCCCCCAAGAAATTGTCACTCTTTGCACCTCAGAACTCTCTAAGCTGGGACGAGTAGCGACCCTGAAAATGTACATCCTATTCAAAATCTTATACAGAGGGGCAAAAAAGTATTTAGTCAGCCACCAATTGTGCATGTTCTCCCACTTAAAAAGATGAGAGAGGCCTGTAATTGGCATCATAGGTAGACCTCAACTATGAGAGACAAAATGAGAGAACAAATCCAGACAATCACATTGGCTGATTTGGAAAGAATTTATTTGCAAATTATGGTGGAAAATAAGTATTTGGTCACCTACAAACAAGCAAGATTTCTGGCTCTCACAGACCTGTACCTTCTTCTTTAAGAGGCTACTCTGTCCTGCACTTATTACCTGTATCAATGGCACCTGTTTGAACTTGTTATCAGTATAAAAGACACCTGTCCACAACCTCAAACAGTCACACTCCAAACTCCACTATGGTGAAGACCAAAGAGCTGTCGAAGAACACCAGAAACAAAATTGTAGACCTGCACCAGGCTGGTAAGACTGAATCTGCAATAGGCAAGCAGCTTGGTGTGAACAAATCAACTGTGGGAGCAATAATTAGAAAATAGAAGACATGCAAGACCACTGATAATCTCCCTCGATCTGGGGCTGCACGCAAGATCTCACCCCGTGGGGTCAAAATGATCACAAGAACGGTGAGCAAAAATCCCAGGACCACACAGGGGACCTAGTGAATGACCTGCAGAGAGCTGGGACCAACATAACAAATGCTACCATCAGTAACACACTACGCCGCCAGGGACTCAGATCCTACAGTGCCAGACGTGTCCCCCTGCTAAAGCCAGTACATGTCTGGGCCCGTCTGAAGTTTGCTGGAGAGCATTTGGATGATCCAGAAGAGGATTGGGAGAATG
This sequence comes from Staurois parvus, assembly GCF_062004578.1. Lineage (NCBI taxonomy): Eukaryota > Metazoa > Chordata > Amphibia > Anura > Ranidae > Staurois > Staurois parvus. The sequence continues at coordinate 10,564,997 of NW_028317805.1, forward strand.
TCATATGGTCAGATGAAACCAAAATAGAACTGATTGGTAGAAACACAACTCGTCGTGTTTGGAGGAGAGAGAATGCTGAGTTGCATCCAAAGAACACCATACCTACTGTGAAGCATGAGGGTGGCAACATCATGCTTTGGGGCTGTTCCCCTGCAAAGGGACCAGGACAACTGATCCATGTACAGGACAGAATTAATGGGGCCATGTATTGTGAGATTTTGAGTGCAAACCTCCTTCCATCAGCAAGGGCATTGAAGATGAAACGTGGCTGGGTCTTCCAACATGACAATGATCCCAAACATACCGCCCGGGCAAGGAAGGAGTGGCTTTGTAAGAAGCATTTCAAGGTCCTGGAGTGGACTAGCCAGTCTCCAGATTTCAACCCCATAGAAAACCTTTGGAGGGAGTTGAAAGTCCGTGTTGCCCAGCGACAGCCCCAAAACATCACTGCTCTAGAGGAGATCTGCATGGAGGAATGGGCCAACATACCAGCAACAGTGTGTGCCAACCTTGTGAAGACTTACAGGAAACATTTGACCTCTGTCATTGCCAGCAAAGGATATATAACAAAGTATTGAGATGAACTTTTGATATTGACCAAATACTTATTTTCCACCATAATTTGCAAATAAATTCTTTCCAAATCAGCCAATGTGATTGTCTGGATTTTTTTTCTCATTTTGTCTCTCAGAGTTGAGGTCTACCTATGATGCCAAATACAGGCCTCTCTCATCTTTTTAAGTGGGAAAACTTGCACAATTGGTGTTTGACTAAATACTTTTTTGCCCCACTGTATATATTTCGCATACTTCCTATACCAACTCCTAACTCCTTCTTCTCCAGACTACAAACAATTCTTGCAAATTTCCTATGGAACTCCAAAAAACATAGGTGCACTACCAATCTTCTAATACGCCCCACATCCAGAGGAGGAGCAGGCCTCCCCCATCTGAAATCTTACTACAATGCCACTCTTCTTGACCAAATATACTTTTGGTGGAATCCATCAAGAGAAAAAATCTGGTCCACAATGGAAACCTTTCCATTTCACCCGCTTAAACCCCAAAATCTAATCCTAATACCATCAACACCCCGAATCGAACATCTGCTGAAACACCCTTGTATCCAAGCCACTCTACAAGCGTGGTATGATCTCTTAACCACCAAATTTACTGACACTAAACATATCCTTACCCCAATTAACATATAACACCCTCTCTAGAATTATCCCAATGGATAAAACAAGGTATAAATAATATAGCTGACTTCTATATAAACCAAACTCTATATTCTTTCCAAAATCTCCAAACCAAATATAATCTCCCTACTACTGAGTACTTTACCTATCTAAGAATCGCCCCCTGCCTACAAACAACAAATATACCTCACTCCACAAAGATCCCAATTACTGCCTATCACTCCCTTACCAAACCACAATACCCAGGTAAAGGTATCTCCACTTTCTACACATACCTTACAAACTTACAATTCATTTTACAATCAACTTTCCTAACTAATTGGGAAAAAATCTTCTGGGAACAAATTAAAACACAATCATGGGAAAAAGCATTTAATATCACCCATAAATCCACTCGATGCAGCTCTCATTGGGAATCATACTTAAAAATCCTTCACCAATGGTACCTAACCCCTGTCAAACTCTTTATTTACTACCCAAAACACTCCTCTTCCTGCTGGCGACAATGCAGTGAAGTAGGCCCAACACTACACATCCTTTGGTCCTGCAAATCAATTAGATCCTTTTGAAATAGAGTCTTCAAATTAATCTCTGAAATATCTGGAACCCTGATAACCCCAAATTCCTCTCTGGCACTCCTACACATTGGAATTGAAAAATTTCCTCTCATACTATTATTACTCATACACTCTTCACAACCAAAATAAACATCACCAGATTATGCAACACTGCCAACGCTCCGTCCTTCACATCACTGGTGACAGATCTTAATTTCCAATGTGAAATGGAAAAGAGATCTGCATTCAACAATTCTTATCAACACAAATTCAAACCCCAATGGGCTCGCTTGCTACAAAATTCAAATTGCTCCGTACAATCCTGATAACCTAACCACAAACAAAACTATCCATCAAACCTAGACTGGTATCTCCTCTTCCACCCAGTTACACCTACCCCTCTCCCTTTCCCTCCCCTATTCCCCCCCTGTTTAATATCCCCTTAACATCCCATGCACCTCACCAAGGTTCGACACACTCTCAAGAATACCTCTGATGATATTGTTTTACAGACCATTACCACCCCCAGCCAACCGGTGGGGTAAAATACTCAATGTCACACTGTATTACAATGCTTTATTGATGAACCGTATACCCTTACCCTGTTATGTCTCTAAAATCTTCAATAAAAAATATTGAAACATAAATACATAAGTGGTCCATATAGTGAACTTGGTGTTGATTTATTCAATTTCAGGTCATTAGAGGACAAGGGGATGCTCTCTACATCTGAAGGAAAAGAGGTTTAATCTTCATATACGGAAAGGCTTCTTCTCTGTAAGAGCTGTGAAAACGTGGAATAGACTCCCTCAAGAACTAGTTCTGGCCAACTCAGTAGATTGTTTTAAAAAATATTTTAATGTATTCCTAAATGCACAAAATGTAACTGGATACTTTCTCCTCCTGGGGTATCAGGAAGAGTTTTTTTTCCCTGCTGGAGCAAATTGGATCATGCTTTATTGGGGGTTTTCTTTGCCTTCCTCTGGATCAAATGTGGGTATAGGATTGTGTATATATAGGTTTAAATTCTTTTTTTCTATTGTTTGAACTAATTGACTTTTTTCAACCTGACTACCTATGTAAATATGTAACTCCTACACCTGGTAACAGTCATAACCACATTCTGAAAAGTTTACATATATTCTTTGCTACACAGAAATAACAGAATAACTAAAAGGATAGACAATGATACAAGGCTGTTGAGAGCCTGAAAGCTGTAAATGGTGAAAATTGTGCTTCCCTTCCAGGTGAAACCATTACAGACACAGTTACTGTCAGGAGTGACTGCTGTTCAGCTGTAATCTAGACCTATATTTTATTTCCTATTATTTCCAGCTCCTAAATGGGCTGTCTGTAGGCTGCGTTGAAAACCTGTAAATAAACAAAGAATTTGTTCTGACTCTACTTGCTCAGCTTGCTGCGAAGACACTTAATATATAGCAATGACATTCTGTTCTTCTCATATACTGTATGTTGCTTCACAAAACTCTTTTTTTTTTAAATTTAGAAAAGTGTGCATCTTGGCGTTACCTTATCTTTACACAAGAATTGCTGTCCCATTTTAATGACTGCTACCTGCTTCCAGCTTTATTACGATGCAATTAAAATGGAGTGTTGGTCAATGATGTATTGCTTGAGTATCTCACAGTGAAGGAGCAGTGGGGAGTTGTCATCATGTGCAATGTAGTAACGTGTTATGTCTGCCCTGAGATCCGAGGAAATGGAGAACCAAGGCAGGCAAGAGTACAAAGGCAATCAAGTAAAACCATTATGGTCTGTGAGAGTAGAGCATTTATAGTCCTACAGTACAGTAGGGGATCCATTTGGGCACGTCTATGAACTTTTAGGAAAGAAATTGCAGTAACTCCTTGTAACCTGCTAACTAGGGCTCTTGCAGTAAGAGACGTTCTCAGTTTTACAAAAGCTGATAAGTGCCTGTGTTTTATTCCCACAAAGAAATATTTTTTTTCGGAGTGTTATTTTTCTGGTTAAAGCAATAGATCTGCTGATTTCGTGACAAGCTTTTCTCTGATCCACACAAATGCACATTCTAAAGTGACAATTTTTTATACGTACAATAGCAACAATATCTGTATTAATCAAAAAGGAAGCAGCCAGAATGTGGAACAGCTGTGTATAGCAATAAATCAGCTTCAATCTTTCATTTTCAAATCCTGCCTAAGCAAGCTGAAGATAGAAGCTGATTGGTTGCCAGGCACAGCTGGTACAGCTTTGGTAAATTCGCCCCAGTATATATTTTTATTCTCCAAAATATGTTTATTGAAAAGTATTTTTAGCATTTCAACCAAAATTACATAGCAGTTGACTAGTTTGTGTGATACAGAAGGATTAGTAGCTACAAATGCAGCAGGGTTTGAAAATATAAGGAAAACAGTTTTTTCAGTCCAGAGTCAACTTATACAGTGAAATACCAACTTTTTAAAGTTTCCTGCCACTGGAGAAGGCCTGAAGTTTTAATAGATCGGGAGTGCCACAGCAGCTTGTTTAGATCTTTTGAAAGATTTTTTTTTTGTGACAGCCAACGCATTTTGGGGGCTCAGATCTGCCCCTTCATATAGGCTAAAAAACAGATAATGTAGGCACTTGGATGTGGGAAAGCCTGGTATGGAGAAGGCCTGGGCCAGGCTGAGGGGGAAGTAAGATCTAATGAGCCCAGCCCACCCCCAGGCCTCCCAGTTGAGGCTCACGATAGGGGTCAAATGCACTAAAAGTTTTCTAAGTGAGGTCTGGGTTTTATGATGCATGGGGGATGTGATGTCTAGGAGGGAAGAGGTGGTACTGAGAGATATAGGGAGAGGAATTAGTGTGAAGGGGATTTGAAAGGGTTCCTCCAATGTATATTTTAAACAAGGACATCATAACAAGCTGCAAGTCTACCGATGAATCAAAATTCATTATATAATGGACTATATGCTGGTTTGAAATTAATTGAGTGGATTGTGATCATCTAAGGTGGCTTACTGCACTTCTCACTTATAACTTTACTACCTACACTGTTTATTTAATAATGAGATCAGTAGTCTAGCTTTAGTAACAATTGCCATACTTAGACTGAGTCAAGCATTGTAGCATATTTCCCGCATTTATTGGCCTTAAAAGCTGTATCTCCATTGAATTCTGCCAGGTGATCAGTGGATGGATAGCCCACAATCCAGGTTCTTGTTGAGGGAGTTTGCCATTTTAAATTAAAGTGACTGGTAAGTGGTTGTTTTTTCCAGCTTCCTATTACTCCAGGCAATTAGAATATTTGCCTAGAAGACTGAATAATAGGGTCCATTCTGTTTGATCCAGGGGCGGACTGACAACTCATGGGGCCCCCGGGCAATAGGGGATCATGGGGCCCCTGTGCCCTTGCCCAAACTCAAAAAAGCCTATGAAAAAGGTACCAGGGGCATCTCATGGGGCCCCCTACTGACCCCGGGCTCTCAGGCAGTGCCCAAGTTTCCAAATGGACAGTCCGCCCCGGGTTTCATCTATGCCCAATGGATTTTCTGTTGATCATTTCCTCTAACTATATTACCTTTATTATTCTTACTGTATTTTCTGCTATGCTAATACCTCATTCTTACATATTTATCCATGACAATATATGTGCGATGCCCCTTTAGCATTTTGGTTATACAATACAAAATGCTGTTTTCTACATACAGCAGTACAACAAGCTGTTTTTAGACCTATAGTTGTGCTACGATTTATTTGCTCTATGAAATGTGCATAAGAGAAAAAAATGATTTTTTTTTTGTCTAATGAATTGTTGAAACACTTTAGATGGATACACTGCTGGCCATGCATTCACTAGAGAATAACCAAAGACCATCAATGCACAGTACATTTCACCAGAGATCCAAGGCTTCCATGTTTTCAAACGGAGAATAGCTTCAGCGTGGGCTACGTGCAACACATAAATAAAAGATGTGTAATGTGGGAAATGGGATCACTGCTAACATCAAAAGCTGTGTCTTTAGCAAGAAATCAGAATTTGTTTTTATGCTAACCACTCTTTTTAGGCTAGCAGCTTCAAAAAATATATATTGTTACCAGGGAACAGGGTGAAGGCAACAGGTTATTAAGGCCTTAGCATTGGGGGAATGTGAAAATAATTAAACTTTGCAGTGTCAACTAACAAAATGAATAAGAGTCAACAATAAAAAACACAATTTGTTTTATGTAATTTTCCCATAAAATATGATTAAAATATTCAAGTTAAAATAATAGACTACACATATTAAGGGCATGTGTCAGTGGGATTTTGTTCAATTCAGAATTGCTTCCCCCTCCATAAAAGTCTATGGAAGTACAAAAACCGCATAAAGAGGTGTAGAACCCTCTTAGACCAGTGTAAGTTGTTAGGAAAATTTAGTTAGAGCCTCTGTAATCAGTGGAGCAGAGGGTTGATTGTTCAGGTCTACTCAGTGTCTCACAGGCTGCTGCTCCAATTGCTTACCCTTGTCTTCAACAGGATTCTAGAATTATAGGGGGGGAAAGAACAGAGAAACCAGCCTGAATATTTATGGGACTCCAGGTAATCCGTGGGAAGGTGTGCCCAGTAGGTGGTCAGAGAGCCCATAAATAGGTTGGGACCTGAGAAAGGAGCAGAGAGCAAGTTCCTGGGTCCAGTTCTGATGGAGAAAACCCCTGTGCAGGGGCTCTGACCCTGGGGCAGGAAGCAACTAAAAAGACATCAAGGTCCTAGCTAAAAATTTTAGCTGGGGTTTGGCTATTTGCAAGCTTAGTCCTGAAATCAGTTTGGGTTTGAAGAAGCTCCCTGGAAAGTACCAGGAGGAAGTTGGGGAATATGTCCAGTTGTCCTGTGGTGGTGTGAGTTTGTGTCTTCCTCACTGAGAAGAGCCTGGTGGACATTGGAAGGAGGCAACCAATGATCCTGTGGCTACGTGAGTAAATTACCTCTTTTGGTTCCCGGGAGAGGTGATAGTTACCGTCCGCATTAGAGATTCTGTGGGACATTTTTGAACAGTTCGGCAAGCTAGAGAAGAGTTCTCCAAGTGTTCAGTTCAACAGTTTTGGGTATATCCCATGCTCCCTTTACCCCATCCATGTTCAACATTTAAAAATAACCCCAACAAACACCCTAGATTGTTCCTTTGAGCCAAATGAAAAGTGAAGAAAATGTTGCGTGCCTGGCTGTGTGTGCATTAATCTGGAGAAAAGCATTAGTTCCATCAGCGGCTCTTTAGTGGGTGCACTATAGAGGTCAGAGGCAGGTCAAATGTACCTGCAATGAATTTTGAGTAATCTTGGAACTGAAGTATGCTGCCCTTGCACATGGAAGCTCATCGACAAGGGCTCTAAAGTAAATAATTTAAACACATAGGCCATTCAAACTCACTGACGTATAATAAAAAATGCAAAAACAGGGTATTTTCAGTGACATATTAAAATGAACAATAGTTTCAGAGATGTTGGCATCTAAAGTTATACATACTGTATGTAATTCTAGTAATTCGGTGGAGTTTCAGTAACCTTCAGCACTACTTGAGCTGAGCCTGCTAGCATAGTCATTGCTCACCTTAAGATTTGTGTTTAACATCCCCAATCTGGAGCTGAAGGGTGCTTTTAAAGGCTTCAAGTACACTACTTAAAGCTGGCTGAAAGCTTTGCAAATGCTTTGTAATGTTTTGCTGTACACTCAGCTCTTCAATTTAAAGTTTAAAGGCCAAAGTCCATTTGCACTAGGTTTAAGAGCTGTATGTGCACTATGTGCTTCAAAGCCTGTTATTTACAATAGAGATATTCAAGCAGATTGAATTTAGAGAGTATTATAGTGTATTTATTATTTAATTCCACCCAAAAATGGAAGAATAATAACCTAGGTAAATTGTGAATAGATTTTGATGCTCTAAAGCAGTAGTCTCTAAAATGCGGCCCTTTGCTTGCCTTTATCCAGCCCTTTGCTTCCCTTTATCCGGCCCTTGAGGCACTTTTCCTCCCACTAATTCAACACACTATTCCTCCGACTAACACCAACAATGGAGCCCATTGACACCAACAATGGGGCCCTATTTCTCCCACTGACACCAACAGGGCACTATTCCTCCCACTGACACCAATGATGAGGCACTCAAACTGACACCAATGATCGGGCACTATTCCTCTCACTGACACCAGCAATGGGGCACTATTCCTCTCACTGACACCAACAATGGGGCCCTATTTCTCCCACTGACACCAACAGGGCACTATTTCTCCCACTGACACCAATGATGAGGCACTCAAACTGACACCAATGATCGGGCACTATTCCTCTCACTGACACCAGCAATGGGGCATAATTTGCAAATAAATTCTTTCCAAATCAGCCAATGTGATTGTCTGGATTTTTCTTCTCATTTTGTCTCTCATAGTTGAGGTCTACCTATGATGCCAATTACAGGCCTCTCTAATCTTTTTAAGTGGGAGAACTTGCACAATTGGTGGCTGACTAAATACTTTTTTGCCCCACTGTATTTTAAGCAACAGACAGCATGGATTCATGAAAGACAGAAATTGTCAAACAAATCTGATTTCTTTTTATGAGGAAGCAAGCAAAATCTTGGACAGAGGGGTGACTGTGGACGTGGTATACTTGGATTATGCAAAAGCGTTTGACACAGTTCCCCACACGTGGCTAATGTGTAAGGTAAAGACTACAGGCTTGGAAAAATCAGTATGTAAATGGATAGAAAACTGGCTAAAAGATCGTATTCAGAGAGTAGTGGTTAATGATTCATACTCTGAATGGTCTAGGGTTGTCAGTGGTGTACCCCAAGGTTCAGTGTTGGGACCCTTACTTTTTAATATATTTATACACGATATAGGGTCTGGGATTAAAAATCCAATTTCAGTCTTTGCAGATGACACCAAGCTGTGCAGCGTAATAATGTCCTTACAGGATGTCTCCAGCTTACAAGCCAACCTCAATAAACGGTTTAATTGGGCAAATGAGGTTTAATGTTGATGAATGTAAGGTTATGCACTTGGGGGCTAAGAATATGCATGCATCATACATACTGGAGGGGGGGGGTACAACTGGGGGAATCAGTGGTGGAGAAGGATCTGGGAGTTCTGGTATATCACAAGCTTAATAATGGCATGCAATGCCAAGCTGCGGTTTATTAAGAAAGCAAAATCCTCTGTTGTATTAAAAGAGGTATAGACTCCGGTACAAATCATTAGTTATCCCTCATCTGGAATATGCAGTTCAGTTTTGGGCACCAATTCACAAAAAGAACATTGGGGAACTGGAGAAAGTACAGAGAAGGGAAACCAAACTGATAAGAGGCATGGAGGAGCACAGCTATGAGGAAAGATTAGAGGAACTGAATTTATTTTCTCTTGAGAAGAGGAGATTAAGGGGGGATATGATCAACATGTATAAATACATCAGTGGTTAACATAGTGAACTCGGTGTAGAGTTATTCACCCTGAGGTCATCACAGGGGACAAGGGGGCACTCTTTACGTCTGGAGGAAAAGAAATTTAATCTCCAAATACAGAAAGGTTTTTTCACAGTAAGAATGTAGAATAGACTCCCTCAAGAGTTGGTTCTGGCCAGCTTAGTGGATTGCTTTAAAAAAGGCCTGGATTCTTTCTTGGATACACAGAATATAACTGGTTACTAACATTTATAGGTAAAGTTGATACAGTGAATATCCACTTGCCTCTTGGGGGATCGGAAAGGAATTTTTTCCCCTGCAGGATCAAATGGGATCATGCTTTGCTGGATTTTTTTGCCTTCCTCTGGTTCAACTGTGGGTGTAGGATTATAACTTTTTTATGGTTGAACTGGATAGACTTTCGTCTTTTTTCAGCCAGACTAACTATGTAACTATGATCATTGTAAGCACCCCTTGTGGCAGGCGCAGCACCCTTTGGTGCCTTGTGCACTGTGGCATTAGAAAAATTATGCAGTTGCTGTTTCTTTGTTTGATTAGACTGACTTTACTCTGTAATTCCTCCAATGCAGCTCTATGGATGCAGTAGGTTTAAAGAGCACACCGAATACTTTAGTTAACCTCTTTAATAACTTCAATTTTCTTCATATAACACTGCTTACAATGGCTTATTTCTTTCATATTACAATGGTTTAATTCGTATTACATTGGGTTGATTCGATAGCTTATCTCGATAGATTTGTTAGATTCGTTAGCTTATGTTGTTAGATTAATTCGTTAAATTCGATAAATGCGATTGGATTCGTTAGCTTATGTTGTTAGATTAATTCGTTAAATTCGGTGGAACTACAAGTAAACACATACAACAGATTTTACACACAGATCTACCTGCACTGTTAAACAACAGAGGAACACACAAGTGCATTAAATACCTATTTGGCCTTCTCTGTTTCCATAAAGCTTCTCTGACTGGAACTTTGTCTGTTTCCTCTTCTGTCTGTTGAGCATGTGTCTCTAGAACAATCTAGCAGGGAGTTTTACACAGGCATAAATGTGAAACTGGCTGGGATTGGTTAAGGCTCTGTACAGTGTAAGGCTGTCTGTGATTGGCTCAGCTCTATACTAACTCTTAAAGGCATATTTTCCTTTTCTGCTTCTGCTAACACAATGAATATATAAATGTCATATAACAATCAAAGACATAAATCACAGCAATGATTCTGCTTTTGGCTTTAACATGTGCCCATATACACTGTACTGAGGTTATTGGCAGGTTTGGTATACACATATATGTGAACCATATTAGCAACCTAGGACTGGTCTTAGCTGGCCAGCTACACCCCTGTCAGTGGTAAATGGTTGGTCTCACGTCTGTAACTGCTACATTTGAACGACAGCTTGTTCTTCTGACTTACTGGCAGGATCATTAAATGAAAATAGAAGAGCGAAAGCCTAAAAAAGTCAACTTATGCAGCCATCGCATCTAAGAACTGGTAAGCTGCAATATAATAAGTGTTTGCTTTTGAGTTTAATACTGCTTTAATGGACACATATTTTCCATTGTCACATACTTTTAATAGCATTTATAAAATTTAGAATCTGCAACTCATAGACTGAAAAGTCAGGCTGTGTAAGCCTATGTTCACACCACAGTCTGAAGGCGTATCTCTTCCTTGTCACAATTTTTATGAAAAAAAAAGTTGCTCAGGCACCAGAGGAAGGCCACAGCAGGGCATTATAAAAGCTATTGTCCTCTGTTCTCTGTGTATCAGCTGCAAACAGCCTGCAAAAAACAGAATCAGATACTTTAAGTTATGTTTTTCTGGCATCCGTGTTTTTCAGCCTGTGTGTGCACAGCTGATACATTTTGAGAAAAAAGATGAGAAAGTTTTCCACGGTATCCTGCTCTACAACAAGTTTCTCTGCTATTTTCTTTTTTTAACAAAAGGAAAGAGATTGGCTGCTATGTGAGCAAGCCTTAAAGTGACCCTGGGTTTTGTCTATATAGAACAACCATTCACAACATTTTTACCCCTATGTAACCCTTGAAATAATTGTCACGTTTTAGGGAAACCCTGCTAACATTAGTCCATTGAGAGTCTTTAAGAAAATGCTCCTTACATTGGTAGGCAGTGGCGAATGCCCCCTTCCAGTGGTGGTCAGAATGCTACCCATTTAGACAAGTTTAAAGATCATTGGGGTCACGATACTGGCTCTGGATGGATATGGATCTATGGAGGCACCTTCATATGGGAGGTCAATTAGCCAAAGCTCAAGGAACCCCTAGCAACCTCTGGAGGAACCCTAGGGTACCATGGAACCCTGGTTGAGAATGGCTAATTTAGGGTATAAATTCTGTCTTACCCAGGACTCTCTCCTCCCATATGACAACCTCCAAACACCAGTGCCATCATGTTAGAGGAAGTGGTACAACTCACTTGCTCCCCATACCACACCTTGATGTTTCAGTTATTACTCTTTGCTCCAAGATACCAAACAGGGTGGCAGGGGAGTAAAGAAAAGTTGAGTATGGGCAGGTCGGCTCTGCATCGGTTAAATCATCTCTGTCTCTAGATAAAATATCTGCAAGATCACCAATGCAGTTGTAGGGATAGGTATTATTTTTTTAACTCTACAGCTTGGCCTTTTTTAAAAAGAAAAAAAATGCAAAATTTAACTTTTAGTGTAATTGTTGCTTTGCACTGAATGCACAAAATACAGGTTTACCTAAAAGAAACTATGTTTGTGAGTAGGTGCAGCATGGTGCAGCGGCAGTAATGATACAGAGTCTGGTTGCAGATAAAGAAAACTTGTATTGAAGAGTACGCTCATGTAGCACTACCCCCTTAGGGATTGCTGATGAATTGTGTCCCCCTATAGTCCTGCACAGCCTGTCATTCAGCATTTTCCACACAAACTTTCATGCAGAGACAGAGATCGGACCTTGAGTGTTGGTTTTGTTATTTTATTGAGGGGATTAGAACTTGGATAGGGTAAGGGGTGTAGAGGATGCCCAAGGGAACTGAAATCTGAGGGCAACTTCCTGAACTATTCACAAGCTTCTCTTCTCCGGTGCAGTCTCCGTTGGAGTGCTATCCAGCATCTCCTAGTTGTACCACCCCAGACCCTAGATGAACTCCTCTTCACCCAGCAATCGGGAGACTTTCCCCTTGAGCAAGGGATCTGGCTCCTGTTCCTTTATATGAGGTGAACATTCAATAGTAGGGGAGTAATCTTGTTTCCCACCAGCGTGGTCCTTCTCCTATCCGCGCAGGGGGCGCAGGTGTACTCACTCAGATCCTCTTCTGTACCGCTTGCAGGTTTGCTGCTGCTACCAGTCCTATCTGCTGGGCTGCTTCATCCCTGCTATACAGGTGGTCCTCGCTCAGGGGACCAGTGAGTCCCCAGTTTTCCTCCTTTCCAACTCCAGGCTCGCAGGTAGGCCTTATCTCACTAGGCCTCCTGGCAGCCTTCCTCCTCCAGCCTCACATCTAACTCCAGCTCTCTACACCTCTCCCACCACCACACTCCCCCTACTGAGCAGGTCCCAACACTTTTAAGTCCCAGCCTCTTGCCAAGCCTTCTGTTGGGGATTGGCTGAGGTGCCTCAAGAGTGCAGCCAGCCACTCCTCAGATCCACCCACTGCCTCCAAGGCCCTCCTCTGAAAGCCTCAAAGCAGGGGGAAATTCCAGAGGGGCTGGCCTGCAGAGTATCTCAGCCCTGACCACAATGTGACCCCACTGGCTATTACACCTGAGCTGCTAACAGCTCCTGTCTAGCTGCTCTAGGAGGGTGCTACACTCAATTACAAACAACCCGAGCGGGAGAGTACTGCGTTAGGTAAAACACACAGTTCAGTGCAGAGAGGCAGCAGGTAAGATGCACCAACAGCATCTGTCTTCAGAGTGCAGAATATGGCCTGGCTGGTCTGGTAGCAAAGAGGAGGCTTCTGTGCAGGGTTGCATGTCCCTAGCCTGTCCCTACTCATCAAGAACCTTTCCCTGCCACTAATCACTTCCTTGACAGAGGGTTGATCTTTCCCTATTCTGACAACTTTGCAAAAGAGCACCAAAACCTGGGGGCAGGGACCTATAATGGCTTTGCTGACCCAAGATGACTGCCAGGAGTCACCTGAATGCAGCATAGTCAATTAGAAACGCTGTCCTCACAGACGAGGAAACCACAGAGAAACCAGATCTCTCCTAACTTCGTCTCCACCTGTGGCATTGCTCCAGTCAAGTGCCACCTACAGTGGAGGAAGCGGGCTGCAATTGCCTACATGATGGCATTCATAGCTGCTGATTCAGTGGCTTAAATTCCTTGAGTCACTGGTCTAGAACAAGTCACCAGCTTTATCTTCACTCTGACCTCACTGATGAATACTTTTGTGTCAGTATTGAAGCCAATGGATTGCCATGAGAGCTAAACTGCATTTTTAAAAATAAACTCTGCAATACTAGCCTACATATTTATCTTAGCACATTTTTTTGTATTTGAGTACCCAGTTTCTAAATACTTCAACCTTTCAGCATTACTTATGTAACCATCTCACCAGGTGGGCTAAGCTGAATATCGCTCAATATGGATTTGTATTGTATACAGTCCCTGTATAGATCATAGTTATTTCTGAGAAATGTTTGTGCAATAGCTATTGCTGTATGATTCTTCCAGTTTATGTGGTAACCTGATGCTGCATGATGTGTTTCTATTCACTACCTAATTCAGCTTTTTCTTTAGAATAACAAACAGTATATCACAGTTAAAACACATCACAAATACAGAATATTTAGAAAGGGGAATGTTCCTTACAGACAGCAAAGAAAGATATTAAAGTTTCCTAACAGCGTAGTAACTCGATGCTGTAATAAATAAGAACCAGCATGATATCTGCTCTTGGCATTTGGCTGTAATTGGATTCATGAAAACTAATTTCTGATTGATTGCTATTCCTTCTTTACCCTGCTAAACCATGTTCATAAATAAGACCCTATTGTTGGCTATGCAAATAACCTGATGAATGCTGTTGCTGGATCCTGTTTGAAAATGTTAGTTGCCTGGCTGACTGGCTTTAAGAGTTTTCGAATCACTGGCCCCTAACAAATATTCAAGTCAGAAAAGTGAGAGTAATGTCAGAGGTCTTTAAATGTCTACTTTTTCCAGATCACTGGCAAACGTTTGAAGCCAGTGGGACAACATTACTATAGACAGTTAGTATTTTTAGAAGAAGCGGTCAGCAATGGAGACAGACATGTTCCTCCAACACTGGTTGCCTTTAGGTATGGCTATTAATAGTCCCAGTGTCCTGGGGGGAGTCTCCATTTTGAGGGGTCTGTCACTCGGAAACTAGCGGCCTCAGCTATGCACCCAAATCCCAGATTCTTGAATCCCAATTTCTACCATGCGCTGGTAAAATCCACCTTGCACCAAACATAGTTAAACTAAGTGAGAAAGCCAGCCAAGACCCTTGGGTCAACCAGGTATGGTGAAGTCTATGGGGTTGATTTACTAAATACAAGAAAAAACTGTTTAGATGCATGATTTTGTTTTAGACCTCTAGAGTTGTGTAAAATGTATAACTGCACAAAAAGTCTCTATAAGTCAGAGCATAGTCCATAGCACTTGGCCAGCCATTCTATGAGTAGAAACAAACTCTGTTCAAATACAAAAACGAGAAAGGGAAGTACCTCTAAGTGTAGTGTGGACTGTATTTATTAAAATACCGTAATTGGCAACTCAATAATGCTCTTCAATATACTAAAATGCAGTTGTCGGTTTGACAAAAGAGAGCACATGCTCTGAAACACATAGTCACACCCTGCCATCATGCCCTCATCTCTACTTCCAGTGCATTCCAGCATGGTTCCAGATGGGATGACGCCAGTGATTCCCTTAGGAGTCTATTAGAGACGCCATGACATGCTAGCTGTGAACTTGCCTTTACTGTTAAAACAGTTTGTTTATACCCACAGTTCGTGATTGGCAATCAAGACAATTTTCTTGTTAGATTGAATATCTGCCTGTTATTCCAAACCTCTGTGACCAATTGTTTCAAGCAATATTAACCACTTTCCGCCGCCCTATACTAGAACTGCTGCTATAGGGCAGCAGGGCTGTGCAAAATCATGTACATATACGTGATTTGCATTTCCAGGCAGGGGGCGCGTACGCTGCCCCACCTGCGCTGCCATTAGCAGCTAGGGATGTCAATCACCAGGTCCTGGCCGGAGATTCCCCACCGGCACCCCGCGATCGTCGGGCAAAGCTAACAGGGGAGATACCTGTGTGTAAACAACACAGGTCTCTCTCCTGCCAGCAAGGACATGCTGCTGTGTATCTCTCTGCACAGCATGTCTCCCTAGTAAAACACACTGTTAACCCTTTGATTGCCCCAGATTAACCCCTTCCTGCTCAGTGTCATTAGTACAGTGTCTGCTGTTTATTAGCACTGATCACTGTATTAGTGTCATTGGGATGTCAGGGGCAGTTAGTCAGTTCCCAATCAGTGTAAGAATGCCTGCAGCAGCCCCGCAGTCCCACTATATGTCGCTGATCGCCGCCATTACTAGTATTAAAAAATAACAATTCCAGTATATATACTGCCAGATGCTATAACTTTCATGTAAACCAATTAATTTACAACCATTGTTTTTTTTTTAGCAAAGACATATAGCAGAATATATTTTGGCCTAAACTTATGAAGAAATTAGATTTTTAAAAAAATTTTCCTGGATATGTTTTGTAGCAAAAAGTCAAAAATATTGTGGTTTTTTTTTTTTGTTTATAGTGTAAATAATAAAAACCACACAGGTGATCAAATACCACTGAAAGAAAGGTCTATTTGTGGGGAAAAAAAGTACATTAAAAAGAAATTTCATTTATAGACAGCGTTGCATGACAGCCCAATTGTCAGTTAAATTAACACAGCGCCATAACGCAAAAATGGCCTGGTCAGAAAGGGGCTTAAATCCTCTGGAGGGCAAGTGGTTAAAAACAAGGACATGATTTTGTGGGCATGGTTAAACTGGGCATGATTTTGTGGGTGTGGCTACAAATGAAGGCTTGGTAAGTGTGGTCTTTCTGGATTTAGTTTTGAAAATCTGGTAACCTTAAATCAAAACTACACTGTATCTGAGCACCACAAACCAAAAACGCTTTTTAATTAGTTTTTAATAGTCAAAGCAAATTCCTCCATCCATCCATGTCTCCATGCTAATTTTGTTGAGAAATCACTTTGAACAACACCCTGTAGCATTTCTGGCCGTGGCCATCTTGAGTAAGGGCAAATAAATCATGTAGCATTTACTTCTTGGAATCCATCTGTGCTTAGCTCAGGCATGCAGGTGGGAGGTTGTGCTTAGTTGAGATAGCCTCCTCCTCTCCTGAGAACACTTGGGATGCATGACATCACTTGCCTAGGCATAGAAACTAGGAAGTAACTGAAGAAATATAAAACAAAACTGTTTAAAACTTGTAAATATGATATATTTTCCTATCTATTTATTAATGCTAGCAGCATAAAGATTCAAAATAGTCAATGTTGATTGAGAGACTGAAGTTCCATTTTATTTTGGGGTTTCTCTTTCATTTATTGGCTTTTTTTAGGAACCATACCATGATGCATGTATAGAGCCACAGATTTGTTTAGCCCTCCTCTAGGGTGAAAGAAGGACTTTATTTTATTAAGCCTAATCTGTGAAGGTAGGGATATTGCTTACAAGCATGTTGGAAGGTCGCTGTTCTATGTAACCCTGAAACCTTTGATAGAGCAGATGAGAAAAAAGAACGTGCCTTATAGATGGGGGACTCCAGCGTGCCTGATTGGTTGGAAAAATGGAGTAACAGCTTATTTGAGATTTCCGGAGGACTTGAGAGACTTCTGTGAACTACCTGAGTTGCAAAGAATGGAGATTGCTGGATGGGAAGAAGAAGATAGAGAAATAGGAGAGAAAAGACAAGAGGACTCGCAGTCTGTTGGAAGGAGGAGGTAGAGGGAGGAGGTGGAAAGAGAGGAAGATTTTTTTTTTCTTCTCTCCCTTTCTTTCCACTCTTCTCCCCCCCCCCCCCCTTTCTTATAGCATTTCCTCTTGATATTTGTTTCTAGAGGTCAGTGGATTGGAAGTGATATAGATAGGATAGATTTACCTCCTTATAGTGAGTCTTCAGAGTTCTTCTTTAAGGGGTTTTGTGGAACTTTAGTGAGTCAATTGAATAGATAGAGGGTGCAGGAGAGGTGGGTGGGAGGAGGAGCTGCCCATGGGCGGAGTTTAACCCCGAGTATTAAATCAAGGGTGGGTATAGACCCACAAATGACTAATAGGCAAAATAGAGGCCTAAATATGGGAGGGGTAGTGGGGGGGTGGGTGTTGGGAGGAGAGGGGAGTAGGATGGGAGGGGAGTAACAGGGGAGGGTGGGTGGGAGGGAAAGGGGAGAGGGTATTAAAATTAACACTCTGCAAAAGGAAGGGAAGCACAAGGGAATTGAGGGTGGAAAAGAGGAAATTGAGGAGAAAAAAAGAGATACAAGAAGAATGGAAGATCTACGGTTTATAACATATAATGTAAATGGGTTGAATTGTCCTGGGAAAAGATTTAAGCTATTTAAGGAGTTGCAACATAGAGAAGCTTCTGTGGTCTTTTTGCAGGAGACACATTAAGTCAAATATGAAGTTGAATTCTAGAAACTATCCAACATGGTTTTACGCAGATTCCCCAATTAAGAGAGCTAAGGGAGTAGCAATAGGGTTTGCAAAAAACATAAGGCTTGAGCTGGAGGAAAGAGAAATAGATCCTGAGGGGAGATTTTTGTTTTTGAGAGGTAGGTTGCAAAAAATGGAATGTACAATTGCAAATATCTATTGCCCAAATAAGAGACCGGAGTTATATTTGAAGTGTTTTGAGAAAATTGATGGCCTTCAAAAAGGGGAGCTTGATAGTGGCAGGGGACTTGAATTTCTGTATGGATCCACAAATGGATACGCCTCTTCTGCGCAGAGAGAGGGAGGTAGGTCTCTGAGAACTTTAAAGAAGGTGATGCATGTGTGCCAATTGGTGGATATTTGGAGAATAATACATGGAAAAGAGAGAGACTATACCTTCTTTTCTAATGCGCACGAGATGTACTCGTGACTGGACTATATACTGGTGGACCATCAACTTATTGAGATGGTGGCTAAAGTAGAGATAGAGGCAATGTCTCTCTCAGACCATGCCCCTGTTACATTGAAATTAGGGTGGGGGAGGTGGTTGACAGGTGGTATAGGATGGAAGTTGAATGAGGCTCTTCTCCTGGATCAGGAGATTGATCAGAAGATTAGGGAAGAGATTGAAAGATTTTTTCAGGAGAACGAAATGGGGAAGTGTCGGTGGCTACAGTATGGGAGTCCCACAAAGCCTACATAAGAGGTATATTGATTGGATCCAGGGCAAAAAAGAAAAGGGAAAGAAGAGAGAAACTTACTGGGCTGTTAAAAGAAATATTTGACCTGGAGCAGATTCATAAAAATAAAATAACAAAAGAGATAAGACAGAAGATAACAAAAAAGAAAGAACTAGAGGTACTGATGGAAGAGGAGAGGAGAAGAGTTTTTAATAAAGTGGCAAGCGAGAGGTATAGATGGGGAGATAGACCAGGAAAATATTTGATGAGAACCTTGAGGAAAAAGAAAAACAGGAATTATATAGAAAAAATAAGAAACCCCAAGGGAGAAATGGTTTATTCTACTAAAGAGATCGCCAAGGTGTTCAAGGAATACTATAGCAAGCTGTATAATATTAGTTCCCAAGATTCAGTAAATAAAAGTGGAAATGCGAGTAGAGAAAAAAGAAGGGTATATCTAAAAAACGCAGGACTATCGAAGTTAAGTGAAGATCAACTGAATTCCCTGGATTTAGAAATTACGCAGGAGGAAATATAAATAGCATTAAAAATTACCATGACGGGGAAAAGCCCAGGCCCAGATGGTTATACTGTGAGGTACTATAAAAAATATAGTGAATTGTTGATACCTAAATTGAAGAAATATATGAACGCCCTGGGTGGGGAGATGGGGATGAGGAGAGAATCTTTACAGGCCCATGTGGTGCTTATTCAAAAGGAAGGGAAGGATGCTTCTCAGTGCTCTAGCTATAGACCAATCTCACTTTTGAACATAGACACTAAGTTATATGCAAAGGTTTTAGCAAATAGGTTGAAAGATTTAATGCCAAAATGGATCCAGGGGGACCAGGTGGGATTTGTACCAGGGAGGGAGGGTAGAGATAATGGGTTGAGAACTTTGCTGCTTATCCAGAAGGCTAGGAAGGGGAAAACTCCGGCGGTGGTACATTCAATTGATGCTGAAAAGGCATTCGATAGAGTAGATTGGAGATTCATGATGGACACTCTGGAGACTCTAGGATTGGGAGTTAGAATGAGAGAGTGGATAGGAAAATTGTATAGAGAGCCCTCCGCAGTTATTTTGGTTAACGGAGAGAGGTCGGAACCTATTGAGATGTCAAATGGAACAAGACAGGGATGCCCACTCTCCCCATTGTTGTATGTATTGTCATTCGAACCTTTACTGGCAACAATTAGGAAAAATATGGACATAAAAGGAATACAGATAGGAGGAATTGAACATAAAGTGGCAGCCTTTGCGGACGACCTGTTGTTCTATGGGGGAAATCCTAGGATAACACTCCCAAATTTAATGAAGAGCTTAAAGGATTATGGGGAGCTATCAAATTTGAAAATTAACCCAACAAAACTGAGATCTTAAATGTAAACCTTCCAAATAGTGAAAAAGAAAAGATACAAAAAGAATTCCCTTTTATATGAAAAGATGGAGAGATAAAATATCTAGGGGTTAAACTCACTGCTTCATATACGAACTTGTATAAATCAAACTATATCTCACTTTTAAATGAGATTAAGGAGGAACTAAGGAAATTGGGAGGAGGTAACCCGTCTTGGATAGGACGCATAAATCTGATAAAAATGGTAATTGTACCTAAAATCCTATATAAATTGCAGATGATCCCAATTAAACTTCCGGAGGTTTTTTTCAAGGTAATTAAAAAGATGTTAACAAGATACATATGGAAAAATAAAAAACCTAAAATATCTTATGATTTGTTGAGTAGAAATAAAGAGAAGGGAGGATTGGGAGTGCCAGATTTTAAAAGGTATTATAGAGCAGCAGTTCTAGCAAGAATTTATGACTGGACACACAATCCAGAGGGGAAAAGGTGGGTCAAGATTGAAAATGAATTAAGCGGAGTTGACTTGAGTAAAATCATATGGGTACCAGCACAATATAGAGGATTAAAAGACACCATGAGTGTTTATACATTAAATGTTTTAAAGGTTTTGGATAAAGTTTATGAAATGGGATTTTAATTCACAATTAATGTCACTGAAGAACACGGAGTATTTCCCTCCAGGTAGGGAGGAGAGCACAGGAAAATGGTTAAAAAAGGAGGATATTCAACTGAGGGATATTATGGAAGGGCAGGAATTGAGAACACTTAAGGAGTTGAAAAAGGACAAAAGGGAACTTTTCATTAAGATAGACGAGTGGAGATATCACCAATTAAAACACTTTGTAAGGAGTCTTCTGAAACCTTTGAGATTGAGAAAGGATTGGAACTTGTTTGAGAGGTTGTTGGAATCACGTGGAGATGGGTAACGGGGCACGGCAAAAGTTTATAAGATTCTCACTGAGTTAGACACATACACAAAGCCAATGTACAGTTGCAAGAAAAAGTATGTGAACCCCTTGGGATTACGTGGAGTTTTGCATGAATTGGGCATAACATGTGCTCTGAACGTCATCTAAGTCACAACAATAGAAGAACACAGTCTGCTGAACATAATACTACACAAACATTAGATGTTGCCATGGTTTAATTGCACATAACATGTAAACATTCACAGTGCAGGGAGGAAAAAGTATGTGAGGCCCTAGCTTAATGACTTCTCCCAGAGCTAATTGGAGCCAGGAGTGAGCCAACCTTGACTCCAATCAGTGTGATGATATTGGATGTGTTGCTGACAGCTGTCCGGCCCTTAAAAAACACACACCTGTTTTGGGTTTACTGGTTTCAAGAAGCACTGTCTGATGTGAACCATGCCTCGCAGAAAAGAGCTCTCAGAAGACCTGCGATCAAGAATTGTTGACTTGCATGAAGCTGGAAAGGGTTACAAAAGTATCTCCAAAAGCCTTGATGTTCATGTGTCCATGGTAAGACAGACTGTCTACAAATGGAGAAAGTTTAGCACTGTTGCTACTCTCCCTAGGCGTGGTCGTCCTGTAAAAATGACTGCAAGAGCACAACGCAGAATGCAGCATGAGGTAAAGAAGAATCCCAGGGTGTCAGCTAAAGACCTACAGAAATCTCTGGCACATGCTAACATTTTTGTTGACACATCTACAATAAGGAAAACATTAAACAAGAATGGAGTACATGGGAGGACACCACAGAGGAAGCCATTGCTGTCCAAAAAGAACATTGCAGCACGTTTGAAGTTTGCAAAAGAGCACCTGGATGTTCCACAGCACTACTGGCAAAATATACTGTGGACAGATGAAACCAAGATTGAGTTGTTTGGGAAGAACACACAACACTATGTGTGGAGAAAAAAAGGCACAGCACACCAACATCAAAACCTCATCCCCAACTGTAAAACATGGCGGAGGGAGCATCATGGTTTTGGCTGCTTTGCTGCCTCAGGGCCTGGACGGATTGTTGTCATTGATGGGAAAATGAATTCCAGAGTTTATCAAGACATTTTGCAGGAAAACGTACGACCATCTGTCTGCCAACTGAAGCTCCGCAGAGATTGGGTGATGCAACAGGACAATGGCCCAAAGCATACAAGTAATTCAACAAAACAATGGCTGCAACAGCACAGAATACGCCTTCTGGAGTGGCCCAGTCAGAGTCCTGACCTCAACCCGATTGAAATGCTATGGCATGACCTTAAGAGAGCGATTCACACCAGACATCCCAAGAATATTGCTACACTGAAACAGTTTTGTGAAGAGGAGTGGTCCAAAATTACTCCAGATCGTTGTGCAGGTCTGATCTGCAACTGCAGGAAACGTTTGGTTGAGGTTATTGCTGCCAAAGGAGAGTCAACCAGTTATTAAGTCCAAAGGTTCACATACTTTTTCTTGCAACTGTACATAGTAAAATGGGAAAGGGACTTGGGAATAGAGATAGATGAAGACAAACAGAGGAAAATATATAGACTAACACATGAGAATATAAGCATGAGAGAGGTGGAGGTAAATTATAAGTGTTTAACAAGATGGCACATTGCACCGAACGTTGAATACAAGATGAGTGGGGAAAATACACCAGAGTGTTGGCAGGGTGTGGAAAGATAGGTACGTTATATCATATATGGTGGGAGTGCCCAAAGATTCAAGGTTTTTGGGAGACAATGGTTCATTTAATTGGGATAATCTCTGGGAAAAAGATAGGATTGGATCCAGAGTTGTGTCTATTACATAGTACAGAGCTATCAGTGAACAAATACAAGGATTCGGGTATATGGTACTATCTCAATGCGGCAAAGGGTCTGATACCTAAGTTTTGGTATAGCCTAGAGGTACCGAGAGAAGAGGATTGGGTAGAAAGAGTGAACCAGATATGTAAGATGGAGAAACTGTATTATATGCAAGAAGACAAGATGGGGTTATATAACAGGAGGTGGGGAAAATGGGAAGATTTTGTGCCCAAGGTGAAATATATGAAGCAGTAGAGAGGGATATGTGAAAGTACCCCTTATTTAGGAAAAGATGTAATGGAGAAATGTAGAGTGGGTGGTTTTATTATTGGGGGGAGGGTGGTCTTAGGGTGGGTGGGGGTATTAGATAGGTGGTGGGGGGTAATGGGAATAAAGATAGAGAGGGATATAACTGATAGTTTTGTATGTTATATGAGAGTAATGATGAAATATGTATTTTACATGGAACATTAATAAATATTTAAATAAATAAAAAAATCAGCAGCACTGAGATGCAAAATAGGATAAAAAAAAAACAAATATTTTGTGTAAAAAATAAATGAGGCAATTGTTTATAATACACATTGCTTTAACAAACTAATGGCTAAGGTCAGCAGGCTTTTGTTCATGTCAAATAGGTTTTGCTTTCCCACACAATTGTTTTGGAATGCAAAACTCCCTTTGAGCAGGTCAAATGCAGGTCAACTGCAAGTAAAATTCACCTGTTAATGAATTCTTAGGCCCCTTTCACACTGGAAGACTTCGCCAGCAGATCTGCCTGCTCAGCAGGGAATCTGTCCACTGTTCTCCTCTGAGCAGGCAGATGACAGGTCTGTGCCCACTCCCCTTATTCAGAGAGAACACGTTTACATCCGATGCTCCATAGAGGGCAATGAATGGTCCGATCGGTTTGCCCCTGTGAAAGGGGCCTTAATCATCTTAGAAGTGTCTCAAACTGATACTGTGTACACAAGCCCTAGGGTTTACATCTACATGTTAATGTGGTATTCAAGTCAAACCGTGACTTTTGAGTTTATATAATAAAAGGACAAATTTCAAGGAAACTGCATTTATTTGACAACATACTCTCCTGCTACATTTATACACTTATCCAAGCATTTAACTAATGCCTGGAAAGCTTTGGAATAGAAAGATTTGTCAGTAAGCCTGAACCATCCTAGGACAGTCTGCTTCACTTCATCGTCATTGTGTTCACCGTTCCCACAGAAAGATGCGTCTCTTGTGCAATTTCACTACAGATTATGCATCGATTATACAGGATCAGGTGTTCCACATGCTGAATGTTCACAGGAATGACTGCTATCAGCTGGGAACCACCACGGGCAGGATCATCACTGATGGACGTACGACCGTCTTTGAAATGTTTACGCCATTCAAATGTCTTACTGCGGCTGAGCATCTCATCACTGTACTGGGCTTGAAGTCTTCTGTAGATATCAGTGGGTTTTATGCCTTCGTTCACAAAAAACGTCATCACCTAATGCTGTTCCATGCACGCACTAACACTGTTGTCTGCCATCTTGATTAGCGGTCTCTGGACTGGTATGTGGCATGTACGCCACCTATCACTAGTAGGACACACTTGCCACTTGCTACTGAGAGAAGTACCCCCACGCTAGCATCCCTTTTTATACCTGTAAAATTGAAAGTCCTGGTTTGACTTAAACTTACCTTACTTTTGTGCTTTTTTTTATTTTGGAGAAACTTTTTATTTTCGTAAAAAAATAAGTTGGTTTAATCTTCACAAATTACTCCATTTTTTCCTTGGAGCTATGAGACAGGAGACAAAAGGTTTGGAAATGTCTTACTATTATTATACAGGAATCGTTGAGATCATGAATTCCCAGTATGGTTAGTGAGTCAAGCCTCTGTAATATTGCAGAATGCCGTATTTGAGGAAGATTTACGTTCCTGATTGTAGAATGAAGGCAATGCTCTTAGGAGCTTAAAGCATAATCTGTTCAGGGTAATTGTATGTGTATGAAGCTATGATGATGAGCAAGTCAATAAAATTGAGTGAAACCAAAATTACATGCTGTTATATTATAGCAATTCCAATATAAACAAAGTTATATTATATAACTATATATAAAAAACGTGTTCTTTTTTTATTCATTTCAGCAAAATCAATATTGCAAATGTAAAAAATATGTTTTTCCAGTGATATGAATCATGTAATGATACCTAAAGAAATTTTCACTTAGTTTATATGTATCTTGCAGACCAGAGCAGTAATGTTTTAAATGAGAACTCCAAGAAAACTCAACATTCAGAAAGAAGTATATAAAGTTAGTATCTTTTTAGGCTCCATTAACACTGGTACGATACCAAAGTTGCACAACATTGGAGTGCATCTTGGATGCAACTTTGGATGGATGTGACTTGGATGTGACTTGGCCTCTGCAAAGTCAGACCCACTGCTGCACCACTGTTGCATGTAAATCATTCAGGTACGACTTTCATGCAACTTTTGAGGGTTAACATTTAAAGTCTATGGCCCTCTAGTTGCATGAAAGTCAGACCAAAGCAGTGCATGAACTACTCTGAAGTCCCTGCAACTTTAAGTCGCATATATATAAATGGTTATCATTGGAAAACATGGGGTATGACTTGTTATGCAACCTTGATGTCCAAAGCAGCATGACAAGTCAAACAAGTGTAAATGGGGACTTACCTGGGTCTCCTTTACTGCTTGAAAGAATAAAAACAATGTTGCATTAGTATTTTTGGGTCTGTGACAGGAAAAGCTCTGTTACAGACAATATTAACCCATTACAGAATCCCTACCTGTAGATTCTTGACAACCCCCTATCCACATAGTACATCTAATTGTTGACTTGCTGGAAACAAACTTTTCAAGTGGTTGTAAACCTCATGAAGACACGAACAAAGCATATCCCTCTGTAATGTGTATTTGTCTCTATCCAGAGCACTAAATGTCCTTTCTGTCTGCTGCTTCATTCCTCTGCTATTTGCATGAGTCACTTCTGACAAGTTTTCTTGACACCAAGAAAAAAATGGTGACGTGAAGGACCTCCAGCAGACTAACAGCCTTTGTGGAGGGGGGTAGGGGGTATCCCTTCCCTCCAATCAGTTCTCAAAGCTGTCTTCACTGAGTTTTGCAATGTTTAATATCAGATCTCCGCCCTCTTTTTTCTTACAGCTCAGACAAGCGTTATAAATTCTGGACTTTGAACAGCTGTAGAGAAGAGAATACTGCTGATAATATCACACAACTTATGTAGGAGGATTTGTTTAATATTTTTATATCACCTGAGGCCAGTCACTTCAGTGGGTATATGTAAGGGTTTACAACCTTCTTAATGTAGCTGCTGCAGCTCTCAGTCGCAAAGTAACATCAGGTGCTGATAACTATGGGGGGGGGGGGGTAATATGGGATATTATGAGCCTCTCAGGTGGTCAGAGACCTCACCACACACAAGTATTTGATCAACAATCCCAATAAAGTCAAAGACATCCTATAAAGAAAAG
The DNA here is from genome assembly GCF_062004578.1 of Staurois parvus. NCBI lineage: Eukaryota > Metazoa > Chordata > Amphibia > Anura > Ranidae > Staurois > Staurois parvus. The sequence goes on from NW_028317805.1 coordinate 10,591,170, forward strand.
ATGTTTTATTCCATAGTTCTGTGCTTGTTCTACTAACAGTCACACACAATGGTTTTCAGTAAGCCTGTTACTTTGTAAAAAGTAATTTGGCAAAATGAAAAAGGTGCAAAACGTACACAGTTTGATTGTATTTTTTTTTAATTAATTAGTCAAATAAATTTGTACAAAAAAGCATCCCCTGGCCCGGATTCAACTTTTAAATTATAAACACTGCCCTTTGTATTTTTCCTACCCTTGTGGAAGTCATCCATGAGAGCTTGTAAATGTTCAACAATCCCTTGAAGAATCGCTTTTTTTTTGCAGCTGACATGTACACGTGCTGGATATAGCCTGGCAGGTTAAATCTCTATAGAGTATGTGCAATACTGGTCTATCTCTGCTTTACCTACACAGCAATAGGAACCTCCTGATGGTTTTGTGTCCTGTTTGGTCTGTCTACTGAAATCATTTGGTGCTGACTCACAGTTGTCATCCAGTCGTGTCTGCATCATTTGGATCACACAAAAACTGGTGCCTGTGTATTGGTACCTGCATTCTCTAATAATTTGTTTATATCTTGTACAAAGTAATTGTTTTTTTCTGACTGAGATCATGTTTTCTTTCCTTATATAGGCTTTTGTGAAGAGTATCAGTCTTCAGCAGATTTCTTGGTAATGGACTCATTTATTTTTATTTATCTTTGTTCACCACTGCTAACATTTGCCAGGTTTATTTCTGCAATCCATTGCTCTAATTATTGGATCTGTGTTTATTTTACATTTTTATATACATTATATACATTTTTATACATTTCTTATAGTTTTGTGGTAGACTTATTTCTCTTTAGTCAGTTTGGAGAGCAAGAGGCTCATAAGGAAAGATTCCCCTGGTACTGAGTGTACTAGGTGCTACCTATTATGAACTCATACGGTAAACCATTTGAAGTGGTTGTAAAGTCACATTGTAGATTTTTACTTATAGGTAAGCCTATGATAACGCTTACCTATAGGTACAGTAAATATCTCCTAAACATGCACCGTTTAGGAGATACTTACTTTAGCAGCAGCCGGTGACGTCACTGGTGCATATGCAGGAGTAACATTATCATGACTTGGCCATTCATATGGCCAAAGCCCACAAATCCGTAAGGAAGGCCAGGTGAAGATGGAAGCTCCAGTTCCCATGACAGCATGCTCCTGGAGGGCTTTATTTTCTGGTAAAAAAAAACAATAGGTACATAGGGAGGTGGTGCTACTTGTGGGTTACACCATTGGAGGGTGTCACACCCATCAAAGACATTGCAATGGAGGACAGTCCATTAATGGATCCCTACAGATGGGTGTACTGGAAGCAAGGTGGCAGAAAGAAGAAGAACCTACATAAAAGCACTTGGTCCTCCTACCCTTCAAAATTACATACCTGCAGAGAGAATGTCAAGTACCTAATAGGAGACTGAAGTGATGAGGTTGGCTTCTTTTGTATCTTCAGATTAGGCACCACTGGGAGTAAAACATAGTGCCAAGGGACAGGAGGAACATAACTGTTGATATGTGGTAACACTTGTAGTTGGTGATGCAGACCTGGGAGATCTGGCAGAACATCAGGGCTGGAACAGCAGCACTGCAAGATGAGCCAGCTGTGGTTAAAGAGGAACTTCAAATCTACTGCAGGTTCAAGAGGCGTGGCTTGTTAGAGTTCCAAATGAACTTGTGGCAGGAATACACAGTGGCGGTTAAAGCAGATGCTAGAGACAGCCAAGACACACACTCGGTAATAGCATAGAGATGAATCAGAGACAGAAGTGTGGTCACAGGAGTAGCCAAGGTCAGCAGCAGGTGGGTAATGAAGTACAGAAGCACAAGCAGGATCGGAGTCATGAATGAAGCCGAAGTCAGGAACGACTGAGCAGAAGTGTAAGCAGAATCCAGGATCAGGTCAGAGGCAAGCTGGGTTTGTAACGGAAGTCATACACAAGACATAATCAGGGCACAGGAGGCAGCTGAAGACCAGTGAGCACTGATACTGGATTAAGGCATCTTTTAAATAGGTTGTTTGGAGCCAACACTTACTGTGGATGTGCTCCTGTATCCACCAGCACGGCCATGCGCATATTTGCGGGCATGTGTGTGCCCACTTACAGTTCTTTGTGCAGCACCATGCACATGTCTGTAAGCCAGCCTGCACACAGAAATTCTATGACAGGGAAATTGTGTCACAAAGTATCTGACCCCTGCAGCAGTAGCCAGAACTTTTAAAGCAGCAGTACACCACAACATTATACATAGGCAAAATAAAATGTAAATCCACACATCAGTAAGGCACCCACCTACAAGCTGGACTGATGTAATTATGTAGAAAATATCCATACCTGGAATTACTGTTTAAAGGAAAAAAATAATGCAGCCACCACATCTAAGGGCTGGTTAGCTGCAATAAATTAAATTTTTGTTCTTGGGCTTAGATATACAGTACTTTATGCTAGCCTTTGTTACTGGAGAACTTTGGGGGGGGGGGGGGGGTGGCAGGGCACAGCTGTCTCATGGCGTCTTTTGGTACAGCTTCAGCCCTATAGGAAAACCACAGACAGTCCTATCATTGGGAAGAAACAAAATAGTTTGAACAAGGTTTTTGAAGCTATCCAAATGCTCACTTTCCCATAACTGTGGGCACTATATATTGCTCTTTGCTCCTAATGAAGTGTTTTCTTCTGTGTTGTTTTTGTACTCTTTGATGTATATAGTAATGAATAATTTGTGGAATAATCTGCCATATTAGAAAAAAAAGTTTAAATGATCATGTCTGTATTAGTAAACTGTTGTACAGCTATGCTCTGAAATTAATTTAGAAATAGCAGAAACCTTATGTATTGCACACATAATCACATTTTAAAGTTTTCCATTTACATAGTTTGAGTAATGAGGATTGTTCGGGTAGCTAAATGGTTTTTGTAAACTGGAATCCATCTCTGTTGTGAACACTTTGCTTCAAGGTCAGATTCTAATGTGTGTTTCACACAGTCCTAATGTCTGGATCAAACTGACCATGAAAAGATGTCGCTTGCACATATAAGTGGCATTTATCAAGTGTGTTTTTCAAATGCGAAATTTGGGTCCTCGCTTATCACATACTAAAACTGTTTTTTTTTTCTTATTTTCCTTATTAATCATTAATGGGCAAGGGGCAAAACACATAAGAGGATAATTAATGGATGAAACTTGTTCCTTTAATTTGTAAGTAATATACATGGCAATATTTTATGTATGCAACTAAGGACACAGAGCGATCATTTACAGCCTCTTCACCTTTAAGACTTTGCAGATTAATTATGGCAAAGACACTGACTTTCTCTGTATATTGTATTTGTAGTTTTCAGGACCAGCTTAGCAAAATGTAGGGCTTTTCATAGAATTATGAGAGCTACTTTTTGCTGATTTGTTTTCAAAGATATATGTTTCAGGGCGGTCATCCTTATCCAATACTCGGTGAGTCATTGGCCCACAACGGTTAAGGTTTGTTCACACGAGCCCACATGCTAAAGCAAGCCATTCTAGCACCTGGGCTAGTGGCAGTTATGTGGTGGCAGTGAGAGGCAGTGTATTGTGCAGGGTGCTAGGCACTATTCACCTTTTTTTTTTTTTTTCAAACCTCCTTTAAATGTTACAAAATGACATTTCATTCACCGCAGCATAGCTTCATGACAGTGAGATGTGCTGACATGAACATGAGGTGTGGTGTGGAAAAATTTACATTTTTACAGTTCATGGTATGAGAATTTTTCTGCAACACATTGCTTCCCAATTAAATGCAGCAATGTGGTGTGAACGCTGTGACAGCCCTAACTGGCTTCTCAATACTATCAGGCTCATTGTCCATGGTTATCCAGGTATCCTTAACCACGAACTGGTTAGGAATCTGGCAATACATTGGTCATTCTTCACCTTTTTTTGGGAAGCAGGACTCTCCACAATGCCCCCAGAGTGTCACCTAGCTACAAAGTGACCCCCACCTGTGGATATATCACTCTCTGGACCTTTGAACCAGTAGGGTCTTTTGACTGTTCCTCCTCTGACTCAGAGTCCTCTGGCACAGTATCAACACTGTCAGTCATCACTTCCACTTTAGCTGACTCCCTTAGGGTTATGGTCTCCAATACAAGCAACAGAGCTGGTGATTCCTCTGGCTCTGCAACCCACTGACAGCTCAACTCCAGTGTTACTGGGGGAACCAGTTCTGCACTCACTCACAGCATATGAAGTTGGACTGAGAGAGCCCAAATGCTTAATCTCTGGCTGCCTCCCAGGTTCCTCCTTACTGCTTGTCATGGTTTCCTACACTGCATCTTCCTTCCAGGGTGCACACTGTTCACAAGGCTGCTCACAGCCAAGGAGGACCTCAAAGAAAAATCATGGCACTTCCCACAGCATGCTCTGGGTGCCATGGTAGTAGTCAATTGCCAACGGCTAGGTCATATGGGCACCAGAGTTCCACTAATCCTACTTCAGCAAATAGCAAACTCTTTCCACGGGATCATCTGCAGTCCGGTGTCCACTGTGATTCTCCACTAAGTAGACAAGGCCAACTGGGCCTTGACCAAGCAACTGTCTTCAACAAGTACTGGTATTTTGCAGCTGTGTCATGTTCACACTTGCCAGAAGACTGATCGATTGAGCCCACACTGGTTACAGACCATTTCTTTCTTAGCTCTGCCTTCTTGTACAGCTCCAACCAGGAAGGCCAACAAATCATCTCCTGGTGGTGATGTACCCTATCCCATAAGTTTTGGCAGCCCTGATTCTCTGGCAGCTCCTGCCAAGAAGACCAGGGATACCTCCCATCTTCTCCATACTCAGAGATGAGATAGGGTACACACACATTTTGTAATAGGGAGAAACTCTGCCATCATAGTTACATTTTCCTGGCCTGATGCCCAGTAATAAAGGAATGTCCACACGTACAGCTTGTTAATGAGTTTTACTGTAGCAGAAAGAAAACAACAGTTCTGTACATCACAACCTTCGCTTTCATAGCTTCAGGTCCATAATAAACACATCACCACATTGTAAATGAAGATTGATAAAGAATGTCCAGACATCTCTGCCGTACTCCTCGAAACAGGCCCCCCAAAGGTTGGCTGTCCTACAGTGTCTATACAGGCCTACCCAATGGGTTCTTTTCATACTAACATGCTTCTCTTTCCAGTAATTTATGGCAAATGTGATTATACCATGATCATTATTACCAAAGTTGTCTCTAACTTGCACAGCTGTAATGTTTTTCAACAGAGATGTTTTCTTGGGGCTTCATCCTTCTGTTTCATGAAATTGCCCTACAAAACATTTAAGAAATGGCAAGCCTTTGTTGATTGTGAAGTTTCATTTGCCCATATCAGGATAATTAAAATCACCCATAATAACAAAATTACCCAACTTCCAAACCATTTCAATATGCTAAAGGAGCTGAGACTACTCTGTATCCTTTATGTTAGGGAGCCTATAACATACTCCCACAAGTAATTTACTATTTGCCGCACTCTTATGGAGCTCCAGCCATAATTATTCTGCACCATTTAGTTCTCACTACCGGATTGCTCTTCATAAACATACATACTCCTTCACTTCTTCTGCCAAATTTGTCACTCCAATATAGAATGTACCCTTCGATATTTGCAGCCGTCATGTGAGCTGTCCAACCAGGCTTCTAATATTCCCACAAAGCCAAAGTACTCCTCAAATAATAATAGGTCTAGTTCATCTATTCTGTTTGCCAGACTTTTTCTTGCATTTGTGAACATACCTTTATAATTTTGTATTAGCATTTAATATTTGATTATTACTAATTTTTGAGTTATATTTTTACTCCATTACTCTTTTTGTATGGGACTTAGGTGATGCATTTTCTCTGCTGTTTAGTTTGAGCCCTACACCCCCCTTTATTCCACACCCCTCTATACCACATCCCCCTTGCTCTTCATATGACATATTCTTTCTTGACCCCCTCCCCCCCTCCCCAGATCCTATTATTTTCTTATATCTCCCCATGTTAATGGTGAGTGACAAAGCAGCAATAAATTATGCTTAACATTTAGGAACTGTTAGCAGGCTCTCTGTATCTATGAGATATAATTCTGGACACTTGCTGAAATGTTGTTAAGGGTACTTGAGAGCTGCAGGAAAGTAGCTTACACCTACATATTATATAAATATGGAATTTGCAATATTTAAGTACTAGTATGATGGCAGAATTGTGCAAATATACAGTTGGTTTGTTTTATTTCCAATTATAACGTAATATTTGCACACAACTGTGCAACAACTGCTAATTATGGTCGTGTTATTTGCTCTGTGGGCTAAGGTGTCAACGGTAACAAGTTATTTTTCGGATTTACTGCTGTTCGTTAAGTCAGCAGCTAACCGGACATCTAAGAGATGGGGTAAACTGCAATGTTGACCTTGTGCTGTTCCTTTGGTGAGATGTCAGGTTACCTGATTTAATTATAGAGCTATTGTCAGCTCTGAATGTTAATGACTGGAGTTTGCTTTTAGGGTGAGAAATTTTTCTGACCTTAAGAAACTATCTAAAGAACAGAATCTGTTTTCCTTACTAGTCAATACACAGCAGGGAAGATAATAACTAACTCAAACACATCAAGTTGGTTGAGATACCCTTACAAACACCCTCAGTAAAACAGGTACTGCTGTCCAATTAAATACCAAAATATTAATGACACAGCTGGAATGATTTGCAGTAGAGTGCACTGTGTTTAATAATATTAGATAACATAGAATTTAAATTATTTTTGTTGCCCAGGGCTCACAGTCATTGGCTATAAAGCAACTCTAGATGATAAAATAAATCTAAAATCTGAAGGATCTGAAGGGAAGGCAATGCATCTTTACTAAAATAATGCAGTCCACTCAGTGTACCTTTCAGTTGTACATATAGGGACCCTGCCCTAAGTATCCATCTCCTAAATTTATTTCTGCTAAACGGTAGCCTGCCTTAGCTGAAACAATAGTTCTGCTCTCAGTTGGTTTCCCCGTACGTTCAGGGGAAACCAATGTTGGAGAATTCCCTGAATCCAAAAACCTGAGCTTTGAATATTTGTGTCTCCGTGGCTAACCATTAGGAGGTTTATTGTCAGTGGTGCATGCTAAGGGGATGACATAAAGGCTGGTGCCTGAAGTTTACACTACCTTTCCAGAGGAAGTACCCAAGAAGAGTGAAGCTGGATCCTGGATAGGAACACCAGAGGAGTTCTTCACCTGCAGGAAGGATATCCAAAGAAGCTGGGTTAAGCTTGGACAACAAAGGAAGTCTGGTGGTTCATCCAGGGAGTTCATGCTCTGTCTTGACTTAAAAGCCTTTTTTTCTGTATCAACTGCAAATAGAATCTGCAGTCTGCAGTTGTTGCTTTTTTGAGTATGCTGTACCCTAACACTCCTAACTTGGAGATTCTTGGTCCTAATAAACTTTCAGAAGTAACTGTAGCTTAATTCTTCACATCCGACAAAAAGTCAACAATCCAAACCCAAGGAGAAATGTCAGCCCACTGGGTGTCTGAGGGGTAAGGAGTCACCCTTTGCTCCAGATTCAGCAAGTTTATCATTTTGCATTTGTGTAGGATACGTTTTTTGCACATGACATTTTGCTGCGTACCCTCTTCTTACAGTCAAGCTTGTGTGATAGGGGCTGCAGTGGGCTTAGCAAGAGGGAATGCTTGAGCCAGTGAACATGTTGGTACACTGCAGTTTACAGGTTCAGATTCAAGGCTATTCAGGAGATGTTAGTAACCACAGGGAACTGGCTACCAGGGCAGCCAGTTGTACTGGATGAATATTACAGTCACTGAACATGTAGGCTTTAACACTTTGCACGTGTATAAAGCACAAATATGTAATTATTTTATCTTTCATCCATTACATGAAAACCTCAAAACATTTTATTTTTCTTCAATAAGGTACATTTCCCAACCCTCTAATACCTAGTCATAATGCTGACAGGTTGGTCTAACACAGAGCATCATTAAACCAGAAAAACTGAGGACATTCTGTGAGTGCAGGGTGTCATGGGCCTGCCCCCTGAGAGGGTGTCACCATAGCAACCTTCACTTACTTGAGGGGTGCTCAACCTTTGAAAGAGCTTGGGCCACTTAAGTGATTTGGTAAACGGTCGCGGGCCACTGTGACATTAAATGGTTCAGAATTTAGAATGTCTTATTTTGATTAGCATAATGAACATTTTCCACCTGAAGCCACTGAATATCGGTGAGAGGGAGAGGAGGAGAAGCCAGCTTTTAGCAGTTGCAGGCGGAAAATGGAGATGTTCGAATCCTGTATATGCTACCTCTGCCACCCCTCCTGTCCAAGTTTAAAACAGAATGTGATAGGGAGGTTGCACGGGCTGCTTTCACACTGATTATCAGGGAACAAGAAGATCGCCGCAGCGCATGAATCTGCGCATGCGCAGGATCCCGACAAGGCATACAGCCAGGCGGGCACTAGGACCCAGGCACGCCTGTCACCAATGATGGCGCCGGGCAGGCACTAGGACCCAGGCGTGCCTGTTGGCGCGGGCAGGAAATTTAAAGAGCACCTCTGTGCTTATTCAGTGCTGACTGGTCTTCAGCTTCCCCCCTGTGTCCTGCCTGTTTCAATACGTGTTCCTTGTTGCTGACCCGGCTTGTTCCTGACTCTGAGTACTCTCCTGTCCCTGGTTCCCGACTTTGGCTCTGATCCTGACTTTGGCTTCTCCCTCTGATTCGGTACCACGCTGCCCGACTGTTATGACCCTGGTTATCCTACAACTCCGCTGCAGTCCTGTCCCCTGGCTGCATACCTGGTTCTGCCGTGCATCTGGCAATCCACCGAATCTGCCTGAGCTATCGGTGCAGTATCCTAAGCAACTGATACCCTGCCTACCAAGGCCATCATCCGCAAGAGCCACAAGCAAACCACTGGCGCTCTTGTCCCCCTGGTCCCTAGACTCCCTCTGTTCCAACCTCAGCGGGGTCAGGACTAGTGACACAAGTGAGGCCGACCTCGTCAATTCAGTCTTCCATCAGGTACGTGACACTGATGCGCTGTGGTTTACCCGCACCGCAGGTGCAGCGCAGTGCACCTGCGGCTTTTCTGTGGGTTAGCTGCAGTTTGTCATAGACCTTTATTATATCTTGCACATGTGGTGCACTTTCTGAAAGTGCACCAAACCCACAAGATATAATAGAAGTCTATGGCTCACTGCAGCTAACCCACAGGAAAGCCACAGGAGCACAGCGAAAGGTGCACTGTGAAAGCAGCCTAATAACCCATTGCAAAACTATGTGATGTTTCATAAACTGACCTTTTTTCTCTTCCAGCGTCTGCTGGCACCGCTCTCTACGCTGCTTGAAAGGTCCCAGGTGAAGTGCACTTGGTATCACTCTGCCTGGGAAAGGAGCTTGCCTTACAGAGGAAGCATCAGCTTATGCAGCTGCTGCTCCTTCTGTGTCTACTTGCTTTCTCCGGTGCCACTGCTGGCTCCATGCACTCTGGTGCTCTGAGATGGTATGTCTGCAACCTGCTATCTGGCCTTGCCGACTCACCATCCCAGAGCATGAAGTCGCTGGCTAAATCAGAGGGATCACGGACCATGGGTTGAGCACCCCTGACGTACAGTGTAATGGTGCACAGAGCAACACTGGGGTCATTATGTCAGTGCCACTTTCTGCATTTCCAAAAGGACCACCAAGGGCTGGTATAGGAAAAGAGAACCCCATGTGTCACATGATCAATACGATGACATCTAGTTGGGGGGGGGGGTGACTAGGGGCCAGAAAATGTGTTCAGTGTTGGACTTAAAAAGAAAAAAATGCTCCAGTACCATTATAGTTTCCCTTAAAGTAGAGCTTATCACTGTACTACAATCTGCTAACAAAACTCCCTGGAGTCTCTAGCTCTTATTTTGAGAAAAGGGTAATTGTAATTATAATAGCAAAAGCAAATAATTTTTTTGTTGTACTTACAATTAGTTTACTGATTGCATTTAGATTTTTTTTGGATTAAATATGTGTTGGGGAACTGAACCTTGCTTTCAATGACCTGTGGTTCAGTCTTTATGTATTATTAATATTATTTATTAAAGTATTTAAACATGCTTGGAATGACTACAGATCTATCCTAAGGCAAAGCCATTAATAAGTAAAATGAGTAGTTTAGAAGGAGCTAACAGTTCATTTCTACTATCAATATCTTATATCTCTGTCTATAAGTTTATGTAGGTCACCTAGTGGCCTGATTGTGACGACACTGCAGAATTACAGTTTATGTTTAATTCATATCTTATGTTTAATTCATCACTTTTAAAAATAAAAAATATATGCCTTTATTTTGCTATATCTTCAGAGACATTTAGCAACAGCTTGGAAAAAAAACACAGAGGGCCTCATTAGAATCCTAAATGGTTTAGTATAAGATGCACTCTTACTACATTTCAGGTCATATTGACATTGTTTCTGGCCAGTGGGGATACAGATAACTGTAAAGACTAGTTAGACCTAAAGGTAGCCATAAATGGCTCTGTCTTTCCCCTGATACAGCTTCTGACATGATGTTAGGACAAGGACCAGGCTGTTTAAAGTAAATCATTTTAATATTCTGGTGTTTTTTGCAGTGCTGCATTTAGCATGAGAATGGTAGCATTCGGTAATGGAAGAAAAAATAAGTCTAGTATTTTTGGGTTTAAGGTTCTATTTGGTCAAAACATCTATTACCAGCACACCTTGGATCTTCAAAATTGCAATCAAAGAGATCAAATCACAGCAGTAAATTGCAACATTTTTGGTACAAAGCAGGACCCCTTAATCGGACATGCATGATGACGGGGTCCTGTGTGGCCCTGTGAAATCACAATTTGCTGCTGTGATGTAATGCTTAATACATTTGTGGATGATATTTTAAAGGTCCATGATGTGCTGGTGATATAAACTTTGACTTGTATTGATATTGGTTTCCAGCTGGTAGTTGCAATAGCGCCTACTTGCATCAAGCCATCTCCAGGAACATGTGTGATGGGAATACTCTATAAGGTTATGGCTGGGGTTAAGGGTTAGGGCACAGGTGTTAAAGCTAGAGATGCGTTTTATGGGGGTTAAAGTGGAGCTAAACACTCCTATCCTTTACAGCCAATAAAGCCTTCATCTTAGCCTCTGTTTGATCTGCATTTGCCATGGTGCTGCAAATGCGATTGGTTATGATACCAGGGCAAGACAAAATGCATCAGGGGGTGTGGCCTTTGGTGGAGACTCGTGGGCTGAAGCCTTTTTGATGTCTATACTACAGTGACTGGTTGAGAGATCTGCACTTTTTTGTTTTCATGCATGCACTGCCTTGGATGGGCTTTTTGTCAGCCTGAACCCCTCACCTGAGGATCATGCAAGCTCGCTCTCTGGCTTTGTGTGTCATTTCAAGTGTGGTATCTAGATCAGACATTTGATGGCTTGACAGTTTGGTTGAGAACACAGGCAACTCTGACAGTTATCATTAGAGATGAGCGAATCGAACCTGGCGAAGTGGAATTCGTTTCGAATATCAGGAAAAATTCGATTCGCATCGAATCCGAATTTTAGCAAACTTCGGGTGCACGAATCGAATTTTTCCCGATCAGCCGGCAAAAGTGTCACTGCAGAGAGCTCCGCTATTTCTGACAGTTCTGACAGTTCATTTACAGCGGTTGAAACATTGTATCTATTTGTTTCCATTTAGGATACAGATGTTTTTATTCGGAAATAAATAGATACAATGTTTCAACCGCTGTAAATGTGAAGGAACTGTCAGAGAACTGTCAGAAATAGCGGAGCTCTCTGCAGATACACTTTTTGCTGTACTGGAATTCTTCTTCTTTTCATTCTTCTTCTTCTTTTCATTCTTCTTCTTCTTCTTTTCATTCTTCTTCTTTTCATTCTTCTTCTTCTTCTTTTCATTCTTCTTTTCATTCTTCTTCTTCTTCTTTTCATTCTTCTTCTTCTTTTCATTCTTCTTTTCATTCTTCTTCTTCTTTTCATTCTTCTTCTTCTTCTTTTCATTCTTCTTTTCATTCTTCTTCTTCTTCTTTTCATTCTTCTTCTTCTTCTTTTCATTCTTCTTTTCATTCTTCTTCTCATTCTTCTTTTCATTCTTCTTCTTTTCATTCTTCTTTTCATTCTTCTCATTCTTCTTTTCATTCTTCTTTTCATTCTTCTTCTCATTCTTCTTTTCATTCTTCTTCTTCTTTTCATTCTTCTTCTTCTTTTCATTCTTCTTCTTTTCATTCTTCTTTTCATTCTTTTCATTCTTCTTTTCATTCTTCTTCTCATTCTTCTTTTCATTCTTCTTCTTCTTCTTTTCATTCTTCTTTTCATTCTTCTTCTCATTCTTCTTTTCATTCTTCTTTTCATTCTTCTTCTCATTCTTCTTTTCATTCTTCTTCTTATTCTTCTTCTTCTTCTTCTTTTCATTCTTATTCTTCTTCTTTTCATTCTTCTTCTTCTTTTCATTCTTCTTCTTCTTCTTTTCATTCTTCTTCTTCTTCTTCTTTTCATTCTTCTTTTCATTCTTCTCATTCTTCTTTTCATTCTTCTTCTCATTCTCCTTTTAATTCTTCTTCTTCTTCTTTTCATTCTTCTTTTCATTCTTCTCATTCTTCTTTTCATTCTTCTTTTCATTCTTCTTCTCATTCTTCTTCTTCTTCTTTTCATTCTTCTTCTTCTTTTCATTCTTCTTCTTCTTCTTTTCATTCTTCTTTTCATTCTTCTTCTTCTTTTCATTCTTCTTTTCATTCTTCTTCTTCTTCTTCTTCTTCGTCGTGCCCCGTGACTGCCCAAATGAGTGAAGTGTGCGGTGATTCTAAGATCGACGGCACTCATCTGCATGTCATACTGACTGACAGTATTATTTCTCTTCCCCAGCAGACTCCAAGGGCATTTAAATTAAAGGTACAGTGTTCTGCACTAATATAAAGGCTCTCTGAAGCCTAGAAACCCTTTTAATAAGTTAAATTTGCGGCGAATAAATTCGCATCGAATCGAATTTCTCCCGCAAATTCTGCGAATCAGCCGAATCGAATTTTTGAATAATTCGCTCATCTCTAGTTATCATTCATGGCATGCCTTGAATGTAACTGTTTTGGGAAACAATTAAATCAAGGGGTTTCGTTTCACTTAGGTAAAAAAAAGCATGTCATTAGAGAAATGTAGAACTTGCCATTGCAAGTTTTTGACTCACTGACCCATAACAAGCATGTACATCAGGAGTCCTGATTTCATTAGCTGCATGCATGACCTAAGACTGAACAACATATTGCACCTAGGGACAGCCAGGCAAGTAGTGTTTCCAGAAGGAAGTAATCAATGTCAGCCTCTATATTACTCTCAGAACGTTTCCTTTAAAGTGTATATAAACCCTAAAAACAAACTTCTCTCATTTGCTCCCTTTTGGTTTGCTAAGTTAAAAGCTATACAACCCCTGGTGATATATAACAGTACACTAAAACCATATGATAATTATCACATGTCAAGATAAGTACATAAACAATCCAAAAATATACTTTCTTTGATATTTGATACCATTGAAAGTATTTCCTTATTTTTGATAACTGAGCTGATGACTTCCTGTGCTCTCTGTCTGCGCTGCACTGATGAGTTACATTGTTTCCAGCTCTCTTTGTTGAATACAGAATACCTACCCTCTATGTAATGAAATAAAGAAAGGGAGAGGTGTTCTGTATTCTTGTCCTGGGATAACAATGCTGTTCTTTCATCAATACAGTACAGTGATTTAAGCTGGGTATACACGTACAAAATGTTGGCTGGTTCAGCAGGAACTGGCCAACTTCTGGTCCGTGCATACCACTGTATGTTCAACAGAAGCTGGTCTAACAGCTGGCTTCTGTTGAAGGGTCATGCTGGAAAACCAGAATTTGATAAGCTCCTGCAGCCACTGGCTGCAGCACTGATCTGTGCATTCTGATTGGCGGAGGGGTTTTCCCTTGCTGTTAGAATATAAAGACACAGCGGGGGAGAGCCCTGCATAAACATTGCTTGGTTGAACAAAAAAAAAAACTCAGTGTGCATACCCTGCTTAAGAGTTGTTAGTTTTGGACTTTACTTTAAACTTTGACCCGAGTTTATTATCACCCTGTACTGCCCTTAACTTTACTAAATTATAAGCAGAGCTGTGTAGTGGGTGCTATAAGGTGCCAGATCTCACACACAGCTATACTGGTATCCAAAGTGCTTTGACAGCTTTTGAAAGAATCCATAAACAGTAAATAGTGACTTTCTGAAAATTGGTAATACTTAAAGCTCACTTTTTAGGAAAAGCATGTTTTTTTTTTTAATACATCATAAAGCAAATTTTACACACCTAGGGCTGGAGAATAGCTTTAAGAGCCTTAGGCAGCCCATTTGAGACCTAACAATGCTTGGAACTGAAAAGTGGCTGCTTAGGCACTATCATTTTGGGGAGAAGTACCTCCATTCCCCATACCCTGAAGATGAAGATTTGGGTTAAACTGCATCCAAGATCTGGCACTAGATATGTGAGGTGCGGTTTGTTTCATTCCAAATTGAAATTCAGACTGAATTTTTGTTTTTCGTAGATTTAGATCTATTCAAACTTCCAAATTACAATAGTAATGAATTTGAAATAATGAAACAAAATTTGAATCAAATGAAATTCAAAACGAATTTGAAACTGAAATTGAATTTTAAAATAAATTCGAAATTTAAACATATTGCTGACTGTTGCTGATTTCCTTTAAAAACTGTACCATCTTCCAAAATTTGAATTTCAAAAAGAATAGAAAAGAATAAAATAGAATAGAAAAGAATAGAAAATTAAAAAAAATAGGAAATAAAGGACTAGAATAGAAAAGAATAGAATAAAATAAAAAATAACAAAAAAGAAAATAAAACGACAGAATAGAAAAAAATTAAATAGAAAATAGCTGAAATTTGAATTTTGAAAAGAATAGAGTAAAATAAAACTGAAAATAAAAGAATAGACTAGAGAAGAATAACATAGAATAGAAAAGAAAAAATAGAATAGATTTCAATAGAATAGAACAAAATAAAATAGAATACAGCTGCCTTCTGAAATTTAAATATTGAAAAGAATAAAATAGAATCGAATATAGTAAAACAGTAGAATAAAAAAAGTAAAGAATAAAATAGAAAACAAAAAATAAAATAGAAAATATAGGAATAGAAGAATAAAAGAATAAATAGAATAAAAAAGAATAGAATAGAAAATAAAAGAATATAATAGAAAAAATGTGAATAAATTAGAATAGAAACAATATAGCTGTCTTCCCAAATTCAAATTTAGAAAAGAATACAATAGAATAGAAATATTAGAAATAAAAGAATAGAATAAAAAAACAAAAGAATAGATGGTGCTTACTCCAGTGTTTAAAATATTTTTTTTTATAAATGGGGGATGTCCTTAGCTTTCCAAGATTTTAGTTCTTCTTTTAATAAAAACATTAATATTATTAATTCTTATTATTTAAGGTCACAAAGAAAATGTACAAGTCTTGGCAGTGTAGCAGACACTGAAAGTTAAGATGATCCCACCAACGAGAACATTCTAAAGGGAAAAACAAATCATACACTTCTTGGAAGTATCTTTTATTTCATTTCTTGGCTGACCTGTGCAGATAGTTAATGGAAGATTGTTTTTTTCCCTTTTATATAGTATAATAGGAAGAAAAGAACACAGCTTGCAATCTGTGAGCAATTTCCCCAGCACAATACCTTGGAGTATAAAAATGAGTTTGATAAAACCTCATTACTTTAAAATCATGGATGAGACAGCATCCATTCTTCCTCATAAAGTGACTTGTATAACTAAGGGGACTGATACACCTTATTTTCTGTTATAGAATGGTGAAGGACCAGCTTGTAAGAAGGTAATATAGGCATAAGAATTGGTGCATACAGCTGTAGAGAAAACAAGTATGCAGTCCATTCCAGGTCAACCCATGGACACAAGACATACCTTACCACACAGAGAACCATTGTTCTCTCTTCATGCCTGATTTTAAAAGGGATCAATTTTTTGTCCTCTCCTTTTTTAATAGTGCCAAAAAATTGATGGGGCTCCAGGTGTCAGCTTAATCAAGCCTTATGCAAAAAATATTGTGGTAAGAGTTTTTATGCAAATAAATCAGAAAGTATGTTACCTGGATAGTGTGTTGTTTTTAATGAAAGGCTATGGACAACACGCTATATGGGCTTGACCCTTGTGTGAGACTCAGGTCATCTGTCTCTAAGAAACGCTACCGCAGAAATCAAGCTATTTTGGCAAATAAATGATAGTTGCATCAAATCGGCAGACGCATAAGTTGTTCTGGAAGTAACAGATCCTCTTTAAAGCGAAACTGTCAGCCATTTTTAATTTTCAATAACAAAAGAGCAGGCCTAGAAGCAGTCTCAAGAGGACTAAAAGAGCCTGTTCTATATATACCCTTGATTAGTGTTTGAGCTAAGCCCATAGCACTAATCCCTTTGTTCAGGAAGAGCACCTGTGGCCAATAAAAGGGCTCTCATGGTACAGGAATATACTTAGTGGGCGGTCTTAGATCTGATTTCAAAGCAAGGGATTAACCCCAAAGTAAAAAAAAATTAGCTATTAACCACCTCAAGTCCGGACACTTTTACCCTCTTCCTGTCCAGGCCAATTTTCAGCTTTCAGCGCTATCACACTTTGAATAACAATTGCGCAGTCATGCAACACTGTACCCATATGAATTTTTTAGCATTTTTTTGAGACAGATAAAACTTTATTTTGGTGGTATTTATTCACCACTGGGATTTTTTATTTTTTTGCTATATGAATGAAAGAGTCCAAAAATTTTGAAAAAAAGTGTTTTTCTTATAAATGATTTTTTTTTGCAAATAAATAATCTTTCTTCATAAATCCTGGACAAAATTTATTTGGTTATCTTTTTAGTAAAAAAAAATAACCCAAATTAGTATATAACCAAAAATTATAATTTTGTTAATTTTTTTTTTTTACATTTTTATTTTATTTTTTTATATTATTATTTGTTTTTTTAAAATACACTGTCACCCTAGTAGTACAGTGTCACAATAGTGACACTGTACTACGTGTGGGGGGTGATGAAGATTTTTGTTTTTTTACACTGATTGCTTTTACCCCCATAAAGGCTGTAAAAGCAATCACTTCTCCTTCTCTCTGGCTGCATTCTTGCAGCCATTGAGAAATACTGTGTGAGCTGTGATTGGTCACAGCTTGTCACATGGTACAAGGCTGTTGTGAATAGCCTTGTACCATGTGACCTCTGTGATCATTCACAGATTTCACTAGTAGTAAGCAATGATGTCAGAAGTGACATCTTGTTTACACCTATTCATGTAATCATTGATTGGCCAATCAGTGATCACATGATTGGGACCTCACACAGAGGTCCCGTACAGCGATCGGTGTTCCACTGTGTCCAGAGGACACAGCGGGCACTGGCTCGCCGTGCCGCGCGCTCCCAGGGAGCACACACAGCCTGAAATTGTGGGCACCGTTTATGAACGGCAACCCGCTCCTGCACTGCTCCCGTCGTTTATGTACATGGGCCGGATGGGAAGTGGTTAAGCTACACAGTATAAGAAATTCAGAAGAAAATGTCCCATAGAAGGAACAATCATTTGATTATCTGATCATTAGTATAGTGCTTTCAACCACCGATTTGGATGAAAAAAACACAAAGGTGCAAGCTAGAAAATTTTTATCTGACCTAAATACAATATCCGATTTTCGCTCCATGTAAACGGTAATTGTACAGAAAGAAATCGAATAGAAGAAAAAAAAATGAGCATGATAAGAAGCAAACAACAACCCGGAAGAAGGTGGCAATGAACATAGAAATCCTACACAAGAAAGAATGTTTGTTTACCTTTGTTGTTTGAGAATTACCATACAAATAAATACAATTGTAGGTTACATCATGATAGGTACCTTTGTGGGAAAATCAGACAATTGTTTGTCAGATTTTCTCATAAACAAGGTGAAATCAAGGTTCAAGGAGTGCACAAAAGGAATTCAATGGCTGGCAAGTTTGTTTTAACCCCTTCCCCTTTAAGAGAACCATGCTAGTAAGTACTAATTGTAACCACAGATGCCCCTACCGTCGTTTCACTGACACAGCTCTGTACAACTGCATGTGCTGTCATTGCCTAGAGCTGGCCTCAGATTGAAGAACAGCAGCCCAAGGAAAGCTGAACGGAGTTGTTGGAAAAGTGATTAAGGAAACAATTGCCTTAAGAGCAGCTTCAGTCATAAATAAGTGGCACAACGACATTAGCTGGAAAGCTTAAAAGTGTTTCTTAGAGGTGGATAATCTCATAGAGAATTAAATATGTAAGCCTGCTTTATAGACAACAGCTTAACGTTCTAGCAACAATATACTCTATATACAATGACATTTTTTTTTGTTTGACATAGAACATTTTGTTTGCCTGATATCTCCAGGATAAATTCATGAAAACAAGTGACTTCTTTCCAAACTCTATTTTGCGTTCCAATATTAAAACTGGCAAGAAAAATAAGGTCTCAGCTTGTCTTTTCATCTATATTCATGTCTTATTTAGCAGAATAAAGTTCCCAGGCATCATTCTTCATTCTCTCCAATTGTTTGTCACAGCAAACTGTGAGAAGAACATTCTGACTTATGCATCCTAATGTTCCAAAGCTTATTAAATGGCAAATAAAATGTTTTATCCAGTCTGGAATGTTTTAGCAATAATAGGGTAGCAAACACTTTTTTTATACTAGAATTATAGAAATGGTTAAAACACCTGTAAGCTTTTTTCTGCATGTGCCCCACTGGGGAGATTTACCTTGATTTCCTGTCCTGGAGATGTATCAAAGTGACATGAAATCTTGGTAAAATCACCCTCTTAAGCTTTGTACACACAATGAGAATATTGGATGAATGATCGGCCAGTTTTTTTGCATGCTAGTCTCCATATCAAAAATGAAGAGGTCACTCAACTTACGAAAAATCTTGTACAATAGAATTTCGGAAGTGATGTAATGTATTATATTTGTATTGTATTTTCAGACAAAAACTGTACTGATTAACCTCCTCGGCGGTATGATTCTTTCCGATTTTTTGTGCTGAAAGCGGTACCATTTTTTTGCATGGAAATATGTAGTTTTTTATTGTAGGCTGTAATTTTTAGGAATAACTCACTGAAATCTGTACAAACAAGAGTCTAGTAAACATTCCGGATAGGATAAAACTTGAAACACGAAATCATAAATTATAATTTAATAAATAATCATAAAAAATAATAATATAATAATAAATTTAATTCAATAATATAATCAAACCAAAAACAATGAAATTTGAAATACAGAGGCAAATTTGCACATCGCTGAGCAAAGTTGCAAAATCGTTTTCAGTGTCTGATGACGAATTTCCCCACGAATCATTATCACTCAATTCTGCAAGTGGTTCTGATTTACTATCGCTGTTCTAAAACCGCTTTTGACGTAAAGGGACGCTTTTTGGACGCCATGGGCTTTTCTAAGTTTCCAGGCAGAAAGAACAGTCAAAATGCAGGCAGGGCACAGGACAAAGCAGTAGGGACAAAATATATGTGAAATGCATTGAAACAGCAATGACAGCAAAAATGACATTTTTTAAAAATGTCAAATTTCCCGCCCGTACGTCCCGACGTCACAGGGACCGGAACACGGAAGTCGGATGCCGGCATCGGCCGGAGAAGATGGCTGGGTGCGCTGCAGGGGACACATCGTGAGAGCGAAGGACAAGGTAAGTGCTGCAGGGACCCCCTGAGCAACGCCGCATGGTAAGCCCGAGTGTAGCTCGGGGTTACCGCTCTTGGTATTGAAATTTTACCCCGAGCTACACTCGGGAAAACCGCTAAGGAGGTTAAAGAAAAACCATACACTCTTGTATCGTATGAGAAAAAGTTTCGTGTTTGTCCCATTGGATAATTTCAGATGAACTGTGGTGAGCAGCTGTAGAAAGCTGTGTACTAATGATCAGATTATTGCACGATCGCTTTGTTTGATTTTCTGATCATGTGTACGAGGCTTTAGACAGTTCTCACTGGAACAGGTGTCCCCATTAAAATATTAGTCCTCAACTGTTCTTCTACTGACAACTATATTATTTTAGGATTTTCTTTTACTTTAGGACAAATGGCAAGGATGAATCTACTTAGTGGATACACAGACAGCAATGAAAACTTGACGGTGTTCTAATGCTTTACTATTCTGTCCTAAACTAAAAGATAAAAGGATTGGCTGTAATTTCACTTTAAATGGAACACAGGCCTCGCTGCAGCGCATTTAACATACTGCCACTTTTTCTTTCTGCTCCAGCTCCTAAAACCTGTATGGTATACTAGGGACTTTTCAGGTATAAAATACTGTCACAATAGATTTTAATAAAACTCTTTTTTATTGATATAGTTATCTTAAAAAGACAATGGTAAAGTATAAAAATACTGGTTTCCCCACCTGATACACATACAAATACATGTCATCTATACCCTCAAAGATATTGACTATCCTTTCCCAGTCATTGCTTGAACATAGATAATCACTGAAAATTGCTACAAAGCACCATGGTAGATTCTTGATGCCTTTCACAAATATTCTGAAACCTGCTTTTTCAGAAGACATGCCCAGAGGGGATATCTAGTGGTAACATTAAAAACATATTGAACTTCATATGCTCTGGCATTGCCCCACATTAAATAGATATTGGAGTGAGGTTCTCCAATTTATTTCTCTAGTATCACAATATATTGTTCCCCAGGATCTCTTGCAATGTCTGTTGGGGGCACTGGACCAAGAACTGTTCTAATCAGGAGTGTATATTATGGTATCTAGACTTTTATATTTGGCTAGGAAGTTGATAGCAAGGTACTGGTTATCATCGGCTCCTCCGACTAGTAAGCAATGGATAGATTATGGTAATTCATTATTCCCGCGGGAGAAACTCACGTACCAACATCGCAATGCTTATCGTAAGTTCCAGCAGGTATGGCAGAGTTGGCTGGATACACCTGGGCTCGCCCCTCTTCAATTGATAGTGGACCGACTTTTGCAGGTGTGAAATTTTATATCAGATGTGTGGCTCCACTCCTCCCCCTGAGGTAGTTCATGTGCACCTCCCGTTCTTTCTGATGAGAAATCTCAGGTGAACCAGAGGTTGTTGTTGGTGTTTTTTTTTTTATTGTTTGAAGGCATGTTTTGGGCTTTGTTCCTTTCCCCCATTTCTGTTTACATCTGGACGGGAAGGGATAAAAAGGAAAAATGAAAACGCAAGGTATTGTCAAGAAAGTTTTGGGTCATTGTGGTCTCTATTTTGTTTGTTTACTATTTCTGTTATTCTGTCCATTACAGGATCTGCGTATCCAAGTTGTTCTATATGTGTAATCCTGCTGTTGCAGTAATGTCATTGTGGATTCCATAAGTACTGTTCCATTTTCTCTGTTATCTTGACAATAAAAATAGTTTGGATTAAAAAAAAAAAACATACTGAACATTCATATACAGTATACTTTTGTCTGTAGTACTCCATGTGAATCACGTATATTTCAATATAAAAACATTTGTCGACCAAAGCATATATCCTGAGGGAGACTGTAGGAGATATAAAAAAAAAATGGCCATGTAGTGAGCCATGAGATAAACACCTCAGAGTCAATAGACATTTTAATGCCCAGGAAAGAAATAGTTTCATTTCTGGCAGTCATAGTAAATTTAAAGTGATTGTAAATGAAATTTTTTTTTCCTTAAGGCTAGGTTCACACTAATGCGGTGCGGTACATTGCATGTGATTCGCACAGGAACCGCACCGCAGTCCTGTGCAAATCACATGCAATTTGTGTGCAGTGCGATTGGAGCCATACATTTTGTATAGATCAAATCGCACGGCTCCCGCACCAAAAAGGTGCAGGACCTTTTTTTGGTCCGCACTAGAATCGGATCGCATGGGCTTCACACCTATGCAATCTGATTCGGCACATCACACTGCGTTTTGCGGGCCGATTTCGGGGTGTTGTTAACTTGACATACACACCAGCATCGGTTTGCATGAACGAGCTGCGATTCTGATGCGGTGCAGAATTCACACAGAAAACACTGCAAATTCCGCACCGCATCATTGTGAACCCAGCCTTACCCATTGCTGCCTCCATCTCCCGCTGCTGCCTCCATGTCCAGTGGGGTGATAGAGAGAGGAGAGCGCTTCTGCTGTAAGGCACAGTGCTGGATCGAGATTGGGCTCAGGTAAGCATTTAGAGGGGGTTGAAAGGGAACTGAACACAGAAGGATTTTTTTTACCTTATTATGGTATCTATTCTAAGATAAAGCAATCATTAACCTATCTAGTTCATTTAAAAAGCAAGACCACGAAAGGAGTACAACATCTATGTACCTGTGCCATGATTAAATGTGGCACAGGTACATCAAGAGGGACTCCTCTGCAAACAGTTCCCTTTGAGTACAATGGGGCACAACAAGCTCCCGCTATCACACGCTGCTAAGATGTACTTCAACAATTTAAGCACCAATTGATTACATGGCCAAATAGTTAAATCAATTTCTCTCAGGAATGTATTATTGCTTGAAGCCCAACTTGGTACGCAATGCTCGAGTATAAGGCCCCTATATCTATTGCACCCAGATAAGTACTATATATATATATATATATATATATATATATATATATATATATATATATAGTATATACAGTGAGGAACAGAAGTATTTGAACACCCTGCGATTTTGCAAGTTCTCCCACTTAGAAATCATGCAGCGGTCTGAAATTCACATTGTAGGTGCATTCTCACTCTGAGAGACAGAATTAAAAAAAAATTCAGGCAAGCACATTGTATGATTTTTAAAGAATTTATTTGTCTTGCACTTCTGAACATAAGTATTTGAACACCTAAGAAACATCAAGAATTCTGGTTCTCAAAGACCTGTTACTGTGCCTTTAAAAAGTTCACCTCTACTCCACTCATTAATCTAACTTAGTAGCACCTGTCTGAGCTCTTTAAAGACACCTGTCCACCCCAGAGTCAGTCAGACGCCAACTACTACCATGGGCAAGACTAAAGAGCTGTCAAAAGACACCAGAGACAAAATTCTGGACCTCCACAAGGCTGGAAAGGGCTACGGGGCAATTGCCAAGCAGCTTGGTGAAAATAGATCAACTGTTGGAGCAATTGTTAGAAAATGGAAGAGGCTAAAGACGACTGTCAGTCTCCCTCGGACTGGGGCTCCATGCAAGATTTCACCTCGTGGGGTATCACTGAAGATAAGAAAGGTGAGGAATCAGCCCAGAACTACAAGGGAGGAGTTGGTCAATGACATGAAGAGAGCTGGGACCACAGTTTCAAAGGTTGGTAGAACACTACGCCGTCATGGTTTCAAATCATGCATTGCATGGAAGGTTCCGCTGCTCAAGTCATCACATGTCCAGGCCCATCTGAAGTTTGCCAATGACCATCTGGATGATCCAGAGGAGGCATGGGAGAAAGTCATGTGGTCAGATGAGACCAAAGTAGAACTTTTTGGTCTAAACTTCACTCGTCGTGTTTGGAGGAAAAAGAAGGATGAGTTGCATCCCAAGAACACCATCCCTACTGTGAAGTATGGGAGTGGTAACATCATGCTTTGGGGGTGCTTTTCTGCGAAGGGGACAGGACGACTGCACTGTATTAAGGAGAGGATGAATGGGGCATTTATTGTGAGATTTTGAGCAACAACCTCCTTCCCTCAGTCAGAGCATTAAGATGGGTCGTGGCTGGGTCTTCCAACATGACAACGACCCGAAGCACACAGCCAGGATAAGCAAGGAGTGGCTCCGTAAGAAACATATCAAGGTTCTGGAGTGACCTAACCAGTCTCCAGACCTAACTCCAATAGAACATCTTTGGAGGGAGCTGAAACTCCATGTTGCTCAGCGACAGCCCCGAAACCTGACAGATCTAGAGGAGATCTGTGTGGAGGAGTGGGCCAAAATCCCTGTTGCAGTGTGTGCAAACCTGGTCAAGAACTACAGGAAACGTTTGACCTCTGTAATTGTAAACAAAGACTTCTGTACCAAATATTAACACTGATTTTCTCAGGTGTTCAAATACTTATGTTCAGCAGTGCAAGACAAATAAATTCTTTAAAAATCATACAATGTGATTTCCTGAATTTTTTTTTAAATTCTGTCTCTCAGAGTGGGAATGCACCTACAATGTGAATTTCAGACCCCTCCATGATATCTAAGTGGGAGAACTTGCAAAATCGCAGGGTGTTCAAATACTTCTGTTCCTCACTGTATATTGTACTATATATATATATATATATATATATTGTATATACATGTGTATATATATTTGTTGCTATTCATTAACACAATATTACCCCCCTAAGGGGCATGTTTCTTCTGGGTGAGAACATTAATCTCAGATATAACCTGTTTAAAGGATAAGTTCACTTTTGTAAAAAAAATAATAAATGCACATCTTTTTGCAGTTAATCTCAGGCTCCTGCAGGCGGTTAGTGTAGCTGTCTACCCATACCTCATACGGGAAGGCAGTTACTGAATGACAGGAAGCATAAAGGAACTACCTAGAGCGCTCATCAGCGCCCTGGTAGTTCATTGAGAACTACAAGCCATCATCCTCAATGGCTGATGGTAATTGTAGTTCTCCCATTCACAGAACTCTGTGAATGATTGACGCAGCCAGGTGGGCTACATATATATGTAGCGCTATCCTCCTGGGGGCTGCTGTGTTTCTGGATCCCTCTAAGCTTCGCACAGCCAGGCAACACGCATTATCCACACTTGCATCCACAGTCAGTGAACAGTGTATGAGCTTGGTTTGTGTTATTTTTATTAGGGGATGTAGCTTGGACAGGGTAACAGAGATTATGTGATGCTCAACTTGACTGAATCAGTGCAAAAGGGACAACTTCCTTCCTATGTACAGAAACAGATCCTGGACTGTTCTTTTCCTTGAAGGCGGTCAGTCATTATGGATCAGAGGCAACTGCCCCTTGCGGGCTGGGGACTTTCAGCCCCTCTGAAAGCTTGACTTGTTGCAAACTACATGCAGAGATGTCTCTCTCATGTAGAACTGCTCCCAGCTCCACAGCCTGCAGACATTACCAGCCCTCCTGGCTGCTCTGAAGATCTCCCAGGACAAGGATAAAGGGTTAAGCACAATGCTGTCCTTTTGAAATCTTTCTACACGTCAGTCTTTCCTCTTGTGAATCCCTGGGTGTGCTGATGTACTCACACTATCCACCGTGATGCTGAATGGATCCTCCTGGGTCCAGCCCCCTAGACCTAGGGGACCCATCCCTGGCCACCAACAGCCTACTCAGCACTCTATCTTCCACCCAACTCCCCTACCAGCTTGACTCTCCCATATTTATGGGTTGGCCTTACTACTCTACAAGGGCCTCCAAACGTGGGATTGGTTGGACCCCATAAACATGCAGATTAGGTCTCCACCCCTTCCACCCAGTGGCTTCTGGAAGGTTCCATGGTGGAGGCAATAGAGTCCCAACCTGGTAAGCCATCCAGCCTGACCAGCAGTAAACCGATCTGATCACAGACTCACACAGTTACCAGGAGTCATACACAATAAATTTACGAACACTAACCCCAGTAGCACACTAGAGGGTGCTACATATTTAAATGCTGCTTGCTCTGTTATAAGACACACAGAGCGTGGCTTGGCCCAGCATCCTCCTCACAGGCTGTGCCTTAGCCGATGAGGAGGGAGAGACCCCCGAGAGATGCTGCTTTTGTTCACATAGATGGATCGAGATCAGGCTCAGGTAAGTATTGGGGGTGCTGAGGGGGGAGCTGCACACTGAAGGTTTTTTTACCTGCATGCATAGAATGCATGAGGGTAAAAAAAACCTTCAGCCTTTAGGCTCCATGCACACTAGCGTTTTTTAAGCTCCTAGAAGCTATGTTAAGCATATTTGTTTTTGCTCATGGAAGCTAAATAGTGTTATCCTATGTTTCCATGCACATTACTTTGGACTATTAGCATTTTTTGAGCTTCAGTGTCTAGCAGCAGAAAAGAAAATAGTTTTTGTAGAATTTTTGGAGCAGTTTTGCAGCAGAAAAAAAAAATGCTAAACTCTGCTAAAACGCTCCTAACAGCTTTTTACTAGCTTTTTTTTTTCCTCTACATGTGTTGTGAAAACACTAAAATGCTAACAAAACACTAAAATGCTAACACTCCTAAACACTATTACCAGCGTTCTTTATCCAGCGTTTTTCCTAGCGTTATTTGAGCTAGGAAACCTGGCGTGAAGAGGAGCTCTTGCGCCTGAAGGTGGGTGGGACGGGGCTTAGTGTTATGTGGCCGCCGTGACGTCACGTCATGGCCGGTCACATGATCGGGAAAGGCCCCGATCGAAAGAGCGGACCGGGGCCTTTCCGTGAGTACCACACATGTGTGCTGGGAACGCGCAGGGCGCGTGCTCTCAGCACATATATTTTTGCTACATGAACGCAAATGTGCGGACGCTCGGCGTCTAGGCCCAGACGCCGGGAGGCCACACATTTGCGTGCAGCCGGCGTGAAGGGGTTAAGCAGTGCCTGGGAAAGGTTTGTCAATATCTTTGAAGGTATTTTTGACCATCTTTTAAGATGTGTAGATCAATTATTAAGATTTATTGTGACAGTGTTTACACATCGATTTTGATACCTTTGGCTTTTGAATCATTTGTTTTTGGGATGTGGTGTTGGGACACCTAGGACCACTTCCATTATTATTTTCTTCTAAAGCTATTAATTGGTGTCATATACAGTATCATATATACATATCTGAAGGTATATGATTTAAAAAAATCAATTCCAATTTTCCACCTCTGTTTCCCAAAGCTATGCTCCTCCTGCAATTCTCTTTCAATTTCATGGATCGGCAGGTCAAAATTACTCATCAATTATCACCAAAACTTATATTTGTTCAGCACACTCCCAGTTTCTGTACCCTCCTTTGCACTCAGGGTCATGCAAAACAGCATTATTGTGTTATTTACTTAGAATCATAAACTTCCCTACATCTCCAGGCAGACCATGTATGCACATAGACAGAACAGAGACCTAGGAGTTCTTAGCTTGCTCAATTATTATTACGTAAGTGGCACATATTGCATACATCACCACTACACCAAAGTGTCCTCTTTCATGGGGGCTATTGCAAATCCTAGATTCCTCCCCAATCGACACCACTTCTCTACCCTGGTTTGCTAACCACTTGCATCCCACCTTCTCTCAGTCCCACCCAATGTCCTACTTTAAAAGTTTGGGACTCCCTTAAATGTTCTAGTTCTCAAGTTTCACCACACCTACCCCAGACCACTCTTCTACTCTTCTGGAAAATCTCATGTTTTCACCAAATCTTAAACATCCTCTAGTCCAGCGTTTCTCAACTTTTTTTCAGTCAAGGCACCCTTTAAAATCATGGATAATCTCATGGCACCCTTTAACATTCTACACAATCTCAAGGCACCCCATTCTAAAATGTAAAAAAACATTTTAATAGTTTTACATAATGTAGCAACATCCACGTACATACATGTAGGACACCCAACATTAGAGGTGACTTATTCTTCCAAAGCAATTATTCCTTTACAAACTGGTACTGACTAGTATCCCAATGTTTTTCCCTTAGTTTCTCTCCCTCACTCAGCTGTGACCCCACTGCTGATAAAGAGGGGCAGGGGAGGGAGCAAACAAGGATGCTGTGCAGGTGCTCAAAATCATCCTTATCAACTAATGATGTAATTGGTTGTTAGGATGCTGGAAGCTGGCAGGTTGTAAAAGTGCGCAATGAAAACCTATGGCTTTGTGTAACTAAAAGGCAGACTTGATCCACCTGCTGGCTTGTATACAATTTCTGGGCAGTTTTTAAGCACATTGCCAAGGTACCCTTGAAAGAGCATAAAGGCACCCTGGTTGACAATGGCTGCTCTCGTCTTCCATAGATTGGCTATAAATACAAACCACCTCTAGTCTTCCATAGGTTGATTATAAATAATTTCAAACCATTTATTATTTGATTCAATTTTCTACTGTCAACTCTCCGGACTCTTTAGGAGACAAACACATTCTTACCCCCTCCCCCTCTTCCTCCTCTCCAAAGGCTTCTTTTCCCATTTGTCTTTAATTCACATTCATACCTTCCCATGCCACTTCTTTGGTTAACTAATTGGCTAGTCCACCCTTTAAATGATTTGTGCTTTAAAAAAATATATACTGGATTCATGGTGTTCTACAAAGTGCCTTGCTACGTTGGTATTCATATGTCCAACAACCATCTGGGTGCATGTTCAACATATTGTTTTTTAGATGTCGTACACACATATTGAGTATCTTGTCTGACAATTTAGTAAATGTTTCTTTTTGAAAGACTCGCCTTTATGACACAAACATATTTGGATCTCACAAAAGGGAGCAGCTATACCTGCGCATGGCACCACACTTGAACATGCCTGTAGTGCTCAGTCATGTATTACTTCATTGGTTTGACTGAAACAAGTTTGGGCACAGAATGTTACTTAGCACTTGTGCTCTCATGGCCACAAACATGACTCCTCTAGATAGAATTTCCCTGTAATCTGAAACCTCATAAAATGGGTATATATCTAACTACAATCAGTTTAACCTTCTCAAACTCCAAGCTGTGTCAAATGCTAAAGACTATGGGCTGTGTGTTATATTTTTGGACTCCCCTAATCTTGGACATACGTTATTATAAAGATTTAACCCTCAGTGTCTCCTTGGTGTTGATGTAAGCCTTGGTAACCTCAGCCTTTCTTTAGCCTCGTTTGGGGAATCTCTTCCTCATACCTAAGGTTTCTTTCTCAAAACCCTCTAAGGCACGTAAGTTTTGCCAAGGTCTGATGAACTGACCCGTAAGTATAGCTCTTTGGACATGCATAGGGTGACAGCTATCAGCTCAGAGAACAGAATTCCTTGAAGTTAGTTTACATTTATTTTATGGTCAACATCATATCCACTTAAAGTTAAGTCTAAGTAGTTGATTTAAACAAACTGTTCTTCCCCAGTAAAACTAAGATTGTACTCATTAAAATACCCCAAAACTTCAATCAGGGATAAATAATCTAGATAGAAAAAAAAACCATTATCTGTTCTCTAAAAGGGTTGGTATTTTCAAAGATGTGGAGCTCCTCCCACCAACCCATATATAGGTGTCCATACTGTATGTGATAAAAAAAAGGTATGACCCATGGTAGTCATCCGTGGAGGTACAAGAGAAGGAGGTAACAACTGCCGAATAAAAAATAATAATAAAGCAAAGTAATAACTACTGCCAAGTTGAAGTACTTTATTTTTATTATTATTATTATACAGTATTTATATAGTGCCAAAAAGTTTGCTCAGCGCTGTAAAAAATAGTGCGGGACAGTACATGAGACAATACAGTAACAAAACAATACACAAGGGGTGCAAGGGCCCTGCTCTTTCGAGCTTACATTCTAGGAGGGAGGGCATAGTGGTACAGGAGGAGGTGTCTGTGGGGGATTGAGTGGTAGGAGGAGTGTAGGAGATCGGCTGTTAGGTGAGGGTGGGGTAGGCTTCCCTGAAGAGATGGGTTTTTATGGTGTGCCTAAAGGTGAGGAGGTAGGTGACAGTCTAATGGATTGGGGTAGTGAGTTCCAGAGGATGGGAGAAGTCCTGCAGTCGGGCGTGGGAGGAGGAGACCAGGGAGCTAGAAAGTAGGAAGTACTTAAAAATGAATACCTCTTGTAACAGTCCAGATGATCATTTAAAGCCTGTAGCCCCAAGCTGTGAGGTATGTAAGAATACAATGCTGTTACATTCCACCAACCATTGGATGATGTGTTTGGTATCTGAAAGTTTTTTTTTTTCCTTCGGGTGGCTTGGACACTGGCAAACAAAACACTGTAGGCCATCTCAGTTATTCCTAGTGTTTTATGAGGATGAACATATTTGTTTCAGCTCTACTGTTTTAAAGACTGGCGCATTTTTAGCACAATTATTTCTTACTCTTTGACAGTTTTTCAATCAAGACTTTCAGTTTCATAAAGATTTTATTGAACACAACTTATATACAAACAGTATGGCATTCTTGGCAGATCCAAGACTTTTATCTACACTGCTGCTAAAGCTGGTATCCATGATAGGCAGATACCCATCATGGCCATCTTCAGCCTGGCTTTGGAATGCCACACCATGGTCTCACTGTAATATACAGTACGTTGTGGGAATAGCCTGAAAGTGACCTTCAGGCACTGAATTCTGCATTGGGTGCTTTCCAGACTCAGCCATGCAGCATTCTCCGGGTCCAGAGCTGCTGGCATTATCTCAGTGCTGGCATGTTTGCTAGTAAAAGATCAGAGCAAAATAAAGACATAAAAAGAGCAAGGTGTGGACAGTGTGTAAAAACAATTAAGACAGTGGGGAAGAGATAATCCAAGCCATTTAACTACCATAAACTACTTTAAATTGTTTTTCCATTCATTGGGATAATTATGAAAAATAGGTTCTCAGACTACTGTCTGCAGTGGGGTAAGGGTGATCTCTTACACACAAGCTTCCCTTGAGAGTTTTGGGAAGCAAAATCAACCAGCAAACTCAAACAACAATGGAAATACCATTATTTGGTGGACTGAGACTTCCCTGGTTTATCTCTTGTCCAGATAAAGTTTGTGAAAGTCTGGACATCTTGATGTTCTCTAAAAGATGTTGAGGATTCAAATGTTTATAATTTGCTGTTTTTAGTGCTCTTCTACATTTTCTCTGCTGCTTGCTGATCAATACTTATTTTTCTCAACTGTAATTTTGTTTCCAGAATGTGCCCTTGTTATCCCTTTTGTCTAATGTAATAACCAATATTTGAGCTATAAACATCTGATTAACATTAAACATTACTAAACTGCATTTCCCAGTTAACTGCAGCAAAGGTATATTCCATTCATAGCTAGGAGGAAAGCCCTGAGATGCATACAGTGAGCACAGCCCATCTGGTTAGTACTTAATTTTTTTAACTGAGGCATATCTGTAGAGCACTAATCCACCCTCTGCCTATGGTTAGCAATGTGATGATCTGAGAACTCCTGCTTTAAGAGAGGAATTCCCAAACACTTCAAGGGCGTCATGCTCTCCCATACATACAGAAAGCCTGATGTAAGAACGTTGCAGTGCTAAGAAGTTTTACTTCGTGAGATTCAAACCTGCCTTGGAGGCCTAAATGCAATGAGTGATACAGGAAGCAGAAAGAGAAAGATTACTTAGCACATGCTTTAGGATGTACATATCAATTTATCAACATGAGTACCAGCAGGAAGAGATTAGAGATTTTTTTTTTTTTTAATAAAGTGAGTGAACATTGTGAGTTTAGTGCAATTGCAGTGATTGCTAGATTGCATTAGCAGCTTTCTGATTGTTTTAAGCTTACTAAGCTTATGAAATCTGTCATACTGGTTCACCCGTGTTGTTAAATTCCCCTATTGTTTTTGATGCCCCCTTTCTCCCTGCAGCCACCTTTCTTTGATTCAAGAAACATTGAAGTTGATTTACTAAAGGCAAATAGACTGTGCACTTTGCAAAGTGCAGTTTCACTCTGCAAGTGCAGTTGCTCCATACCTTAGAAAATGAGGTAAAGCTCCACTCTACAAAGAATACCCAATCACGTGCAAGGAAATTGAAAAAAAACAGCATTTTTGCTTGCACATGATGAAGTCAGCAGAGCTTATGCTCATTTACTCAGTTCTGGAGCAATTGCACTTGTGGAGTACAACTGCACTTTGCAAAGTGCACAGTCCATCTGCCTTTAGTAAATCTACACCATTGTCTCTTGTTTCCTCATCTCAGCAATTGAAGAACAAATATTAAAGAGAATCTGTCACTTTGTCCATTTGCCATTGGTGGTTTTGTCCTTATCTTGCTCTGTAGCTAGGGGATATTCTGTGTAGTTGGTTCCACCCTTCTTCTTTATACTTTAGTCTCCATTCACCACATGTACTGTATACTGCTGAAGCTGGACAAATATGATTTTTTGACCTATCTGAAGTTCATTTGTCAAAATCAACACAAGTTTTTGATTAAAGCTTTCCACTATCTGCAAGATGCCATTTGGATCAAATCACTGTCTTCCAGGGCTGCTGAGATTGTCAGTTATAGCTATCTCACCGCAGATGGATCAGTTATAGAGATCACACTTGCAGTGCTTTGATTGAAGAAGTAGAACAGTCAAGAAATCATTGAGCTCCAGTCAAAAAATAATTTGGGTGCAGTAAAAAAAAATCACTTATAGCTCCAGTCAAAAAATGATCTATAGCTCTGGATATTCTATGAGATGTTATATGGATTCCAGATATACAGCAGCTTAGTACTGTGCAGCCATTGTCATACAAGCCTCTAGCTGCCTGCAAGGTAATTACATCATCCTACAGCCTACAAGACAGCAATATTCCAGTGTTTTTCTAATGGACTGTGTTATACAAGTCAGTTTGGGCATCATTCATACAGTATACATACGGTACATATATATAGTAAAAGCTACTTGCATTACTACATGCCATTCTGATTTCTGCTTATAATACCTTCTCAAACAAGTAAGATAGAAAGCTGCCCATATTTCACAAACAACCCCTCAGACACTCAGCCAAGCAATTGATACATTTCTTAGACTGCCATTTAACTTTTTCAATTTTTCTGTAAAGACTGAAACATAGCAAAAACCAGAATTCTTTCTGGATCAGGAACCAAGCAAACAAAGTAAACACTTGCTTAACCCAACTTGAATTATGTGGCTGATAAAGAAGAATCGTTGGTTAATGGTAATCACTTATGGTCTACATCTGTTGATTGCATATCATCCCTTTCTCATGAGGTACTTCAACTAGAGAGTGCTGTCAAGCAATTCATTGCTACACATGAAAGTTATCAAAGACTGTATCTTAAATATACTAACCTTTTAAAGTGGTTAAATACTGAAGAGTCACAGAATTAAAGGGATTTTATGATCTAGAGACAGACAGTTTAGTACTACAAATAAATACAGAAGTAGGAATCGCACAACTTCATGAATCTAAATCTCATCACTCTGCACCTACGAAACACTCCTCAAGATCTGCCAAGTCTTCAGTCAAGATCTTCCACTCTAGCCAACAACTTATTAAGCCAATGATGAAGCTTTTAAAATCCAGACAGCCCTTGCCCAAAAGAAAGAAAGTGGAAGCCACTGAAACTGCATGTAAGAAAGCACTGATAAAAGCAATGGTGGAGGCAGAAGCTGCACACAAGAAAGTGGAGATGGAAGCACAAACTGCTTGCAAGAGAGCAGAGATGGAATCTTTGAAGAAACAATGTGGGTACTGACTCTGTAGTCTGGGTAATGTCAAGAGGTCTTCAACAGTTTCTTCTTTCAAGATGTGTATCCTGCCAAACGATCATATTATTTGTTTTCACTGGTGCCCACATCACTACCATGTAAAAAAAAAGATTGCAGTAAAGACAAACAACAGTTCTTCACACAACAACAAGGCCCTTCATTTCTGGGCTGATAATGTCGGCACTACAGTGTTGGATGTAACAACAAAAGACAAAGAGCTGGCAGCCACCATGGAAAACAAAGAATGTTCAGCATACAGAAGAACAATTTACTTTTTTGCAATTCACCCTTAACAGAAAAGCTGAGATGCAAAAACACTGTGTTGATTTAATGCAGAAGGTGTTTGAGAATTATAATGCTGAGCCTGCACCACCTCTCAAGGAAGGAGAGGAATATTGGTGCCTCCCATGCTTTGGTGTGTACCATCCTTGCAAGCCAGATCAGATCAGGGCAGCCTTTGACTCAACTGCTTGATATCAATGTGTTTTCCTCAACAAAGTTCTTCTCACCAGGCCTAATCTGAACTATGACCTTATAGGAGTTTTGCTCCACTTTAGACAAGAACCAGTTGCTGTTATGACTACATTCAGCAAATGTTCCACTCTTTCATTGTTCGAGAAGACAAAGAAACTTCCTTAGGTTCTGATGGTATCGCACCAACGATGTCTGCAACAAAGTCATAGACTACTAAATGAAAGTACATGTTTTTGGTAACATCCCTTTTTTTGCTGTAGCAATTTATGGGCTGGGAAAGATGGCTCCAGAAGTTGAGAAAATAATTCAGATCTGATGCACATGAGTTTATGGAAAAGAATTTCTGTGTAGACAATGGGCTCAAATCTATGCCCATAAATGAAGAAGCAATTGATCTTCTCAAGAGAACTCAGGCTTCACAAATTTACCTCTAACAGTAACAAGGTAATGAAAGCCTTTCCTTCTGATGACTATGCTGTTAATGTAAAGGGATTCGAGCTACGAATGGATCTTCCACGTATGCAACATAGTCTCACATTGCTTTGGGATGTCAAACAAGACACATTCATATTTCAAGTATCAACTTGTGACAAGCCCTTCATGAAACACGGAGTTTTGTCTGCTGTGAACAGCAATCCCTGGATTCCATAGCAACCTTTACCAGTTTACTAAGACAGCTTACTTCTGAAAACACAGATTGGGACAGCCCATTACCCAGGGAGAAACAACAAAGATGGCAAATATTGAAAGAGTCCCTAAAAAAACAAGAACAACTTCAGATACTTACATATTTGCATCCCTACAGAATGCCACCAGAAAAGAGATCCATGAAGTTTCCATTGACGCAATAGCTGTGGTAGCCTACCACAAAGTTATAGATACAAAAGACAAAGAAAGTGTGAGTTTAGTCCTCAGTAATTTCAAGCTGACCCCAAAACTAGCACACGCCATTCCAAGGTTTTGCTCTGTGCAGTAGGGGCATACTTACAGGGGTCGCAATTGTGAACTAGTCCCACGCTACAGGGGACCCGTGTGGCCCCCCCCTTTATGCCTGGATAGAAGGAGCAGCAGGGGGGGCTGCATGAGGAACCGATCTCTCCATGTTCCTCCTACAGCCGCTGAATGCCGGCCCCTCTTCGTGCTCCTGTGTAGGCATTCAGCGGCTGCAGGAGGAAAATTGAGAGATTGATTCCTCTATATGCAGCTGCCCCCACCCCTCCTTCTATCCAGCTTCTTTCTTCTGCCCCCCCGTGCTCTCTGGCCCCCCATGCTCTTGGCCCCCCATACTCCCAGGCCTGTCCTGTGCTCTTTCCTGGCTCCTCCTCATTCCCAACAGCTCTGCCTGGTTCCCCCCTCCTCTCCTGCCGGCTGCTGCAAGGGATCTGTCAGGATGAGGAGCGGAGAAGGGGCCATTCATAACTGAAACATAGTAAACTGTGTTTTCCTATGCTACAGTTTATGAATGAACGGGAACCACCGTACAGAGCTGTTTCTGTCTATTCATTCTGTGCAGCTGAGGATGCAGAGAAGGAGACTATGGGCTGTGTTAATCTCCTTTCTCTGTCCCAAAGGTACATCAGAGGTCTGTTATAGTCCCCTGATATCTCACCAAAGCCCCCCAACGAGCTCCTTAAAAATAAAAACAAAAATAAAAAACGGTAAATGAAAAATAAAAAACTTAAAATAACAACAAAAAAATCTGCTGACACCAGTGGCAGAACTGCCAGGGTCACAAAGGTCGCACTTGGGACTGGGCTCTGGTGTTCCACCACCAGGCTCGGAGGGAAGGGCCCCAGCTGGAGGTCAGGGGGCCCTTCATGGTTTCTTGCATCGAAGCCCTGAAGGTTCTAGTTATGCCACTGTTGTGCAGCCATGTTAGCAAATTAAATAGCTGAGCTTGTAAAATGTGAAAGACTCTTTTCAGTTTTACATTGCAAACAAACAAAGGATTTCCCAGCAACACTTACCAGCCAGCCTGCGAAACAACCAATTTGGCCCTGTCTAAAAACAGGGTTTTGTTTGCACACATTTGCAAATACATGCGTAAGCCAAAGTCCCACATCAAGGGTCCTCTGTATACTGTGGACCTAATAAAAATTTCCAAAGCCTCCATAGTAGGAGCACAAGAATCACTGGATAGGTTAAGGGCAGGTGTGCCTGCAGGAGCCCATCCCTTCTTAAAGTGCACGGGACACTAAGCTATTCCAATACCCATCTTTACCTGATATAGGTTGGGGGGACGGTTGCCATTTTTTGTGTAGTTGGCTCATTTGGATGCCGGTACGCACTGGATACCTTTGCTGTCATTTTGGTATGCATTGAATTTAACTTTTTTGGGAGACAGTTAAATCATGGGGTTTGGTTCCACATTAAAGCGACCTTGTTACCACAGTATGATCTTTAAAGAAAACGTAGCCTGCAAAAGGAGATGCTATACACTTATCTTCTTTATGGCCCATGTGTTGGAATGCTGATGCTGTTCTGCTCCCTGGCAGCTGCAGGTATTCAACACTTCCAAGTGTGAATATCTTCTCCTTTTACTTAACACTGTGGTTTCTCTTGTTTTTTGTTTTTTGCGCTATAACAAAAGAAGGCCAACCATTTTGAATAAAAACCCCAATATTTTTGATTTTTTTCCTACAAAACATCAATAAAAATATTTTAAAAAAATAAGGTTTCGTCATAAATTTAGGCCAAAATGTATTCCGCTACATGTAATTGCTAAAAAAAATCCCAATACGTGTAAATTAATTGGTTTACGTGAAAGTTATAGTGTCTACAAATGGCGGTACATATACTGGATTTGTTTTAATATATACTAGTAATCAACGACTTATAGAAGGACTGCGGCTGGAATTCTGACACTGGATGGAAACTGACTAACTGCCAATGACATCCCCAGTGACACCAATACAGTGATCTAATAATAAGCACTGACACTGTACTAATGACACTGGGCGGAAAGGGGTGAGCATCTTGGGTGATCAAATGGTTAACTATGTGCTGTGTGTGTTTTACTGTGTGCTGTGTTTTACTAAGGAGACATGCTGTTTTGTATCTCTGCTGTGCAGAGAGATACAAAACAGCATGTCCATGCTGACAGGAGAGAGACCGATGTGGTTTACACAAAGGTCTCTCCCCTGTCTGCTTTCCCCGAACACTGGGAATCACCGGCCGAGACCTGGTAATTGAGATCTATAGCTGCCAATAGCAGCATAGGTAGGGAAGCTTGCGCACACGCGCCCCCTAACCGGTAATGCAAGTCATGTATATACGTG
Source organism: Staurois parvus (assembly GCF_062004578.1). NCBI lineage: Eukaryota > Metazoa > Chordata > Amphibia > Anura > Ranidae > Staurois > Staurois parvus. The sequence goes on from NW_028317805.1 coordinate 10,628,319, forward strand.
ATTTTGCGCAGCCTTGCCACCCTGTAGCAGTACTTCTGCTGTAGGGCGGAGGAAAAGCGGTTAAAGTAACTCTTGTAAGCACCCCTGACAAAATTATAGTTTGTCCCAATCCTTTTCACTTCTGCTTGACAGCTTGGTCAGCGTGTAATTATGAGACACAGGGCCAATCAATGAAATTGGAGGAGAAGCAGTTTACCTTAAACTGTATAAGTTTTTTTTCACTGTCAGGGTGGTAAGGATGTGGAACTCACTTCCACAATTCATGGTGTCAGCGGAAAGTATTGATAGTTTCAAAAAACTCTTAGATGGACACATTAGGGAACACAATATACAGGAATATGGGATATGATTTTTGACATGAACACCCACACAGGTTAAACTGGATGGACTGATGTCTTCATTCAACATTACCAACTATGTAACTGTGAAATAAAGAAAAAATTAATGTACTGAATACTGTCATTACATGCATTTAGCACATACAGCTATCAGAATACAATATTGTTTTCTATAGTATTCCTTGAACATAACACTGGCAAGAAATTGTTTCATGTTAAAGTATATTTAAGGGCTTATCAACCTTTTCCCACCACTAATTAGTATTAGTGTCTCATTTATTTTTTCTTATGGTGGTGAGAAAAAAAACTTGTTGTCACATCCACCTGCAAATCAGGTTTTCAATTATATAGAATAATTTATTAAAAGAACTTTACCAAGCGAACCTACAGCCCACATTCTGATTTCAATATTTAATGCAGGCACTTATATCTGAAATGTGAAAAGCCTTTCATGACCTGCTTGTATAGGATTGTGGTTAACTCTTCCTGTTGCTAATTTGTCTACTCATTATAGTGAGGTCCATAAAAATTCTCAGTTAAAAATGTATGTTGCCTGTCTCACCTGCGAATCAAGAGCTCTCAAAATATAAATGTTTAATGTTCTTTTTTTATACAGTTAGAACAAAGTTCTACAAAAAGACAGAGCTAATTACATCAATAATTTCAGGTTACGTATTTGAAGTGATGTATGTCAACAAGCAGCAGCAATTAGATCAGAAGAACAGTCAAAACAATGAAGGTGTCATTTTATATAATTAACAGAATCTAGTTGTAAATGTTTATATTTTGCATTTTTTGTAGACTTCCTGACAGTGGTAAGAGCTAAAGAGTGTTATCAAAATTTGTTTACGCTGTTGAAGGTTGATCTTGTGGTATATATGCCTCTCCCAGGACTAGCAAAGTCATTTGGTTTCCAAAGTGCCTGCTATATTTCACTGCATGGAGCTCTTGCTAATTGAGAGAAGCAAAAATAGACAAATGAAGAGATATATATTTTAGAGAATGGGTTTTACAATTATATACGTGTTTAATATTGTGCAGGGAGAAACTGTTAGCAAAACTGCCACATTAAGGAGAATGCTATGGAGTGCATGTCATTGAAGATCCTTAATGTTAAAAATCATGCACATGTTTTTGGAGCTCAAATGTAGTGTTTTGTTCTTACTGCCCTGCAGTTGACAAAATAGGATAATAGGCTCTTGCTGCAATGTTAACTCCTTCTCTCGAGCTGTCTGCTGCAGACCTACCATTTCTGCCATCCAACGTTGGTTATTTTCCAGGTTGCATTTTGAATGACAGCCAGCATCATTTAAACAAATTCCTGTGAGGTTCCTGGGGGTGCGTTATCACGCTGGCCTTGGCTCACGAGAGAATGCTGTAGAGAGCAGAAAAGAAAAAATGCATAGAGTGCTTCCAGGAATGTGGGGAGGAGTTATTAATAGTTAAGTGTCCATTTACTCACCACACTCAGATGCAGGTCCAGGCCCTTAAACTCAATTTTCTACAACTCCCTGGATTCCTGGATTCACCCAAGGAAGATAAGGTCCTCAGCTTCCCTTCTCAGTAGTACTGAGAGGTCACACCTAAAGAGGTAAAGGTAGCTGGGCAAGTGATGTGCAGCCAAGTCAGTGGCCCTCCACTATCAGAGCAACACACCACCTCAGTGGTAGTCAAGATTTACAAGGTCACTATCCTTGGGCTGGGACTCCTGAGTCTCCAGAGAGACAGCCCCAACCATACACAAAGGAAGCCATTAAACTGGAATGCCCCACTGACAGGATTCAAACAGTGGGGTGGTAAGGCGAAATGACTCCCCATTCGAGAAATAAAAATGTGGATGAAGAATAGAGATGAAGCGAACATACCTGTGCTTGGTTCTGAGTGGGTTCACTGAACAGTACCATGTTTCAGATGGCAAATCCAAACCCCATTGAAAGCATTGGGAGCCAAATCTTAGTATTAGACATTTTCTAGCCAAGCAAATAGCATTGGGAGCTGGGCAGTGCCCTGGTGGGCATGAATCAAAGCAAAATCAAAAAAGTTTTAAAAATCATTATTTAGCAGGGAGAGGTTAATTTTTGTCAGTATAAAGGGCAACATGATAAATACACAATTCCTTTAATCAACATGCTTGGGGGATGCAATAAAGCTGTACATTGTTTTGCAGAACATTATAATTCTCAGGGAGAGCATCAGGGACACTGTGTTGTAGCATAACATAAATTGTATGTGTAATAATTTAGTTTACATGTACATTATCCATTGACTTGCATACAGCAGTAGCAGCAGCAGCAGCAGCAGCAGCAGCAATGCAGTATGATTGATTCACACTTTTAAATACGTCTTTATTAGGTAGTTTCTGCCAAGACAACTGATTTTTTCTGTAGCTGTGTTAGGGGTTTTTCACAGAGAGAAGAGGGGGAAAAAAATATACACATTTGCAATGCAGCTTTTATACCTTTTAGGTAAAGGACAGGGAGATTGCATTTTAAATTATATTGCAAATAAACAAAAAGTTAATACAGTAAGTGCCCGACTTACGAACATTTCTTGCCTACGTTCCCGCAGCCTGCAGTCGATTTGAATGGCCAAGGTGATCAAATCCTCCAGAGAGTCGGGAACGCCCACTCTGGCCAGCTCGTACTTAAGTGGGTTGGACAGGCCTAAACGAAATTGGTGACGCAGGGCGGCGGCATTCCACTGGGTGTCCCCACTCCAGCGCCTGAATTCGGATGCATAATCCTCCGCTGCCCGGCGGCCTTGTTGCAGGGTATGCAGAGCTGCCTCAGCAGAAGCGGCTCGTTGCGGGTCATCATAAAGTTGTGCCATCGCCTTAAAAAATGAAGAGACTGAGTCTAGGTGCGAATGGCGATCCTCCATCAGATGGTGGGCCCAGCCTTGGGGTTCCCCCTGCAGCAAGGATATAACGAACCCCACTTTTACAGATTCTGAAGAAAAGGTCCATGGCTGTAGGTCAAAATATAACAGGCAGGAATTCTGGAAGGTCCTGAACTTCCTCTAATCCCCATTAAAACGCTCGGGTGTTGGCACTCGAGGTTCTGGCGGGGGAATGGTGAACACTGCTCCAGCGGAAGATTCTGCGGGGCCCTGGGCAGGAGGCAGATTAACTGGGGCTGATGGTGTGGCTGTTGGCGTGGTGAGGGTCTGAATACGTCCCTCCAGATGTGTGTACCCCTCTTGAAGTGTTTTAACAGCTTGGGTGAGTGCCGCCAAGTGTTGGCATATCTCTTCCAAGGGAGAGGGACCTCTTCCCGGCTCAGTCATGGCCGTATGGTTCTGTTAGGAGCCGACTGGTGACAGCCTCTAGCGACCCACAGGCCGGAATTCCCCAGGGCGCGGAGTCTAAGCCTCAATCTGCTGGTTCACCAGAGCCCCTGATGGTGGGGATGGACTTGAAGCAGGCTGAGACCAGGTCGCGACCCCCGAGTACAACCAGCTGTGGTAGAGGTAGCCGCCAATGACAAGTGGCAGGTGAGAGCCAGATGTGAAGAGGTAGTAGCGTAGTCAGACAGGCCGGGTCGGTAACAGCGGAGGCAGACGGTACAGAGCGGCAGCCAAAAGGATAAATGGGTCACAGGCCAGGTTCAGCAACAGGAGGTCAGACAATCAGGATCAGGCAGAGAATAGTCAGGACGAGCCAAAGGTCTGAGCAGGAGATGAGCAACAGGATCAGGGTCAGGCTGGGTCGGCAACAAGGCAATCACTGGACAGAATGAGCAGGAACACAGGAACAAGACCATACGGTAATTTGGAAATGCACAGGGCTGGTTTAAATAGTGCGCCCTGTGCTCTCATTGGTGCCAGACGCGCGTCCGCAATCGCGAGTGCGCATGCTCAGCCGCCGCTGTTGTCGCAGTTGCCTATGCCCTAGTGCCTGCCGGCTAGTGCGCATCGGTGTTCTGCGCGATCCCTGACAGTGTGGATGCAGGATCAGCATCAGCGTCAAGTCCCACTCAGCTTAATGCTTATTCAAGAAAAGCTAAAAGCCTGTTTGAATACATGAAGAAAAAACTGGGTGAATAGTGTGCATCTTTTACTGCCAGCCATGGATGGTTTAACAGATTCAAGGCTAGAGCCAACCTTCACAACGTAAAAGTAAGTGGTGAGGCTGGGAGAGCAGATACCATAGCTGCCCAAGAATTTCCAGCAACACTTAGAGAAATTATTGATGAAGGTGTTTATTCACCCCAACAGGTTTTTAACGTCGATGAGACAGGACTGCACTGGTAGAGGATGCCAGAATGAAGTTACATCAGTAAAGAGGAAAAGGGGATGCCAGGCTTCAAAGCAGCAAAGGACAGACTTACTCTTTTGTTTCGCGGCAATGCTTCCGGTGATATGAAACTAAAGCCTCCCTTAGTTCACCATTCAGAGAACCCAAGAACCCTCAAAAACATAGTCAAGGGCTCTCTACCTGTTGTGTGAAAGAGTAACTCCAAAGCCTGGGTTACACGGGCCATTTTCCAGGACTGGTTTTTCCACCACTTTATCCTAGAGATAGAGAAATATTGTTTGGAGAAAGATATTCCATTCAACATTCTTTTGCTGCTTGACAATGCACCAGGTCACCCGCAATTCATGAATGACTTTCATTCCAACGTCAAAGTAGTGCATCTGCCACTAAATACTACGGTGCTCATCCAACCTATGGACCAAGGAGTTATTACGACTTTCAAGATATATTATTTATGTCACACTTTTCGTCAGGCAGTGAAGGCTATTGATGAAACAGGAACAACCTTGCAACAATTTTGGAAGGACTATAACATCTACAAGGCCATAAAAAACATCAGCTTTGCTTGGCGTGAGGTTTTGGCTGTCACCATGAATAGGGTTTAGAAGAAACTTTGCCCGCAGTTTTTTCATGAAGTTCATGCACTTGAGAAGATGGGTAAGGAGTCTAAAGAGATCTTCAACAACTTAGTGACCCTTAGCATGAAACTGGAGCTAGATCTGAAAAAGAACTACTTAATTGAACTCCTTGCTGTGCAACATGAGGAGCTTACTAATGAGAACCTGATGGAATTAGAGGCCCAGCAAAAAGACAAAGAGAGCCAAGAGGAAGATGTAACTGAAGAACCAAAGAGATTCACAACACAGGAAATGGCAAGGGGATTTTCTTTACTTGAAGAGGCACTGTTAGTTTTTGAAGCACAGGACCCCAACGTAGAATGAAACACAAAGGTTGCAGCAGCCGTTCAGAATGCCATCCAGTGCTACAGAGTCATCTGTATGGAGAAATAAAAGCTACTACTCAGACATCACTGGATATTTTTTTTAAGTGGGTAGACAGAATTGAATCCTTCAAAAAACCTGTGTCATCAACATCAGGTGTGAGTGAAATTCCATCTTGCCCTCCATCTCCTATTGCTGATGATCCTTCAGCTCCACCATCTCCCACCTACCTTCCCTCCTCCATTTAGTAACTCATTTCCAATTTATGCCAGTTATGGTATTGTACTGTACAACCATTTACAGTTGTACTATACCAGTGGTGGGCAACCTTTTTTTTCAACTGAGCCAAATCTCGCCAAAACCACGATTGAAATTTATTTTGAGAGCCACATTTTTAAAACTGAAAATACATCTCCCATATAGTAATTCATCCCCCATAGTAATTCATCCCCCATATAGTAATTCATCCCCCATAGAGTAATTCATCCCCCATATAGTAATTCATCCCCCATATAGTAATTCATCCCCCATAGTAATTCATCCCCCATATAGCAATTCATCCCCCATATAGCAATTCATCCCCCATATAGCAATTCATCCCCCATATAGTAATTCATCCCCCATAGTAATTCATCCCCCATAGTAATTCATCCCCCATATAGTAATTCATCCCCCATATAGTAATTCATCCCCCATATAGTAATTCATCCCCCATAGTAATTCATCCCCCAAATTAATTCATCCCCCATAGTAATTCATCCCCCATACAGTAATTCATCCCCCATAGTAATTCATCCCCCATATAGTAATTCATCCCCCATATAGTAATTCATCCCCCATATAGTAATTCATCTCCCATATAGTAATTCATCCCCCATATAGTAAGTCCCCCATATAGTAAGTCCCCCCCCCATATAGTAAGTCCCCCCCCATATAGTAAGTCCCCCCCATATAGTAATTCATCCCCCATATAGTAAGTCCCCCCCATATAGTAAGTCCCCCCCATATAGTAATTCATCCCCCATATAGTAAGTCCCCCCTGTGTCAATTCACTTACCTTTGCTCCGCGCGTTCCTCTCGTCGTGCTTCCCGCGCCGTTCTGGTCTTCAGGGCGGACTGTGAGAGGAGAGGAGTTCGTCACGCTGCCCCGCCTACATCCTGGCTGCCCCGCCTACATCCTGACAGCTGCAGAGTCCTGACTTTTGGGGCGGCCGCCCGAGAGGAGGGAGGGGAGCGGGCGGCCGTCCGAGAGGAGGGAGGGGAGGGGAGGGGGCGGCCGCCCGGCACACGCCCGTCCGAGAGGAGGGAGAGGAGGGAGGGGAGCGAGGGGAGCGGGCGCCCGGCACACAGAAGAGCCGCATTTAAGCTTGTAAAGAGCCGCATGTGGCTCGCGAGCCGCGGCTTGCCGACCACTGTACTATACCAGCATTTTAAGGCACAGTAACTGTAAAAGTAAAAAAGTTTATTTACAGTTCTAATGTACTGTACCACCATTTTAAGGTAATTGTTAAAGTAAAAAATAGTTTATTTACAGTTGTACTGCACTGTATCCCCATTTTAAGGAAACTGTAAAAGTAAAAATAGTTTATTTACAGTTGCACTGTACTGTACCACCATTGTAAGGTAACTGTAAAAAATTGTTTATTTACAGTATTTTTGTGTGTGTTTGGTTTTTTTATGCTTTACATTGTATATTTGTGTCAAAGGTATATAAGATTCACTTTGTTGGACTTATGAGCAAATCCGATTTACGAACGTTCTTCCGGAATGGAACTCGTTCGTAAGTCGGGGACTTATTGTACAGAAAAATTTTAATGTTTTAAAGCACAACTTTTAGCCCTTTTAGGTAGTCCACATTTTTGAGGGATTGAGCAGGCAGATTGCATCTGGACATAATAATATTTTTCTTTTTCTTTTAACTTTTATTCAAACTATTTTTACAGTGTTGCATTCCTCACTTTTAATCCTGCTTGGCTGGACTGCTATTTCTGAGGGAGACAGTAAGCAGATTTCATCAATAAATATGAATTTAGACTTCATTTTTCCTTAGACAGAATATAAAAATGATGCTAGTTTGTTGCCGAGAATCTCATTCTCATTAATAACAGGAATAATTGTAGGTAAAGGGTAGGCCTTTTTGAGCTAGAAATATTATATAACAATTTAATTTTTCAGTCACAGATTATACAAATTTTACAGATTTGTGCAACAAAATCTCATTAATGGGAGGCACATTTGGAGACAGTCAGTTTTTGAACCAGAAATATTACAATTAGAGATGAGCGAAGAAATGAAAAATTCGATTCGACTGATTCGGCGAATTCGTGGACAATATTCGATTCGAGTCGAATAAATTCGCTGTGAATTTAACTTAAAAAAGGGTGTTTCTAGGCTTCAGAGAGACTTAATATTAGTGCAGAACACTGTACCTTTAATTTAAATGCCCTTGGAGTCTGCTGGGGAAGAGAAATAATACTGTCTGTCAGTATGACATGCAGATGAGTGCCGTCGATCTTAGAATCACTGCACACTTCACTCCTTTGGCCAGTCACGGGGCCAAAACCAGTGTTTGGAGCCACAGTGTGGCGGTGGAGGCAGCAGCAATGGGAGGCCATACAGCAACCTATGACAAAATGGAAACCAGCAGGAGCGTGAGGAGACCTGAAAGTGGCACATGGCAGAGTGGGAGCAATGGGAGGCGGTACAGGGACCCAGGTCACACTGTGGGCCCAGCAGCAGCGTGACCAGGCGGTACGGGGGCCCATGGCCGATATGGGGCTTGGTGGCACCTATGGAAGGCCTGTAATCTGCCAGCAACCTATGACAAAATGGACAACCGCAGGAGTGTGAGGAGATTTCAAAGTGGCACATGGCAGAGTGGAAGCAATGGGAGGCCGTACAGGGACCCAGGTCACACTGTGGGCTCAGCAGCAGCGTGACCAGGAGGTACGGGGGCCCATGGTCGATATGGGGCCTGGCGGCACCTATGGAAGGCCGCTAATCTGCCAGCAACCTATGACAAAATGGACAACCGCAGGAGTGTGAGGAGATTTCAAAGAGGTACATGGCAGAGTGGAAGCAATGGGAGGCCGTACAGGGACCCAGGTCACACTGTGGGACCAGCATCAGCGTGAACAGGCGGTACGGGGGCCCATGGCCGATTTGACCTCATTCATCCCATAGTCCTGCCGACTCACGAATAGCGTGGCCTCCTCAAAGGGCCTGAGCAAGCGCAGGTGTCACACATGAGCTGACAATGGCTGACATCTAAGTTACACAGGGAGTACCTTTATCCGCTTTTAACATCAGGAAATCTGTGATGGCCTTTAGCTGTTCGTAAAGGCGGTCTAACATATGTAGGGTTGAATTACACCTTGTTGCAACGTCACAGCATGAGGAGTCGGTACGGGGGCCCATGGCAGATTACATGTCTGGCAGCAGCAATGGGAGGCCCGTAATCTGCCAGCACCCTATGTCAAAAAATTTAACACACCAGCAGTGTGAAGAGACCTGAAAGTGGCACATGGCAGCAGAGTGTGGCGATGGAGACAGCAGCAATGGGAGGCCGTACAGGGACCCATGAGAGACTCTGGACTTGGCAGCAGCATGAGGAGGCGGTATATAGGGGCCCATGGCAGATTAGGGGCCTGGCAGCAGCTATGTGAGGCCCGTAATCTGCCTGCACCCTATGTCAAAAAATTAAACACACCAGCAGTGTGAAGAGACCTGAAAGTGGCACATGGCAGCAGAGTGTGGCGATGGAGACAGCAGCAATGGGAGGCCGTACAGGGACCCATGAGAGACTCTAGACTTGGCAGCAGCATGAGGAGGCGGTATATAGGGGCCCATGGCAGATTAGGGGCCTGGCAGCAGCTATGTGAGGCCCGTAATCTGCCTGCACCCTATGTCAAAAAATTAAACACACCAGCAGTGTGAAGAGACCTGAAAGTGGCACATGGCAGCAGAGTGTGGCGATGGAGACAGCAGCAATGGGAGGCCGTACAGGGACCCATGAGAGACTCTAGTCTTGGCAGCAGCATGAGGAGGCGGTATATAGGGGCCCATGGCAGATTAGGGGCCTGGCAGCAGCTATGTGAGGCCCGTAATCTGCCTGCACCCTATGTCAAAAAATTTAACACACCAGCAGTGTGAAGAGACCTGAAAGTGGCACATGGCAGCAGAGTGTGGCGATGGAGACAGCAGCAATGGGAGGCCGTACAGGGACCCATGAGAGACTCTGGACTTGGCAGCAGCATGAGGAGGCGGTATATAGGGGCCCATGGCAGATTAGGGGCCTGGCAGCAGCTATGTGAGGCCCGTAATCTGCCTGCACCCTATGTCAAAAAATTAAACACACCAGCAGTGTGAAGAGACCTGAAAGTGGCACATGGCAGCAGAGTGTGGCGATGGAGACAGCAGCAATGGGAGGCCGTACAGGAACCCATGAGAGACTCTAGACTTGGCAGCAGCATGAGGAGGCGGTATATAGGGGCCCATGGCAGATTAGGGGCCTGGCAGCAGCTATGTGAGGCCCGTAATCTGCCTGCACCCTATGTCAAAAAATTAAACACACCAGCAGTGTGAAGAGACCTGAAAGTGGCACATGGCAGCAGAGTGTGGCGATGGAGACAGCAGCAATGGGAGGCCGTACAGGGACCCATGAGAGACTCTGGACTTGGCAGCAGCATGAGGAGGCGGTATATAGGGGCCCATGGCAGATTAGGGGCCTGGCAGCAGCTATGTGAGGCCCGTAATCTGCCTGCACCCTATGTCAAAAAATTAAACACACCAGCAGTGTGAAGAGACCTGAAAGTGGCACATGGCAGCAGAGTGTGGCGATGGAGACAGCAGCAATGGGAGGCCGTACAGGGACCCATGAGAGACTCTAGACTTGGCAGCAGCATGAGGAGGCGGTATATAGGGGCCCATGGCAGATTAGGGGCCTGGCAGCAGCTATGTGAGGCCCGTAATCTGCCTGCACCCTATGTCAAAAAATTAAACACACCAGCAGTGTGAAGAGACCTGAAAGTGGCACATGGCAGCAGAGTGTGGCGATGGAGACAGCAGCAATGGGAGGCCGTACAGGGACCCATGAGAGACTCTAGACTTGGCAGCAGCATGAGGAGGCGGTATATAGGGGCCCATGGCAGATTAGGGGCCTGGCAGCAGCTATGTGAGGCCCGTAATCTGCCTGCACCCTATGTCAAAAAATTTAACACACCAGCAGTGTGAAGAGACCTGAAAGTGGCACATGGCAGCAGAGTGTGGCGATGGAGACAGCAGCAATGGGAGGCCGTACAGGGACCCATGAGAGACTCTGGACTTGGCAGCAGCATGAGGAGGCGGTATATAGGGGCCCATGGCAGATTAGGGGCCTGGCAGCAGCTATGTGAGGCCCGTAATCTGCCTGCACCCTATGTCAAAAAATTAAACACACCAGCAGTGTGAAGAGACCTGAAAGTGGCACATGGCAGCAGAGTGTGGCGATGGAGACAGCAGCAATGGGAGGCCGTACAGGGACCCATGAGAGACTCTAGACTTGGCAGCAGCATGAGGAGGCGGTATATAGGGGCCCATGGCAGATTAGGGGCCTGGCAGCAGCTATGTGAGGCCCGTAATCTGCCTGCACCCTATGTCAAAAAATTAAACACACCAGCAGTGTGAAGAGACCTGAAAGTGGCACATGGCAGCAGAGTGTGGCGATGGAGACAGCAGCAATGGGAGGCCGTACAGGGACCCATGAGAGACTCTGGACTTGGCAGCAGCATGAGGAGGCGGTATATAGGGGCCCATGGCAGATTAGGGGCCTGGCAGCAGCTATGTGAGGCCCGTAATCTGCCTGCACCCTATGTCAAAAAATTAAACACACCAGCAGTGTGAAGAGACCTGAAAGTGGCACATGGCAGAGTGTGGCGATGGAGACAGCAGCAATGGGAGGCCGTACAGGGACCCATGAGAGACTCTAGACTTGGCAGCAGCATGAGGAGGCGGTATATAGGGGCCCATGGCAGATTAGGGGCCTGGCAGCAGCTATGTGAGGCCCGTAATCTGCCTGCACCCTATGTCAAAAAATTTAACACACCAGCAGTGTGAAGAGACCTGAAAGTGGCACATGGCAGCAGAGTGTGGCGATGGAGACAGCAGCAATGGGAGGCCGTACAGGGACCCATGAGAGACTCTGGACTTGGCAGCAGCATGAGGAGGCGGTATATAGGGGCCCATGGCAGATTAGGGGCCTGGCAGCAGCTATGTGAGGCCCGTTATCTTGCAGCACCCTATGTCAAAAAATTAAACACACCAGCAGTGTGAAGAGACCTGAAAGTGGCACATGGCAGCAGAGTGTGGCGATGGAGACAGCAGCAATGGGAGGCCGTACAGGGACCCATGAGAGACTCTAGACTTGGCAGCAGCATGAGGAGGCGGTATATAGGGGCCCATGGCAGATTAGGGGCCTGGCAGCAGCTATGTGAGGCCCGTAATCTGCCTGCACCCTATGTCAAAAAATTTAACACACCAGCAGTGTGAAGAGACCTGAAAGTGGCACATGGCAGCAGAGTGTGGCGATGGAGACAGCAGCAATGGGAGGCCGTACAGGGACCCATGAGAGACTCTGGACTTGGCAGCAGCATGAGGAGGCGGTATATAGGGGCCCATGGCAGATTAGGGGCCTGGCAGCAGCTATGTGAGGCCCGTAATCTGCCTGCACCCTATGTCAAAAAATTAAACACACCAGCAGTGTGAAGAGACCTGAAAGTGGCACATGGCAGCAGAGTGTGGCGATGGAGACAGCAGCAATGGGAGGCCGTACAGGGACCCATGAGAGACTCTGGACCTAGCAGCAGCATGAGGAGGCGGTATATAGGGGCCTATGGCAGATTAGGGGCCTGGCAGCAGCTATAGGAGGCCCGTTATCTGCCAGCACCCTATGTCAAAAAATTAAACACACCAGCAGTGTGAGGAGACCTGAAAGTGGCACATGTTTGAGGCATGATTCATGGCGGATTTAGTCAGTTGTGTCAGGAACTGGTGGTTTGAAATCCAGACTAATCCACGCCTGATTCATTTTCACAAACGTGAGTCTCTCCACACTTTGGGTGGACAGTCGTGTCCTCCGCGGAGTTACAATACCTCCTGCCGCACTAAACACGCGCTCCGATGCCACGCTACTGGCCGGGCATGACAGCCTTTCAAGGGCAAATTCAGCTAGTTGGGGCCAAAGGTCAAGTTTCGTTGCCCAGTAGTCAAGGGGATTGTCTACCTCGGTTGGCAGGGTGCTGTCCAAGTAGGCCCAAGCCTGTTGTTTGAGCTCCTGCTCCAGGTCCACCTGATGCTGCTGCTGCTGCTGCGGCTGGTTAGTAGTTTCCTCACTGCGCTGGTGAAGAAAGCTACTCATCATCGACTGCAGACTGAGGCAGCCGCTGCTGGTGGAGCTGCCACTGCTCCTACCACCCCACCCCTCCCCTGCTGCCATGCCAGCGGAACGCGAGCGCACAGGGCCCACAGTGTCTGAGGATGGACGTTGGCGCACAAAGGCAGAGACCAACTGACTACATAGGTGGTTTTTATAGTACGTAATTTTGGCCTCCCTCTCAGCAGGTGTGAAAAAGGCCACCATTTTGGACCGGTAGCGAGGGTCCAACAAGGTGGACAGCCAAAAGTCATCCCTCTGTCTGATGGTTATTATTCGGCTGTCGCTACGCAAGCAACCGAGCATGCTATGGGCCATTTGTGCCAAGGAATGCGAGGGACTCCCTGCCTCCATCTCCACAGCATACTGCCACGGTGCGTCTGGGTCCTCTGTCTCCTCCTCCTCCTCCTCTACCAGATGCTCCTGCTCCTCCACTCCTGTCCGCTGAGTGGAAAAACCACCCATTTCACTCAATAATTCCTGAGCACAAATGTCCTCCTCTACCTCCTCCTCTTCTTCCTGTCCTGCCCCCACAGGGGTCATGTGGCGTTGAGATCTGTGCGCCACGTCTACCGCACCCTGACCAGCCATTGTTAACAGCATTTGTTCCAGGACGTGCAACAGAGGAATGACGTCGTTCATCCCATAGTCCTGCCGACTCACGAATAGCGTGGCCTCCTCAAAGGGCCTGAGCAAGCGGCAGGTGTCACGCATGAGCTGCCAATGGCTGACATCTAAGTTACACAGGGGAGTACCTTTATCCGCTTGTAACATCAGGAAATCGGTGATGGCCTTTCGCTGCTCGTAAAGGCGGTCTAACATGTGTAGGGTTGAATTCCACCTTGTTGCAACGTCGCAGATCAGGCGATGCTGTGGAATTCCGTTCTGCCGCTGCAGCTCAATGAGGGTGTTCTTTGCGGTGTAGGAATGGCTGAAATGCATGCACAGTTTACGTGACATTTTAAGGATGTCTTGCAGTGGGATGGTGGATTTTAGGAACCGCTTGACAACCAGATTGAACACGTGAGCCATGCATGGCGCATGGCACAACCTTCCTTGACGCAGAGCAGACACCATGTTCTTTCCGTTGTCAGTCAACATGGTTCCGATTTTTAGTTTGCGCGGAGACAGCCATCTGTCGATTTCTCTGTTCATTACACTCAGCAGTTCCTCCCCTGTGTGACTACGTTCGCCAAGGCATACCAGGTGCAGCACAGCGTGACACCGTTGCGCCCTGCACATGTGATATGCCGGTCGGGTAATGGGACTTGGCACGGGGGTGGCGGCTGAGGACACGGCGGAAAAAGAGGTGGTAGAGGCGGACATGCTTGCTGGACCAAGGACGTGCAAACGTGGAGGCAAAAGCGTCGTGACCTGTCCAAGTTGCTGGTGCGGCTGTGCCGGCACCACGTTCACCCAGTGGGCCGTAAATGACATGTACTGTCCCTGACCGTAGTTACAGCTCCACACGTCGGCGCTGCCGTGCACTTTGGCAGAGACCGACATGCTCAAAGACTGGCCCACCATCTCTTCTACATGTGAATGCAGGGCTGGCACTGCCTTTTGGGCAAAGAAATGACGGCTTGGCACTCTCCACCGCGGCGCGGCACAAGCCATCATTTCTCGGAAAGGTGCTGAGTCCACCAGTTGGAAAGGGAGGGACTGCAGCACCAGCAACTTGGACAGGAGGACGTTCAGCTTTTGCACCGTCGGGTGCGTGCTCGCAAACTGTTGTCTCTTGGATACGGATTCCAAGAAAGACTGTTGACGGAATCCGAGAAGAGGAGTAGCAGGAGAAGGAGCATCTGAACGAGCGGAAGATGCCAACGAGCGACAACTCCCCTCAGCAGAGGTGTTGGAGCCTTGACTGGCTGATAGAGGGCGATTGACGACGTCGGGTGACGGAGCAAGTAACGGAGCGGGTGATGGAGCGGGGGCTGGGGCAGGCAGAACCGCCGTATGTTTATCACGGTTTTCCCAGGCCACCGAATGGTGACGCTGCATATGCTGACGCAACGCTGTAGTCCCAACATGGGCCCCCTGGCCACGCTTGCATTTCTGGCCACATAGTCGACATACGGCTACGTTTACTTCCTCGGGCGGCTTGAGGAAAAATTGCCACACCACCGAGTAGGAAACTTTGCCCCCGCTACTCTTCACTGGCTGACTGCTACTTCCTCCGTGCGCACCGGCACCACTACTGGCCGTGGTGGTAGGCTGCAGTGGAGCTGGTGCTCTACTCCGTGGACGTTTGGCTCCACTGACACTGATGCGACCCTGCTGCTGTCTCCTGGGCAACCCACCGACTGTTTTGCTCGCTGCCAAGCTGCCACCCTCTTCTCCTGATGATGCGGAAGAAATTGCCTGATGACGACGAGGCTGCCAAGTGCGATCAACCTCCTCATCATCAAGTAGGGTCTCCGCCTCACTACTAGCCCCCTCGGCTGCATCTGGGTCAGGAGACAGACCTGTCTCTAGACCGGCTACCGAGCCACTCTCCTCGCCAGTACTTGTTCGCTTGGCTGCTGAAAAGGCCGATGTCTCCCCCCGTTCCTGACCGCCCTCTGTTAGCTCTTCCTCACTGTACAGTGGGGCTGAGCCCACAGCATGCGATACTTCGCTTGGTGAGGGAACAGCAAAGGACAGGGGCAGGTAGAGGACACGTGATTTCAGTGGGCTTGCTCCCGGGCCATGCCAACTAACGGTTGTGTCTGACGTACCCACCGACCGTTGGCTGTAGGTGTCAGAGGTGACCTGGGAAGAGGAAGACGACCGAGCCAACCAATCAATGACGGCAGGGTTGTCGGTGGAGACACGACCGCTGGATGACACCGGGAGCACTGGCCTCTGGCTGCGAATACTGCTGCCTCGACCCCTTCCTCTGCTGCCACGTCTGCTCGCTCCTAAAACATTGCCTCCTCTGCCACTCCTCTGCATGTTGTCTGACATACTATTTAATTCAACGATTAGGTGTCCCTGAGTAACAATTCTCTGGCACTCAGTAACAATTCTGTCTGTCCCTGAGTATGAATTCTGTGGCCCTGAGTAACAATTCTGTGTCTGTGCGAGTAACAATTCTGTGTCTGTGCGAGTAACAATTCTGTGTCTGTGCAAGTAACAATTTTGTGTCTGTGCGAGTAACAATTCTCTGGCACTCAGTAACAATTCTGTCTGTCCCTGAGTAACAATTCTCTGGCACTCAGTAACAATTCTGTCTGTCCCTGAGTAACAATTCTCTGGCACTCAGTAACAATTCTGTCTGTCCCTGAGTATGAATTCTGTGGCCCTGAGTAACAATTCTGTGTCTGTGCGAGTAACAATTCTGTGTCTGTGCAAGTAACAATTTTGTGTCTGTGCGAGTAACAATTCTCTGGCACTCAGTAACAATTCTGTCTGTCCCTGAGTAAGAATTCTCTGGCACTCAGTAACAATTCTGTCTGTCCCTGAGTAACAATTCTCTGGCACTCAGTAACAATTCTGTCTGTCCCTGAGTAACAATTCTCTGGCACTCAGTAACAATTCTGTCTGTCCCTGAGTAACAATTCTCTGGCACTCAGTAACAATTCTGTCTGTCCCTGAGTATGAATTCTGTGGCCCTGAGTAACAATTCTGTGTCTGTGCGAGTAACAATTCTGTGTCTGTGCAAGTAACAATTTTGTGTCTGTGCGAGTAACAATTCTCTGGCACTCAGTAACAATTCTGTCTGTCCCTGAGTAACAATTCTCTGGCACTCAGTAACAATTCTGTCTGTCCCTGAGTAACAATTCTCTGGCACTCAGTAACAATTCTGTCTGTCCCTGAGTAACAATTCTCTGGCACTCAGTAACAATTCTGTCTGTCCCTGAGTAACAATTCTCTGGCACTCAGTAACAATTCTGTCTGTCCCTGAGTATGAATTCTGTGGCCCTGAGTAACAATTCTGTGTCTGTGCGAGTAACAATTCTGTGTCTGTGCAAGTAACAATTTTGTGTCTGTGCGAGTAACAATTCTCTGGCACTCAGTAACAATTCTGTCTGTCCCTGAGTAACAATTCTCTGGCACTCAGTAACAATTCTGTCTGTCCCTGAGTAACAATTCTCTGGCACTCAGTAACAATTCTGTCTGTCCCTGAGTAACAATTCTCTGGCACTCAGTAACAATTCTGTCTGTCCCTGAGTAACAATTCTGTCTGTCCCTGAGTATGAATTCTGTGGCCCTGAGTAAGAATTCTCTGGCACTCAGTAACAATTCTGTCTGTCCCTGAGTAACAATTCTCTGGCACTCAGTAACAATTCTGTCTGTCCCTGAGTAAAAATTCTGTGGCCCTAATAACGTTTCTGTGTCCCTAAGTAACAATTCTCTGGCACTGAGTGAAAATTCTGTCTGTCCCTGAGTATGAATTCTGTGGCCCTAACTAGCGTTTCTTTGTCCCTAAATAACGATTCTGTGGCCCTCATTAACAAGTCTGTGTCCCTGAGTAATGGTTCTCTGTCCCTAAGTAACTTCTCTCTGTCCCCAATTCTCGTTTCTGTGGCCCTAACTCTGTCCCTGTCCCTAGTACAGAGCGGTCTGCCTCTGTTCAATGACTGCAGGCAAATGAAGATTTCCAAAATGGCCGCTATATATACCTCGACCATTACACAGTGCTGGCTGGCTGGCTGCTGATTGGCTGATGCGATCACATGTCGTTGAGGAATGCATTATGGGGCAGCGCGCCTTGTCTGCGCGCCTTCCCCGACATCCCCGCTCCGTCGCCGCACATGTCAGCCGCCATTTTCGGAAAAATTTCGATTCGCGCGTCCGAATTAGGCTGTTTTTCGGATTCGGCACGAATCGAAATTTTTCCGATATTCGACTCGAATTCCACTTCGGATACTTCGATTCGCTCATCTCTAATTACAATATAGTACACAGATAATGAAAATTCTATAGATTTGCTAAACAGAATCACATCCTATTCATAACCGGCCTATTTGTTTGCCTATTTTAGCTGGAAATATTACAAGAAACTGTATACTTTCAAGCACAGATTATAACACTACTACAGAATTAAAATGAAGTGCCAGAGAGCTTCAGCTAGAAATATCAAATGAAAATATATTTTCTTAAAAACACTATATACAAATTGTACAGAACCATTGAATGATGAAAAACTAAACCATTTTTTCAGACACAGATTATGAAAATTCTGCAGATTTGCTGAACAGAATATCAGCCTTTTTTATAGCAGGCAAATATGCAGGCAGAAAGTAGACCTATTTCAGCTGTAAATATTACATAAACCTTTTCAGACACATATTTTAAATTTTGTACAGATTAGCTGAATAGAATCTGATACATTTAAATAGCAGGCAAATTGAGAGGCTTCAGCCAGAAATAGTAAACACAACTGTCATTTTTCAAAGACACTTTATAAAAATTGTATGGATTTTCTGAACCAGAAACTCATCATTTTCATGTGAAGCATTTTTGGAGGCAGAGAGTAGCATATATCAACCTGAATTAATAAATGAAAATGAGACACTATAAAAACATTGAACAATTTTTAAGCACAGAATCGCATCTATTTACATTATGCCTGCAAGGCCTAAAGGAAGATTCAGAGACTGCTGCAGGGGATGATCAGCTTCTGTGTCCACAAGCAATGGTGAAGTGGCTAACAAAGCCTTTGCCATTCTCCTCCTCTCCCAGGTGCAGAGTAGCTTGATGTCATCTCTAGCTGCAGAGGAGCCCAACAACCCACTTAGTTGTAATGAACTATACTGCTTTCTCCAATAAAATACATAAAAATGTATTACTGCACACATAATCTAAAACACCATGGTACAAACATTTATAATCCCCCTAAGTACCTGCTGTAACATACTGACATATTCATTATTTATAATGGAAAATAACACAATATCACAATATATGAAATAATACCAGATACATGGCTCCTGGAACTATTTGAATTCACATATATATCAGACGCAATTCAAATGATTGAGTCTCATATGCCTGGGAAGGTGGGGTAAAATCCCCAATTTAGGTAAGTTTCAAGAATGTTTGACATGGCTATTGGAGTAACTCAATGTTAAGTCAGTTCCAATCGAAATGCCGATCCTGGTAAAATCCAAATAGCTCATGTGCTTAGAAGGACCACCAAGTGGATATGATCTGATTAAAGGGTAAGGGACATTACCTAAATGTTTATAAAGACCTTCCTTGAGTACACATGCAAATGGAGAAGTAGAGTTCCAAAATGAGCCCCCCAGCTGGGGTGGTGTGGGCTTATGAAAACACTGCTTGTCCCAGTACATCAAGGCAAAAGCATGTCATAGCTAATATGGGTCTCACAATATACAGTAGATGCCAGCTTGACGCGTCTATGGGATAGTCAATCCAGGCTCTCAATGTTGTGCGCACACATACAAAGATGCTCATAGCAGCAAAAGTTTGTTGGAACATACCCCCACATGCTGGGCTGTTCATCTTCACCATACCACCATCAAAGCATGCTTATCATGACAGGTGTAAAGTAAACGTCTGTTCTGTTTCCAGGTAGTTGGATAGACAGCAGTTACTGGGGGAGGAAAGAAAAGCCCAAACCTGACCAGTTTTAGCGGAGTCTGATGAAACTGACATTGTTATCCTCTATCCTGCAATCACCTGGATAGTAAGCATGGGGGAATCTCTGCAATTGGCACACAAACAGAAACAGAACACTCTTTACAGTAATGAGGTGTAATGCCTATGAAATGTGTTGGCCTTGGACCCTTTGTTTCTTGGGTAATTTTTACAATAAAGTATTGTTGCTTAAATGCTAGGAGCATGAGAGGTGACTAGTGTCATTTTTCTAAGCAAAGGAACAGAGTCACAAGATATTCTGCTGAGATAAAAACTTGTTTATGGAATTGAACGTGTTAATGACATCTAGTAACCTCACATTAGAAGATAAAAACCTGTTTAAAGATGTCTACTTGCTTGAGAAGTTAGAATTCTTTATGTTTAGGGTAGATTATTATTATTATTATACAGGATTTATATAGCGCCAACGGTTTGCTCATTATAGTGGGAGACAATACAGTAACAAAACAGTTCAATACAAGAGGGATTTGAGGGCCCTGCTCCTTGGAGCTTACAATCTAGGAGGGAGGGGTGAATGGTACAATAGGTAATAACTGTGGGGAATGGAGTGGCTGGAAGAGTAGAGGATTCCAGTATTAGCAGAGGGCGGGATAGGCTTCCCCGAAGAGATAGGTTTTCAGTGATCGCTTAAAAGTAGGTCGAGTAGGCGATAGTCTGATAGATTGGGGTAGGGAGTTCCAGAGGATGGGTGACGCCCTGGAGAAGTCTTGGAGATGAGCATGGGAGGAAGAGATAAGGGAGCTAGAGAGAAGGAGGTCTTGCGAGGAGCGGAGAGTACAGTTTGAGTGATATTTAGAGACAAGATCGGTTATGTAAATTGGGGCAGTGTTGTGGACGGCTTTTTATGTCATTGTTAGTGTTTTGAATTTTATCCGTTGGGCAACTGGGAGCCAGTGGAGGGATTGGCAGAGAGGGGTGGCAGATACAGAACAGTTAGTAAGGTGGATGAGTCTGGCAGAAGCCTTCATGATATGAAGTTTGGGGTAGATGAGAAGAAGTTTAGGGTAGATAAGAAGTAAAAACGTGACTTTTCAGATAACGATGTGGGATCAATATGCTGGTTGAGCGTGACTCTATTATCCTCACGGAACCCTTCTGCTGTCTCCTCCTGTGGTGGGTGTGACGCCCACCCACTATTGGAAAGCTTCCAGTAAAATGGTTTAAAAGCCGGGAGTCCAAGTGAGATTGATTAGGAAGCCATTCCATGCGTGAGGGGATGCTCTGACGCTGGGATTCTTGCCAAGGTTATATGGGCTAATCAATTGGTCGTGCTTACAGCTTCCCTGTGACCCCCCTGGGCAGTATGGTTCCAATGGGATTTGTTCCTTCCAGCTTCCAACATAGCTTTGGTAATGTTTTAATTCTATCCTGTGATGCTGTAAAATGATGTGTCTATTTCATGCTGTAATGCTCACATTATTATTGGTGTGTGTTATTATGCAGATTGTGATGACTATAAGATATATCCTCCTGTGTGTCATGTGATAATAAAAGTGGAGGTTTTAACAGTGCAAGAATATTGCAGTTGGATTCTGTTATTTCTTGAAGTGCTGAATGAATGCTATGATGTGCCAGGGCAGGTATTCATTTGGTAGAGAGTCTTTCACATACGTAGAATATTTAATGGTATAAATGCTGATTAAAAGTTCCTGTGTGTGACTACCTGTTGATTGTGTGCATGTATATGACTTGCTTTTAGTTATTGCACCCAGCATTTCTATTACAGGAGGAAAGGTTGAACCTTTCGCAGATTATTATTCATTTTTGTATTCCTGTTTGGGAAGTTACATTTACTTTCTGTCCCAATGTGAGTGGTCACCAGTAGAGAAAATCTCTCTAGTCTCAACATGGCTTCTACTCCTGTCACAGGCCACCCAGAAAAGGCCATCTACATCAAGAGACAAAAACTTTCCCTGAGGCTAATTGTGCTTCTCCCAGAAAATGTATCAATTCTTAGAAAAAAACTAATCTCCCAGAGTGCCTTGGGGGGTCTGCAAACAACAGAATATGTAACTTTATGGTGAGTCCTCTCTAATGAATCACATACAGCTGTCTTATTTGTACTTGTAATCATGAAGGGTCCTTTTACATGGGCGTTACGTTTTTTTCTTCAGTTCAGTCATGTTTTTTTCTTTGAAAATAAGAACTAAATGGAGACTTATCTTTTTACCTCCGTTTCATTTCCATGTACATCCATTTATGGTCCGTTTACATCAATTTTTGGTAAGTTTACTATCTGTTCACTTCCGTTTTTGATCCGTTTTTTATGAGTCATGGAAATTTCTCAAGACACTTTGCTCTTCCCCAGCATGCATTGTGCTTCCCATGCAGCTATGCTGTCCCAATGAATGAGGGGGGGGGGCAATGTGTAGTCGTGTAGCATAGTACTGAAGAAGGGCTTGGTTTTGAATGTTCTATATCTCGTGAACATATACCATTCTGTTAAGGCATAATTAATATCCTACTTATTAATCCTCCTAGGTTTCTTGCATCGGGTCATTCATTCACCTCTATAGACCACTATTGGGTATATCAACCATATCAGCTATTGTCCTTGACACCTGCCAGGCTATATGGGAAGAGCTAGGTCCAACTACAATGCCAGTTCCTGATACATATATGTGGAAGGAAATATCAAACTAATTTTTTCAGAAGACCCAATTCCCAAACTGCTTTGGAGCCCTGGATGGCAAATGTGCATATTCAAATGTATCCTGGATCAGGCTCTAGGTATTTCAATAACAAAAACATTTTCTCATTGGTCCTCATGTTAATCTGCAACAGTAATTACAAATTTGTTGCAGTGGACATCGGTGCATATGGCAGCACAGCTGACTCCTGAGTGTTCAGGGCATCCAAAATGGGGAGAAGACTTCTAGAGGGCTGGCTGAACCTACCTGCTGACAAATCCCTGCCCTGAACTACTGAACCTGAACTCATGTCCTCATGGCTGATGAGGCTTTTGCACTATCCAGGCATCTTCTCAGGCCATATGCCAGGCACAATCTAAATGACAAGAAGAGAGTCTTCAACTACCGACTCAGGAGAGCTAACGGCTAATTAAAGGCACGTTTGGCATCTTAACCAGCAAATGGCGCATTTTCCACAGTGCCATGCAAATTAGCCTGGAGAATGCCGAATGTGTGATCTGAGCATGCTTTGTACTGCACAACATCATTTGTCAGAAGGAAGGCATCAGTATGGAAGAGAAAGATGAGACACATTTGCCCTCTGGCTATTACTCTGGACTGCGACCAAACAACTCGGATCTGGCCATACGTGACACTTTTGCTATTTCATGTCCCCTGACGGAGAAGTTCCATGGCAGTATTCGCATATGTAAACAGTCCCAACATTGGTAAATACTAACCATGTCACCATCCTTCTGTTAAAATTGTTATTTGTGCACTATACAAGAATAAATTAAAATACTGCAAATTTGCATTTTTTATTAATGTAATAGAAAATAATTGATCACAACATATTATATTTTAAAATAGAGACTGTGCAATAACATGTCTTTTTTAACCAAATATATTATATCCAACAACATGGTTACTTCCAAAAATATTATATTCAACAACATGGTTATTTCCCTTTACTGGGTGTACTCATCTCAGTTCTCATGTACAGTATGTGTGAAGGGGGGGGTGTCTCTTCCTCCCTGATGTGCTGTGCTGTGCAGTGTGTAAATTCTCCTCAAAGCCCATTTCTAAACTCTCATACAAGCTTCACAAATCAAGCATTTTGAACAAATCTTGAAAAAAATACTACAGATAAACAGCTACAACGTGACGGAGGCATTGTCAAATCTCTGGGTATCACCTGATACCTGAAAAGAGATTACTGCAGATAAACAGGTACAACATGCAGAAGACTTTCTCTCATCTCTATGTTTCACCTGAGAACTGTCATGTAAGGTATATCCTAAGGCCAAACCTTTTGTTCATTTTTGGATAGAGTGGAGATGGATCTGAACACCTATCAGGTTTTTATTGTGGTCTGTGGCCCTGACCCTCTGTAGTTGTCATGTTTCCCCATTATCATTGACAGTGAAAGGGAAAGAAACAGCACATCTTGCCTTGTCCTCAGAAAAGTGGGTACATTTACCAATGTGGAAACTAGTTCTGGTGACAAGGGGGTCCACAAGGAAGTCCCTTCATTTGCTGTAATTTTATCTCACTTTCTGTTTGTCTATGGGGCGTGAAGCGAAGGTACATCTTCTGCATGGGACACCGATGGCAAAAAATAAAATGACAGGGGTTATAACCCTTGATTACTCTATCCAAAATTAACTAAAAGTTTTGACTATAGTTTTACTGTAAAGTTCCTGATAATAATTACTGGGGGAACTTGAATACTGGCTAGTTGTTTGTGAGGAACTGCCATAAGATTGTGATTGAGAACTTGAGGACTCATATGAGTTGGAGGTGTTGTTATTTTGAATGAAGAGACACTTAGGATGGCGGTATTGTATTTTGAGAAGTGCTGGTTGGTGTATGTTGGTGTTGCTGCATGGGATTGTGACAGGGGTACTGCTGCTGAGCATATACCTGCTGAGGTTATGCATTTTATGGAGCTAGATCTGATGGATAACCTTGTGATGGCCGCTGCTGATGACTAACATAATAAGTTGGCATTAGATCTCCAGCCATTGCAGCTTTAACACATAATCCTACAAAGCTAAAAATAGCCATTTGAATCTTCATTTTTTTTTTGAGGGGGAGTTTGAAAAAAATGATGGTAAATGTTTTGGCTGGATCACTAAATGGATCCATAGTGTCAGCCCTCCTCATCGCCCTCATGTCCTCCATGAAGGACATCATTGCTGCTTCCATGTCGGGCTTGGATTGCCTTCTAAGACGTTGGATGTTTCTGGAACTGGTGCTTCTAGAACAATTCTATGGGGTATGAAAATATTATTTAGAACACTTGAATTTTTTCACATTGTTGAATGGGGCCTTTGTTGTGAAATATTTGCCGTCACATGTTGTCTGTCTTGACTGGTTGCTCTTGCATACTATGGGGACATTTGGGAAGATGTAGTTGGATTTGTATTCTGCTCAGGTGCTACATCTTCCATTTCTGCTTGCTGCTTGGCATCAGTGTCCTCAGGGGAAGCTTCCCCCTCCTCATCATCAGAAATGTTGGAGCTGATGCTGCAATAGTAGGAGTAGATCATTACATCTAGTTTTTTCTATGAAACAGTTTATTACTCACGGTCTTAAGTCCATCACATTTCTTAAGAAGTCCAACATCTCATAGAAAGGGGTTTTCATTTTTTTTGCTGGTTCCTGCGCCACTCCTACTTTCCTCAGTTTCTTCCTTAAAGTTCTCATCTATAGCGGTTGCTCTGGGATCTCCATTTACAAGTCTCAGCATGCCTTCAGTTAGTTACAAGTGGACTACAAGTGTGATACAAGTAGATATATCAGTGTGATACGGGTGTACTACAAGTCTTAGATTCCCCCCAAGACATCTACCATGTTTTTCACACTGACTTACTCTGAGTGGTGACTAGTTAGGAGTGACCTCAAAAAAGCTTTCTTCCCAGAGTCTTTTGTTTGCGATCCTATCACTGTAGTCACGACAGCCATTGGCATGGACCAGGTTAATGAGTCTCTTATTGGACACATTTTTGGCCATCCAAGGTGATCTCACAGACATGTGACCACTACCTGGGTCATAAGTTATTGTTTTATTGAAAATTAAAAAAAATATGCTATTTTGCAGAAAACCAGATGTTAGCAGATTGGATGTAAGCAGATGTCGTCTGCTAACATCCGTTTTTCTTTCGTACCATTTTTTTTTATGGTGGAAAAATAGGGTTTTCTTCTATTTAAAAAAAAAGCGGATGTTAATGGATGCGGACATTAATGGATGTAAATAGATGATCAACTGCTTACATCCGCTAGTCCATAGAAATACATGTTTGTCCATTTTTCATCCGTAAACGAACAGATGAAAAACGGACATACGGAACACCCGTGTGAAAGGACCAAAAGAGAGACTGTTGTCAATTAAATTTAATGAAGTGGTGTTTGCTGCCACAAATCACAGCTATTTGTTTTAATGCTTGCACCTCCTTATTTCTATGTTATTCAGTAGGTGATAACAAGAAAATACAGAAAAATGTACATAATTTAAATGACCAAAATTGTTCCTGGATTAATTTTAATGCATGCTTTTTTTGTACTCATCTTGGACTGTAGTTTCCATTTTATACTGTGTTAGGGCAGCAAAGGGAATAGTGGGAATAGGCTGACATAATCATTTTTTTTAAGTTTTTATTGTTTATCAATAAATGTATACCAAAGAAAAGTAAAATAATATAATTCTTACAAAATTTTTTTAAAATAAATAAAGCAAATCTGACATTATTTAACCCCTTCCTGTCCAGGCCATGCCAATAAACGTATGTAACTTTCTTTTCATATGCTACCTATATCATACACAACTCCCCAAAATATGAAAAATCAAGAAGAAAAATAAAAAATGATATCAAAAAGTGTCCATAATAAAACAATAATAACCAAATTAAGGTCAGTGTATAAAAATCATGCACTTGTGTCCTCCAAAATTTATAAAGTCATAGACTGGTGACTCCAAATAAATCCTAGTGCTTGAGCCTTCCAAATGGCTCTCACGAACAAAGTAAAGCTCAAAAAAAGGAAAATTTACACACGGCGGAACCGTAAGTGACGGAGCAGCCTTCTTGGTTGTTGGCAAATCCTTACCAAACACTCGTGGATGATACCAGGACTTCCGTTATCATTGATAAACGTGACCACTATCAGTGAAAAAGTGAACTAATGTGTCAACGGTGATAGTGAATCACTCTCAGTGCAAAAGAAAACATCAAACAGCAAGTGTCAATATCTGTGCACACTTCTATTATGTAAGGAGTAAATACCCTTATCAAAATAAATTAAAAATTGAAGTCCTATAAGCAGTCATGTTTTAAGTTATGCTTGAGCCCATTTAGCAGGCCAAGTGAATCTATAATCCAGAATCATAATTGTAATAAGGGGGCAGTTGGTATACAAAATCTTGAATTTAGTCTCCCAGCTGCATTAAGAATAGTTGGAGTAGTTAATTGCTCATATTGGCTTGAACAGTTGAAAAAGAGTGATATCAGTGGGCTTAAAGCTAAAATTTTGATTCTTCCATATTTCTGCTGGTAAAGGTAGTGTGGAACAGTTGGAATTTCTGTATACCTGCTCAACCTGATAGTTGAATGGACCATACAGGGAGGTGCTGGTGCATGGAAGGGTTTTTAATTTAAATCAAGTGAATATAGGGTGGTTGCACAGGAAAGAATGATGGAGGGTGTGGGTTTACATTGCTGGGTTTCATGATTCATTTACTTCCATGTATAGTATATGCCAGTGGTATTGAATTAAAATTCACCAAGATCCGGGCAGTAAAATTTGCATGCATCAGAGGTCCGAATCTCATGTAGCCCCTATAGTGCACTTTTGTTTGCACCAAACCATGTGTTGCTGATGTGCGATTTTGAAAAAAATGGTTGGGGACTTCTTCAGGTTAGTAGCAGGTAGTGCTGACCTACCCACAACGTGTGCAACAAATGCACATGTACAGACCTGAACCAGTGTCCTCAATCCCACTGCACATCACAGTCCCCTTCTCATTCACAGCAAGATCCCTCTTGATAAGTGTCCTCAGCTCCCCCTTTATATCACCCCCCTCCACCCCTTTCACAGTAGTGTTCTCCCACTTCCATGACATCAACCCCCCCTTCCCAACAGTACTGTCCTCTGCCCCCTTTACTGAAGATTACTCTGCCCCTTTTTACATCATCCCCCCACATTACTGTCCCCAGCCCCACTCCATGTTACTGTCCTCAGCCCCCTCCATTATTGTCCTCAGCCCCCCCATTACTGTCCTCGGCCCCCCATGTTACTGTCCTCAGTCCCCACACGTTACTGTTCTCAGCCCCCACGTTACAGTTCTCAGCCCCTCCCACTTTAATGTCCTCAGCTTCCACAAACCACATTCCTTAGCCCCCCACATTCAGTCCTTGGCCCCTTCTTCACACTAATGTCCTTAGCCCCTTTAACTTTGCCCCCCCCACTGTCCTACCTTACACAGACAGTAATTGACAGACAGTGATTGATTGCTAACCTGCTTGTTAACCTCAGGCAGCTCACACCCTCCATCCAGAACTGTCCTGCCTCCCGCTGTCAGCTCTGTGAGGATGACCGTGAAACAGCTGGGGGAAGAAAAGGCTCTTAAATGGCAGGACTGCATGGGTCTGGATGACTCAGTCTGCATCCGGACCCTGGTCCGCCATTTAGTGATGCCTGGTATATGCATTATACAATTAAAGAGTTAGAAGTTAAGGCAGGAACTTTCAACCTGAATATTTGTTTAGGTCAGTGACCCAGAACAAATAGGTTGCAGCTAGAGAAGCCAGAATATGGAAATGACGGAATGAGAACTTTCAAGTGGCAATGATTCTATCACAATAGCTTCTATTTAATACAATTCCTAGGAAACTAGGCCTTAAGGGTAGCTTCACGGTGAGTCTGCTTTTGCTACAGTGCAGTGTGCCGGCAGTTTTGGTGTGGGTTAGCTGCTCATTGCCATACACTCCTATTATGTCTCGAAATTTTAGTGTGTTTTATGAAAGCGCACCAAAAGTCCTAAATTCGGTGTGATGCTGCCCTAAGTTCCTGTTTAGTGATCAATCCTAATTTTGTAGTATCTTTTTAACACCCAGTGAGCTATCGTATTAGTAGTGCTTGGTATTCATGAAATCCTCCTTTCAGAATACATGCCAACTTTGACTTGTCTTAGTGCATCAGGATGAGGTAATTTGGACTTAAAGGATAAGTTCACCTTTTGGACAAATATAATAAATGCACATTTTTTTGCAGGTAAAAAAATGTGCATTTATTATTTTTATCCAAAGGAGCCTGGAAAGAATTGCACCAGCAATCAGTAGATCACTGGTGCCATGCAGGTCTCCTGCAGACCTGTCAGAATATCTGCTTGCCGTAGGGGATGTATGAGCAAGAAGATATTCTGACAGGAAGCTTCAATAAACTACCACGGGGCTCCACAGTGCCGTGGTAGTTCATTGAAAACTACAAGCCCACAACTGCTAAGTAGGGTTGCCACCTCATCCCTCAACCAAACACATATTAATGATACAGGTTCTGCGGCTATTTTAAGGCAGATAAGGCACTGAGTTAAATTACCACCTTAATCAGCCACAGAACCTGTATCATTAATATGTATTTGGTTTTATAGGGATGAGGTGGCAACCCTACCGCTAAGGCAGTTCATTCATTTACAGAAGTCCGTAAATTAATAACATGGCAGGTGGGCGTGGCAGGCGTGGCTGCACCTATAGGAACATGTAACATGTTCCAAAGGTGAACTTGTCCTTTAATCATCAAAAAGACTGGAGATGTGTTTCCAGTGTAAACCATTTGAATTTGCCCTTGGAATCATTTATTGTTCGATGACTACCAGCTATATTTTGTGCAAGCAGTTGTGCTTGTCTAGAGATAGAATAATCACAGATTTTGACAAGTAATTTTTTGTGTGTTTTGAATGTTTTAATTCTTGTACTTTTGTTTATTTTTGTTTCTGCTACAAAGCAGCTCAAAGCAACAAGTGAAATCAGTCAGTGAATTCAAAGGGTCAGTCCACACCAGATGCACTGGCACTTTTTTCAATGCATGCCAACGGAAGGACCTGTAAATAATAAAGTATGTAAATGGCAGTAGTGCATTGTAGTAAATAGAATCAGTGAGCGCTTAATAATGTAGCAGCTGTAGCACATAAAAGGCAACCAAAATAAAACCTCATAAGATACATATGTAAGAAAAGTGCAGCGCTAAAAGGTATATACTCCAGTCTGGTAATAAAATATAAATAAAATAATATAATAATAAAATGGGTGACAGTTCATGGTAGGTGATTAATACAGGAGTTGATAGTGACTTCACGTTCCAGTGGTGTGTTGATAAATAGTAAAAATATGCACTCACAAGATGCGTATCTTTCAATACGCATTAATCAATAAAACCAGAGGTCCCTCTCATGGGATGGGATGGATCAGCTGAGCCGTCCCAACGGACTCTCCTCCCTCTGGGTAATGGGCAGCCAAACGGTCGTCTCTCTTGGTGTATGAAGACGGGCATCCAGGTAGAGGCCTCTTTAATGGATGGGCAGGATGCTTATCAGCTTACGCTGGAACCAGTGCCCTCCTCTGGACTGGTGACATAAATAATACAAAAAGCCCTTAAAACAAAAGTGAATGTTAAAACACAGCATGCCAACACATGTGTGTTAACCTGCACACAAAACACACGTTGCACACATACTTTAGAATATATATATATATATATATGTATACTGCACCAATACAATTTCAACCTGCTCAAAGGACCCAATAGATCACACTGCACTGCTAATTGCACACCCCAGTAAGTTTTTAACTTGGAAATTTTTGTCAACCTATAGCCTTTAGAGGGGCAAAAAGCTTCTGGTTCTGCCTGGTTAAGGCTAGGTTCACATCTATGCAGTTTGCGTTTGAGCCGTTTCTGCATTTTGCGTTGCACTTTTGCACCTGCGTTTTTGCCGTGTTTTTGATGCATTTTTTTTTTCTTGTTGCTAGGCAGTTTTAAAACGCAGCAAAAACACACTATATGCTTTTCTGCAGCATTTCCATTGAAGTCTATAGAACCAAAAACTCAACTTTTTGCGTTAAAAAAAGTCCCTGACCCTTTCCAAAGAACGCACTGGGTGAAAATGCAGAGATGTGAACATGTCCCATAGGAAATTATGTTAAATAGATTGTTTCCATGTCTGAGCAGCTGCATCCAAGCTTTACATCACCAAGTGCAATGCAAACCGTTGGATGTAGTGGTGTAAAGGATGCTTCCACTGGACTCTAGAGCAGTGGAGATGTTTTCTTTAGAGTGACAAATCACGCTTCTCTGTCTGAAAATCCAATGGACATGTATGGGTTTGGAGGTTGCCAGGAGAACAGTACTTGCCTGACTGCATTGTGTCAAGTGTAAAGTTTGGTGGGATTATGGTGTGGGGTTGTGTTTCAGGGGATGGGCTTGGCCCGTTAGTTCCAGTGAAGGGGACTCTTAGGGCGTCAGCATATCAAGACATTTTGGACAATTTCATGCTCCCAATTTTGTGGGAACAGTTTGGGGATGGTCCCCTCCTGTTCCAACATGACTGTGCACCAGTGCACAAAGCAAGGTCCATAAAGACATGGATGAGCAAGTTTGGGGTAGAGGAACTTGACTGGCCTGCACAGAGTCCTGACCTCAACCTGATAGAACATCTTTGGGATGAATTAGAGTGGAGACTGCGAGCCAGGCCTTCTCATCCGACATCAGTTCCTGACCTCACAAATGCGCTTCTGGAAGACTGGTCAAACATTCCTATAGACACCCTCCTAAACCTTGTGGACAGCCTTCTCAGGAGAGTTGAAGCTGTTATAGATGCAAAGAGTGGGCCAACTCAATATTGAACTCTACGGACCAAGACTGGTATATATGTTTCGTGTAAAGGCTGGTGTCCCAATACTTTTGGCAATATAGTGTATAATTATATTAAATATTTATTTATACATATATTATATTAAAAATTATGTTTATATTCCATTTTATATAATCCCATTAATTTCTTACTATTGCAATATTGCAATGTCCTTAATTCTGGCAACATGTCTGATATCAGAAAGAATATGAACCACCATGCTGATACTGGCATACTTTCGCAACCTGTTTTAAGTTTCTCTATTTCCTTTTATGCTTTCAGGTGTAATTGTAGCCAGGCTGAGTTATTCTGCAACACCTGTAGAACCTCAGTTTTTGCTACGTGCCTCTTTTTCCATCTGTATTCCCACCTCAGATCCATCTGTGAACTCCTCAGACATGACAGCAACTGGCATATCTGGATCTGTACAGTTACTTCACCCCCACCCACCCCCGATGTTGGAGGGTTTGCTGTGTTAGTTGGCTAAAGTGTTATGCTGGGCCTTGGAGCCCTTCCTAGTGAAATGGGTTTCAGGAGGTTATCCCCTTCTTCATATTAATTATCCTCTGACTCTGCTTGAGAGCATATGGTCTCACCTGTTTCATTAGGGTCCTTAACCTCTGTGCACAGTAATCATGCAGATTTATCTCTCTCACAGTGAAGGGTAATTATTAAAGAACATATCTTCTCACCATAAGGAAGTCATTGATATCCTGATCCAGGCTGTACTTAAGCTCCGACAATTTCTGCTTCAGTGACCCTTGGCTACTCATTACTTGGTTCACACCTTTATTCAAGGTATCACTCACATTGCCTCATCTATCAAGCGTCCTATGGCTTCATGGGAACTTAATCAGGATCCTTCATTTGAGCCTCTACATTAGGTTCCTTCCATGACAGGAAGGTGGCCTTCCTTATGGTCCTCACTTTCACCAAGAGGTTGTCTTGCAGCCCAAACTGTCCTTTCTACCTGAGTTTGAGTCATCCTTTCACCTTAAACAAGAATATTGTGATACCCTTCTTCTGTCATTTTTATTCCCATCTTAAAGTGGTATCCTCGTAAAATAATTTTTTCCAGTATTTAACTGGGGGACACAAATACTACCATTCATGTTGCATTTTTGTCATTGGCTTGTTGCCATAGTTAAGATAATTCTGTAGAAGGCAATTTGTACTTACTGCCAACTGTTCATTGCTTGTTTCTCCTAAACTTGGTTAGTACGTGCAAGGGTGTATCCACTAGGAGCTATATGCTTTAATTTTCCCTTGTGCCCAACCTGTTAGATGCGAGATGTATATCCAAAGATCATAAACTGTGTCCGCCATTAAACTGCTTAAGAAAAATATTTTTTGGTGAGTACAAAAATCCATTTATTATTATCTTTGTTATATATATATATATATATATATATATATACATATTTTTTTTTTTTTTTTTTTTTCTTTTTTGATAGACCTGGAAATACAGGCCAACGTATTTAGTTGTTGTTCATACCCTACTTTATGTCTACTTCAGCCTCGTTCATGCACACTAAGGTATGTGTACAACACGGAATAATAGAGGAAGAGGCTGCAGTCTCGCTTTAAAGTTTTGTGAATACCTGACAATTCCGGCCGTGTAAAAAATTATAGTACTTAGCTTGATGGGTATCAAGTAGTAGTGAAAGAAAAAACTGTGGAAAATAAAAATGACTAACAAATGAAACTGTATGATGAACTTAACCCTCAAACAAGTTTTTGTAAACAGATTGCAGATTACATTGTGGTAAAAATGGAAAAATAATAATTACAGCCTTTATAAATACATTTCATAGTTTACCTCTTTTGGTATATCATACACCCCAGTTGTAGCCCATTTTCTACTTGTCTGGGATTCAAATACAAATGAAGTCAAGGTTTCCATTAATTAGTGATCAGACACTGCTTTTTCTTAATGAAGGTTCTTGGACTGATATTACCTATTTTAATACTTCATATAAAACAAAAAATATTTTAAATATGCTCATACATCTTTTCTCCCAGAAGATTTTTTTTAACACCTAACAACAATATTTAATTATGTTGTCACTTGTCAAAATTTTCAATTGGCATATTTGTCATTTTGGGATCCCTTCCTAATGGTTATCGATTAATGTGATAATTATCACAGAGCAAAGTCAATAGCATGCCAAAGTGGATTTTAATGGATAAAATTCAAATCCTATTGTGAGCTGGGAAATGATAACTAAGCCAATGGAAATTTAGATGAACATGAAAATATGCACAGAAGGCAGTGGTGATTAATGAAATTAAATTATAATTTAAACCTAAATAAATTCATCTATATACACCGCTCCGAACTAGGACACTTAATACATACCAGGCAATTTAACTTTAATATGCCATTGAAAGGATATTTATTGAGGAGCTATTCATCAACCCAGAACATCTGAAATTCATGAAAATTGATTTTTTGCAACCAACTGCTTTAGGATTTGACAGGTTAATTAGATTATATTGTAAAGAGCTATATGGATATTTCATTTGCAAGCAGGGATTCCAGGTATAATGTTTATTCTTTAAGCTTTGGGTTTATTTGTATGGATTTTATTTATTTAGTGTAATACTGGTATGTATCTCTTTATAATTGACTAGCATTTCTATGTTTATTAAAGTGTATGTAAAGTCAAACATTTTTTATTAGGTTTGGATAGAATGAAGAAGAGTTAAAGTGGTTCAAAAACCTAAACATATTTTACCTTAATGCATTCCTTGCATTAAGGCAAAAAATGTTTAGGCGCCGGTTTTGGTCCCTCACCCCCCCCCCCCCTTTTACTTACCTGAGCCTTCATTTAATCCAGCTGTGCACATTTGCAGCTCTTCTGTCCCCTCCATGTCTCACTGGCTTTGCTGGGGCACAGGGAGCCATTGGTTTTCTTCTTCTGTCAATTAAAGCCAGTGATGATGGAGCGGGGACAGGGCCGAATCCCGCTGTCTGTGTCAATGGATGCAGCAACAGGGCTCGGGAGCGAGCACACATAATTGCCCCCATGGGAAGCCTCTTCCCATGGGGGCACTGGACAGATAGGAGGAGGCAGTGGAGGATCCGAGAAGAGAAGGTACAGGGCCGCTCTGTTCAATTCAATTGCACAGAACAGATAAGTATAGAGATGTTTGTTATTTACAAAACAAATCCTTTACAATCACTTTGAAATCCCTTTCTGGTTTTTTTTAATGTCTGTGTCTCTGCAGAGGAGACTCACCCCCAATTTTGGTACTTATAACCATTGTGCCTGATATGGAAAGTGATGAAGAATGCAACATTTTCGAATGGGTAAACTTGCTCTTTTGATGACTGTCTAAGACATAGGTGCTCAACCTGTCCCATGGGACTAGTAGTTTGGGAACAACTGGAGGGCCACAGCTTGACCACCTGTAGTCTAAGAGGAGAAAAAAAATGATCATAAAATCTTAACCATTCAGCCATTCAATACTCTATACAAAATAGGTATTGTATAATTCCTCATAGTTTTGTCTAGAATTGGAAGTTAAGCTAGATTAATTAAAAGAATTTAGTTTGAAATTTTTTTTTTAAGAATGCTCATTTGATTTTTTTCATTGTAAGTGGAGCCAAATCTGCATTCATTTTTTACAACAGTGATAAGAAAATTTGAAGGATCAGGATGGAAAAGCAAATACATTTCTAACAGTAAATGTGATTTTCGTTGTTTATTAACTCAAGAAATTACATTTGGCAAGTCAGCATATGTACTGATGAGAATTTCCAGGCAAATTTTCATACAAATGTTCGAACAAATGTTTGAAAATCTACCATTGTATGGCCAGCTTTAGAGATAGAAAAGGACTTTGTGTGTTAAGCTGCATGTACATGTAATGATTATTCAACCCTGGAGAAGTCATACAAATATCGCGCTAAATAAATCCCTGTGAACATATTTTGCGGGTGACTTCACTTCTTTAGGACAGGGCATGTGTGCAGTGTGATTCAAAATGCTTCAAGGATCTAAACCATCTAAAACCAACATTATATTGTATGTGCCTGCTTTAGATGGCATTAATTGCATACACTTTGTTTTTAGAAAAGAGAGAAAATTATGGCATCCTAATATTCAGTATTTATTAGAGAGTTTCTGATTAAATATTTCAGTGGGTCTTTAGTGACAATAGCTGTGTAGACTTCTCAGTGGGGATTTCTAATGTGACGTATATGTAAAGGATGAATAGTACACGAGACGTAGTCTTGATGCTGCAAGCAGGTGGAGCTAGTTGTTCACTTTCGGAGCATGCAAATCTTGTAGCCCTAATTAAAAGATCAATCCTTCAGTTTAGATCCAAACGCAGGCTTCCGTCATCCCCTCTGCTGCCAGCATGCACAGCTGGATTTTACAGATTTGCAAGCAAGCATCTTCTATTTTAAAAAATAATTAAGAATTATCATTCTAATAGAAAGATGTATATTGTGTTAAAACCCCCTTGGGAATAATGTGTAGCCAAAATGATAATCTGGGGAGAAGGGTGCTCTGAGCCAATGGTTCATAACCTTAGTAAGGTCAGGTTCCAGTAAATTCTTCCAAAATCTCCCATTTCTCAATAGTAAAAAACTTATACTCACACGATAAAAGTATAAGAGTGCAAAATATATAATAAAAGGCTCTAGATAGGTATGAGATTTCTGGAGGGAGTTAGGGGCAACTGTAGGACACAGGGTCTCTGGAACGAGATGGGGGTCTCCTCAGGGGGCTGGAGTCTTTGCAGAGCCACTGTGGGGGCTGTAGGCTCTGCAGCAGGCTAGAGGGCATTGTGGGACACAGGGGAAAGTGGGGCTTGAGGCTCTTCAGCAGACTCTGTGGTCCTGAGGGATGTAAGGTATCTGGAGGTGGCTGGACAACTGTTGGGAACAGTGTCTCTGGAGGAAGTTGGGGATCTCACCAGGGGCCGAGGAATTTGCAGGGGAACTTCAGGGGCTGGTAGACACTCTGGGAGGTTGGGGGAGCACTGGGGGACACTGTGGGAGGTTGGGGGCACTATTGGCAGACTGAAGGCTCTGAAGCACACCGGGGAGGCACTTTAGGACACTGTTGGAGATCAGGAGCACTATTGAAGGGGGCTGAAGGCTCTGCAGCAGGCTGGTGGGGGGGGGTCTGTGGGAGCCTGGAAGACACTGTGGGAGGTTTGGGGTTACTGTGGGAAGTTGGGGGGGCTCTCAGAGGGCATGAGGGCACTGTAGGAGGTTAAGATGCACAGTAGGCCACTGTGGGGGGTTGGAGAGCACTATGGGAGCTGAAGGGCACTGTCCGAGGTTAAGGGATCTGCAGGTGGCTGGAGGCTCTCAGGGAGATGGGTGGGGCACAGTGGGAGCTGAATACAGCAGAAATTCCACCCCCTTCCCCTACTTACTTTAGATCTGTTATTAGTGCAGGCACCTGCTGGGAAGAGAAACTTCTTCACCTCTGTGGTCATATTATGAGTAACATGCATGGGGAGAGTAAGTACAAGGCTGTACTCGACAACAGGTACCTGTACTGATGGCAGATCTGCTGCTACTCTGCAACAAGGTAGGCATTGATCTACAATGCTTGTTTATGATGCCTAATGAACCAGTGCCCGGTGCTTCAGATGGCATTAACTACATACACTTTAACTGAAACCTTTATCAGCACCAGCTGCTTGGTCTGTGAGTATGCAAGGCCTTGCCTCACTTTGGTTCTTTTTTTCTGCTACATGGTACAACATACCTTTTCAAAGACATGCAGTGGACAGTACTGCTGGAAAGGGAGGTTCATCAGCTTTTTCTAGAGGTAAATTGTTGATATCCCCAAAAGGAACCAATGTCTTCAACCTATATCCTGCGGACTCTATTATTAGGATATATCATACCGTAGATGGTTTGAATCTTGGCTGGTTCAGCAGGGACCAGCCAAGATTCAAACCATCTATGGGCAGGCTGATTGCACCTAATTCAATTGTTGTATGACTTGGGCACAACCAGCATGTCGGACTTTTACATGTGATTATTGCCAGTGGCTGTAGCCGCTAGCAATAATCACTGTGTTCTTCTGGCAGGTACAGTTCCGCCCCCCCCCCCATTACCACTAGGAGAACACAAAAGCTCCACGGGAGGGATTCCCTCAGCAACACTGACTGTGTTGATGGGGAAATCGAGCAATTACAATCGAGCAATTGCAGGAGAGAAAATCACATAATATATGGCTTGCTTTATAGTGACTTCTTCATCAAAGCTTGTTCAATTAAGCTTTGGCAATAAAACCTGGAAGCTTCTATGCAGAAGTGAGCCTGATTTTGCAGTCTCCAGCTTTAGTAAATAAGCACCAGTATGTCTGTTCGAATTTTATCTTTTTCTCTGGGACTTGGCCCACCAAACATTTCTTTTTGTTGACCACTTTAGTTGTTTGGCGGATAGTTGGTTAGTCTAGCACTAATTGAGGCCCATAGTACCTTCATGTAGCAGCATTTCCCCTTAGTGGTGATTATCTGTGCTGGTCTGGAGGGTATAATAAAATGATGTCTGCCTCTCTGGTGCCATCTCAGTGCTAATATTGCTGCTACCCTGAGCATTATCATTTGTGGTGTGGTGAACATACATTTTGCTCTCTCTAGATCATTAAATTTAGACCTGAACCATTAGCGGTAGGACAACCCTCCACTGCTGTAGGCACACTTATCAGTGTGAGCAAACTGTCCCTTTCCCCTCTGAAATCCACCCCCAGTATTCTTTCTGTGGTCAAGACATCTCACCATGATCAGTGATGTGCCACTAATGCTGAAGAGAGAAAGGTGCAGTCAGATCTTGAGCAAGGGTGGAAGCTGGTATAAGCACTCTTGATTTTGTCTGTGCATATATAGAGGACCAGTGGCACAGAACATTTTGGCTTTACAGCAGTACTGTGCAACATTTGTACTGAGTCGCTCATATGCAATCATGTCTTCATATTTGTGGTGTAATAATGTTAAGATAAACTGCATCACCCAAAACAGCTTTTATTTACCGTAATTAGAATTTCTGTCTCCTCTCAATAAGTAAGCATTGCAGCAGACATGAGCTTATCAGTTGAATTGTTAATTCATTACATTTGCCAAATATATTCATGCAGACTTGTCCAGTGTGCAAAGAACCATAGAATTCTTGAATCAAGATTGGTTGAAATTGCATAACTCTCCACAGATAGACAGGAAAACACCATGGAAACATTCAGGCTTAAGCAAAATGGCCTAGTTTGCAGATTTTCTCATCCCCCGGTTCCCTTATGAAATTACTGTTTTGGAGTTATTATTTGGAATGGGCACTTACAGACATTAAAGGAATTTTGTGGCTAATTTTTCAGTAATGTCCCTTTTTTGTGGGATTTTATGGGTATTGGGCTGTGTGCAGGATGATATGCGGTTGGGGTAAATGGGCTGCCTTGGGGAAGACAAAACATAAATTGAGATCTGACCTAATTATTCACATACAGACAATAACTTTATTCAGTACAATCAAGTTAAAGAAAATATTAGAGAAATGATAACTGATTAATGTTGACAGTATATAATTAATCTAGCAATGAACTTCTTCTGGCCATCGGTTATAAAACATATTATCCAAGAAATCGAGGCTTTTAATATGTACTTGTTTGGGAGAGGTACGTGTACTTGTTTATGACTTACTGATGACCTGCATTAACTCTGCAGCGATGGTTTATTTAGCGTAGTGAAATGTGAACAGTAAAACTAGTAAATGTAATAAATTCATGACCCAGGTCAGTGAACAAACATGATAAAGAAGGTTGAATAAACAAGGTATTGACAAAGAACAACAAGGATCAAATAAAACATTGTGCGCGCAGTGCTTGTGTATTAAGGCTTGGTTGCTGTTGGTGTGAAATATTTAACACACTGAGTTTTGAAATCTTACCTAAGTAAAATTTCTGATTTAAAAAAAAAATTCTATATTTTTGTTTTGGCTAGAGTGAGGAAGGTTTAAAATATCTGTTAGATTTTTATTGAACTCTGCATCCCTATTGAGATTTCTTCTCAATTCCTGTCCCAGTGATACGTATTCTTTCTCATCTCTTAGTAAACAAAAATGTTATTTATTGTTGATGGTGTTCCCACTGGAGGGCTTTCTTCCTTGTATTCTGTTTTGGTATGATGGGAAAATTTAGAGGGAAAAATCTCATAAAAGTCAATCAGCAGTAAAAATGACAAAAGGTGCTCACCAAATGTAAAAAAATACTGTGGCTGGCGTTCCACTTTATAGCAAATATAGAGTATAATTCAACTAGTCCATCTTGATCGACCTGTTCTCCTTAAAATTAGGCTAAAATTAAAGTTTGTGCTGCAGAAAATGTTGCTTTAGTACAGCATATTAGCTGATCACATGACCCTAGGCATTAGGTCACGAGACCTCAACTGAAGGGCTTGGGTTCATTGTTTAGGTAGAGCCACTAATTGGCCAATTATACATCCATTTTCCTCTCTTACTTCCTGCTCCTACCTTTATGGTCATAGAATTTCATGAAATATGGAATTTGTAAAAAAAAAAAAAAGAGTTTATTTGCAGTGTTTAAATAGGAATACCAAACCGTTTGGAAAGCAAAATTAAAAAAAAAACTGAAGGGCTGTTAAAATCATGAAATATAATTAGCACTTTAACTAACTTTTCTAAACCTTCTATCTGTACCCTCCTCTTCTGTTATGTTATGCTGATTGAGATAATGTCCACAAAGCAGACTTGAGGAATACTATTTTGTTCAATAAATCTTGGATGTTTTCCTTGTACAGACTTGGTTAAGCCAAGGAAGAGTGATTGCTTGTGTGATTGACTAGCACCATGAACAGTTTTAAGGTTATTTTTTTTTTTCAATTAAAGCAGCTGTAGTTTTTATATACACAGTGAGGAACAGAAGTATTTGAACACCCAGTGATTTTGCAAGTTCTCCCACTTAGAAATCATGGAGGGGTCTGAAATTCACATTGTAGGTGCATTCCCACTCTGAGAGACAGAATTAAAAAAAAAATTCAGGAAATCACATTGTATGATTTTTAAAGAATTTGGTGTACACTGTAATGCACTGGACACCGCAATGCACTGTAGTATGTAATACACTTGACACCAAAATGCATTGGACACCGCATGCACTTGACACCAAAATGCACTGCACACTGCAATGCACTGGATACTGCAATGCACTGTACACTAATACACTGGACACTGCAATGCACTGTACTCTGTAATGCACTTGACACCAAAATGCACTGTACTATGTAACACACTGGACACTACAATGCACTGTACACTGTAACACACTGGACACCACAATGCACTGTACTCGGTAATGCACTGGACACCACAATGCACTGTACACTAACACACTGGACACTACAATACACTGTACTCTGTAACACACTGGACATTGCAATGCACTGTACTCTGTAACGCACTGGACACCGCAATGCACTGTACTCTGTAATGCACTAAACACTGCAATGCACTGGACAGCGCAATGCACTGTACTCTGTAATGCACTGGACTCCGCAATGCACTGTACTCCATAACACACTGGACACCACAATGTACTGTACTCTGTAATGCACTGGACACCACAATGCACTGTACTCTGTAATGCACTGGACACCAAAATGCACTGTAGTATGTAATACACTTGACACCAAAATGCATTGGACACCGCATGCACATGACACCAAAATGCATTGGACACCGCATGCACTTGACACCAAAATGCACTGGATACTGCAATGCACTGTACACTAACACACTGGACACTGCAATGCACTGTACTCTGTAATGCACTTGACACCAAAATGCACTGTACTATGTAACACACTGGACACTACAATGCACTGTACACTGTAACACATTGGATACCGCACTGCACGGTACACTAACATACTGGACACCACAATGCACTGTACTCGGTAATGCACTGGACACCACAATGCACTGTACACTAACGCACTGGACACTACAATACACTGTACTCTGTAACACACTGGACACCGCAATGCACTGTACAATAACACACTGGACACCGCAATGCACTTTACTTTGTAACGCACTAAACACTGCAATGCACTGGACACCGCAATGCACTGTACTCTGTAATGCATTGGACTCCGCAATACACTGTACTCTGTAATGCACTAAACACTGCAATGCACTGGACACCGCAATGCACTGTACTCTGTAATGCACTGGACTCCGCAATGCACTGTAGTATGTAATACACTTGACACCAAAATGCATTGGACACCGCATGCACTTGACACCAAAATGCACTGCACACTGCAATGCACTGGATACTGCAATGCACTGTACACTAATACACTGGACACTGCAATGCACTGTACTCTGTAATGCACTTGACACCAAAATGCACTGTACTATGTAACACACTGGACACTACAATGCACTGTACACTGTAACACACTGGACACCACAATGCACTGTACTCGGTAATGCACTGGACACCACAATGCACTGTACACTAACACACTGGACACTACAATACACTGTACTCTGTAACACACTGGACATTGCAATGCACTGTACTCTGTAACGCACTGGACACCGCAATGCACTGTACTCTGTAATGCACTAAACACTGCAATGCACTGGACAGCGCAATGCACTGTACTCTGTAATGCACTGGACTCCGCAATGCACTGTACTCCGTAACACACTGGA
This sequence comes from Staurois parvus, assembly GCF_062004578.1. NCBI lineage: Eukaryota > Metazoa > Chordata > Amphibia > Anura > Ranidae > Staurois > Staurois parvus. Next base: position 10,670,107 of record NW_028317805.1, read on the forward strand.
CACCACAATGTACTGTACTCTGTAATGCACTGGACACCACAATGCACTGTACTCTGTAATGCACTGGACACCAAAATGCACTGTAGTATGTAATACACTTGACACCAAAATGCATTGGACACCGCATGCACATGACACCAAAATGCATTGGACACCGCATGCACTTGACACCAAAATGCACTGGATACTGCAATGCACTGTACACTAACACACTGGACACTGCAATGCACTGTACTCTGTAATGCACTTGACACCAAAATGCACTGTACTATGTAACACACTGGACACTACAATGCACTGTACACTGTAACACATTGGATACCGCACTGCACGGTACACTAACATACTGGACACCACAATGCACTGTACTCGGTAATGCACTGGACACCACAATGCACTGTACACTAACGCACTGGACACTACAATACACTGTACTCTGTAACACACTGGACACCGCAATGCACTGTACAATAACACACTGGACACCGCAATGCACTTTACTTTGTAACGCACTAAACACTGCAATGCACTGGACACCGCAATGCACTGTACTCTGTAATGCATTGGACTCCGCAATACACTGTACTCTGTAATGCACTAAACACTGCAATGCACTGGACACCGCAATGCACTGTACTCTGTAATGCACTGGACTCCGCAATGCACTGGACTCCGTAACACACTGGACACCACAATGCACTGTACTCTGTAATGCACTGGACACCGCAATGCACTGTACTCTGTAATGCATTGGACACCACAATGCACTGTACTCTGTAACGCACTGGACACCACAATGCACTGTACTCTGTAATGCACTGTACTCTGTAACACACTGGACACCACAATGCACTGTACTCTGTAATGCACTGGACACCACAATGCACTGTACTCTGTAATGCACTGAACACCGCAATGCACTGTACTCTGTAATGCACTGGACTCCGCAATGCACTGGACTCCGTAACACACTGGACACCACAATGCACTGTACTCTATAATGCACTGGACACCACAATGCACTGTACTCTGTAATGCACTGGACACCACAATGCACTGTACTCTGTAATGCACTAAACACTGCAATGCACTGTACACCGCAATGCACTGTACTCTGTAATGCACTGGACTCCGCAATGCACTGGACTCCGTAACACACTGGACACCACAATGCACTGTACTCTGTAATGCATTGGACACCACAATGCACTGTACTCTGTAACGCACTGGACACCGCAATACACTGTACTCTGTAATGCACTGGATACTGCAATGCACTGTACTCTGTAATGCACTGGATACTGCAATGCACTGTTTTCTGTAACACACTGGACACCACAATGCACTGTACTCTGTAATGCATTGGACACCACAATGCACTGTACTCTGTAACGCACTGGACACCGCAATACACTGTACTCTGTAATGCACTGGATACTGCAATGCACTGTACTCTGTAATGCACTGGATACTGCAATGCACTGTACTCTGTAACACACTGGACACCACAATGCACTGTACTCTGTAATGCACTGGACACCACAATGCACTGTACTCTGTAATGCACTGGACACCGCAATGCACTGTACTCTGTAATGCATTGGACACCACAATGCACTGTACTCTGTAACACACTGGACACCACAATGCACTGTACTCTGTAATGCACTGGACACCACAATGCACTGTACACTGTAATGCACTGGACACCGCAATGCACTGTGCCTGGTGTGCTCTCCTCCTCTCCTGTTGCTTCTCTGGCTGCAGCAGGTGAAATCAGGGGCTTCCAGGCTGCCGCTCGCTGGGTCCTCATGGCCTAGCTATTTGCCTGCCCTTGCCGTTTTGTTTTTGGAATATTTCTTTTTTTTTCGGCTGGCCCAGCGGAGCGGATAAATGTCCCTGGCGGGCCATAGTTTTAGGACGCCTAGTTTACCAGTTTAGAGTTACACAGAAGGTCTGGTGCCAGTGTTAATTTTGACATCAAATTTCGATTTAGGTTTAGTCATAGTGTTTTGACCAAATGTATTTTAGTCATCTGATTTTTTTTTAGTTTTATTTTGGTTGTCTAAAATTTCCATTACATTTTAGTCAAGTAATATCTCCATTACATTTTAGTTGACTAAATCTAACGGGTTTAGTTAAATTGTAATGCATTATTTAAGTATTTTTCAAGAATTCTCAAGAATTAAGGTTTGAACATGCACTACAGACACAGATTTAGCCATTGTGATATATAATGTCTTTATAAATAAAACCAAGTTTTGCTACAAAAATATTGCTTTTTTGACAGAAGTGAAACTCTATTGCCTGTAATGCCATTGCACATATTATATGAACGTTAACAGTTCAAGTACCTGCACAACAAAACAATTCTGCAGCTACAGGCACAGCATAGCCAAACCAATTACTCGAAGGGTAATGCTTATTTCTATAATCAGTTTACTGTTCACAGTAAAAGCAGTTCAAAGCAGAAGTTCAGGTGGGTAAACGTCCCTCCCTCACATTTTCATTCCAATTTCGTTCTTTGACAAAAATTGGAATTGATTTTCGTCATAGTTGTTGTCAATTGACGACAACTTGAATTGATTTTCATTTAGTTTTTGTCACAGAAAACATGGCACTGACAAACTATGACAAAAATATTTTCGTCAACTAAATTAACACTGCCTGGTGCTAGAATTATTGCACTCACTTTGGTATTTGTGGTGATACCTGACACGTATTGTGTGATTGACGTTCACATTTGCATGTGAGCACAGGCAGATTTAATTTTTTTTTAATTTTATTACTTTTTAGATTTTTATTTTACTTTGTCTCTTTGATTTTTTCCTATCAACTTTATTGCTGTCCAAGGGATAAACATCACTTGTGATAGCATGGGTAGTGACAGGTACTCTTTACTGAGAGATCTGGGGTCCCTGGTGGAACGGGAGTGTCCAGGAAGGACGTGAAAAAAAGGTAGATAGGGGGAGAGGGCTAACCACATTCCAGCACATGTAAAAGTGACTTGACTGTAGCTGTAGCCATGATCCTGGTCTAATAACAGAAAATGGAGGATGTATGGGTACGACCATCTGGGGCAAGTTTATTATGTACATTTTAGACACACAATTGTTTTTTTTGGTATATAGTTGACATTTTTGCTTTCAGCAAAAATAAAGTATCAATACTCAGCATCAATAAAGTATTGTTGAATTGAAAGGGGAATGATAAAGGAGATGGTTTTGGACCAATTATATTTTTTTCTTTGTAAATTTTAAACATGTGTTTCATATACTTATGTACTAGTGCTGTAAAATCTTTGAAAAATAAACATTAATTACCAGTTACAGCAATGACAGTGGTGTCAACAGCAAATGAGAGAACATAGTAGTGGATTTTCCTTCCAAACTTGCCCCTTTTAATTAAAACTCATACAAAGGAGGGAGGGATAGGAGGAAAGTCATTTCTCTGACTGATTCAGCCCTGTGTGTAATGGGAGTTTCAACTATTAAATTCTGTGAATAATAAGTTTTTATTCAGCAAAGCAGTTAGTTAGTCTGGCACAAGTGTGAGAACGAACCCAGTATGCCTGCCACCTGCTGACTAGAAAATGAAAATGTGAAAAAAATCATATTTCCCTAAATTAAAAAAAACATTTGCGATAAGAGTCCTGAACCTAGGAAATAAAGAAAATATATGCAAAAACACAGTTCATTCAGTTTAATCTCTGAATTAAGTTGGAAGCTTAATGAATGATAGATGTCTACAAACATTGCATGTTCCAATGAAACTGCAAATTGTTTATGAACAGTAGTGGGGATAAAATAATTGTGTAAAGCTCTCTGTTAACACAAGGTAAAGGAAGTACTGAGGTAAAAAAAATATGTTGTTTTACATCAGGAAAGTATGCAGTTTGTCCCCCATGAGGACTGCCAGAGCATACAATGTTACAAAAAAAGGTAAAAATTCCAAGCACAATGAAGTTCCAGGGGATATGTAGATAACCACAGTATGGGCAGCTCCAACAACTCATCTGACCAGCAATGAGACATGAGCACCAAACAACAAATAAAGGAACACTCCCAACCCTGTGGAAGTCAATAGAGTCACACACCCAGGAACAGTTAAAAACTAAATTCACTTTAATGTTGGGTTAAAAAGCATGACATGTAGGAGTGCCCAGGTTGATACATCACCAAGATAGTGGAAAAGAGAAACACATTGTTGTGTTACATTATTTGATTTATAATTATTACTGTGTAACCACCACTTGTTTTTTTATTTCTCTGTGTCTTTAAGCTGTATCCTTCTGTCTAAGATGAGCTCTCTCTCTTACCGTACTTGTGTATAAGCCTCCTCCCTGCCTCTCTCTGTAGTCATTCCACTGTATCCCGTCTACCTGTATGCATCTTTCCATGAGGCTTACAACATTAACTTTTTTTTCTACCTATGATTATCCTCCATTAAACAGAACATTCGAATGGTGTCCCTCATCTGACTTCCTCAACATGTGAGTTTATTCATCGCTGGAGATAAAGTTTATGGTCTTGCAGTTGAGTCAGAACACACATATTCCCAGAAGCTGGAGGATGACACATGATCCTCGACCCAACAGTACGTTGCTCAGTCCAGGAGCCTCAGGACAGTGCGAAGGGTGTGTGGATGGCATGATGTCCAGCTTCTCTCCTTTAGTTTCACATGGTTTGAGTGCTCCCCTAGGCTTTAAGTTTGCCCTCACCAGCCCTTGTTCGGGCAGTCTCTCGCCAGTCTCCCAGTAGCTGCCATCTACACACCCTTCCCACTGTTGGGTAACCTAGGATCATGTGTCATCCTCCAGCTTCTGGGAATGTGTTTCAACTCTCCACTGACTTGGTGATGTATCAATCTGGGCACTCCTACATGTCATGCTTTTTAACACAACATTAAAGTGAATTTCGATTTTAACTGTTCCTGGCTTGTGACTCTATTGACTTCCATAGGGTTGGGAGTGCTCATTTATTTGTTGTTTTGTACAATATTTTATAGAATATGTTACAAAAAATAATAAGCTCAAGTTTAGCACAGGTCAGTGGTGTAGCTAGAACCTTCAGGGCCCCGGTGCAACCATGAAGGGCCCCCTTCAGTCAAAACAGCATGACAAAATGTGAGCATGACTAAGGAACCACTTAACCACATCCCCGCCGCCCTATAGCAGATATACTGCTACAGGGCGGGAGGGGTGTGCAAAATCACGTATATATACGTGATTTTGTATGTCTGGATAGGGGGCACACCATTACCACACCATTTGCAGCCGCGGCTGTCAACTGGGTGATTACCCGCCGGCGCCCAGTGACTACCGAGTGATTACCGAGGATCTCCGACGGGGAGGAGGGCTGCTTTCTTTACTAACAGTCCTCCTCCCTGTCGGCTCAGGCACACTGCACTGGATGGCTGTGCACAAGCCCAGGATCTGATCGGGCAGTGGGCTGCTGGATACAAAGCCGAGGAAAGACCAGATCGTCTTTGGTCGCCTTTATGATCTAGGAGGACCGGAGCAATGCGTCACTTCCAGTCTGGGCTGGATGTAAAAAATTTTTTATAAAGCATAAGATCAATCTTTTTTTTTTTAATCTTATGCTTTTAAAGGTAGAGGAGATATTTGGGGCCTTATAGACCCCAGATGTCTGCATAAAGTGGACTTGTCATCCATTATTTCTCTTACAAGGGATGTTTACATTCCTTGTAATAGGAGTAAAAGTGATTTAAAAAAAATTAAAGGGACAGTGTAAAAATAATAAAAAAACTAATAAGAAAAAAAATTAAAGCACCCACACCCCTCCCTGCTCGTGCGCAGAAGAAAGTGCATGCATACATTGCGCAAGCAAATGTAAACAGAATTCGCACCACACATGAGGTATTGTTACGAATGTTAGAGCGAAAGCAATAATTCTATCCCTGACCACCTCTATATCTCTAAACAGGTAACCTGCAAAAGTTCTTAACCAGTTGCTGCCCGGCCTATAGCCAGATGGCAACCGGGGTGAACAGCTCGTCCCTCCGGGTGGATGCCATATTTTGTCCTTTCCGGAACAAGCATTGCGAATGCATGCAGGGCTGATCTACGGCGCAATCTGTCACCGGCCGTGTACCTTGGACATGGCCGATGACAGATCTGTGTACCGGCCCCGTTGCCAGTACCATGTGACCTGCTGTGACCAATCACAGCAGGTCAAATTACAGTTGTATACAACTTCCTTTCATGCCATCCATTGTATACAAGTGTGTCTAGCTGTGAATGGTCACAGCGGTCACATGCACAAGCTGGACCAATCACAGCTAATCCCAAAAAAAAAACCCCTGAATGAATCGATTTCATTCAGGTAAATGCTTGCTTATAGCAAAGTAATTCTTTGCTATAAGCAAATTGTGTAAAAAAAAAAAAAATACTGATCGCTTCCCCAAAGTAATACCATGGTACTATGGTACTTCCCGGGGCAATTGGGAAGCGGTAAAAATGCTTCCCAAAGGCCTCTCTGCCACCTGCACACAATGCTAGTGTGCACGTAGCCTTAGAGAGGCGCTGATGAGCCAGGATCGTACAGCAGAGTGACTTCAGCATTGAGCTGTCCCAAATAGTTTTGTTCAAATGGACATTCTCAGGCACAGATTCTGTTCAATCCCCATTTAAGACCCTCCTACTGGCCATGACCAGTGTTCGCCACGGTGTGTGTTTCCCAAGGTGCCCCAGGTCTTTCATAACCACTTGAAGACCAAGCCTTTTCTGGCACTTTTTGTTTATAGGTAAAAATCAGTATTTTTTGCTAGAAAATTAATTAGAACCCCCATACATTATACTGTGTATATATGTATATACAGTGAATATAAAAAGTTTACATACCCCTGTTAGAATGTCTGGTTTCTGTGATATAAAAAAAAATGAGACAAAGATATGTCATTTCAGAACTTTTTCCATCTTTAATGTGACCTATACAATTCAATTGAACAAAAACACTGAACTATTTTAAGGGGGAGTAAGTAAACATAAAAAAAACTAAACTAATGTGGTTACATAAGTGTGCACACCCTCTTATAACTGGGGATGTAGCTGTGTTCAGAATTAAGCAATCACATTCAAAATAATGTTAAATAGAAGTCAGTACACAACTGCCATTATCTAAAGTGCCTCTGATTAACCCCAAATAAAGTTCAGCTATTCTAGTAGGTCTTTCCTGACATTTTCTTAGTCGCATCCTACAGCAAAAGCCATGGTCCGCAGAGAGCTTCCAAAGCATCAGAGGGATCTTACTGTTAAAAGGTATCAGTCAGGAGAAGGGTACAAAAGAATTTCCATGGCATTAGATATATCATGGAACACAGTGAAGACAGTCATCATCAAGTGGAGAAAATATGGCACAACAGTGACATTACCAAGAACTGGACGTCCCTCCACAATTGATGAAAAGATGAGAAGAAAACTGGTTTGGGAGGCTGCCAAGAGGCGGACATCAACAGTAAAGGGAAAGTGTGTTATGGTCTGATGAAACTGAGGTTCAAATTTTTGGGAAGCGTTTGGGAAGCGTTTTTACCACTTCCCAAACGCCTCTGCCAATTCTGCACATTACAGCACATGGTGCTGTTCTAACGGGAGCGTTTGCGTCGTGGCAAAACGGACACCTCTGGTCGAGTCAGGAGACGTTGAAGCCTCCTATTCTAGTCTATGGTGCCGCTCCGCAAACGCCCGGCCGGTGTTTGCGGTGCGGTTGCGGGGCATTTGCGGAGCGGTAACACCATTCAAACTGCATTATAGGCATTTGTGGGGTGTTTTTACCGCTCGGTAAACGCCTACCAACTGCCACTAAACTGCGCATGCGGCGTTTGCGGAGCATTTGCGGAGCGTTAAAAAACACTCCACAAATGCCAGACCAACGCTTGCCAAATGCTATAGGGGCGTTTGGCAAGCGTTGGTAAAACAGCCAAGTGTGAACGAGCCCTAAGTGAGTTTTTACTGTTTTTTTTCCGCTGTTATATTGCTTTATTTGGATGACTGGCTCTCTTCTACAATAAAGCTTTAACTAAACTACTACACTTATGTCCTCATGCTCCTTTAGAGTGTCCCCTTATGCCAGCTCCTCTAGAGTGTCCCCTACGTTATTGCCCCCTTATGTCCTCCTGCTCCTCCAGAGTGCCCCCAAAGTTACTCCCCTCTTATGTCCTGCTCCTCCAGAGTGCTCCCAAAGTTAGTCCCCTCATATGTCCTGCTCCTCCAGAGTGCCCCCTAAGTTATTGCCCCCTTATGTCCTCCTGCTCCTCCAGAGTGTCCACAAAGTTAGTGCCTTCTTATATCCTCTTCCTGCTGGGTGCACCCTTTCGCATACCTTCTGGCCTTGCAACTCATGAGTGGCTGGGGGTAAAACACTTTCGAAAAAAATCCTTCTCTGAGACTACGACTCTGAACTGCGAATATGCAGTTCCAGAGCCAGTCAATTAGAGAATTACGAAGCCCAGCCTCCACTCATGCGGCAGGGCATGTAAGTATAAGCCAAACCCCTCTGCCCGATCCAAGGCCGAGCCCAGCTGTTCTCTAATTGGTTGGCTCTGGACCTGCGTATGCACAGTTCAGAGTTGCAGTCACAGTCTCAGAGAAGGATTTGTATACCTTCTAAAATGTTTCACTTCCAGCTGCTAACAAATTGTGAGTCCCAGGTGGCCAGACCAGGAACTAACAACAAGGTTTTTTTAAGGGCATTTTTCTCCTGTCCCTGTCTGTTTTGGCAATTCTGTTTCCTGGGCCACCCCCACGGTGGTGGAATGCCAGTGCCCAGTTGCAAATGCGACCTTTGTGACCATGGTAGTTTTGCTACTGGCACAGGTGTAGATAATCATAGTAGGAGTTTTGAGCTTCACATTTAAAGCATATCTGAACCTAAGAAAAAATGTAATGTATTTCAGCTAGCCAGTCCTTAGATTTTGTGTTTGGCTTCCCCTTTATTTTCACCTTATGATCTTGTCAGTAACATACTTCCTGCCCTAGGGTGACAACACTCATTGTACTGTTTCTTCTAAGGAGTAGCATTGTCACTCTAGACTGTTGTCCCTCTTCTCATGTCTATAATATAGGCAGGAGATGTTCTGTAGTCCACAGAAGAGAACTGAGAAGAGAAAGCTGATAACAATTTTTTATTTCAGTTTAATGCACAGAAAGTTACAAGGACAATGGTTTTCTAGCAAGATCAAAAGGTATTTACTATGTACTTGCAGAAATTGTACTTAGCCTCAAAAAAAGAAAACTAATGTAGCAACCACTTATAATAAGTGGTAAGCTGCAATATATTACATTTTGGTTTTGTGTGCAGATATACTTTAACCTGTGTGGACATTGGGCAGATACACACATGCACAAATAAACTGAACCAAAGTACAAAGAGCAGGTGTAGCATGATCTGTCCTCACCTGCTGCTGCCCCTCCCTATTTGTTGGCAATTCCTGGCTGTTAAAATGACATCCATGGGTTGCTGTTTACATACCATAGTCAGTAATGCAGCTTCTGTAAAAACAAAAATTGACCTTCTGACACATTGGGGTTGATTTACTAATTGAAGAGTGCAAAATCTGGTTCAGCTGTGCATGGTAGTCAATCAGCTTCTAACTTCAGCTTGCTCAGTTAAGCTTTGACAATAAAACCTGGAAGCTGGCTGGTTTCTATGCAGAGCTGCACCAGTTTTTGCACTCTCCAGTTTTAGCTAATCAACCCCATTGTTTATAAACACTATACAGAGTTAGGGCCCGTTCACACTAGAATGCAGTGCGGGAGAGCAGTAGTCCCACGTGGCTTCACCCACCTCGTTTGGATTGCAATGCCCTTGCAATCTGCTGCAGGGGTTAGTTCAAAGTTAACAACACTGCAAACGTAGGTCGCAAATGCATTGCATTTGCCCGCACCAGATCGCATGGTACAAAAGTATCATTCTGTGTGCTTGCCTTGCGTTTCAAAAAGTAGTGCATACACTACTTTTGGTGCCGTGCAGTGCGATTTCAGCACATTCAAATTGAATAGGGCTGACATCGCACTGCACAGAACTGCAGGTGAATTGCACAGGAACTGCACAGCGTTCCTGTGCAATTTGCATGCAGTTACTAATGTGAAAGGGCCCTTACAGATACAAAACATTATTGCTACTTTTATATTCACTCTGTTCCATTCAACTTCAAATCAAAGGAATGAAATTCTATTTGTATATGATGTGTATAGAAATTACGGTATCAACCTAAATAGAATCTAAATCTAGAATTAAACCCTATAGCATAAAATTACACCTTCACCCCTAAAAGTGTATCAATACGTGACTTACTTAGCGTATGCTACCTATAACATATACAATTTCCCAAATCATGAAAAATATAAAGAATTATAAATAAATAATATCAAAAAGTGTCCATAATAAACAATAATCACCAAATTCAAATCAATATATAAAAATCATATACTTGTGTCCTTAAAAAATTATAAAGTCATAAAGTGGTAATTCCAAGAAAATCCTTGTGTTTGAACCTTCCAAGTGACTCCCACAAACAAAGTAAACCTCAAAAAAAGAAAATTTACATAGTGCGTTATCCTTGATAAACCAATATATAAGCAATACACTGTGTAAAAAATTAATACACTGTGTAAAAAACACACGTGACCACTGACAGTGAAAAAGTGAGTTAGTGTGTCAACCGTGACAGTGAATCACTCTCAGTGCACAAACAAACATCAAACAACAAGTGTCAATATCTGTGCACACTTCTATTGTGTAAGGAGTAAATACCCTTATCAAATTAAATTAATAATCACCAAGGTATGATACAGTTCCAAAGAGCGCACTCCTAAGAGAGGATCTTTAAGATGTCATCACAGCCTTATGGATCAATCTCCTTGATGTCATCTGGATAAAGCAAGCCTGCATACTCCATACTCCTTCTAATACCAAGCTCCACCGATGCGCACCATATATGAAACAGAATATATATGTGGGTTTAAATTCCAGCACTCTCAAGCTGTATCAAACATGTCCATAATTCATCCCCAGGGTTAGCAGCGTCCAGCTGTAGATGTTTTGTCAGTTTGTAGCACAAGTGCAACACACAGCCAGGTCTCCTCTCAACTCCTGGTGGTGGTGTAGACCAATAGCAAAAATATAAGAGCTGAAGTGGTTACATTTGAGTGCAAGGATTAAATTCTAATTAATGGGTACCATGTATATATATTGATAATCATGAACAGAATGGAGGTATGATCACTGAAAAAGTACAGTTGGAGAAATAAACAGCTGGTATGAATTGTTATCCAGGCAATTGGCTTTGATGGATAGGGTGCAGCACATCCCCTAGATTCCATGCTGCATTAAACTCATCTAAGCATTTCTTGTGTTTGTACAGTTTCCTCAAGCTGTAAATAGCTTGTTATAACCGTAAGCCATTCTGCCTGTGATAGTTAAAATTAGTCCATTGATTTGCTTATGGTATATCTGTAGACTTGAAACAGGAGTTTATAAATTGTTTGAATACACGATCAATCAATAACATTCTGACGATTGACAGGTAAAGTGAATAACACAGATTATCTCATTACAATTTGATATCTGAAAGTGGGTGGGATATATTGGACAGCAAATGAACATATTGTCCTGGAAATTTATGTGTTAAAAAAAGAAAAAACGGGCAAGTGTAAGGATCTGTGTGACTGACAAGAGTGAATTTGTAATTGCTAGATGGCTGGGTCAGAACAGCTACAAAACTGTAGCTCTTGTGGAATGTTCCCTGTCTACAGTGGTCAGGACCCACCAAAAGTGGTCCAAGGAAGGGAAATCAGCAAACCGGCGACAGGGTCAGGGGCAGCCAAAGCTCATTGATGCACATGGGGAGGCCCGTGTAATCTGATTCAAGAGAAGAGCTAATGTAGCTTAAATTGCAGAAAAAGTTAATGCTGGTTCCGATAGAAAGGTGTCAGATCACTCAGTGCATCACAGACTGTTGTCCATGGGGCTGTCTATGCTGTGCCATGTCCACAGCCAAAAGCACCTACAATGGGTATGTGAGCATCACGGCAATGGAAGAAGGTAGCCTGGTCCGGTTAATTCTAGAATGTTTTAAGGAAAACAACAAATACTGTTGTTGAGTTGGCCTCCAGATTCTCCAGATTTCAGTCCAATCGAGCATCTCTAGGATGTGCAGGAAAAACAAGTCAGATCCATGGAGGCCCCACTGCTCAACTTACAGCACTTAAAGGATCTGCTACTGATGGCTTGTTACCACATACCACAGCATACCTAATGGAGTCCATGCCTCGACAGGTTATAGTGGATGGTCATAATGTTATGGCTTATTATATTTCTCATCAAATGGCTAGTCTAAAGCATAGTCTAAAAGATAGACAGGTGGGTTGTATCAGTGTCAGATGTACAGTATGTAATGCTGACCTGTTTGCTAGAATGGTTGGATTACCAGTATAGGTATAGAGATACACTTGAGATCTTCAGATATTATGAGTGTTGGCTTTTCTTGTGTTAATGCAGATCACTCTTCAGAGTGCAAAGCAAATGTTAAACGCAAGTAAGCACTGAGGCTGGCTTTGAACTCTGGCATTCACACAGACTGAGACCTCTTTCACCTTAGGTAATTTGAAAATTGCAGGTAGAATGGCCACAATTCTGTCACCGATTGCAAGAAAAGAGACTATGCGCATTTGCGTGCCATTATTCTTAACCGCTTCCCCGCCACCGTATAGCAGATATACTGCTACACGGCGGCACAGGTGCACAAAATCATTTGATTTTGCATTTCCGAGTAGGGGGAACGCGCAGCCTACCCACGCCACCATTCGCAGCCGTGGATGTCAAATCATCGGGTCCCGGTTGGTGATTACCCGTCAGCGCCCAGTGATTACCGATAATCACCGTGTACTTAGAGTGAAGCACACACCCCCTGCCTTGTAGTAAAACACTCCCTACACACAGTTAACCCTTTGATCGCCCCTCACATTAACCCCTTTCTGCTCAGTGTCATTAGTACAGTGTCAGTGCTGTTTTTTAGCACTGATCACTGTAATGGTGTCACTGGGGATGTCAGTGACACCAAGTTCCCCCCAGTGTCAGAATGCCTGCTGTAGTCCCGCAGTCCCGCTAAAAGTCACTAATCACCGCCATTACTAGTAGGAAAAAAAAATCCCAGCCATTTGTAAAGGCTATAACTTTCACATAAACCAATTAATTTACACGTATTGGGATTTATTTTAGTAAAGACATGGAGCAGCATACATTTTGGTGTAAATTTATGACGGTTTGATTTTTAAAATTTTTTTACTGGATATGTTTAATAGCGAAATTCAAAAATAGTTTTTTTCTCAAAATTGTTGGTCTTTTTTTGCTTATAGCGCAAAAAATAAAAAAATGCACAGGTGGCCAAATACTACCAAAAGAAAGCTTGGGAAAAAAAGGACGTAAATTTCATCTGGGTGCGGTATTGCATGACCACGCAATTGTCAGTTAAAATAACGCAGTGTCGTATAGCAAAAAATGGCCTGGTCAGGAAGGGGGGCGAATCCTCTGGAAGGCAAGTGGGTAAATGCAGTGTCATCATCACACAACACAAATGCGCAGCAATCACAGTAATGTTCACATTTAAAAATTACATTAAGCTTGTTGCCCATAAAGGAGCAGGAGCTTCTTTTGGCCGACAAACACGCTTAGGTCAGTCCATTGAAGTTAAAATGGTACACAAAAACACCCTATTCAGTGATCCTGGGGGTGGATATATGAAATCAGTTTTTCAAACAAACTTGTAGTAAAGATTTGTCAGCTTAAGGTGAGGACTGATTTTTCATTCTAAATGATAGCCAGGAACCCAGAGTTAACAGGCATGGGTTTCTTTTCAGTACTGAAATAACCATAATATTAATGGACTGGTAAAGCAGAGGAAAAAAATCAATAAACTAATGAGGAGCAACAGCTGATTGTTGTCTTGTATCAGTAGGTTTCTAGTTTTTGAAAACTTAGCAATGAAGATTGGTGTGCATGCACGTCAAGTCATACGATGTGGAATTTAAGAGACCCACTTAATTATAATATGTATCTTATATAAAATATATATATTTTAAGAAAAAAAAATATTGTAAGAAAACTACTGGCAAAAATAAAAAAACAAACCATTAAATATTACCATTATCTGTATTCCAGGCACCCCTGCCAAAATAGCACAGTCACGTACACTATATTGCCAAACGTATTGGGACGCCTGCCGTTATACACACATGAACTTTAATAGCATCCCAGTCTTAGTCTGTAGGGTTCAATATTGAGTTGGCCCACCCTTTGCAGTTATAACAGCTTCAACTCTCCTGGGAAGGCTGTCCACAAGGTTTAGGAGGGTGTCTATGGGAATGTTTGACCATTCTTCCAGAAGCACATTTGTGACGTCAGGCACTGATGTCGAACGAGAAGGCCTGGCTCGCAGTCTCCTTTCTAATTCATCCCAAAGGTGTTCTGTTGGGTTGAGGTTAGGACTCTGTGCAGGCCAGTCAAGTTTCTCCACCCCAAATTCGCTCATTATGGACCTTGCTTTGTGCACTGGTGCGTAGTCATGTTGGAACAGGAAGGGGCCATCCCCAAACTGTTCCCACAAAGTTGAGAGCATAAAATTGTCCAAAATGTCTTGGTATGCTGATGCCTTAAGAGTTCCCTTCACTAGAACTAAGGGGCCAAGCCCAACCCCTGAAGAACAACCCCACACCATATTGCCCCCTCCACCAAACTTCACACTTGGCACAATGCAGTCAGGCAAGTACTGTTCTCCTGGCAACCACCAAACCCAAACACATCCATTGGATTGCCAGACAGAGAAGGGTGATTTGTCACTCCAAAGAACATGTCTCCACTGCTCCAGAGTCAAGTGGCGTTGTGCTTTACACCACTGCATCTGACGTTTTGCACTGCACCTGGTGATGTAAGGCTTGGATGCAGCTGCTCGGCCATGGAAACCCATTCCATGAAGCTCTCTGTGGACTGTTGTTGTGCTAATCTGAAGGCCACATGAAGTTTGGAGGTCTTTAGCTATTGACTCTGCAGACAGTTGGTGACTTCTGCCCTTCAGCATGCGCTGACCCCGCTCTGTCATTTTACGTGGCCTACCAATTTGTGGCTGAGTTACTGTTGTTCCCAGTTGCTTCCACTTTGTTATAATACCACTAACAGTTGACTGTGGAATATTTAGTAGCAAGGAAATTTCATGGATGGACTTATTGCACAGGTGGCAACCAATCACGGTACCAAGCTTGAATTCACTGAGCTCCTGAGAGCGACCTGTTCTTTCGCAAATGTTTGTAGAAGTAATCTGCATGCCTAGGTGATGATTTTATACACCTGTGGCCATGGAGGTTATTGGAACTCCTGAATCCATTGATTTGTAGGGGTGTCCCAATACTTTTGGCAATATAGTGTCGCTGCTTCAATGCTAGAGAGTGGAAAGTTGCATCAAAGTCGCCTTACATGAACAGAACTGACATACTTTCCTATTAGCCAAAAAAATGTGAGTTTGGACACAAAAAGGTTCCTGCAATACTTTGATATGACTTTGATGCTACTTGTGCCAGAGTGTTTAAGGTCTCATCAAAGTCGCATCACATGAACAAAACTATCATATTTTCCAATTAGCCAAAAAAAGAACATAACGCGTGTTCAAAATGGCACAATGCACTGGAAAAACACATCATCCACAACCTGCATAGATGTGAACCTAGCCTTAGAGAAAATAGAACTCTGTACATCCAAGATCCAATTAGAAATTAGAAACTCTAAACACAGTTATGCCTGTAAACACTCTGTCATGTACCTGGTCTTGAGAGGGCTCTTTTTGTTGCTAAGTGCCCAGCAGCCCTGCAGATGGTAATAGGGAACACTGAGCCCAGAGAAGCAGGGATTGCCTACTGTGCCGAGGTAGTTGATGCTGTAATGGTGATCCCTCTGCAGATAGGCTCCAGATGAGAAGAGCAGCTGGTCCTGGAAGAGGTGCTGGATAGTGCTGGCAGCGCACAGCAGCAAGAAGGTACAGGGGGCTGGTCATAGCTGTCAGGTTACAGCAGATAAGTACAGCAGGCTGGTCACAGCAGACAGGTACAACAGGCAGGAGCAACACAGGAGACGTGGTCAGGAGCAGGTGCCAAGGTCAGAATACCAAGAGTCAGCAGGGAGAGGATCAAAGTGTGGTCAGGCTAGCCGAGGTCATACACAGGAAGCGGACAGGAAGAGATCCAATGAAGAAGTTGAGGTCAGAGCCAAGACAGACAAGGGAGAGTCCAAAAGCTAGCCAGGTTGATAACAGTAAGTCCAAAAGTATAAGTACACAAGAAACACAGGTATCAGCAAGGTCTGCGAGCAACTGTCATCATTATAAAGGCCAGAGGGCGCTAAGAACTAATGAACAGGGCCTGCGAATGATTATTCGTGCGCCAAAAATGAAAAAGGTGCGCTGCCCAACCACCCCTTCTGCTCTCTCCTCCATTCATAGAAGCTGTCTTACTAAAATCTCACAATTCATCTCATTCTATAAATGGGCAGCAGAGCAGTTGAATGACAGGATTCCACCATCTATGCACAGAACATTATGCATTGTAGGATTGTAGTAAGACGCAGCTATGAGTGGAGGAGAGTGTAGAAAGGGGCAAACAGACATTGTGACATTTCTATATGGCTAAGGCTGCATTTACCTTTTAGAGGACAGAAGCTGAGGGCAGTTTCCGGTGACTGTGAGAAGACACTGCAGGGGAGATTACTAGGACAAATGAACACCTGCAGGTAATGGGATACACACTATTACACATACTTACTAATGTGTATGGTACAGTATCCCAAAAGAAAATTATACAAAACTTCAGCTATACATTCCTTTACAGTTCACCAGTTTGGAGTTCACCATAAATATAGGGACCTAGAGTTACTTTTTCTTATTCTGTCATTGTTGCAGCCATGAGCTTGTTTTAACCACTTCAAAGCCATAAAAAGTAGTGGTAATGTAAATAAAAAGTAAGTTTTATTCCATAATTTGTATCATTTTATAATGACACTAAAATTACATTTCTGACTTAAAGCCTTGCAAAGATATTTACAGATGAAATGCAGGTTTTTATTTTTTATTTTGTGAATTTTTTTAATGCAATAAAAAAAACACATACATTTAGAATATTAATGGTTTGAAAAGAAATAGAAATTGAAACTACAGAAAATTAATAGCTAAAAAAAGGAAGATGATAATCAGGGCTGATTAGGGTTAACTAAAGGTTAATAATGGATTAAATAGGAACAAATTTCATTTAAAAAAAAAATAATATATATATATATACTGTATAAATATATATTTCTTTTTTTCTTTTTTACTTGGTAGGTTAATTTAAGTGATATAATTTAGAGATCAAAGCTCACCCGCTTGATCCACAGATGAATTTAACAGAATACAAATTAAAAATAATGTTCCATGCGGCCAGCTGTCAGTTCCAGGCTGCAGTGAGTCACTGTAAGAGAGTAGTGTGATATGCATTTCAGTGCATCATACATTTTCCTTCTTTTTTTAAACTTTATTTAATGTGCACAAAGTGACACGTCAGTCACGTCTCTGCACAGCAGTGTGGTGTGTTGAGCTGCTTTGCTGTGACATGCAGTGCCTACCTGTGTACTACTGTAAAATGTAGCATATCCACATTTACCTCTGCTCACTGAATCACACCTCCCGCCTTAGTTGCAATGCAAATGGGATGCATAGAAGTCAACTGTTTTATATGTGGCCTACCCATTACTGGAATTTATCCAATATGGAAAAAGCCAGTCACTGTACTATATGTGACCAAGCCCTGAATCATGACTACTGACCAAATGTTTCAAACACTGTTTAGAAGGTCAGTGGCTAGATCTGGTTGCTGCATTTACATAGCAAGTTTTGACTGCAAGGGCAGGGACAGGGCATGCTACTTATTTTGAAGTTTTTTCGGTGTACGTAGCATGGCTTGGATGACTAGATAAGACTAGTAAAATGCACGCTCTCTTTCAACATTCAGGGAAGAGTGAGAGTGTCTGCTAAAAGCCCACTCACCCCAGCAAAAGTATATTAAGCAGACTGTGTTCCCTTGTCACCTCCTGGCTGCAAGGGCCTACCCTAAAAAAGCTCTGGTGTTTGATTGTGTTGGAGAAGGGCCGAGACAAGTAGTGGGCAGGAGGGGCAGCTGCCCTGGGTATTGTGGTATGTGAGGTATAGGGGCACTACGAGGAGACTGGGGAGAGAGTTTGTGTTGGAAGGGGGAATTTGGAAGGTGGCAGGGGGTTAGAATTGTTATAGGAGGAAACATTTGGGGAGGTGTGCTAAGAGTGGTGATTTGGGGGGTTTTGTGTTGGGGGATGGTGGAAGATTTGTGCTAGGAGGGGAGATTTTAGGGGGTTGTGTTAGTAGGGATGATTGGGGGGTATTTGTGCTAGGAGGGGAAATTTGGGGGAAAACATTTGTGCTAGGAGAGGGGATTGGCAGAGGGGAATTTGTGCTGGGAGGGGGGATTTGTGCGTTGAGGGGAAATTTGAGGGGGAGGGGGGATTTGTGCCAGGAGAGGGACATTTTTTTTGGGGGGGGGGATTTGTACTGGAGACATATGGTGAGAGAGAGGATGTGAGCTGGGGTGGGGGGCAAAGGTTTATGCTGAGAGGGGTGATTCCAGCAGAGGGGTGGATTTGTACTGGGAGGAGATGAAATTTACAGTATGCTTAAGGGGTAAGTATGCAGATTAGTGCCCTTTGTAGGGGGGGGGATTTTTGCTGACACACAATGGTCATACATAGTGGAGGGAGGAATTTGATATGTTCGCCCTGGGCTCTAGATGACTTTTTCCGATAGGTGGAGCTTACTAGAGTGAGGACATCTTTGCCTCACCCCACACAGGAGGGCTTGAGCACTGTCACATGAGGGAGGCAGGCCACATACATCCTTATAATCAGAAGCCGTGCTCCTTTACAGCACCAAAACAATGGTTCCAATGTAATGGGGAAATTGCAAAGGAGAGGATGTTGGGAAGTATACATTTCTGGAGATATGAGCTATCAGCACTGTCACTGTACCTGAAAGGGCAAAGTTACCATGCCTCTTTAAGGACTCCTGATATAGGGTCAGTCTTCCCTTATTTTTAATTGATCAATCATGACTATGCACAGCTGCAAGTTAAAAAAAAAAGAAAAAAGAATATTATCTCCCTATATAGAGCCATCAAACTGTTTCTATAATGTAAAAATTGACCTATTTATTGTTAAATGTTATCATTTAAGATCGGACACAGGCAATTGTTTGGAATGAAGTACACAGACATGCTGATTCAGAAAAAGTACTGAAAAAAAACTGGAACAAAACTGAAGCTGCTTTCCACAGTTATCAAGCAATAGCTTCTGCATGTGTAACACAGCCTCATGGTACATTCTACCTTGGCTGTATCATTTGTGCGCTAGTGTGCTTTCTGTGTCTGGTGCAATAGGATTAGGCTTTTACAGCCTGCAAAGACATATTTATATGCTCAAACGGAGGAAAGTGATATGGACCACATGTTGAGTTCCTTTTAGGTATTGGAATAAGTTCTGAAAAAGCCTAGAGCATCTTGCATCATTACAGCCTGTTTATTGATTGCTCACATCCTCCAGTTTTGCTTACAGACATTATGTGGCACATTAACAGATAAGCACTATAGTTTAGGGATCAATCATCTGTTCCTCTCTACTGCTCCATTTAAATTGTTATATCAAAGATCCGGAAATCCTTTTTAGGCACAAGATACATTTAAAGGCAGGATTAAAGTGTATTGTTGACGATGAGAGTTCTAGAACTATTGACCTGAGTAAAAGCCTCTGGGAGCCCCTGTCTAAGCATTTGCTGGCTGGTGCTTTAATAAAGAAGAATATTTAAGTCCAGTTTATTCATTTTAAAAGAGCAGACATCTAAAAAAAGGAAATATTATCCTATGATTATGCTATGCTTAGAGCGAGCCTGTGGGGAAACTAAAATTAAAAAACCCTCCAGCAGTACCACACAGAGTAGACTTGGAGCTCATACCTCCTACCTTATATCATTCCTGTTCCACTTCCTTATAGGGACAAACAGACTAGCTACCACACCCATCTCACAAGGAGCAACCTATTAGCATACTAAGGCATTGGTACATGGTTACACCCTGGTCACATCGGGTGTGACTTGGCATGCGATTTGCATGCCATGCAACTTGCAAATCGTATGCCAAGTCACACCGTATTGTCCGCTATTAAAGCGGTCACATCGGTACGGTTGGTCGGAGCGGCACCTATTTCTACTACTTTTGTTGCGATTTGCATAGACATCTGTGTCAGATGTCTTGCAAATCACAATTGAAATCGGCAGGTCACCCGACTTTGAAATCGTGCGACTTCACTGTAAGTTGCACGATTTCAAAATCTGCTTTGATGTGACCGGGGGCTTAGGGACATAGGTATGCAGATAATAACCATCAGAAAATCACTATTAGCATACATTTTGAGTTGGCTCCAGCCAGTGCTGGAAGAAAAAATGGTAAGAGGTATATGCCGACATCTTCACTGTTAGCCACCTGGTATTCTGAAGAAATTATTACTTTCCCACAAATGCACCTTAATGTGTATTTTCTAGATTTCTGCTTAAATGTCTAATTAATAAAAAAAAGTTGCTCAAGCAAGGAATTAATCCTTGGGAAGTTCAGTGGATACTCAGTTGACTAAAGGAGCGATATCACAGTGTGTTTGTAAATGGAGTTTATTCGGGACAGAGACCAGTCAGTGTTGTTGTACCACAAGGCTCTGTAGGGCCCCTTTCAGAGGGGTGGACTTCATCAAGTGGATCTGCCTGCTCAGCGGGGGATATCTCTGCTGATCCCTGCTAAGCAGGTGGATGACAGGTCCATATCTGCTCTGCAATGTAGAGTGGACACTGACACAGCCCACTATTCCCTATGGGGCGGTCAGATGGAAACAGACTTCCTGTACATTGACACCCATCGCTCCATAGAGAGCTATGGATGGTCTGATGGGGTCCCCATCGGGCCATCAGTGTGAAAGGGGCCTACTAGATACTGTTCTGTTTATTTGTTTTTTTATCAATATAACTAAAGGTTTGGTGGGTAAGGTGTGTCTTTTTGTTGATTACACACAAGTCTGTACAATGAAGTTTATATTTCTGGAAGTGTCTGTGATATGGAACATGATTTGGCATCACTGGAAGATTGGTCTAAGCAGTGGAAACTGAAGTTCAGCATTTGTAAATGTAAAATAAAGCAGGGAAAAAGAAAATTCTTTGACAGGGGACAATATTGGGGTTACAGTGTTGGGCAGAGCCACAGAAGAAAATGATTTGGAGGTACTTATTTTAGATGATTGCAAAATGAGCAAACAATGTGTCCAGGCAGTGAGAAAAGGGAATAGAACTGTAGGATATATCATTAGAGGTTAGGAGGTCTTGATTCCCCTATATCCGTGTTTCTCAACCTTTTTTCAATCAAGGCACCCTTTAAAATTATGGACAGTGCCTGGGGACCCTTTAAAATTATGGACAGTCTTGAAGCACCCCATTCTAAAATGGGATGCCTCTAGACTGTCCATAATTTTAAAAGGGCACCCCATTATAAATGTGAAAAACTATTCTAATAGTTTTATATAACACAGCAACATCCACACATGTAGGACACCCAACATTAGAAGTGATTTATTCTTCCAAAGCAAATACTTTTTTGCACACTGGTACTGAGTATTATTCCAGTGCTTCTCTTCTCCCTCAGTTTCTCCATCACTGAGCTAATGTGAACCCAGCACTTATGGAGCGGGGCAGGGGAGGGTTAAACTAGGATGCTGAGCGAGCAGGTGATATCTTCCTTATCAACTGAAGATGTAATTGGTTGTTAGGATGCCGGCGGCTAGGTCGTAATGGTGCACAATGAAAACCTGTGGCTTTGTGTAACTAAAAGGCAGGCTTG